>NC_139001.1:59951710-61151710 GCF_964374135.1 Grampus griseus
CAAACAAAGGACTATGAAAAATAAATCGTCATCAGCCCTGCCCTGGGTGGAGTGCACATTACCCAGACTACCAGGAATAAGGTGGGAGCTGAGACTTTGAAAGTCACAGAGGTCTGAGAAGATCTGGAAACCAGACAGCATGAATCACTCCACCCTGTAACTGCACAATCCACCCTCCGTGGGTAACCTATGCCCGAAGTCCCTGCCGTCCGGAACCTCATCATCCCCGCACCAGTCTGCCCATTCATCTCCTTTGCTTACTGAAACCCTGCTGGTGTTTATCTACCGCGTGGCAGCTACCAGAAGGCCACAAGGCGTGGTTCTTCTGAGGTGTACTTTCCAAACATGTAACTGTAGAATGGATGCGAAGGAGGATGGACACTTGAACATTATCAAAATCAAACCCAAAGGAGAAAGCACACACTGCACAGGCCAGGAAGCATGGAAGATGTGGACTGAGAACCAACTTGCCCAACATGTCATGGCCACCTCACCTCTCACAGCCTTTGGTTTCCACATTTATTTAACACACACACAAAGTGCTTATTACTCTGAGTCAGGACTAGTCTAAGGTGCAATTATCCTCACTTTACAGCTGAGGAAAGAGACCCAGAGAGATGATGTATTGTGATTTATAATAATACATTTGGCTTTCCTTCCACAGTTCCTGCCACAGAGCTCCTAAAACCCTTGGAATTTCCTAAGTGAGGAGAGCGACAAAGATGTCTTTTGTTATGGTAATGAGATGGCCAAGGGACTGCACCTGGGAGGGGGGCTGGTTGCCAGGAGAACCAGGCACTCGATTAGAGGGCTGGAACTTTCGGCGCCACCTTCCTGACCTCAGGGGAGGGAAGAAGGGCTGGAGGTTGAGTTCAATCAGCAATGGCTAATGATTTAATCAGCTGTGCCTTATGTATCGAAGCCTCCATAAAAACCCAAAAGGATGGAGTTTGGAGAACTTCGGGGTTGGTGACCACGTGGAGATTTGGGGAGAGGGGCGTGCTAGGAGAGAGCACGGAAACTCTACTTTCCCCATACCTTGCCCTATGCATCTCTTCCACCTGGCTGTTCTTGAGTTATATCTTTTTATAATAATCTGGTAATCTAGTAAATAAAATGTTTCTCTGAGTTCTGAGAGCCACTCTAACAAATTAATCAAACCCAAGAAGGGGGTCATGGGAACCTCCAATTTATAGCCAGTCCGTCAGCAGAGGGGACAACCTGGACTTGACATGGGCATCTGAAGTGGGGGAGAGGCAGTCTTGCAGGACTGAACCCTTACTCTGTGGAATCTGATGCTATCTCCAGGTACAGAGTGTCAGAATTGAGTTGACTAGTATCTGAGAATGGCTTGGCGGTGTGTGTGGAAAACCCCTACATGCTGGAATGCCGAGCAGAATTGTAGGTACCCTGCACACTGTCACAGCTAGTAAATGGCAGAGCAGGATCTGATCCCATCTAGCTCTAGACTCTAGTTGGGATCTAGACTCTAGCTCTAGAGTCTGCTCTTATCCACTACACTATTTCTGCCTTCTGTGTGAAAAATAAAAGCTCATCTAGCTCAATCTTAGAAAACTTTATGAACAGATGGAAACTAGTACAATAGATCTGAACTGAGTCTAGAATTATACTTTTTATAAAGAGATTCCCCCAAATCACCTTGACGGCCAGCCAGATTTGAGAACCCCTAAGGTTCCTCGCAAATATAGTTATTTGATTCTAAACTTTTACCCCAAAACACAAGGGTAAGATGAGCAGTAAAGCTCCCAGGGCCCTTTACTGCAGGGCTCAACCTTGACCACCCTCCCAAAAGGCCATTAGCTCTCAGCTGAGAGTGATCCACTTGGTTCACCATTCTACAGCTCTCACTGGAGGGGGTCAGCAGCTTCCTCACCATTGCACTTAAGAGCTCCATGTATCCAAGATTCCCTTACTAACCATGAATAACTAAAGCTTTAGCCATCAATTCACAAGTGCCCTCACATTCTTACTTCCATCTGCCCTCCACACCCTTGTCAAGTAGCTTCCAGGATCTTACGCTATGGCCATCCTTCTCTATCTAGTCTCGTTTTAACAACCAGCAGATCCTGAGTACGCACTGCAGTGCAGGTCAGCCTGTATTTCTGGGGTTAAGTTCTAAAGTCTGCCTTTAAGGCAAAAGTCAAGTGTAATTAAAAATCACCTATAAAAAAAAAAAAAATCCCTTAGCTGGGACCTGGGCCCTTGAAAACTCAAAAACCAAGAATTGAGGTCTTGTGGAGTCTTTGCGTTACCACCATAGCTTCTCTTTCCCTGGGGGAGCAGAGACCAATGCCTACCTACGGTGAGCAGGGAAGGACAGAGGGCTAAATAAAGGGATTTCTCCGTCTCTACCCTGGGCTGGAAAAATTGATTTCACAAGTTAAATTGAGTGTATGATATGACTCCATTGTACTTGCAAGGCATATGCTACGTGCCATCAGGCAAAGAAATGAACGTTAAGACCCCTGCCCTCACATAACCTATAATCCAGCTGGGGAGATTAGATCATCCTCTGAAAATGGCAGATAACCGATATACACAAAACCATCAGAATGTGATACGAAAGGATACGGACATTCAAAGGAAGAAGAAGTGCTGTAGTATGGGTTGGGCTCAAAAGGCTTTCATGGAGAAATTTAAACTGGTTCTTACAACATGACTATGTTCTTCAAGGTGGGCTGACTCGGAACCAACCAGGGTTCCAGGTAAAACTGACCCTGTCACTTAAGCAAAGGATAGTATTTTCTATTATGTCTCCACTTTCTATCTTGAAAGTACCAGATAATTCACCTGCCACTCCGTCCATAGCAATATGTTAGGTCAAGGTTCTTAGGGGAACCAGGCACCATAGTTCCAGTACTATTTGGTTACAAAGCTTAAATTAAATCTTGATATTATTGTTACGCTAAAATAGAGAATAATACAACTAAGAACACAGTACTTGCTTCTTTACAATAGTGTAACACTTTATTACATGAGCATTTCACCTGACTTTCCCGACATATTACACATACCACAAAAATACTTTTCTTTTTTGACCCTAAGTCATTACTTGGATGGGCTCACACCAGCCTGTGTTCAAATTCAACTTGTCCATTTCTGCTTCCTTGCAGAGTCCTAAGATCTCCTCCAAGTCTCCCTGCCCATTTTGTCTCTTTCTCGACTCTGAGGACTCAAGGTGACTGAGATAGTCCCTGGACGATGGCCCTGGGCCACATGGCACTCTGAATGAATGCAAGGAAGCAAGTACTTAAGTACACATCCTGGACACAGTTCTGATCCTGGGCTGGCTCCAGTCACCCCTCACTGGGCTTTTTCAGAAGGGGAAGGAGTGACAGGCAAAGAAGGACCCGGAAGCTGATCCAAGGCCAGCTGGAATAAGGGTCAATAGGAAGAGAGTCCAGGCACAGATATTTAAATAGACAGCCTGACCCACATGGGGAGCAATTTAATAAATCAACCGCACATAGCACATTTCCAAAATTCAGATGCTGGCCAATTTCTCCAGGTCTGAAGGACGCTTCTGACTTTTCCTTTTAGAGGTGGAATGAGCGTGAGTCAGAAATACCAAGTTCAAATCCAGAGTTTGTTAAGATTCTGCTTAAGCGCTCAAGAGACTTTAGACATTTCCTAACTTTCAGCTTCAGTTTCTTCATCTGTAAAGGGAGCTAGTTGGACTAGATGATCTCTAGTTCAGTAAACACGATTTTAAGAGCGGAAGCATCGCAAGTCTGAGAAAAACCAAGAGCAAATGTTAGAGTCAGAACAGAAGCGACAGTGAGCCTGGAGAGCCTTAGGAAGATGGCAGTGATCAGAAAGTTCCCCAAAATAAGAAAATGGCAATTGGATTAGACCCAGGATTGCTCCCTGAGGATATCACTTATCTCTTCCTTCCAGATTCTGCCCTGCAGTCATACACAGATCCGTCTCTTCCCAGAAGAGCTAAGAGGGATGATTCACGGGATGGACATACCCACAGATGCCACCCCCTACTTTCTACCTAGGCAGGGTGACTCAACTGTAACTACCTAAGAGAAATGAAAGATTCCAAGGTCCTCAGACCTCAGTAACTCAGCCAACCATCTCATAACCTTTTGGAGTCTGAAACTTCTTTAATACACAGCCGAGGAAAGTTTACAAGTCTCTATTTCAATTTTACAGTCCCCAGAGTTTTAGGAACACCCAGCATGTTTTAAGGCTCTCAGATACAATATTATTCTGTTATAAAATGTTAAGTAGAGTTTAAGATGTTATTAAATATTTAAATGGCATCATAGAAAGTTTAACCCGCAAACATCTATGGTTTGTTCCCATAATTCTGCATTCATCTGCTATGACCACACATCTTTGGTATTTTACTTCTCCTGCCTCAGTAAAGTCCCCTGTTGAAGAAATTAACTTTTGTTATAAGTCTAAGATGGATTAAAGTTAAATTGCTTTGAAAATGGGTTTCATAAATGTGACTAAGTTTAAATTACCCAACCTACAATAACCTTTGACTTTACTCTTTGGCAGAGTGAGAACCACAGGATGTTTAACACCTGTGGAGTAGCAGGGCACACAGTAGGAATTCAGTTACTGCTTCTAAATGCATCAGCATTTAGTCAGCAAATACCCATGCCAGGCAGGAATCAGGCACTTTGCATGTTATCTCTTAATCCTCACAACAACCCTATTAAGCAGTAATATCTCCGTTTTACAGATAAAGACACTAAGGCTCAAAGTAACAGCTGAGAAGGAATTCTGAGCTCAGGTCTCTCTCACCAGTTCCCTGAAATACTCCCGCTGAGCTTTTCCATCAAGTACAGAGTTTAGGAAGCTGGCCCAGAAGTTGTGAGGTCTCAGCCTCACCGGCTGTTATTTACACACATCCTTTACTGTCAAAGGTTACAACTGATGTGGATATGGCCTGTGTGTGCTGGTTCTCCTGGTGGGGCCAATGCTGCTGGAATACTTTACCAAAAGAAGCGATTGGGGGTGGGGAGAGGGGAGGGGTGTGGGGGTGGGGGAAGCAGCATTTGACATAAACCACAGCCCCTTAGAGTGTGGTTACTGCCACACTCTGAGCTCGAAGGAAAGATACAGCCCCCTTAAAGTGAGCTGCTCCTCTCCTTCAGTCCCTAAGAAGAGCATTTCTAGAAGGCATCAGACCCCAAACACAGGCTGCTTCTTACTTACTTGCAGCAGCTCTAATAGAGAAGCCCACCAGAGAGAACAAGCTTTAGCAAGCATGCGGCTAACCTTAGTGACAACAGAGATCCTGGCTGAAGTCACGTTTTGCAAATCTCCACCAAGACACTTTCTTGCCCCAGTACTTCCCCTTCCCAATCTTTGCTTGAACAAGTATTTCAAGGAAACCACCAGCTTCAGTAGGCGTCTGGCGCAGAGAATGCTAAGGAGAATGTATTCCCCCCTGCGGGCCCACGATCATTTCTGCACTAACAAGTTCATTCTCCATATGGGTAGATGCACATCTACAAGCTCAAGTATTCAGAGACACTAAATGTCATCCATTCACTGAGTTACCAGAAACCACCTTCCATTTCAAATTTACAGCATAACCATTATTTCTACTGAGAGAAAGCAGAGTATACGCAGCTGGCCAGGCCTGCAGACCACCCCCAACTAATTTCTTTGCTTCATTAGCAGGTGTTACCAGAAAAATCTGACTTTAAGATTCAGGGACCCGCAACATTCACCAATTCCAAAGTTCTCAATTGCTGAAATCAAGAGGTTTCCTCCAGCCCTAAAATCCCATTCCCCTCTCATAAACACAAAGTCCTCTCTTCTGTAGCTGCACTTTGCTTTCTTCGCTCTGTTGGTCCTGGAAGGACCTCAGTTCAACTAAAGGCCTGTGGGGAGGGGGGACCTTTTGTGAGTTTATTTTTCGGTAGCACAGATCAAGAATGTAGCTCACAGCGATTACGGCGACTAAGCTCCCAAATATCCTCTCCAGCCTAAAGAGTTTGATCATGTGGGAACCAAACACTGTCTCCAAAGAAAAAGAGAGGCTAAGAGTGCCAGTCTCCACATTCTCCAGGGAAGAGCACTGCTCTGCCATGGTGCGGGGCTGTCACTTCCAAACCTTGTTTGCAAAGCACCAGCCCGGATCGGACATTTTGCTTTCACCCCTCGGCAGGGCCTGCCCAGTGCAGGGGCCCAGAGGGTCTCGGGTGGCGCCGGACGCTTTGGGGCTTGGGCGACGGGTCGGCCACACCACTAAGAGGGTCTTGTTTTCTCAGCTGATCTAGCCTGCGAACAGGTGCGTGGTTAGTTCCATCTTTTTGAAAAGGGGAAAGGCATGTAAAAGTCTCTCCTACTGGAGCACCCGCCCTTCGGGGAAAGCCTCGCAGGACGTGATGAAAAGTGGCTTTCCAACTTGTGCGGGGCGCGCGAGTCTGCGGGGGGCCGCGGTGCTCTCTGTGAGTTTGGGAAAGGCCTGGATCTCCCTGAACGACCCTCCCAGTCACCTCACCGCAGCGTACAGCGGCCCTCCACCCCACGTCACCCCCGCCTGGCACACACGTGAAGCTCAGCAAAGCATGCCACCTGCCGGGTTCCCAGCAAACGCCCAGAGGGAAGGACAGCCGGAAAACACTTTGTTTAAAAAAAAAAAAAAAGTAAACTCTCCCGGGGCCGAGGACAGCCCCGCCTGGCACCGGGGCCGCGGTCCGCAGGGGTCGGCCCCCGGGTTCTCCTCCTTCCGGGGCTGAATCGGGGGGAGGCGCGGCGCCGGGCGGGGCCGGAGGCGAGCGCGCGGGGCGTCGGGCTCCGCTCCCCCCGGGGGCCGGCGGAGTCCCGGGCGAGGCAGGGCCGGCCGGCGGGAACGCGGCGCGCCCTCGCCCCGGTTCGCTCGCGGGCCGGCACCCCGATGGGGTGGGCAGAATAGGGGAACTCACAGCCGCTTGTCCTCGGGCTGCAGCTGCCAGTGCATGGCCAGCGAGAAGCCGAAGAGGCTCCCGGAGTCCCCGGTTTTCTCGATCACATTGTCCTCGCGGGTGTCCAAGTTGAAGGCGGCGCCGAGCCGCGGCAGGAGCCCCGCCGACAGGTAGAGCAGCCACAGTCGCCCCGCGGCCGCCATGGGCCGGCGCACCGGGAGGGGAGCGGGAAGCTGCGCGGCCGCCCTGCGCTGCGGGCTGGGTTCGAGGCTGCCGCCGCGGCCACCTCGGTCTCCTCTCGCCGCCTCGCCCGGCCCCACCCCCGGGACGAGTCGCGCTCTCCGCCTGGCCGCTCCCCCTCGCGGGCAGCTCCCGACCACTGAATGAGCCCGTTGTTCTCTGGAGACTCGTAGGCGTTTTATCAAGTGACGAGGACGCCGGCCCCGCCCCGGCCCTCCCCACCCCCTGGCCCCTCCTCGCACGCCCGCCGCCGGCACCTTCCCGGCCGGCCCGGCTGCGGTGCGGTGCGGCGCGGAGCTGCCCCTCCCTGCCGCCCCGCACCTGGCCCGGAAGCTGCGGCGGGGAGACCCGGAGGCGAGCTGCGGGCCGGGCAGCCCCAGCTCGGGTGTCCTCCTGGAGAGAAACACTTGAATTGTGGCTGCCATTCGGCGCAGAGCCGGAAAGGCGTTTACTACCTGTTAGTAAAGACAAGTGCTGGTGATGCGCCGGCCCTAATGGCCCGGAGCCCTGGGCGCTCGGCGACCGAGGCCCACGTGCAAATGCAGGCTGCCTTCATTCATTCCGCAAGTGTTTATGGAGCAATTAACGCGGGCCAGGTACTTGGGGAATGGAGCTCTATAGATTCTCCTCGGCCCTCAAAGAGCTAACCGTCGAAAAGGATAACAGCACAAATAGGGCTGTGCAATTGACAACGCGCAGCTATTATCTCATTTCATGCTCCTAACAATCCTATGAGGTGGGTGTTTTCTTTTTGCAGATGAGAAAACTGAAGCTCAGCCTTGCCCCAGAGCATCCACAGATCTGCGTCCAGGTGGAAAAGAGAGTTTGTGGGAGAAGTCACACTGGTGTAGGCAACTTCACACTTGGTTTCCAGGTGTTCTCAGACTGAGAAGGTCCTCAACAGTGAAGGATGAGTTATTTAAAGTGGCACCCACGAGCTCAGGAGCCCTTCTTTCCTGCCCCCCAATTCCCAGAACCAGTTGGGAGGAGTACTTCCCTGCCAAGAGACCGCTCTGAGTTCGGTGTGGGTGGCCTAAAGGCTCCAGCCTCCAGCACAAGGGGTGGGGCCTCCAGTGAGGTGTTGACCCCTGGGGTAACTTTATCCTGCAGGGGTTGTTAACCCGGGGAGAGAGAATTCAGGTTACTGTGAATTTGGATGGCAAAAAAAAAATTACATTTTTATTTTCACTAATCCTTTAACTGACATTTAGCATTTCCTTCCATTATGAAGGTAGGCAGCACACCACGGTGGCACTAAGAATCCATGACTTAGTCTCCAGTAGAACCCATAGGTTTTTTACATCACATCACAGTTGCTGCAAATATCTTAAATTACAGTAGTTATCAGATAGACCCTCAGCTAGATCTTGTTATGTAATGTCAATTAAAATGTATATAATAGTGCTATAACACAATTTTTAAAAAATATTGTGTTAACTGTATTTCAATAAAATTGTAATCCCATGTATTTTATTTTATGCATTTAAAAACCTTGTTCTGGGCCTTCGCTGGCGGTTCACTGGTTAAGACTCCGTGCTTCCAATGCAGGGGACTCAGGTTCCATCCCTGGTCGGGGGAACTAAGATCCCACATGGCGCATGGCATGGCCAAAAGATTTTTAAAAAAATAATAAAAACCTTGTTCTAAAAATTGGTCCATGGTCTTCAGCAGTCTGCCAAAAATGCTAGCCCAAAGGCTCCTGGAATGCCTTGGGGAGCCTGCCTTGAAATCTGACATAGAAAGAGAAGCAGAGTGCAGTCCCAGGGAAGAGCTGGAGCTCTGAGTGTGCCTGTGGTGATGGGGGGTAGGGGTCATGTGCCATCTCGCCACAAGGGGTATTTACACCAAGGGAGCAGCCTGTACCACACTGAAAAGCCACCTGAACATCATCAAGAGTCCACAGGTGGTAACAGCTGCCAGGAGGGGGGTACGTCCCACTTCTCTCCCAATCGATACCTCCAGTCAAATATAGTCGAAAGTGGGGTACAGTGAGTTCAAGTTCAGTAGACAATCTTGAAGATCACACTGTTTTAACCAGTACGTGATAACCTTGGTAAGGTTGAGAAACCGTTGGAGACTATAATCTAGTAAGCTAAGAAACATCTGCAATAGGATTTTTCATGCAAGTTAGCCTTTCTTCTTCATGTTAAACACATACTATTCCAGGGGGTACAGGTCCCAGCTATTATAGTTAGAGCACAACGAACCTCACTGCAGGCTGGTACTCAGCAGGAGCCACTGATGGGGCTGTAATGGTTGCTGAAATACTTCTGAACTAGTAGCCAAAAGCTATGCCCTGAGCTCCCCAGGTTCAACTGGCCACTTTCCTAGGACCCGCCAACTTCCCCACAATTCAGCAGCTCAAAGGTTTGAGCCCTTAAGCCCTGCCTGGCACTACAAGGGCTTCTGACTGGGTGTGCTCATGTCATACCAACTGTTAACTATACCGAATATCACCCCTTGCTTCCAAGAGTAATTCTTGCTTCCTCCCAAAGGTATGTTTAGTCGATGACGTTTGAATAGCCAGAGTTAGCTCCTTGACCCCAAATACAGATTATGCTCAAATTGAAATTTTACATAATGTTAAATTTAAACATAGTGCTTCCGAATTGAGTACTACTTATGTGGGAGAAGGAGGGGATAAAAACAAGGATGAGAGACTTGTTCTGGAGTGTGCCAAGTGCCCATCACAGGGGACCCACACTCCTGCCTTCCACCTATCTCTGCCTACGATGCCAAACATACTTGAAATTGAGTCAAACCCAGGCTCTTAATAATAACCTCTTTGAAGATTGGCAGTGCTTCCTGATTAACTGTAACAATCAAGGTTTGTGAATTAGTTGTCATTTCTGTGGTAAATAGTTAGGGCTGACATAAGAGGTGTCTTAGAAAAAGGAGGTTTAGAGGTCCTTCAGGATCTGCTGAGGACAATGTCAGTCTATAGGGTCAAAGGAATGAAAGAATCAAGACATCTAAAAATTATGAAGTAAAGACCTGAGGAGGGAGGTACATAGTTATAGTGAAAAAAATTCTGGAACAAAAAGACATTTGTCTGGAACCAAAGTGATAGAGAGAGCTTGATGATAAAGGTGTGCTGACCATTAGATGGCATGGGTGTGTGTGTGTGTATGAAAAAACCAAAGGGCTCTACAAATCCAGTTATGACAAAATTGTGTCATGTTCCCCAAAAGCCTCATTAGAAAACAAACAAAATGGAATACCTAAGAAAATGATATGATCATCACAGAAGAAATTTTACAAACTGAAATTTTTAAGTAAAAAGGCAGTGAAAGCAATGAATAGAAGCATTTGCTCAGTTGACAGCTTTTGAATTCTTGTATTTTATCGATACACTTTTCAAAAGAAATTTTTTTGTTCTATATTCCACTTTTGGTAGAGGAGCTTGTAAATAATTTTAAACTATGGGTCACCCATGCAAAGGTCTGAGGTACTCACGTCATGCCTGATATATTTTCCATTTCCTGGGACCTACTTTAATCATTTTTGCTCTCAGCTTCCCTGTTCTATTGACTTTGTCGTCACCAACAGCAGAGGATATCATATTTGCTGCTTTTAGGCAACGTAGAAACTGTTAAAACATCTCTTTATTCTTCTGTGGTCGCATTACATGACCATATCAACAGTTTCACATGTTCCCTGCGGCCCTTTGATGAAGGCCATTTGTCAGAGTGGTTAGCACATGGTCCGTGGCACCCAAGTCACTTCAGATCCCCTCTCTGCTCCACACTGGCCAGGTGACCTTAAACAAGTCATTGAATCTC
Organism: Grampus griseus; assembly: GCF_964374135.1. Taxonomy (NCBI): domain Eukaryota; kingdom Metazoa; phylum Chordata; class Mammalia; order Artiodactyla; family Delphinidae; genus Grampus; species Grampus griseus. The sequence continues at coordinate 59,962,632 of NC_139001.1, forward strand.
TCTCCACCTCAGTTTCCCCAGCTATGAAGTAGGGATAATAGCATCCACCCTCAAAGAGTCACCTTGCCTTGAGGATGAATAAAGTTAGCATGAGCTGAAGCACTTAGAATGTTGTGTCAGAACTTCCGCCCGTGCGTACAGGCTTTCACAATTTGGCTTTTACAAGTTATGCACTGACCCATGGTATACCTACAGTTTTATAAACTAGGTGTATATGGCAAACTGTTCCAAACTGGGATTCAGACTGTTCAGTGGCAGATTTTTTTGTGTTTCAGAAAAAGAAATAGAGTTTTCTCCAATTGCTTTTTTTGTCTCTATATACGTGTTCAGGGGTTTTCCTTCCACACTGAGCCTTAATGCTTTTTGTTTGGATATTTTATTTGCTGTAAGTCACAGCACATTTTCTAGGGGCAAATCTGCCTTTGGTTTGGACCAGGATAATCCAGATTGCCAGCTCTACCTTATTTTAACACTCAGATCTATTTTATTTATTTATTTTTCCAGTTTTTTAAAGATATAATTGATATAGAACGTTGTATAAGTTTAAGCTATACAATATAATGATTTGATATATGTATATATTATGAAATGATCACCACAATAAGTTTAGTTAACATCCATCACCTCACAGAGTTAGTTTTTTTCCTTGTGATGAGAACTTTTAAGATTTATTATCTTAGCAACTTTCAAATATACAATACAGTGTTGTTAACTATAGTCACCATGCTGTGCATTACAACCTCACAACATATTTATCTTATTAACTGGAAATTTGTTTCTTTTGACCACCTTCACCCATTTCCCCCACCACCCGCCTCTGGTAATCGCCCATCTGTTCTTTGTTTCTATGAGTTGTTTTTTGTTTTTTTTTTTTTCAGATTCCACATATAAGTGAGATCATACAATATTTGTCTTTCTCTGACTAATTTCACTTAGCATAATGCCCTCAAGGTCCATCCATGTTGTTACAAACAGCAGGATTTCTTTCTTTTTTATGACTGAATAATATTCCATTGTGTAATATATATGTGAAAATGTGATATATATATATTTTTTCTTTACCCATTTTCTTTATCCATTCATCCATCAATAGACCCTTAGGTTGTTCACCAGCTCTTTTGTTTAAAAAAAAGATGCTTTTTTTAAAATTTATTTTATTTTTGGCTGCGTTGGGTCTTCGTTGCTGCACGCAGGCTTTTCTCTGGTTGCGGTGAGTGGGGGCTACTCTTTGTTGCCGTGCTCGGGCTTCTCATTGCGGTGGCTTCTCTTGTTGCGGAGCACGGGCTCTAGGCGCACGGGCTTCAGTAGTTGTGGCATGGGGTCTCAGTCGTTGTGGCTTGCGGGATCTAGAGCACAGGCTCAGTAGCTCAGTAGTTGTGGCGCATGGAATTAGTTGCTCCGTGGCATGTGGCATCTTCGCGGAACAGGGCTTGAACCCATGTCCGCTGCCTTGGCAGGCGGATTCTTAACCACTACGCCAACCAGGGAAGCCCCACCAGATCTATTTTAAAGTAAATTTAAGTTGAATGTTTCTAAGTTGCTTGTTATGAGTGCATTAAATGTTGTACAGTATTTCATGTTGCCATTTTAGGTGGGATTCTTTTTTTCAAATTTGTTTTGAGGGAAATTTTCTAAGCCAAGAAGGCACATTTTGCCAGCCAGCCAGAAATAAACTCAAACTTTAAATGAATCAAGTTAAGTCTAAAACTGAGCTCCCAAGGCTGAGGTGAAACCCCCACTGGAAAATTTGGTTTTCCATCCCCATCATCATCAGAAACAAACATGAATCTCTGTGTATCTCATGCCGCACAAATGCAGTCTTGACAGGCCAAACTTAGAGGAGACGTTTTTAAAATTTTTTCTTGCTTTCTATAAAAATATCTTAACTGGAAAAAAAGACAAGCTGATTCTGAGTTAGGACTTAACCCAGTGATCTCTGGAGTGTATCAATTCAGGTCAAAGCAAGCACTCAGGGAAGGCAGCTTAGCCTCACCCACTTCCCAGCTGACAGCCTGGAGCAAGTTCCTCTACTTCTCCAGGACTCAGTTTTCTAGTCTGTAAAATGGCCAGAAATCTTACTTCACCAGGTTGTTGTAAGGATTAAATGAGATTATATATGTGAGATACAGAGCACACTGTCTGCTATTAAATATATGCTGAATAAAATAGTAGCTGTGAAAATGAAGGAGAAGCAAATATGCTAGAATATAAAACAAAGGAGGGCTTCAGATCAGGGACACATAGGGAGAGGAAGCATGTGAATGAGGTCCCCTGCGCCCCACATTCACCTGATGTAAGTGGTCAGGGTAAACCATTCCTTCCCATCATAGCTTGGCAAATAATCTCTGTCATATCATAACTTCTCAGTGCTTGAGGTTTGGATGGAAGCAAGTTTGTGCTTCACCCTGGCTCTGGACCACTTCTATCTCCTGCCAGTCTTTGCAGAAGCAACAATGGGTTCCAAACTCAGTATCATAAGTTTGGAAGAGAAAAAGTTCAGAGGACTCGCCAGCCAGGAGGCCTGGTAGGAGAAAGAGATGAAAAGTGGACATATGTGCCCAAACATATCCTTATCTTCCTCTTTCCACGATCTGATCAGCCAGGGGAAATGTAAGTGCTAAAGATTATCAAAAATCATGGCCAATTTAAAAATCATTGTTATTTTGTTTGAAGATTTATCTTAATTGAATACATCTTGCTGCTAATATTAAAGCAGCTTCTACTACTTAAAATGAATCATCGGTAATTAGGAGAAAATGACACTTCACAGGAAAATCAGATCCTGAACTTCAAAATTTCCTCAAAATTTTTGAATCTGGAAAGCCACTTGCACACAAATAATTAAGTACTCAGTATAGTTAACAAGGTGATTCTCCTGTCACATTAACAACACATTTGAAGGCAATGTAATACATTCTGCCCTGTGAACACACCACTATAAAGAACAAAAAGCAAAGAAAGGAGAAAAAGAATGCAGAAATTTGGACCACCTAGCAGCCGAGAATGTTCCTGTAACAAAGGCTTTGCTGTCCCAGATCACGTGATCAAAGTGAGGGGCTGAATGGTTCTGCATTGTACAAGGTGTTTCTGGACGCTCCCTGGTGAAAGGATACTTACACCACATTTCATTTTCAAAAACCTTTCAGTGCATCTCCACAAGGCAAAAGGTATTGTCCTATTTTATGTCTGGAGACATCGAAGCGGGACTTTTCGTAAGAGAGAATGTCAGGGTCTCCGACCAAATTAAGACTCAGGATATCCTGACTTCTGATTTCATAACCAACACCACACGTTCATAACCAACCTTTTTCAGCCTTGGCTGACAAATAGTCCAGCGAGACCAAATTTCCTGACTCCCAAACAAGGAATTGTAGCAGCTCACAAAATGTCATCTTGATCAAAGCTGTTCTCTGGCAGGAAAGAAAGCCAGCAGTCACGTTTTATCAGTTAGGCTGGGGTGTCCATACATGAACACGTGCTGCTTGTTCTTGCTGCTCACAGGAGGACGGAAAGCGTAGAAAGGCTAACCGGGGTGGTTTGTGCCCTACCACGTCCAATGAACCAGGGTGAATTTTTTCAACCTTGGACCCTACTAGGAAATAGAGGCTCCACCCCATTGCTCCAGAAGTTTACTTTCCCCGGTAGCCAACTCATCCCCGGTTGCTGTTGGTTACAGACATCGTTGGGTAAATGCTGTACTGGTTGAAAAGGAGGTAAGAGAGTATGGGAGACAGTCAGCTCTTTGATTTTGAAGGGCTATTAGAATTTCCTAATTTACTCTCTGTAAATAACCAAAATACGTACATCTATTTCTCTGAGACTCTCTTTATGTGTTGACTGCAGTCATCTAGCGATGTCTTTAGGGGTTATAAACAGTTTTTAATCTGTATTTTTTAAATAATTCAAATGCAGGAAAAATAGTTTGAGAGTTATGTGTATTTTTAAAACATATTCCAAAGTTGAAATATTTTCAAATGTTAATTATATATTAAATGTTTTATATATATGTATATATACATACATATATATGTGTGTGTGTGTGTGTATATATATATATATATATATATATATATTCCAGCCATCAGCCACTTAGAATAAATATTCAAAGAAGAGAGAGTAGCATTAAGTAGACACCATATCCATCTGCCCAGGCACTCCCTTTTCAGACTCCATCAACACTTTGCATACACCTCTCTCCTACTTCATATTGAATAATACTGTTATTTATATGCTTATATAACTGTCTGCTAAACTGTTAGTTCCTTCAAAGTAGGGGCCATGCTTTACTCATCTTTGTATCCCCAGTACCAATAATTAGGCCTGGAACATGGAAGCTACTAAAAAAATGACTGACTAGGGTACCTAAGGGTTTTCATCAATTATCACTTTTATGCCAGAAGACTTCTTTGAAGTTGGAGAGCTTTTTTTAGAAAGTGTGTCACCCTTGCATTACGTGCTTAAAACCGAGCATACCCAATAGTGCACATTATTCAAAGGGCACATCCTCCCCACCCAGATTCCTCTAAAGAACAGTAATTCTCATGGAAATGGAAAACCCCTGCAACAAGTCAGCCAATTAACAAGGCACCATTTTGGACTCAAGGTCTCTGATACTATAATCCTGCCAACAATTCAAACACAGCTAGTAAAAGTGAAAGTGGACTGCCTAACCTGGAATGGAAATTCTTAGCAAAGGATTTTGGGGAGATTGGAGGGAGACTGGAGAGGAGGGGGGTGGATTGGAGAGGGGGGCATGATGGCTGCAAATCCAGAACTCCTTTGAACAAAGAAAGGAGCCGCGTCTTAAGAAGGCTAGGTTCCTGAAATTGGAAAACACACTTGTTTCACTCTTCGGTCTACTGTCCCAAAGTGCTAACAATGTTATCACCTTCAGTCTATCTTGTCCTTTAGTCACCAAAGAAAGAAAAGACATGGTGACATGAGGTAGGAAGGGTTCAGGTGGTAGATTTCCCTAACCTCCCACTCCACCACCCAATCTACCCAATAGTAAATAATAGTATATAACTGGGTCAGCTCTGCACCCTGCCCTCTTCCCATTCCAACTGCACATGCCTACATGGGAGGATGCTTAATGCCAGCTAGACCTTCTCAGGAAAAGACTTCTGAGAGAAAGCATGCATTGAGTATCCCGCAGACACAGCTGAGGCTATGAGCTTGAAGCAATACTACAGATGTGATTTTTTTTTATTGCAGTGAAAAAACACTGCAGGAAATAGGCTTCTGTTTGCATCTGTAAAGATGATACAATGTGGTTCCAAGGCACAATTATAGTTTACATAGAATCCTGGAGACGTGGGCAGTGTGTGAAGGAGTATGGTTGTAGCAATAAAAGACTACAAGGTGAACAATAGGAAAAGGCATCCAATGTGTGAGTCCCAGAGTTTAATACATACAGACTATATTGTTTTATATAAACATCAATGTTCTCTGTGATTTATTCAAGGTTGATAGTAAAATTGTCAGCCAAGTGTTATCTACTTGAAACCTGTGCAATTACTCTCAATCATATATTTCATTGAACTGATCTCCCAATTGTTACTAAATATTGATGTTATTAAGCACTCAATGCATATCAGGGTTTACTAAATATTATTAAGCATTCAGTGCACACTCAGTGTGTGCATAAGGGTTTCTTAAGAGTTTTCCTTTACTTTTTCCCCATTTTTGGATAAGGGATTTGAGAAATGACTTATAATACTGAATTCTTTCTATACGGTCACAAGAAAGTGTTTGAGGCAAACCTGAGATGGCCACAGATTTTTTTGACATTCCTCTCATTGAGAGGTGGGGTCTACTTCTCTTACCCTTGAATCTTAACTGTCCTCAGTTACTTTCCTGACCAATAAAAATTGGTCAAGAAAGCAGATATGACATTCTGGGACTCCCCAGGCTAAAGCATAAGGAGCCTTATAGCTCATTCCTGGGACTCTTGAAACACTCATTCTCGGACCCTGAGCCACTATGTAAGAAGTCCACCTTCCATGGTGAAGCAGCCATGAGACAACATGGAGAGGGAAGGGGCTGACTGAGCCCAGCTTTTTGGCTGTCCGCGCCAAAGTGCCATGTATGGGACTAAAGCTATCTTGGAGCCTACAAACCTATCCAGCCACCATCTGGATACCACCAAGTAATCCCTGCTGACACTTTAAGAAGCAGAAGAATCACCCATCCAAGCCCTACCTGAATTCCAGACCCACAGATAATAATAAAGCAACGGTTGTTTCAGGCCACTAAGTTTCAGGGTCGTTTGTGATGAAGCGATAGGTAACCAAAACAGATGTAGTATAAAGTTCCTGTGTGGGACTCCTCCGAAGGTAAGCATTAGCTTCTGCTCAGTTGACCCATCCGCTGCCATCTTTCTCAGCGGGAGCAAGTCCGCAGTGCCAGGATGTGGTTGACTAAGCTACTGAGTCATGCTCTTGGACAAAGGAGATCAGTTATACTTGCTTAAAAGTTGATTAGAAAGAGTTTTGGGGGAGATGATTTCATGGCTCCATGACTAATTCCCAATCACTCAATAACAGGTCCAAAGCATGAGCAAATACGGTAGGCTTTATACATTTTCTCCCAGCCTCTGGCATGGGGATAGGGGAAGAACAAAAAGCAGCTCTGCCATTGTGTGGTTGGTGATGCCTTCCACTCATCCATATGCCGCTCCCTGGCCCATTTCATCTTTAAGAGTCTTTTACAGCCCCTAGTTCCCATTAGCATTACACGTATCCATCATCACAACGAATTTGAAGATGACACTAAAGACTTTCTGTTAATCAGGAGGACGAATCCCAGAGTATCGTGCCAACGCTGAGCAGGAGAACCTCAGCACAACGGAGGCTTCCGAGAAACTTAGAAGATCCCCCACCAAAGTCTCTCAGCCTCCCTCTTCATTAAAGGCTTTGTTTTTTCTCTCTCCAACTCTAGTTTCATTTTGTGAAAAGGTTCACCGCCTTATGTGCCATGAGCAGACAAGCTTATCGAATGAACTGTAAATCTAATCAGTTTGGCATAGGGGTTTCATGGGAGCCATGTAAACAATAGCTGGACTTGTGTTAAGCTTCAGTGACTCCGACTGATTCCCAGTGTGGTTCATTTGTGCAGAACAGTTGGAGATACAAAGCCAAGCCCATTAATTTCAGGAGAGTGGTTCTAACAGAGGAACAAGCTGTCAGTCCTCGGGAGGGTTTCAACCCAAGCTCTAACGACAGGATTTTATTTATGGCGTAAGATATGTCTTTGAGTTACTCAGTTTCTTTCCATTTCCTCAATATTCTGTATTTCTAAGAAGATCCTGGCAATTCTTGTTGAAATTGGAATCGTGTGGAAAAATGGGCGAAGAATGTCTCCAAGTTCCTCTGACCCCTCATAACAGTGGTCAAAGTGGGGTCCTGAATCCCCACCCAAGAGTTTTCTTAACATGGCGGCGCCCCAGGTTACCTCTGAAAAGTGGACTTAATTCGTTTCAGCAACCACTTCAGTTCTATATCTCATCTGTATACTTTTACAGCAACACATTTATTTTTTTAATGTGCATGACACTCTCAAGATTGTGAAGTTTATGTAGTTACAGCACTGAAGTCACACCAGTTTTCAATCTGCTAAATCGCATGTGCTTAAGTTTCCAGATGGAAAAATGAATATTCACCACAGCTCCATCAGGAATGCCAATTTCCCATCACTCCCTAGCATTGGGCAATGCAGTTTAAGTACAGTGTTAATTTAAGACATTTTCTGGTCCTCCAAGACTTGTATTTACATACTAGCTGAAACTGCAAGTGGAAATGAATGGGGGATGATGATATTTGCTTATCTCAATTTTTCTGTGAGAAGGAGAAAAGCACTTATGCTTGAAATAAGCAGATGTGAAAACACTTCTCACTAATCAAAATGTTTACCACTAGTTTAGGAGAGGCTGCCTGTTTAGAGGCAGTGAACCTGATACATATACTTAGCAAGACGAGTGTATTTGGTGTGACAGAACCTTGAAGCAGAACTTTTTCAGCTTAGCTCAAGATTAACATGAGCAATGCCACATTTCTTTGCTTATTAGGCTTTTCACAGTTCATGAACTTGGATTTGAGAGTGACTCGTGTCTATTTCAGCGTAGACTCTCTCACACCAATACATTCTCAGCTTCAAGTCACTATAACCAAAAGCAATACAGGGAGAAAAATGCAAAGAACAATGTCACTACAAGATTCAAAGAATTAGCTTTGTAAAATATTTTATACTAAATTAATGAAACTTTAATTGGTATAAATTAAATATCTACTATTCTGGAAGACAACAAAAATCATGCGATTGCTCTCAATTTGATCCCAGGCATTTGATAATATTCATAACAGAAAATTCATGAAATAATATGACAGAAATTTACCAGCATGATTCTGTAAAAAGCTCTGCATAACAAACCACTCTGATTTCTTTCTATAATAAAATTATGGCCACATAAACCGGTAGAAAGTGACAAGAAGTCCACCTGCATTTTCTTGATTAAGACCATTGTGGTTGTAAAATGCATAGGCTCCCACCTGAAACTAGCTTAAGCTATACAATTAAAATTCAACAAAGTTTATGGAACTAATTATAACAATAATAACTAACATTTATGGGATATTTGCTCTGTAGTAGGTACTGTTCCCAGCACGCATTTTCATTGACTCATTCATTTAATCTTTGCAATAACCCATATCATTAATATTCTTAGTAATCCCATTTTATACATAAGGGAAGTCAGGAACAGCAGGGTCACATAAGTCCCCCAAGTTACATAAATCCGAAGTGGAGCCAGATTTTGATTCCAGGTGGGCCGGCTCCTAAGCCTGTATGCATGACCCACACACCCAACCAATTCATTACGTGACTCTATCAATCAGGAAAAAGTGTTATCTTCTGGTTTTATTTTGGTCCGAGTTAGAGTTGGGGCTTATGGATTAAACTCAGAAGGTAGTAGTGTTCAATGGAACAGTGTCCACCTGTGATGTTCTGAGGAGAGTCTCATGGGGTTCATTCTTAGACTCTATCTCATTCAATATCAGTATTTATTAGGCAGAAAAACGAGTTAGAATATATGCCCTCAATTTTTACATGATAATGACTTTAGTGAAATTGTTAATACCATGAAAGGCAATAGAAATTCAAACGAACAGCAAATGGGGAATATAGTTCTATAAAAACTACTCAATTTAGAGTTATTTGTAGTGAGGTGGACGGACCTAGAGTCTGTCATACAGAGTGAAGTAAGTCAGAAAGAGAAAAACAAATACCGTATGCTAACATATATATGGATTCTAAAAAAAAAAACGTTCTGAAGAACCTAGGGGCAGGACAGGAATAAAGACGCAGACATAGAGAATGGACTTGAGGACACGGGGAGGGGGAAGGGTAAGCTGAGATGAAGAGAGAGAGTGGCATAGACATATATACACTACGAAATGTAAAATAGCTAGCTAGTGGGAAGCAGCCGCATAACACAGGGAGATCAGCTCAGTGCTTTGTGACCACCTAGAGGGGTGGGATAGGGAGGGTGGGAGGGACTTGCAAGAGGGAGGGATATGGGGATATATGTATACATATAGCTGATTCACTTTGTTATACAGCAGAAACTAACACAACATTGTAAAGCAATTATACTCCAGTAAAGATGTTAAAAAAATATCCTAAACAAAACAAAAAAGCCCACTCAATTTAGATGTGCCAGACGTGCCAAGATGTTTTATTTGTTTTGTTTTGTTTTGTTTTGTTTTTCGGTACGCGGGCCTCTCACTGTTGTGGCCTCTCCCGTTGCGGAGCACAGGCTCCAGACGCGCAGGCCCAGCGGCCACGGTCTACGGGCCCAGCCGCTCCGCGGCATGCGGGATCCTCCCGGACCGGGGCACGAACCCGTGTCCCCTGCATCAGAAGGTGGACTCTCAACCACTGCGCCACCAGGGAAGCCCGCCAAGATGTTTTTTTTTTTTTTTTTTTTTTTTTTTTTTTTTTTGCGGTACGCGGGCCTCTCACTGTTGTGGCCTCTCCCATTGCGGAGCACAGGCTCCGGATGCACAGGCTCAGCAGCCATGGCTCACGGGCCCAGCCACTCCGTGGCATGTGGGGTCTTCCCGGACCGGGGCATGAACCTGTGTCCCCTGCGTCGGCAGGCGGACTCTCAACCACTGCGCCACCAGGGAAGCCCTCAAGATGTTTTTTAATCACAGTGCCAAATCAACCACTCCCCGCTGCGTGCTCTTAGTTTTTCTGCTGGGTTTTTTTTTTTTTTTTGGTTTGCTTTTTCATTTTTTTATTTATATTTTTGGCTGTGTTGGGTCTTCGTTGCTGTGCGCGGGCTTCCTCTAGTTGTGGTGAGCAAGGGCTACTCTTCATTGCGGTGCACGGGCTTCTCATTGCGGTGGCTTCTCTTGTTGCGGAGCATGGACTCTAGGCACACAGGCTTCAGTAGTTGTGGCATGCGGGCTCAGTAGTTGCAGCACACAGGCTCTAGGGTGCACAGGATTCAGTAGTTGTGGCTCAAGGTCTCTAGGGCGTGGGCTCAGTAGTTGTGGCACACGGGCTTAGTTGCTCCATGGCATGTGGGATCTTCCCAGACCAGGGATTGAACCCGTGTCCTCTGCACTGGCAGGCGGATTCTTAACCACTGTGCCACCAGGGAAATGGCCTCTGCGTGTTCTTTGAATGACCACCTCCCATGCCCAGCACAGATGATTGCACATGGGTGAACACCTGACCCAGGGGTGTTGGATCACCCTTGGGTCACAGTCAGTCCACAGGCTGGAATGAAAAGATGAGCTGGGCCTATCAGATCCCCACTCTTGGGAATTTGCTTTGGAAAACAGTGACCCAGTTGGCAACAGTAACTTAAGGTGAAAAGTTGTGATGTAGGAAAGGAAAGAAGAGGCCATTGTGGCCATGTCATGGGCAAGCCAAAGCTAAAAGGGAGCAGAAGCTTTGAGTGAGAAGACAGAGCAAGGTAGTCAGTTTAGAGGGGAGAGTGAGGCAGAAATAAAGTCACAGAAAGGTTTCAAGTGTAGGAAAGCTGTTTTATACTACATGGTGTCTTATTTATCACTCATTAGGAATCTACTTGATACAGTCTCTCCGGTGTTCTATGTTCTTCGGTGATTTCTTTTGGTTATGAGTAACTATGGCTAGGGTGATGTTCCCCTGATATTTGGGGAGGGGTTTATAACTTGGTCTGATTTGAAAGAACATTCTCTCCAGTCTCACTATGACTAAGGCAAGTCCGCGCCCAAATACCTGAGGGTTGTGCCCATACACGCTGCAATTGAGATAACGTAACCTCAGGTGCTATTTATCTGAAGGGCTCCCAAGCTGCTGAGCTCCTGGCAGCTGTTCAAGAAGAAGGAACACCCATACTTGGGAAGGAATAGTAGCTCCCATGGTAAGCACAAGACCTATAAGTAGAAGCCGTAACACCTTGCAAGCTGACTGCCGGCTCTCACGGTCTCAGATAAGCGATTAGCTTTTACTCAGTCCCTTGTAGCTGAATAGGACACAGGGGGTGAGGCACAGGGAGTGTGTATTTAGCACAAGTGCTCGATGAGGCTTTGTGCATTGTGGTGCAAGATACCAACGAGTCCTGCCTAGGTAGAAGGAGACAGGTACAGCCTAAATGATTGTCAAAGCCCTCCAAAGGCTGAGCAATTTGTGTGATTACCCTTCACCTTTCCTCTCAACTGGGCACAACTCTGACCTCTAAATTTCACCACAACGTTCTCTGTGCCCCTGGAGTGCTGTTCGCTGCCTTGGTTTCTTCATCTGCAGAATAGGGTTCTCGGTGCCTGTCTCCAAAGGAGAATCAGTTGGTTCAAGCCCGAGATAGGTGTTGAAAATATCGATCAATGGTCACAAAATCTCATTACGACAATCACAAAAGGTTTCCCAATGCCTTCTGTTTTCCTGGAATATGTTTTTTTAAATCACTTACAACTTGAAATAAGCTCAGGTAATGTTTCTCAAACTGAGATTCACAAGTTCTGAAAGAATTTTTTGATTTGGGGTTTTCCTTAAGACTATGATCTAAGAAAAGTAATATGAGTGTTCTGAACCATTAGGATGACCACCTTGTAACCAAACGCTGTCCAGAATTCAGCATCTGCATTCGTGTCTCCAAGAGACCCTGCGCTAAACCCTCAGTGTCATATATTATACAACATTGTACACACATGGTATACAAGGCAAAGTACTAAATTGATTGGACAACCAATATAATGGATCAATGGATAGAAACCCAACCGTAAAAGCTAAAAATAACAGCAGTGACCACAATGAAGCGTCAAATAATCCATCATATTCAAGATGGAAAGAATCAAGTCAACTAGTGAAATGTAAAACAACTGAACACATATGTTATTAAACCCAACATCAGCAATTTTGTTTCCATAACATACCATCTGTTGCTCATTTAAATTTTACTTATTTTGTAAATATGGATGTTTAATTGATAAATGTCTTTTGGTGCTATGTCTGTTTAAGGGTCATAAACCTAAGAGGTATATACCTAGTTTTGTGTGTGTCTATATTTAAGTAATGTTACTTAAAAGTAATAGTAATTTGAGTCATCACTTGGGCTACTAAGAACTCTTTCCATGAAAAGCCATCCGTACGTTACTTTGAAAAACACTGAATTAAGGAATTAGCTGGGTTTTGTATATTAAATAGAAAATCGCATTCTAATGTTAGCTATTATAAAGGAGTTTTGTCAGTAACTTTCAAGCGGAGATTTAAATAAAGCTGGTGGATCTTCCTAATGTTATTCAAATGCACATTAATTCATCTCAATGCACAGTAATTCATACAGTCATTCTTGATTCATCGAACATTGAATAGCTACTATTAACAGGCACTGTGCGGGAATGACAATGAGTAATATGGTAGTATTTTTACCTTCAGGCTTCACGGCATAGTTGATAAACCTAAGAAATGCCCAGTAGAAATCTGTTTGCCTGGAAATCAGTAGACACCTCTTTGGGGAGAAAAACTCGAATGGTACGTGTTCACCTCTGAGTGTGTCTACCCTATTAGTAGAATGACCAAATATGTTATTTAATCCTATCCTATTCACCTGTTCCTATGATAGCACCATACTGTTCTAATCAAAAAAAGTTTATCATATATTTTTAAACGTGGGCAAGTCCTACATCATTATTCTACTTTTTCAGGATTTTCCTAGATACTCCTACATGGTTTTTTTTTCAGGTAAACATTAGAACATTTTTGTCAAGTTCTCCCCAAAATCCCATTGGCATTTTTCATTAGGAATGTGTTAATAATCAGAGCTTAATTGAAGAGATTGACTTATTAATATTGTATCTTCAGTGGTAGAGATATAGAAAATGTTTCTCCATGTATTCAAATCCTCCTTTCCATGTCTCAAAAAGAAACTGTTTTTTTCTAAATATAAGTCTAGCACATTTCTATTCCCATGTATTTTATCTTTTGTGTGTATGTATGTCTTGTGAGTGGGATCTCAATTTTTATTACATTTTCCATTAATTGCTTGCATATAGAACAGTACTGATCTGCATAATTATTTTGTAACTGATCCCCCTAAACGCTTATTAGTTCTGATAACTGAGTAATCCCAAGTCTTTTCACCTGAATGCCCCAAGTGGCAGATGCCACTTTAACTGATGTGATTAACTCAATTTCTTTAAATCTCTTATTTTGCCATTACTTGCATTTGATTCCTTAATATGGTATTTGTTGTAATATAAACAAATTTGGAGAAACAATTTTATTAATAAAATCGATTCTCTAGGATGACGTGTCATGCTTATTTCCCAGTATGTTCATTCCGATTTGACAAACATAGTTTTTCACTTGCTTCCCTTGGTTTAGACAGTCTTGTTTTGTATTTTGTGGGGGCCGCGCAGGGCAGCTTGTGGGATCTTAGTTCCCCAACCAGGGATTGAACCTGGGCCACAGCAGTGAAAGTGCCAAGTCCTAACCACTGGACCACCAGGGAACTCCTAAAACAGTTTTCTAATTTTTAAATTAGGATTATTTCATCTCCTTTTAAATACGTAAGTCTCGCAAAATATTTTATTATAAAACAGCAATGTAACAGGTTCTAAAATATTTATGCTACACTTTACTTAGATGCCTTACATTAACTTTTAATTTAGTGATAACATTGAATAATAACACACTGTTTCAGATTTCCAAACAGTGACAGGTCAAAAGCAAAAATCTGGTTGCTAATCGGCTGCCCATGTGCCATGTCAAACTCTGGTTTCGAGCAGCAGAATTTGGCATTTTCATTCTGCTTGCTCACTGCCCTGGCCCAAGGAAATGAGTTGGATGAGTGCCCTTCTTTTTTATTCAGAGATGCCATAGATTAATTGTAAAGACTTCCTTTCATCTACATAACAGAATGGGTTCAGATAGGCTTTTAAGCTATTATCTGCAGTTTGGAACTTTGTGCTGGAAAGTCATAGCATTTATACAAAAGAGGTCTGTTAGAAACAGTGAACAATGAGAGTTTGACATTTTTCTCCTTCTGCCTCCAGAAAAGAAACCAAAGCAACTATTTGATTACATTTATGTATTTCATAAAAGAATGTGGGGTTATATTCAAATGCCAGCAAACCTCATGGAAATGACAAAACTCTGCAGCTCGTTTAAGTGGGCATTCTCATCAATACCTCACTCCCATTGAGCTGATGGAAGGAGAGTGGCAGCAAAGTGTTCCACGTGCTCTATTCATCACTCAAACTGTGTACTTGTTTAAATGTAAGAAAAATAAGAAGCCATGCCCAATCTAGGATGAAACTCAGCCTCCTTTTGTAAGGGGGGGGCAGCAAGGAAGGGGGAGAATAGTAAATAGTGTGCAAATACTTTAAACAGAAATTAAATCCAAAAAAATTTCTTTTGCCCTTCCTCGTAAGGACTTCTAGGTTACATCAGTTTTTTTGTTTCCTCTCTTGACTTCATTGATTTTATGTGAGCCTGCATGTGTGCACATTCTTTGAATATAAATTGCTTTAATTAAAAACCACCTGAGCCAGAGCATTCAGTTCTCAGTTTAACAGGGTGAAGATTTAGCAGAAGGGCTTTCACATCCCAGTTGTCCTTCCAAAGGAGCTGTGATTTTCCAGGACAATCTTTTCTTTGAACCCAACAAGAAAACACATTAGAGCTCTTTTTGGAACAAAGAAATATACATAGGAAATAAAGACATTGTTTTATCAAATCCTCATCTTCTACTCTGACGTAAGCTGGCTAGGAAAGAAAGTGTCTCCTTCCCAAGAGGAAAGTGGATCGAGTCTGTTTTCTCCATACCTAATCCTGCCCCACCTGACTGGTATTATAAAAACGTAGAAGCGAGTTTTACTATTTTCTCTTCCCTGGAGTTTCATCCCTGTCTCCCCTCATTTATCCAGCACTGGCTGTGAGCCCACAGCCACTGAGCCAGTGTGAATCATGGCCTGGGTAACCAGGGTTGGGTCTGAGCTCCTTTATCTGGACTCTTCTGACATTTTTTTTTTTTTTTTTTTTTTATTTTGTGGTACGCGGGTCTCTCACTATTGTGGCCTCTCCCGTTGCGGAGCACAGGCTCCGGACACGCAGGCTCAGCGGCCATGGCTCGCAGGCCCAGCCGCTCCACGGCACGTGGGATCTTCCCGGACCAGGGCACGAACCCGTGTCCCCTGCATCGGCAGGCGGACTCTCAACCACTGTGCCACCAGGGAAGCCCTCTTCTGACATATTATTAATCATATTTATTTAAGCTGATTTGGCCTCATTCTAGGATGAGGAAGATCTTTTGCTGTCCGAGTCTGGGCTGCTTAGAACACAGAGGAGAGCAAAAACCCCATCTTTCCTCCACCACATCACGCCCCAAAGGCCACCTGGCTAAGACCAATTCAGGGTACACTCATCCAGGGTGTTCTGTCTACATTGTGTCCTCTGACACACATGGTGTGTTTGTGGTGGCCCTCAGGCTCGCCACTGCATAAACCAAGAATGCAACTTCTCCGCCTCTTTCAGAGCTCACCCATTGCCCCAAATAATCCCTCTCCACCCACAGACCCAACTGTAGGTTTGCAGCCACGAGGTCCTCGCTGCATCCCATTGCCTCTGAGGTCTTTCCAGTACCTCCTTTCGGGGGTCTCTCTAGCTTCTTCGCCCTCTGGATTCTCTACATGCAATCCAGTTCTTGCTCTCCCTCTACCTGTGTAGACTTGATGCCAACCCTACCTTCAGTTTTGGACACAAACTCTAGCCCATTCACTTCCAGAGGCTTGGGCCTCGTCTGCCGGATGCCTAATAAAGACACACTTCAGGACATAAGTTAAGACGACGGGATGCACAGAATGCCCAGATTGTGCTCACTGTCTCAGAGTTTGTTCTCATCCTAATATCAAGAGTAACAAAAGTCTAGTCATGCTACTTAACAGTCTGGTATCTGAGGACATCTAAGGAATATCCGAACCAAGTGTTGACAAAAATCACATGGTTCAGTTTTTATGAAACTAGCCAGGCACTTCAGTAGATTAAAAAAAAAGGTATTACTGAGCCTGCGTGTCTGGAGCCTGTGCTCCGCAACAAGAGAGGCCGCGATAGTGAGAGGCCCGTGCACCGCGATGAAGAGTGGCCCCCGCTTGCCACAACTAGAGAAAGCCCTCGCACGGAAATGAAACCCAACACAGCAAAAATAAATAAATTAATTAATAAACTCCTACCCCCCCAAAAAAGTATATAATACACTGCCACTTTGAAACTTTTAAATTCGAGTTTAAAATATTTTTCTACACTCATTTAGCACCTACTCTGTATGCCAGGTGGTGGACTAGGCACCAGATAACAAAAGTGAATGAAGACACAGTTGGTTAGCCCAGGAACTTTACAATGTCATAGGGGAAATGAGACATAAACAAATAGCAGTGGGGCTCTAATAGATGTGAGCCCTTAGGACAGCGGGGACCCATGGCAGAGCTTAAGAGATCCTGAGTGGAGGGGTTAGGTCATTCTCCAAAGATTTATCAAAGGCCTAGTTTGTTCCCAACATTAGGAATAGAGTTAAAAGACAGTCCTGGTTTTCAAGTTGCTCACCATCTACTAGGAGAGCAAGGTAAATAGATGAATAGAGAACAATGTGATACAGGGTATAATAGGGATATATATGGGATAGAGTAGAATTCAGAGAAGGAGGTCCAACCATAGTGATTCAAGATATGCAACTGACCAATCAGAACTGACTCCAGCCATGAACGACTGGCTCCATAAATGGCTATACCAGCTGATTAGGAAAGAACCCTGTCCCTAGCCCAGTCTGGATGGCCAGGGGCTTTCCTGAAAATCAGGAAGTGATGCTTGATTAGACACTTGAAGGACAAGTAGAAATTGGCCAGGCAAGGTCATTTCAGACAGAGATGACAGCACAAATGCTTGGTGGAGTGAGAGCACAGTGCATAACCAGGAGAATCAGCATGCCTTCACCAAACACCCCCAGTGAGCACCCCGTGGGGCTTATCAGAATCAGGCCCTGTGAAATGAGACAGCCTGCTTGTTGAAACCATCTAGAAGCCATCAGAAGTGACATTTGAAGATAGTCAGGACTGGAAACAACACACACACACACGCACGCACGCACACACACACACACACACACACACACACACACACACGACACTGCTGTTTATAACCAGAAGCCCAAGATAGGTCCTGGATGATGAAGACTAACCCTGAGCCAAGCACTAAAAGGGAGAGACTGGTAAATAAAGGAAAGCAGACGGAGGATGGAGAGTGGGAAACAAGAAAACAGGCTACCTCAGGAAAGGCCTGGAAACATTTCCCAAAGGAAGAAAAAGAGAAAAAAGGTAAAGATCGAACCATAAAACTGCTCCAATGATAATCTATTTCAGGGACTTCCCTGGTGGCGCCGTAATTAAGAATCCGCCTGCCAATGCAGGGGACACGGGTTTGAGCCCTGGTCTGGGAAGGTCTCACATGCTGCAGAGCAACTAAGCCTGTGCTCCACAACTACTGAGCCTGTGCGCCACAACTACTGAGCCCGCGTGCCACAACCACTGAAGCCTGCGTGCCTGGAGCCCATGTTCTGCAAGAAGAGAAGCCACCGCAATGAGAAACCCTTGCACTGCAACAAAGAATAGCCCCTGCTCACCACAACTAGAGAAAGCCCGCGTGCAGCAATGAAGACCCAACGCAGCCAAAAATAAACGAATAAACAAACAGGGCTTCCCTGGTGGCGCAGTGGTTGAGGGTTCACTGCCGATGCAGGGGACACGGGTTCATGCCCCGGTCCAGGAGGATCCCACATGCTGTG
Source organism: Grampus griseus (assembly GCF_964374135.1). Classification (NCBI taxonomy): domain Eukaryota; kingdom Metazoa; phylum Chordata; class Mammalia; order Artiodactyla; family Delphinidae; genus Grampus; species Grampus griseus. Next base: position 59,980,954 of record NC_139001.1, read on the forward strand.
GAGTGGCTGGGCCCGTGAGCCATGGCCGCTGGGCCTGTGCGTCCGGAGCCTGTGCTCTGCAACGGGAGAGGCCACAACAGTGAGAGGCCCGCATACCACAAAAAACAAACAAACAAATAAATAAAATAAAATAAATAATCTATTTCACAACTTAACTAAAGATAATAAGACTGAATGCAAAAATGGAAAAATAAATGGAAAATGAGTAAATCCAGTGTAACAAGTATAGCAGGCATCTTTTGCTTCCACCTGCCCTGACCCACCCCCATTCTTCTGTCACGGAGCCTCCCAGGCCGTGTGGTTCAGGTGGACCTGACCGCCTGGTCCTCCCTTTGCCACGGGTATGGGAATGTGACCCAGGCCTGTGAAGGTAGCCCATTCTCTCAGGCCCCAGGGATGGGTTCACAGGTGAGCAAGTGACCTAGGCTCAGCCAGGCAGTCTCTGCCAGCACTTTCCTGATGGAGTTCAAAGGAAGGAGCTCTTCCTCCTTGAGGGTTGGGAGCAGGTTGCATGTGAACCTTGAGATGCTGAAAACCACCTTCACCCGTGAGAGATGGGGTCTAGATTACATCATTTCAGCCTCTCCATCCCTGGGCCTCTGTGTTATTTGAGCTAATTCCCATTTTTGCTTGAGCCAATTTAAGTTGGAGTCTGTTGCTTGCAACCGAAAAGTTCCTGATTAATTCAAGTAAACTTTCAGGCACTAAAATAATGGTTTTAAGTGACAGGCATCCTGGCCAGTTCCTAAGAACTTCCCTAAATGGCTAGATCTTACATTGAACTCTCGCAAATGGAAATATTGGAAGTGAAAGCCAGAGAGCATTCACAGAAAGCACTTGGTTCTGATTTATTACAGAATTCCTGGTACCAAACATTTATGCCAACAAAAAGCACTGCACTAAAGTGTCTCCCAAAAATATTTTGTGAGTCAGAAAATCTGCCTAATGGATTCCTTCACTTCAGAAACACTTACTGAGCAGGTCCGGGGCCAGGCACTGTGCTTGATGTTGGGAGGAAACAGAAGGCATCCTCGCATAGGAAGATGCACAGTCTGGGGAGACAGACATGTGAAAGTGAGCAGGGTAAGAGCTGTCGTCCAGGAGAAACAAAGTGCTGTGGGAGCCCAAAGGCGGAAGCAAACAGCTTCCTCCCCTCCGAAGTAAAAACAACCCTTTCGTTTCAGTGGAGAATAGATCGCAGACAGGCTCACCTACCACATTCACTTGAAATGTGTTAGTTATGGTGGAGAAGATCCCCTCTAGCTTTGACATGCTTTCACACTCAATTAAAAGAAAGGGAAGCTGTACTTGTTGAGTTCCCACCCTGCGCAGGGCATGGTTAGGTATCTGTGTTAACTCAGAAGACAAGGTGCTCTGTGACATGACAGAAGTGCTAGGGCCTCGATAGGCTCTGAGACCTTCAACGAAACAGTTCAACAGCTAACTACTCCGACTGTCTTGGTGATTAAAATACTGCTGACTCAGTCAAAATGTAAGCGGGATGGGGGGCAAAGAAGTCAGTAATCAAGGCAATTGTAATTTTAATGCAAAAAAATCCCAAGTAAACAAAATATCCGGATTGGGATCAGACCCTGCACTTGCGTGACTCAGCCTCCCTCACCTCCCTCTAACTCCAGCCTTCCTCCGGAGATGGGGGTTCTGCGCATCTCGTAAGCTTTGTCATCTCCTGTCTGTCTTCCTGTCCCAAACAGTAAAACAGTCCTCCAAATGGGCATGACTCATGTGCCCATATCTGGGGACAACAGGATAACGTGAAGTCAGTAACTGTACCTACAAACTTTGCTTCCTATAGAGAGAGGGAGAAAGGAAGGGAAATGCACCCTCCACCTATGGACGCTTGCAGCGAGGAGGGAAGCTGGTGTGGAGCGTGGAACCCAGTCTTGCTACTGAGGTAGGGAGAGGGCTTGGACAGAGGGTGAGGAGACTGTGTGTCCTATAAGGAGGCCTCGCTCACCAGGGTTATTAAAAACAGCATCAGACCCTCTTGAACAGTGATGACCTGATGGAATTAACCAAATCCTCCCAGGAATTTTGAAGACACCAGTAAGTAATGAAATTCCCCAATTTCCCCCATTTTCCCTCTCTCCTCAATCCATTACTCCAGCCCCATTTTCTAGGAGCCTTTGGGGCCAAGTATGCCAGGTATAGGATTGTCCTCCCCAGGCTCCATGCAAAAGCAAAGGGAACAAGGCAGAAGTAAAACGGAAGAAACTAATGGGCCACCAACTCAGAGGTCGCTGAAGACATACTGGGATCTGAGATCTAGCCAAATTCTGCTCCTAACCCATCCATTTTTTCATCTACACATTGAAGATGTATTTCTTGCTTTGCTATATCGAGGCATTCCCAAAGAAAAAAAGACTACAAAACAAAAAGGGCTTCGATACAAGAAATTATTCTGTATATGTAGCTATAGAATTTTCCAAAAATTATTTTTAATTTGCTTTTAATATAACATAAGGGTGGGGAAGTTCTTGGCATTAGCTGTGATTTGTACTGAATGGGGAAGCATGCCACTTCACTACCCACATTAAAATAACCAAGATAGCTGACATTTATGTGCCACACATCATACCAGGTTTATATATATTAACTCATTTAAAGGTAGAGTTTTTTTTTAAATAATGGAGTTCAAAGAAAATTAAAGGGAATTTACATATCTTCTGTTTATTAAGAGACATTTTTTCATTCATTTGACAAAGACTTATGAATGGATAAATGAAGATACAGGATTTTTACTTCTATATATGTAAGGCCTCATAGAATTTCATGTTATCTTAGGAGATTTTGGAGTCATTCATAAGACAGAAAACCGATTTAGCCAATAATTGGATTATACTGACATCAAAAGTTATCTCAGGCTCTGAACTCACAGTCAAATATATTTCCCCTACTGATACCTTAAAACCATGCAGTTTTTTATATTTTGACTTGTGATGGTCTCCTCTCATCCCAGAAATCACCAGAATGCCCTCAAGTAGTTCATGCAAAGCAGCCATTCAAAAAACATTTAGTTAACACCTACTGTGTTCGAAGGACCATGTGTTGTTAGTTGCTGGATCTACGGGAATAAATACGGTCCAGCTCTCACCCATGAAGAGATCATTGTTGAATGAAGACGTACACAAATAATGACAATACATCCCGATATGTGGCAACAGAGAGGAACACGGAAAGTGGGCATGAAGGGTCCAAACCGCGTATTCTCGATCTCTCACATTCTAGGAACAAAGAAGTACAACACCCACTTCATAACATTGAATGATGTTTTCAGATGATCAAGAGAAAATCTACAACCAATTGAGAAAGAAACTGGGAAGCTGCTGTTTAGAAACCTCATCAGGAGTGTGGATTATCGCACTCTCGAGAGATGTCCCTTTTACCCCAGCGAGCAAGTCTTTCGGAGTCAGATGGTGAAATCAATCATTGAGGCATCGGATTTCAGAGCCAGCTGGGAAGAACTGGCTGGACTCCAGCTCTATGGAATGGCCTGGGCGGGGCAACCCTCTGGATAGGCATCCTGCACGGTTTGCTTAAAGCCTTTCTAGCATGTGCTGTAAGCAGCAGCTGACTGGTCTAGGACATCCCCCACCCCCATGCCTTTCCCAGGTGTTCTGGTAAAAAGCACCCCTGAAAGTCATTGAGACTGAGGAAAGGAGAAGGGAGGAACAGAGCACAGCAGACATTCTCAAATGAGTTAAAAAAATGAATTCTCTATCTCGCTAAGCCAGAGGATCCGTATAATACACTAAGGCTACAGGGAGCTACAGTTCCTCCCCAATTAGCCCTTTATTTTGGTCATGGCTCCACAGAATAAAGAATTGACACCCAAACAATTCAAGTCACTTGGGAATAGCCCCTTCCTATTCTTGCCAATAATTGCAATTATTTTCCCACACGTTATTTGAAGACTATTGACCGTCCATGCCTCACCCAATGAATAACTTGTCCAATTGTAAAAATGTTGTTGCTGGAACAACTAGACATCCAGACGTGAGAACTCTGAGGCCCAGACCAACTAGCTGAACTGTCAGGAAGTTGGTAGTAGAAAACAGCCTAGAAGACCCCAGTGGAGCTCTTGAGTCCTCACTGAGGGCTTTGGTCAAAAAGTGTCTTGTATATGTTATGTCTCTCACTCAGACAATGATACTGAAGGAGAAAGAATAATAGAATTTACATTTGTGAAAGGTTTTCTGTATATTAACAAGCTTCCATGTACGTTTTTTTTTTTTGGCAAGGCTGGTGTCTCTTCCTAGCTATTCGCTCACTCCCTTACTGTGCTTCAGAGTCTTTGGTTCCGGGAGAACAGCCTTAAGGCTCAGCCTGAGAACACTGCACGCACTCCCCCGTCTCCTCACCTCCACGGTGCAAGGTCCACTTGGAAGCCGCCCAGGCCAAGTCCTCCCCAAGGAAGGGAGAGGATCCCACCCAGAGAGCTCGCGGAGCTCCCGCCACCTCCAGTGCGCATCTGCTCCCCGCCCCAGCAGAGACCACCGCTGGAATTTAGCAAGAAGCCTGCAGAATAATTACTATTGCTGACAGCTGTTAAGGGCCCATTAGGGAGTGTCAGTTTTCCACAGGCAGCTGCATTTCTGAGAAAAGGGCCTGACCTTGGGGCAAAAAAAACAACAACAAAAAAACCCCACAAAACTAGCAGCTCTTTCTATCTCAAGAGAACAAGTTGTTGAACCTGAAGTGGCAAGAGAGTTCGCAAACCCCTTGATCCCTCACTTCTGGCACGTTCCATCCACTCTGGGCTAAGATGTGGGTCTGGACTATAACATAAGCACTTCCCCTCCCTACCTCCAAAACACATGGTGAGAACATGGTGAACAGCCTTAGGAATTCTTCACAATCAAGGAGGAAGTTGGGGAGACTTGGGTTTGAAAGATGAGGCCAACCATGGCACACGCTTGGATAGCCATTTATCACCTCGTGTTTGGGAATGTTAGTAAGTGCACGTACAGTGGTTGGTGTTTGGAAGAAACGAAGGAGGCATCAGATGCCATCCCTGCCCTGGAGGAGCATACAATCTGGAACGAGAGCTAACACTTGGAAACAATTAAAAACCAAAACAAGACTAAGTACTACACATAATTCAGAGATGGTATCCCATGGCACTCACAGAGCTTAGGGAGCAGAGAGGTCACCAAAGGCCAGAGTGTGGCCCTCAACCTCCCTTTCTTCAGGCCCTCTGTAGACGCTGTCCTCCCAGGAGTCTGCCCCAGCATTCTTGCTCAGTAGTTCCTAAGAACCCATTTTAGGACTCTCTCAGGTGCTGCTGACACATACCCAACTTGAATGAGCATTAAGAGAGTGCGTCTCATAGAGAACAGACTTGTGGTTGCCAAGGGGGCAGGAGGGATGGAGTGGGAGTTTGGGGTTAACAGATCCATACCATTATATATAGAATAGATAACAACATATATATAGATAACAATATATAGATAACAACAAAGTCCTACTGTATAGCACAGGGAACTATATTCAATATCCTACGATAAACCATACTGGAGAAGAATATATTTAAAAAAGGATGTACATATATGTAAAGCTGAATCACTTTGCTGTACAGCAGAAATTAATACAACATTGTACATCAACTATACTTCAATTAAAAATAAAGACCGTGGGTCTCCATCCTGGCAGCACATTAGAATCACTCAGGGACCTTTAGAGATGACCTATGCCCCAATTCTGTCCCAGACCGATTGAATCATAATCCCCAGATGAGGGTCCCCAGCATCAGATTCCAGTGGGTACAAGGTGGAAAACCACCTGTTTAAGCAATAGAGGGTAATTTGCAGGCTCACCAAGGAAACCACAGGAAGGGCCAGGTGGAGCTACCTTAGGGACAGCCGGAACCAGGACATTGAACACAGATCTTCTCTGTTCCCCTGCTCACTTTCACACCCCTCTGCTGCATCTTCTCAGACCACTTCCTCTGTGAGGTGGGATTCATTGCCAGTAGCGGCTCCGGCTCACTCTTCAGCAACTAGAAAGGAGAGGGCTTCCTTTCCTTGGGTCTAGATTGAACCCTCGACCTTCAGTTTTTAAAAAAAGGCAAAACTCTGACTGGCCTATGTGCCACCCCTTGACCTGTGTTGAGATATTATCGTTGGTCTAGCTTGGTTCATGTTCATGTTGCTACCTCTGAGGAGTGCTGGGAGACTAAAATAAAGCCTTGCTGTTCAAAGTGTGGTTCATGGACCAGCCGTGTAGACATCACCCAGGAGCTTGTTACACATGGAAATTCTCAGGCCCCATCTCAGACCTGCTGATTCAGAACCTGCCTTCTAGCAAGATCCCCAGGTGATTTGTATGCACGTGAAAGCTTGAGAAGGACTGCTATGTGCTCTGGTATTACTTTCTCAGTTGGTGAGAGTATAGGTATTCCTTTCTCTTGGTTTTATGTCAAAGCCGCAGAAAACAGATGCCACCATTCCCCTTCTGCCACTCCCACCAGCAGCAGTACCAACACCTGGTCTCGCCTGGTTGGCAAGAAACCCAGTCAAGCTCCTTGCGCTATTTCTCTTTGCCCTTCTTAAAAGCTAGCTCTGAGGACTTCCCTGGTGGTGCAGTGGTTAAGAATCCGCCTGCCAATGCAGGGGACACAAGTTCGATCCCTGGTCCAGGAAGATCCCACATGCCGTGGAGCAACTAAGCCTGCAAGCCACAACTGCTGAGCCCTCACGCCACAACTACTGAAGCCCGCCTGCCCTAGAGCCCGCGTGCCGCAACTGTTGAGCCCACACACCGCAACTACTGAAGCCTGCGTGCTCTAGGGGCCCACGTGCCACAACTACTGACCCCGCACGCTGCAACTACTGAAGCCTCATGACTAGAGACCGTGCTCCGCAACAAGAGAAGCCTGCGCACCGCAAACGAAGAGTAGTCCCTGTTCGCCACAACTAGAGAAAGCCCACACACAGCAATGAAGACCCAACGCAGCCAAAAATAAATAAAATTAAAAAAAAATAAATAAAAGCTGGCTCTGATCAGCAGACTGGGGTCTGCGGTTTTGCTGCAGTAGCTGATATGGAAGGGGATGTGGTGCTCTGGGCCAAGTATGGTCCAGCAGCTGGTGCTTATCAGCCCCACCCTGAGATACACACAGATGTGTCCACGCTGACCTTCCTGGCTGAGGACATGTGGGAACTCAGAGCTTCCCATGGGAATGGATGATGGAGCAAGGAAGTGAGAAGGTTGATGTAGGTGTGATGGCATCCTGCCAATTGCCTCTGAACGCAGAGCCCTGGCGTCTCTGCCAGCCAGAGAGGGGGATTTGCCTCTGAAACCCGGAAGCATTTGGGAAGCACAAACATACAGTTTAGGCATCTGGTCACTCTGTTTGCTCAGTGATGCTCTAGGTCCCCCCGGAGGATACCATTCTTACGTTCAGTGCACACCCGAGGCCCCAAGCCCACCTTCTGTGACCAGGTGTCAGCCAGTTTTTTTATCCTTACCTTTCCCTCCCCCTGTCCATTTCCTTTCCCACTCCATGAGGAAAGGGTAAGAATTAGTGGGCATTCAGTAAATATTAGTTGAAGAAATAAATAGATGAATAAATAAACAAATGAAATTTTTCATATTTTTGAAGGAAAGAGAGTTGACCTTGGCTTTCATCTGCTTTGATGGATAAATAGTTTCACTTCTGGGGAATTACATGGAATGACCATTTAAAAAAATCATCACTTCACTTTTGTTTATATCTTTCCTACATCTCCACCCTCTACAAACAAGAAATCCGCTATATATTTGTACTCCAGGGCCTCAAATTTTTATTCTCCCAAATATGAGCTACAGGAAAAGCCTTTGGTCTCAATGGCTTCTTACCAGCAGCTCCCCTAGAGGATGAAGATCATTTCCCCCCAGTTATTTGAGTACTTTCATCCCAAGAAAAAATGTATTTCTATCCTCTTATTCCAGAGCAGAATTAGAAATGAGAGCTGGCCTAACTACTTCATCTTATAGAGAAGGGAACTGAACGCCAAGGAAAGGACTAGACTTGTCCAAGGCCACACAAATAGTAAGAGGCAAATTGTGAGTCTCCTTAGTTCTGATCTAGTTTTTTCTTTCATACCACAGTGTAGCCCATTGACCGCCCTTAACTCAGGGGCAATGGCATGGCCACTTTCCTGTGGTAAGAAGCAGCCTAGGAAAGGGCCCCACCAAGTGTTCAGTCCAGCAGCCCCACCTCTAGTGGGGGGCAGGGGGGAGGATGGACCATGCAGAATTCCTGCGGCCAATTCCACACCAGCCCCAAGGTTACTGACCTGATTTTCCAAAAGCCCACTTTTTTCTGTCTCCCTTACCCAGCCCAAGCAGCAATGGAGAGAATTTTACTCAAACTTTCCAAGATAACTTCCCTTTAGGCTGAGACCAAGCATATGGTAGCTTCAGGCCAAAGGAATATTGGGAAGTTTATGAGCCACTAAAAATAGACAGTTATAACAGAAAGTCCCTCCTACTTCTGCCATTTTCCCTGTTGACTACACAAATACGGAGGCAGGCTCCAACCATGAAAGGGAAAAGAAAGCATCACTGTAGCTCCAAGCTATGGTGTAATCTGAGGGGAAATACGTTTTAGATAGAACTGCGATTTCGGGAATGACAAATATCACGCATGGAAAGTAGAGGACCCATTGGAGCGTTGTCTGGTGCTGAGCCTTTCCTCCCAGAGCTAAGGGAGGGCAGGGCAAGAAGGAATGGCAAGGCGAAACCACAGCCAGAGAGGCAAACCCACCATAGACCGCTGCTCATTTGCAGGCTCTCATTTCTTTGGGGAATGAAAGCCAAGTTTAATCATGGTGTGGGTCCAAGAACATTTCAGAAGAACTCCAATAGGACAATTGGTTTCTTTGAAGAGTGTTTGCACCAGTGATGCAGACTGTCCCTTGCTTTCTGCCTGGACTAGGTCTGTACCTGGTTGCTTTAAAGATTCTGTTTCATTTTATTCACTTTATAGAGCCTGGAAACGAGCCAAGTTCAGTACAGTCTTTAGGTCCCAATGTACCTCCTTTCCTACCAGCCACATATCAGGAATCCCTGAAATATACTGCACTGAGGTGAGGGCTGTAACTTAGTGGCTTGGGTTAATCCAGTGTCCACTAGGCCTGTACAGCACTCCACGTGGCATTGGGATGAAAATAGAGAATCCCACGAAGAATGAGAATCAACCCAAGTGCTTAAGAGAAACCAGGTGCATGCTTAGCTGGTCCTGAAGCAAATGACTTTCATGGCCCTCAGGCTGTATAGGTGTGAAACATCTGCAGGTATACAAAATAAGGAACAACGAGTAACAGAAACAAGTCTGCAGAAGAGAAAGCATGTCTTTTCCATCCACTTCGTCCAGAAGGTAAGGGGGGCCCTGACGTAGTTCTCCAGATTCTGGTTCTCCCCCAAAGGAATAATTTAAAGCTGTGCATGTTGCAAGCATTAGCTGGGCACTTCTCGTACTTGAACTCTGGATCCTCTGCACTGACGATTGACCCACTGTGAGATGGCTCTGTTCTTTCTATTTTTAAAGACTCCCAGAGGAGGAGAACCAGAAGCTTCTTTCACTGGCCATTTTAGTCTTTTAACAGCTCTTTAGAGAAAATAAAAGCATCCTTATTCCTAACCTAAATCCCTCATGCTGCAACTTAAATCCATTTCTTCTTGTTTGGCTCTTGGTAAATATAGGAAACACCTGGAGTCCCTCTTGTGTTCACTGCACAATTATCTCAGGTTTCCCATTTTGTTCTTTTTTTTACCGTCTTATCCATCTCTTCTGAGTCCTCTCCAAATCCTTCATCCCCCTGTCTCATTATGGAGTCCAGAAGCAGTCACAATAATAAGTAGTGCCCATAATATGAAAGATACAAAATGTAAATAACATTATGTAATGCAATCATATGCATTAGCTCATTTGAACCTGAAAACCACCATTCCGTGTGATGAGTGAGCCGCTATTATTATTTCTATTTTGCAGGTTAGAAAACTCAGGGAGTTGAAGTGAATTGTTCAGGATCACAAATCTAGTAAGTAGCTGGACGAGGAGCCAGACCCAAGTCTTCTCATTCCCAGTGCAGGACTCTTTCACGACACCCTCTTGTCTGTCTTCCGTGGGAAATCCTGCATCGAGTAGAACTGTGTAGACCAGCCCCTGTCTAGACCCAACCCCTCCCTCAATTGATCCTCTGCACTCTGTTAACACTTGAGTCAGAGCAGGTCACACACTGCCGTTCCACTTGCTTTTTACTCCTGGAGGGCAAAGACCCGGTCCTATTCATTTTGGGTCCTTGCACCTTGCTGAGTACCTTGGCAACTGTAGGTGCTCAACAGGTGTTAAGTAGAATGAATGAATAATGAATGACTTAAGTAGAGTGAATGAATGAATGACAAAAGCGTCATAAGGAGGCATAGAGGAGGGTGTAGATGCAATCAATTCTACTATTTGCGAGGCAAATAGGCTTAATAAAATAGAAGGTACAATTACACAACTATTTTAGAGCATTAAATGAAGCTTCCGCCTTGAAAACTTTCATGAAATAGGCTTTACTGATCAAAGCATATTATCCAATATTATACCAATCAAATTATAAACAGGTATTGCCATGGTTATAAAATAGTAAAAATACATAAAATGCCAGTGTTAAATATTAAATCAATTGTTTTGAGTGATTTCAAATCCTGGAAATTCTTTTCACATGTTAATGGATAGTCATATTCTCCATGGTAAAATGACTTCTACTTTTTTTTCCAGAATATTTCCAAATAGTAAATGTCTAACCTATCACTAAGTACATGGCAATTTTTTTTTCTTTTTGCGGTACGCGGGCCTCTCGCTGTTGTGGCCTCTCCCGTTGCGGAGCACAGGCTCCGAATGCGCAGGCTCAGCGGCCGTGGCTCACGGGCCCAGCCGCTCTGCGGCATGTGGGATCTTCCCGGACCGGGGCACGGACCCGTGTCCCCTGCATCGGCAGGCGGACTCTCAGCCACTGCGCCACCAGGGAAGCCCGATGGCAAATATTTATTGTTCACATTGATGGGTCATATTTTTATTCCTGACTTCCCCAGAAAGCTACATAGGATAAGCCAGCTTAACATTTATGGAGCTTTGCCAACACTTTTCTTCCCATAAAAGATAACAGTATATTGGAAAGCCCAGCCTCTGTTTAGAGAATGACCTGGCTTTTAACTTCTTTATGGCTTGGGAGAAGTTAAAGTTTAGATAGTTAAAACTAACCATTGGAGCTATGGTTCACATCTAAAGGCATAATTTTAATCTAAGTCACTTCATATACTGGGAAATTTATGTCCCCTGTGGCATACTGTAAAAATGGTCTTATTCTCTGCTTAGGGAAAACTTGCATTCAGTTGTGTAGTCATGCATGGTTAGCAAATTAGGAGCCAGCAATGGATCAATAACAGTATCCTCTACAACTAACAAAAGTCTTAAAAACCAAGTACTTATTTAAATTCTATTCCTATTTTTATTCACTCTGAAAACTGAAGAGGAAAGGTGGTGTTTGATGTTATTGCTAAAGTACCATTACAGGATTAAAAGAAAAAAAGGTAAAGGCTGAGTAATTGTTTATCTAATTATTTATGGCTTCTTATCTAAGATCAAATTTTTTTTTAGGTTCTCCAAAGGGAGAAGGGAAGTGGTTGCTTCCTGTACACAAAACTTGCTTTGTCACAATCAACAATTTGGAGACCATAATAAGCAGTGTAGGACCTGATGGTTTCTGCACTAGAAAGTGTTCCTTAGAGACTTTGAAATGAGCTCTTTGGTTTTGACAAACCCAAAGTTCCCCTGCTGGCACCCACCCGGTGCTCACCTCTGCACAAGGGGAAGAAATCGCTGGCATGTTCAGTTCTCATAACCCGGCGATCCCCTTTGACTAAGAGAAGTTCAATGTGAAGAAAAGAGAATAGAACATTTCCCACAAATGAAAGACTTGATTTTAATCTAAAATGTCATAGGCTGGACTACAATTTGGTACTAAAGACATCTTAGCAAACTGGAGGGGGAGCACCATATCTGTTGAGGGTTGGCTAGCCTTCAGGAAACCCGAGGCTGGCTTCCTAAAGGGGCTGCCCCTTCTTGCTGTAGGGTGTTGAGCATTCAGAAGATCACTGTATTATCCCATTGCGACATTCTTATCCAAAGACTCAACTAAGAAACCAAATGAGAGTCAGAAAACTAGGTCACGGCCAGTGGAAATTTAGCACTTGGTTTAGACAAATCAAGTGCCAGGCTCGATCGGGCTCAGGAATCTGGAAAGTTGCTGGGTATATGCAGACTTCAAAAAAAGCAGATGTACGGGTGAGCTAACTGGATTCAGGGTCCGGTCTTTCAGACTGAGTCACGTGGGAAGCAGGTTCCGAGAATGCGGTTGGGTCGAAGTTCTGCAGTGCTGAGAGGACAGGGGGGAACAGATGGTGCCCTCACTAGGCTTGAAGTTCAAGAGTTTGGGAGGCACTGCCCGGGTCCAGAGCATTGGTTGCAGGATGTGAAACTACCAAGGTGGAATAGGCAGGCAGGCAGCTCTTCAGTCTCACCTTAAACCAAACGCTGCGGCCATATTGAACACCTTGCACCTTTTCTGAAGAAGTTAAACTCTCTTTGCCTTCCTTCTGGGACTTCACATGTGTTGCTACCTCTGCCTAGAAGATACATAATCGCCCTACCCCACCCTACACATGCTCAGAAATCACTTTTTATGGAATGCTTTCCCTAATTCATGCCTCACCCCAAGACTGGATTAGGTGCCCTTCCCCATACATCCCCCATGGCCTCCGTAGAAATACCACCAGAGTATTGGGATCGTATGTCTCAAAGGGTTTCAGCCTTATTTCTAATTTCTTCAAAAGAAATCTTAACTCAGAACCTAATGCAAAACCTCAGAGCAGGTGAAGTGCGGGCAGGAGAAGGAAGGAGACCCAGGGCCTGCCTGCCTGGCCCTATTACTTACCCAAGGAGGTCACCCTGAGAAATTTCCAAGGAAAGGTTAATGGGGCTCAGAAAATGCTTTAAAAATCTCAGACCTAATATATGTGATTGATTATACATAAAATACAGGCATTCTTCATTCAAAACTATCCCATGAAGTACTTATTTACATTAACACTATTCATCATTGAAATGGTTCCAATCTGTATGGCATGGACACCAACTAATCAGAAATATACCAGCTATTAACCAACAGTGTAGGTGTCCCAGCGCATACCAGATGAATGTAAGCGTTGGACACCTACAAAATATATCCACTAGACATCCTCCATTCGTGTGTATTTTCTCCAGGCTCTGAGTCACTAGCACTCAGCTACACTCCCCTGAGTTAAACAATCACTTTTTAACCTGATGTGGCCTTTCTTCCGGCCCACCATTTTACGTGACAGTGAATATCCATCACAGGCGATAAAGTGTGAAATGATGGCGTTGGGCCTCCCAAGAGGCAATGGAAATGACTCACACAGGATTTGGAATGCAAGTTTTAGGGTGCCTCATGTCACCTCCAAAGAAGTGGCTGAGGAAACAGTGAAGTACCCAGACCAGTAGAATTGGCACACATCACAGATATTACAGTAGCCTGGGAGGATTAACCCACAGTTGTAGGAAGGAGAGTTGAAAAGAATGAAAGTGTGTTTGCCGGTGTACCAGTAGGACATAGCCCCACGGGACCCTGCTGGAGTGATTCTGTATACTTACTGCTTCAGCCAGAGTCCCCAGATCCATAAGGCATCCACTGTATGCCCACCCGACCCAGACACCTGGGTGCTACATATCCCTGGAAGGATTTCAACAACTTGGTTGAAGTTAGTGGGGCAGAAAACTGGGGCTCTGCACAGCAGGAGTGGGCATGAAATATTTCATTGTAATTCTTTCATATGATGTGACTTTTGTATGTCCACATATAAAATCACTGGCCTTTTTATTTGTCTGCCTGGGCCAACTATAAGTCCCTTGAGGGCAGAAACCATGTCCTATTCATCTCAGTATCCCCTGCACCAAATACAGCACCTGGTATGTAGTAGGAAGGTAATAAATGGATAGATGGATGGATAGATGGGTAGGTGTCTGGGTAGATGGGCAGATGGATGAACTCATAGGTATCAGCAGACCAGCAGTTTTAGCCTCAAAGAGGTATGACAGCAGGGACCAAGGGCCAAGGGAAGGAAGATCTCCATAGAACGAAACAAGTGAGGCTTAAAACGTAACTGCAGAGGGCAGGGCAGCAGGTGCAGAAGGGTGTGATGGCCAGGCTGACCCCTGCTAGAGGAGGTCTCCTTGCCCAGTGTTAGAGCCGGGCGCCATCCAGGGCGCAGGCTCCTCCCAGAGGCTGGGAGTAAATGCAACTCCACCATGCCCAGTAAGACTTCCAGGAAAGTCAACAGAGGGACATTCGAAGGCTGATGCTCACGGCTTGCAAGATACTTATCTGTCTCTGACCTGAGTGGCTTTCCCAGCCCCTAGAAAGAAAATGAGCATTATGAAAGGACCTTAACTGGCCTGGGCAGTGCCAATAGTAACATAAGTTACCACGGTAGCAATGCACACACTTCCTTCTCAATAAATAATACCTCCTTATCTGCTTTCTAAACAAAGAATGAGTAAAAGAAGAAAAAAAGAAAGCAAAGCTACACCTCCTGCAGAAGATGCCTATTTCCTTCTGCTTTTACTTTTCCAGATTCTAGCTGTTGCCTGAGAAGCTGTCCGATGATTATTTGGATCTCAAAGAGCAAACAACTCTTAGTTCATAACAGATGCGGTAAAGTCGTGCAAGGGCACATTTTGCTCAATTTGACGGTCGTAAGGTGGAGGGCCTGTTGAGGCACCAGAGATAATCTGGAGAATTATTCAGAGTCCACTCATGATGACATTTGCAGTAATTATGGAAGAAGAAATGAAAAAAAAAAGAACGGCTGTTTGAAATGAATTCTCTCTTCAAAGTGGAAAGGATGATCTTACAGTATTTTAGGATGACATGATGCATGGACGCTTTTAAAAATTCTTTGGTGGAGACAGTCTGGAATCAAAACTCAACTGAAGATTAAAGGGCTTGGGGGTGGGAGGGGGTATGAACTTACTTCTTTGTTTCATTGGTTCAGCTCCAGTCTTTCTCCTTCATAGAAACCAGACACAGGAAAAAAAACTTCTGAGGTCATCTTATGGATGCCCTGCAGGGTCAGCGCCACTCTATTCTCCTTAGGTCTGAGTGAAGTGTCTTATTCAGGCAATTTTGAAAGGATTTAAGTAATGCTGTTCCCACCAACTTCCTTTGGCAAATTTTAGTATTCACAGCCTTGAGCAAAGGTTTCGGGGGGTGGGGGGCGTTTTTGTTTGGTTTTTTGTTTTTTGCTTTTACAAAACGGCAGGCAGATAGATAACGGCCTGGCTGTTGCTTTCAGGCCAGCAGCCTGCAGGCTCTGCTGTCGGTAGAAATGCCATATGTGTTCTAGAGACCCTACTAAGAGCGGGCTCCCAAGATGCCTCAGCATCTGGGGTACTTTGGGGTTGTTGTGGAATCATAGAAAATTTCCTTTTCACATTTTATCCTACATTCCGGAGGGAACTATCAAGTGCTGCAAGCCACAGTCTTCCACTGGGGAACCCCACGCCCCCCTGACCCCCATGCCCCGCCGGGCTAGGCGACAGGACTAGGCAGGCAGGCCACAAACGGGTGGGTGACCCAGCATGGAAGCCTCTGCCTGGAGGATTGTTGGTGATACACCGGGCCAGTCAGATTCTGTCTCTCGGAGCATCCTGACGATGAGATACAAGAGCACTGATTGGCAGGTAAGCAGTGAGAGTCCACAAGTGAACAAGAGTTAGGGGTTAACAGAGGTCATGAGCACCCCTGAGCTGGGGCTAGCAGGAGTCCCTGAGGTAGAAAAAAAGATGTACAGGAACACCGTGCAGGTGGCAGGTAGATGCTGGGAAAATCCGAGGAAAGACGAGAAGAGCTCCGCAACTGTGATTCTTTGGGGATTCACAATGTCGCCCTGAGGGAGCAGCAGAACAGGCCCCAGAGATACCTGATATCCTTCCAGTTCCTGAACTCTACTCCCTCTTCCATGAGGACCTCTGTCCTCTAGTCTGGGCCCTTGTGGGATCCCCGTCTCTGTATCGATGTCTGTCCTTACAACATTCCCATTACTTGAGGCGGCCAGAGAGGATCTCCAAAGCAGGAAGAGACTCTCTCCCACGTGGGGCACCTTGTGGCCCTCAGAGATGGACTCTGGCACAGTCTGCCACACGACTCTGAATGGAAGGGCGCTGGGACAGGCAGGTGGAGGAGGGATGGAGTCATAGGTCTGCCCAGCCCTTGTCACCTCTTCCCCTCGGGCGGCAAGGCTGAGAAGCCACAGGAGCCAGCATTACACAGCTCCAGGGTGAATGGGGCCCCTGGAGTCGCACAAGTCAGCCCCGCCTGGCCGCCCTTTAGGAGGCCCAGCGACGGGGAGGCACGTTCCCACAGCATCTGCAGACCTGAGCCTGCCCCTCCCCAGCCCCCGCACCTCCAACCTGTGCCGTTTCACTGGGCTTCCAAGAGACAGCGCCACCTTGGTCACCTCCAAACGCCAAAGTCACTCAGCTCAGCCCCCCTCTCCCTGCCCCCATGACAACCCCTTGTACTGTGACTTGAGGGACCCAGAGCATGAGCTGAGCATGACTTTTAGCCGCTAACAAATGGCAAGTCCTCTTCCCACTGAGTAAGGAGCATGTGATGGGCGACCTCCTTGGGTGCGGGCAGCTTCTCAGGTGCTCCTCTCCTACGTGGGTACCTAGTTTGCTTTTTGATCAAAAGAAGCCAGGGTGCTAAGGAGGGAAGATCAGTATAGAGCAAGCACATCTACCGTTAAATTCCTTTGCAGCAACTCATTACCAAAATAAATTGTAAAGAGAAAGAAATAGGGTAACTTGAAAAGGAAAAATGCACCTTATTAGCGTGTTTGATTTTGTGCAGTCACAAAGGAGGGAAAGGTGATTGGTTTGTTGGTTTTGGTTTTATGTTCCAGATCTAGTGCTTGTAAGTGCACTCATTTATGAGAAAGTGGCTGGCAAAGGGAAATGTTTTAGACTTTTTTTTTTCTGATTGACTTTTTAAATAAGCAATTGCAGAAGTTTTCTGGAATTTGTCACCCAAAAAGGTAGGTGGGGGACAAAGCAGCACTCCCTCTCCCATAGCGTCGTTGGTCTTTTACCTGAATGCTGAACTCTTAAATCTCTATGTACAGTTTTTGTTCCCAAAACATAATTATAAGTTCAGGATGGTCCATTGTCCAGACCCTACATGTCCCGACCTCTCTGTTGGCTGTGGACTACCGTGGAGTCCTGGATCTAGCAGGCAACACCCCACAGGCCACCGTGCAAGCTGGCGGAGGGTGCCTGTCTGGAAGGCCACTCACAGGAAGGATACAGCCATGGAAAGAACTGGAATAGATGCAGGCATACGCAGGCCTGCTTCCTCAAGAAATGCATCCCCTGGGAGATTGTATTTAATGGACACACCCTGCTTCCCACTCTCAAAGCCTGGGTGGGTCCATCAAAAATGAGGGAAATGTCTACAAGATGCAGGAAGATCCTCTGGCTCCAGAAGATAGGGCTGGAGAAAGGCATTGAGTCCTGAGAGAATAAGTAACAGGAACTACAGATGGGGAGAAAAGGAATTCTTGCTTCCATTCAAAATTTTTAAGTGCTTTCACCCGCTAGGATGGAGTTGGAATGGAGTTGGAATGACGGCTGTGTGCTATTTTTTCAGTTAAGAGCTCTCCCCAGAGTGGAGCTTATTGTAGTAGGGCTTTGCAACGCATGACTTTCTGTCCTGATGGCTCCATTCCATGCTTCTGGCTTTCTGAAATTCTTTTGCAGAGCAGTGCCTCAAATCTCTCGCTCACGAGTTTATCAAGATTCTATGTGAGGTTATCATGCTAAGTGAAGTAAGTCAGACAGAGAAAGACAAATATATGATATCACTTCTATGTGGAATCTAAAAAAAAATGATACAAATGAACTTATTTACAAAACAGAAACAGACTCACAGACATAGAAAACAAATTTACGGTTACCAAAGGGGAAAGTGGGGTGGGGAGGGATAAATTAGGAAGTTGGGGGTAACATATACACACTACTAATAGAAAACAACAGGGACCTACTGTAGAGTGCAGAGAACTATAGTCAATATTTTGTAATAAACTACATGGGAAAATAATCTGAAAAAGTACATATCTCTGAATCACTTCGCTGTACACCTGAAACTAACACAACACTGTTAATCAACTATACTCTAATATAAATAAATAAATAAATACATTTTAAAAATGCAATGGTAAAGAAAAATAAAAAGAGATTCTCTGTGAGGATCTAGAGCAAGTTTCAGCATTCACTGGGAACGGCCCAGCCTTTTTTCTCTCCTGTGATTGCTATGTTTTGTTGTTGTTTTTTTGTTTGTTTTACATCTTTATTGGAGTACAATTGCTTTACAATGGTGTGTTAGTTTCTGCTTTATAACAAAGTGAACCAGTTATACATATACACATGTCCCCATATCTCTTCCCTCTTGCGTTAATGAACCTGTTCAACGGTCGATCTATGGGATTCTAGTAGAGGGAGCGCCCAGCCTCTGAACTCAGTCTGTCGCACTTGGAAAGGAACAGAGGCCCCGGCCAGGCAGAGGGGGCTGGGGAGTTTAGGAAGCCTTCCAAGACTCAGACCATTGTGTGGAGACGTAAAAGATCACAGCTCTCCTGGTTATTACCAGTGATGAATGGTTGGGCGGGCAGTTCTGCACCACAAGAATTGCTGAAATTGAGGAAGCCTCCTGGAATGAACGGCAATTGAGGAGGAAACGAGAGACCTATGGCAGAGTGACCTTAGTGGCAGAAAAGCCATGTGTCACATTGCTGTAATAATTTACGACAAACATTCCTCTGTCTGGGATTTGCCTTTAAATAGAAATCGTAGATGACGCAAGCTCAGGGGCATCACCTCCAGGCACAAAATCCGCCAGCAGGGAAAACTGCACGCAAGGCTTTCACGGCTTTGGGGGACTGTGGCATGAAAGAGCCCAGCTATTTGAGTTTCATCCGTTAGTTTTTAAAGGCCAGTGGATATGGGAAAGTTGTAGCTGGGGATGAGCAGCCTTTACCTCGTAGGCTGTTAACAAACTTAGGGGTCTCCGCTCATTGCCGTGTCTGAATTCTCCTAAACGGCTCAGCCCCTGGGGCCTGTCTCTTAGGGGCCCAGCCATTTGGACTTGAGGACTATCTCAGGCCTCAGGGGCGGGGTAGTGGTGTCTGTTAGTCTAGACAAAGGAGCTCATAGCTATGGAGACCCTCTGGCACCATGTCGGCCACACACATTTCCTAGCTTCATCTCTGTTACTTCAGAAACAAGGCTGTAAAGAGTGAAAAATGATGGGGTTCGGGTTACCTCTTCAAGGCAGGTAAGGCAGTGCTCAAGGCTGTAGGCAACTGGGCAGCCATTCCAGAAGCAGGACTTCTAGGGATTCAAAGATGGTGGCATCGCAGGGCACTGGTCATAGCAAGTATTTGATCTAGGAGTGGACATTGGCCTCCCCAGCTGGTGAAAGGAGCGGTCACATCCGTTGGCTCCCACCCAAGGATCCCTGGTCTCGGGCCCAACTCCTTCAAACTGCAGTTCTGTCTGTCCCTCCCGAGCATTTGCGGTTCATGAACTTCCCTCCTCTTCCTCTGGATCTCACTGAAAATTTCTACCCCTGCATTTTCTCACAGAGAATTGTCTCTTAGTTTGAGCTGAGGGAAGGACTTGACTCCATCATCACAGCTTAAGTACCATATTCTTCTTGTGTCTGCCCCCCATCCTCCTAGTCAAATAGGGTGACTCTGATGCTTATCAGGCAGCCTGTGAGAGCAAGGCATTCCGCTCTCCAGGGCTCAAAGTGAGTCAACAAGGAAACAGAATTTACTCTATTGTAAAGTGAACGTTATCTTTACGGGTATTGGACCCAAACAAGTTCTGTGACACGGAACAAACTGATGGAATTTAAAATGTAGAATATGTAAAACTTAATGCCAAGGATCAGTGGCTCAAGATAAACGTGGAGGTGAAAGATTACAGAACTTAGGTCACAATTCAAAAGCATAATACAGTGTTCTGCAAGCAGGGATCCAGAGAAATATCTGTTACAAGCAAAACATGGTCAGAAACATGCTGATATCAGGACTTACACATATATACACACAAGTGTAGGTTTGTGTATGCATGTGTATTTGCATACACATACGTGTGTATGCATGTACATGCATACATATGTATACATACACATACATATGTATGCATAAAGAGAGAGAGAGGTGGAGATGGGGAAAGATCTCGCCACCATTCTCTCTTCTACTTCCTAATTCTAAGAAGCAAACAAATGGTCCTCAAGACTAAAATTTTAGGTTAGAGGAAACCTCTGGGACGTTAGAGACAGGGCGTAAGAACAGCTAATGGGAATTCTTTTTACTATCACATGATACCATGTGAGTTGCCTTACACAGGGCCCTGGTTACGAGCCCCCTTCCACTCCTGTGCCTTCACTCACTCCCTTCCTCTCACCTTCATGTTCCTGATTCCAGACATAGTGTGGACTATCTTAGGGAATCATCTGCAAGGAATCCTGTCTGCCTGGTTTATTGTACTGGACAGCAGGTAGATGAATTATTTTCTGGTCAACAGGCAGGAGAGACCAGTGGTGAGCCTGGATGCAAAGCTATGTTTGCCCAGGCAGCTGTTCCCAACTGTCTTCCCAGGCAAAGAGCAAAGGGGAGTGACTGATGTAGGCTGTCACCAGCACTGAAAGTCTCATGTTGAACTGAAACCAGGATCTTGGAGCAGTGGTTCTAGATAGGATCTAAGGCAGCAGGATGTCATGCTTGTGGGCACCTCACCAGAATTCTGCTTCACTGACCATGGGGATCCCCATCATTAGGAGCTAAGCACTTTCTTCTTCAGGGAACAGATAATGTTTGTCCTCAATGCTGCCTTTTAGTTATCAGATGTAGGAAAATCTTTAGCGTATCAGAGTTAGAATGCTTGACCTCTGCCGTTCTAAGATATTTACTGCTTCAGGGCCTCCAACATTCTTCCAGAAAGTTCACAGAATATAGAAACCAAAAAAAAAAAAGGAAAATCCTGGGGCTCAGGGAAGACTGAGATGAGGGAATTCATCTTTCCATCCACTCTTTATGAGTGCTGTTACTAAGAATGCGCTAAAGTCGTTATGTATTTTTCAGGCATTTGGCCAAAGCGCCAAGCCATTTTAAGTTTGAGTGGAAGGAGAGTTATTCCTTCAAAATCACTACCTTGATAAATGTTTTTTATTTTATCCCCTGGATGGATTTAATTCAAAGTCATTTGCTTACTGCATTGAGAGATTCAAGCTCAAAGATATTTAATTATGCCTAACCTTTATTCCATCAAGTAGATTAAAAGTCCAAAGCATTGGCTGGCCTCCTGTATAGCTGGTCTGTTAGATATGTATGTTCAATTGCAGCTTGCAAAAGAGCAAGAAATTACATCAGCCTTAAGACAGTCCTTATTCAGGACTTAGTTCTATTTTGAGCTTACGCTTGGCTTAATTGTACAAAGCAAGGAAATGATAGGACAGCGAAACTACTGAATTCATAAATACATTTCTGTTAGCAAGAAAGGCCAAAAATGTCATCCAATGTAAATTTAACCTTGGCTACTGAGTGATTGCACTTTCAAGGACTTGGGAAATTGGCGAGATTTCTGGTACTGTGCCAGCAGTGTTCTTAAATGTGGTCTTATAACAGAAAACAAAATGCCATATTTAAGAGAGTAGATGCAGGTATCTCGTTTTGGTGAGGGCCCTCTCACTGTGGAATCCCTAAAAGGGAGTTCAGGGAGAAATCTAAGCACTGTGATGTCTAGTAATTTTTGTCTACTTGCCCCAATAAGCAGGCAGATAAGTAACGTGGTAAGAAACTTCAGTTGTGAACGACGCATATACCACAATATCCATGAATAACAAGGGTTTCCTTGATATGTGGTACTGAGACATATAGTAAAGGAGATGATATCTGTGCTAAAAAGAATATGGAAAGCCCACACTGGGGTAGGGTGTGTGTGTGTGTGTGTGTGTGTGTGCATTGGTATGCTGGTAAATGTTTCACAACCAACCCTCCGAAACAAAAATAAAAAGCCCTGGTGTGTAGCATTTGCCAATTTCCATGATGTAAATACTCCCACCACAGCCGATTTCAAGCTCCCAATGAGACTTCACTGAACAGAGGTGGGAAGAGATGCACTATTATATAGTATTCCCAGCACATGGATATCATAGGCATAAAAAAACAGGAAGTGACAGAGTTTGAATGTTTATTATCTTTGCTTTTAAAATAATTTATTTAATTATTAAGTTTATATAAATTTTAATAATGGCTGTGTTTAGTTGTTGGCTTGCAAAGTTCCTAAAATGTAACAATTGGCTCTCAGGAACTGGCTCCAGCACACCGTGTGTGTGTGTGTGTGTGTGTGTGTGTGTGTGTGTGTGTGTGTGTGTACACATGCACACATGCGCACATGGAATGTAACTGAGGCCTGGACAAAGTATAAACCTATCTATGGGCCAAGGAGTGTGCCAATACTAGAGCTCTTCTCTTTGAGTTTAAAAAGATTTCCAGAGTGAAGCAGAATGCTTAGTGGACAAAACAAAAATTAGTCAGGATCAGGAATCCAGAGTGACCCCAGAAACCAGAGTATGAATTCAAGACTCCCCAAGAGTTTGAATGACATTAATGTCAGGCTGCAAATGAAAAAAATGCGTCCACTTTGGTGGGTGGGTGCTGATCCCACCTCACAGCACAGGATTTTAGTACAGTCTTTCCAGCAATTACTCAGAGAACACTGTTTTTGTTTGTTTGGGTGGGTGTTTTGTTTTTTATGGTATCTGAACTTTTAGCAAAGAGAATGTATTTTTGTAGCCTGATAATATCCTTGATTGTGGATCGAAGAGCATAATAGAAGGGGCTGCTATCATTCTCATTGACCAACTATTTCACAGTGAACTGTGGTCACATATTTTTCTTTTGGTCCAAAACCTTCACACACACCCTTGTTTTGGTAACTGGTCCAGTCTTCCTGACCACAGAAGTGGGTTTCTGACCCAGGTTTGCCAACCTCCTTCTTAGTCATGCTAGTTGGTTTCTGTCACTTGCAACCAAGAATGCTAACTAATAAAGGTATTGGAACAGGTCAAGAAACCTTAAAATTATTGGGATGGATGGATGGATGGAAGGAAGGGGGGGAAGGAGGGAAGGAGGGAGAAAGAGGGAGGAAGGAAGGGCAGGAGGAAGAAAATAAGGAAAAAACAACAAGAAGGATAAACAAGGGAGGACCAAATTTAAGTAAAAAATTCATGTGTGGGAGGTAGTTAGGAGATCTACCTAACAGATTGGTGGTTATTTGAGGATAAATCTTTATAAATCATTACCCTCCAAAAATCATTTCAAATATTCTTTTGAAACACTCAACACTTTTTAGGTTTTTTTTCATGAACCCTTTCTTTTTTTTCTTTTTTTCTTTTTTTTTTTTTTTTGCGGTATGCGGGCCTCTCACTGTTGTGGCCTCTCCCATTGCGGAGCACAGGCTCCGGACGTGCAGGCTCAGTGGCCATGGCTCACCGGCCCAGCCGCTCCGCGGCATGTGGGATCTTCCCAGACCGGGGCACGAACCCGTGTCCCCTGAATCGGCAGGCGGACTCTCAACCACTGCGCCACCAGGGAAGCCCCATGAACCCTTTCTTAACACAAGTTTTGCACGTAAGGAACTGGGAGCAGCAGAAGTGGTTTGTTCATAGTGACGCAACGTGGAAACTGGACAAGAGCATCCCATCCAAGTTATCTCTTAACTCTGCCCTCCTCTCCTTTCCATCATCTGCCGTGGCCCTGAGTTGACCTCTCTTTCTTTCTTGTCTGGACTGTGGCCATAGTCTCCTCTTTGTTCTTCTGGGTTCTAATATCTTCTCTACTCATCCAGTTTTTATATTACTATACGAATTCTCTTCCTAAATGGAAATCTGATCGTGCAAAATAAAGTCTAAATGCCTTGATATGGCCCATGGCATCCTTGCCTCATTGCCCACCCTGCACTCCAGCCAAATTTTCTGTTGTTTCCCAAACACACTGGGCTTTTTCTCATTGTTGTCCTCCTGTTCATGATGTTCCTTCCCTCCAGGATCACTTGTCCTCTTTGCTCTTCTTGAAAAAAACACTCAGTTTAAATGTCACCATGAAACCTTCCTGAAATTTTCCATGGAAATAGCTCTTTCTGCACATTACTATCACTTGAGTTAATATGTTTATTATTGCAATTATTACAACAAAGAAGAAGAATTTATATATGTGTTTCCCTGCTAAGCGGTGAGCTCCTTCAGGAAAGTGACAGTTTCCTGTATAACCATTACCTTGCACGTTATTTGGTGTATGTTGGATGCTTGGCATATTATTTGAATGAATGATTGCGTGAATGATTCCATGAATGATCAAATTAATGGTAGCAGATTTTCTCTAAGCACGAACCCCATGAAGTAGATACTACTGCTGCAACTTACCCCTGAGGAAATGAAGGCTTAGAGGGTTGAGTCACCCAAAGGTCACCCAGAAGAGGATGGTGGAGCCGGAATTCAACCCAGGAAATCTGACTACTGCTCCTACGTCTATACTAAACTGCCTCCCTAGACTGGAAAATCTCCTTTTTCGTTCCGGATATTCGGCCGCTCCTCTTTTTGTCATCTAGAATCGGAGATCTACACAGCCAGCTCCTATTCGGGAAGCCATTGGACATCCCATGAAAATTCAATCCACCATCCCTGTTACACTCTTACTTGAGCTTGGAAGGTTGACCTAAGCCAATCTCTGAGACATCTGGGTGTAGGGCAGAAAAGTGCTTTCCCAAAGGGCTCTGCCCTGAGGGGTGAGTAATCGTTTTCTGCCCTTTCAGGGTGGGGCTTTAAGATTTAAAGAGCTAGTCTTAATTAGAGCATTTCCTGGCTGAGTAAATTTTAAACTTAAATTCAGCTACGCCTTAGGTTAGCAAGTCAGGGCTTGAGACTTCACCTTCCATGATTCCTCCCAAGTTCTTCATGGGGGAGGGGAGTGGTGGGAAGGCAAGGAGAGAACGTAGTCTAGGGAACAGGGAGACCTCAGGAGCGCTGACGAGGCAGAGACCTAGTCAACCTGCACGGCAGATCTGTTACTAAACCCTGGACACACAGTTACCTACCGTTCCAACTGGTTAAATATTAATCTGTGGCCCTGTTCCTGCCATTGGGCATTAATTAGACTTTGTTTAAATAAGTATTCTGAGAGTCACCTGTCAGGGAGGTGACCTTAGGCAAAGCAAGGGTTTCTCTAATTCTAAGAAACCAGATACTTGGCAGTCACAAATGAAGAGCTCAAAAGTTTTAAGGGGCAATGGGAATGTCACTGGACTTAGTCCCAGTTTTCTTATTTTAACTGGAACACTGGCCGGAGGACCAAAATGAAGAGTGCTGCACCTGGAAACCACACTAGCCCATCACCCTGAGCTCACAGGACCATGTCAGACCTTCCAATGACCTGTACATGCTAAGAACTGGGGACTGAGGGCGGGACGGGCTGACCAGGCACTTTAGTAGAACTGCTATTGTTGCAGGAGCTATTGTGTGAACTGATTGGGATCTTTTAGCAAGTGTGGGCTCTAACATAGAAAGGGTAGAGGCTGTGAAAAGTAGAGAGCAGTGGACTGAACCCAAGGGCACACCCCCAGGCATCGCTGGTCAAGGAGGTCGGTGTACTAGAGTGCGTAGCAGACATTAAGACTCCTAACCTGCGTCCATCCACTCTTCTGGAAACAGTACCCTATTTCACCCTAGTGAACTACCTTCTCTCCTTGATCGGGACCATCAATCACAGCACCTTGCTCACCCCCAGGCAATGACCCAAGCCAGACGATTTAGAGGCTTTCTCTCGGGAATCTGACTTTTGAACAAAGTGACAAAATGACTGGTGGAGTTGATTCCTCCTACTAAGATAGCACCCATCAATTCTGCTGCTTAGAACACACTTCCGCTTCTGCTCAAACTTCACAATTCCTGCTTGTTCTAAGTCTACTTATTTAACTTTCCTTTCGATTCTGTGAGTTATTCCACAGTCGTCACATATATGTCCTTTCTGTTTGTTAGTATTTGTTTCTCTTGCTTGACACCTAAGAATCCTAATTGACATACCATGCAAATATATATACCTTTAGATTATATTTTCTTATATGCTGTGTTTATAGCTGTATGTTTAAACATCCTCCTCCTTCGGCACACTGAATATTTTTTTCACTTCTGTTTCAGACCACCCACTGGACACAGTTTAGAGATGATTTTCTTTTTTTTTTTTTTTTTGCGGTATGTGGGCCTCTCACTGTTGTGGCCTCTCCCGTTGTGGAGCACAGGCTCCGGACGCGCAGGCTCAGCGGCCATGGCTCACGGGCCCAGCCGCTCCGCGGCATGCGGGATCTTCCCGGACAGGGGCACGAACCCGGGTCCCCTGCATCGGCAGGCGGACTCCCAACCACTGCGCCACCAGGGAAGCCCTAGAGATGATTTTTTTAAATGCAGGCATGGAGGACAGATGAGTATAGGGATGCTCAAACACAGACTGGTGCCAATCAGTTCAATCCGATTGCTTTCCAGCTGCCAAGAGGGAATGAGAGTTTTGTTGGGCAAAAAAGAATGAGGTAATTGAGATGCTTGGGGCCCAAGGAGAAATTGAGTAAGCCTGGGAAGGAGCCTCATAAAGCAGCTTGAGAGCCTTGCTGCCTAGGAGGGGCGCTCCAGGAAGTGAAAGATGTGAATAAAGTAAGGTCTGCAGCAAATGCCTTCCTCTTCCTCCTTCTCGCCTAGATCCCTGGGTCCCAGCTGCCAGGTTAGTGCTATCAGGATAAGAGGGTGGCTTCTCGTCAGCTGCACAGGTGTTTGTGGGAAGGCCCGGGACTGTAATGGTCTCTTGAATGATGCTTTTATGGCAACATGTTTTTTTTCTAGTATCAAGGAACTGACACATTTTCTGGACCCATCATTTTTACTGTTCCACGCTCCTGTACCTCCTCTCATTGCTTCTGGCATCACTAGTCTACTTGGGAGACTTGCATTATTACTGTCATTTGTTGTCTTCTCAAACATTAATATGAACTATTTACATATCAATATTCCTAGTATGCATGGATTACCCATGTCCTGACCAAACTTGATTTTGGATCAAGTTGAATAAATCCCAAATCATTCTAGTTAATGGATGTTTTAATATACAAAAATACACTCTAATTACTACACAATGATCTCCAGTAGGTAAAAGAAGCTATAATATCAGTTGTCATAGATGAGAAAAAATACATTTAAATTTGGCCACAAAGAGATTTCTGGGCCCTTTTACATTCAAATTAACATAGACTCATGTTTATATATCATCGGAGCCTGTAGCTGTGGCTTTATTTTAGTCCTAGAATATTGATAATAGTCATAGGTCAATTTATGAGTTTTTTAAAGAAATTGTTTCCCAGACCAGGCAACACAGATTCCTCTGTCACAGCCCTTATTCATTGGTCATCCAAATGAAGATGAAAACAATGAAGTCAGGACCAGGCCTGTCCAGTTAATTAAGTTTCCGGAATTGCCTTACAGGGTGAGTTTCCCAGGAGAGCTCTAGGCCATGTAACCTGGGGATAGGAGAACAGAAATTCCATTCCCCGCTGAGTCACTCACTGCAACACCCTGGGTAACTTACTCAACCACCTAGGGCTTTACCTACCTGAGTGGTAGAATGAGGATGAGGAAATAAGAATACCAAGTACATACATAATTTGGAGGAATGAAGGAGAAATTAGTGACAATATCTGCAAAGGATGAGAAGAAGCCACAAGTAACCTCTTCTGGCAGGATATTCACAATCAGAAATGTAAATATGCTTCATAAGTGTATTCTTCCTTTCTACAAACTTTTCTCTCCACAGAGACAATTGAGACGTTCATTACTCAAAAGACAGAAGATTGAGATTTTAACAACCACATATCATCAGTTCAAAGACACCTGTTCATCCACATTTTACCATTTCTGAAATCTAGATGCGTCTTACAATTCTTATTTTTGCATCACTGAACTAAGTATGGTCTTACAATTCATGGCATCTTAAATTTAATGACACACAGCATTTCTTTTTTCGCTTATACAAATGGATCTACACAGACATACCTCCTTTGGTCAAGTGGCTTGCTGAAGGGATTGTGGTGGCCCTACTGGCTTTGGAACCCTGAACTTTTTTTTTTTCTTTTGTACCTTGCTAATCACTAGTAGATGGTCAACAAATAGTGACTAATTTTTTTTCAGATTTTATTTTATTTCATTTTATTTTTTTGATTCCCAAAGCAAAGACATTGATAAAGCAAATACAATCTGCAATAATAAATACATCTGCAACAGATGCTAAATATCATTAAATTATATAATTTAGACAGTAAATATGGTCTATTTTTGCTTCTTTCCAATAGAATACATTTGATCAGATTTTTTTTTATACAGCAGGTTCTTATTAGTCATCAATTTTATACACATCAGTGTATACATGTCAATCCCAATCGCCCAATTCATCACACCACCACCACCCCCCCCCTGCGGCTTTCCCCCCTTGGTGTCCATATGTTTGTTCTCTACATCTGTGTCTCAATTTCTGCCCTGCAAACCAGTTCATCTGCACCATTTTTCTAGGTTCCACATATATGCGCTAATATATGATATTTGTTTTTCTCTTTCTGACTTACTTCACTCTGTATGACAGTCTCTAGATCCATCCACGTCTCTACAAACAACCCAATTTCGTTCCTTTTTATGGCTGAGTAATATTCCATTGTGTATATGTACCACATCTTCTTTTTACATTTGTCTGTCGATGGGCATTTAGGTTGCTTCCATGACCTGGAACCCTGAACTTTTGCAAGAGGTTGACATTCAGAGATAACCAGAAGCACCTCTAAGCCACTAGGACAGATTCATTTAGAACACAGCTTGATTGGTGAATGCTTTGACAGGGGGACACACAGAATTCTATGAGACCAGCCAGCCAGATGTGGGTTGGAGAAAGATTGTCAGGAAGACTTCCTGGAAGAAGTGATGTCTTAGCTGAGAATTAAAGAAAGGGTCGGAAAAAAAAAAAACAGAAACAAAGAAAGGGTTGGAGTTACCTAGAACAAAGTTACTCGAAGTGTCCACTAAGTCTATTTGTTAACAGTCTTCCCTGGGTAAGTACAGAAATTGAGAGGAAACATTTAGAAACTTTTATAACATTTGGGCAAAGTAATTTTATGTCTGTTGAATCTAATTATAGAAAATTGGGGAATGTACTTTATGTATCTGTTCTTAAAATTTTAGTTTCTGTGGTAATTAATTTTATTGTAAATTTTTATAAAAAAAATGAGTCAGGACAGATTGGAAATTGAAAAAAACAAAGCCAAAAACCAACTGGCTCTTCCTCACAGATCTTTGGAGAAACACTGAGTTAGAGGAAGTGATAAGGAAGGACTTAAGAGAGATAAGCAGCATTTGTGAGGCCCTGAGAAAGAGAGAGAGAGGGAGAGAGACTGAGATTAAGAGAGGGAGGTGGGCACAAGTGATGACCGTTTGTATAAAATTTCACATGGGAATTAAGAGACTGGAAAAATACTGACCAAAATGTTACAAGTTGATTATCTCTGGATGGTAGCATTTCGAAGAATTTTCATGTCCTTAATTTTAAGCTTCTTCACCACTATAGTGAATCCTGTAGTGGACATGTTTTGGTTGGTTTTGCCTACACAGCATCCGTTCTCCTTCCAGGGGACGATGTCTGCCTGATTTCCTTCTGGGAAATCTCTGCTCCCCAAATGTGTATGGTCTTGGAGGGACCATCCACTGAGTCAACGACTGGGTATGGGACTCAGGCTAGACCAGTGGGCCTCTCTCCTTGGGATTTGCAAGAACAGAAGCATATATAAAGGATCCTTCACCCCACTGTGGCAGTGTCTATTTGGTCCAGATAGACCAAATCATCTATTCGGTCCAAGAGCTCCGAGCTACTCTGGCTTCAGTGAGGCGCAAGCCTGAGTCTTATGTGTTTTCTTACATTCTCTGAGGTACCTCATTCCCTTCGAACAAATTCCCTTTGGTTCAAGTTAGTAGAATCAGTTTCTTTATTTGCAATCAAAGAATGTTGTCTGTTCACATGTATGTAGTACCTTTGCAATAGGAAAAAAATCTGAAACGAGCCTCCAGGGACTGACTGATAGCTTGTGGAATGGTGAAAAGCATGGGCTCCAGAGTCAGAAAGCAAGCCTCAGATCCTCCTCCAGCCATTTATCAACTATGTGGTTTTAGGCAAATTCCTAATCCTAACCTGTGTCTCAGTTTCTTCCTTGTAAAGAGAGAATGACAAAAGCATTGACCTCAGGATCGTTGTGAGGATTTAAAGACATAATACATGTAAAGTGCTCAGAAAAGCGCCTGGCACACAAGTGCTGTAGGAGCATTTGCTATTCTTGTTTTGCGAATACAGCCCTGTACC
The DNA here is from genome assembly GCF_964374135.1 of Grampus griseus. Lineage (NCBI taxonomy): Eukaryota > Metazoa > Chordata > Mammalia > Artiodactyla > Delphinidae > Grampus > Grampus griseus. The sequence continues at coordinate 60,011,575 of NC_139001.1, forward strand.
GGAATACAGTGCAGCTCTGGACACCAGATTATCTTTGTCGGTTCAATCTTGTAAATTCTTTGGTTCCTATTCCAGGACTCCCGCAGTTCTGAGATTCATCCACTCACTCCGTCTCCACTTCTGAGATTTGTTCACTTACCCAGAGCCTTACTCTCTGGCTATGCTTTATATTCAAATCCTGAGAGAAAAAGGCTTTGATGGGTCTGGCTTGTCTCCATCACTGGATCTCTTGAGTAAACGCTGTTGCGTATAGAGTAGCCCTAAGGGCGGGGCCTCTCCTAGTCCAATCAGCTCCCAGCTGCCGCAGAGCTGATGGGTGATGGACAGGGAACCGCCTTGGGCTGCCTCCTTCGTCAACGCAGCGTGGCTGCTGGGCAACTAGCACAGGACACAGAAGGTCTAGTGTTCCCATTGCAGCAACATCAGCACCCAAGAAGCCCACCCGCTTTGTTCTGGTTCCGCAGGGGCTGCCGAATTGTCAGAGGGAGCCAACTGGTAATGCTGTCTGAAAGCTGGGTTCTGAGAGTTTCTTGCGAACACTTAGCGAATGCACCGAGAGCGAGGATTTTCCCTACCTTCTCTTCCTGACATAGCTGCCAGGCATATTACGTCAGGGGGGAACTTTTAAGAAAATTCACAGGAAGAGTGAGCTTTCATGTAGAAAATAATGTGCTTATAAGGAGTTTTATTTTTCCCCGTTTACTTAATTTGGCTGGCTTAATGTACTGAAGGTTGGGCAGTTTTATAAGATTTTGAGAAGATGAGTTCAGGAATCCCGAGTGAAGATCGTATCCGGACTTCTTGCTGATGGTTGCAGAGGTTAAGACATCTGCGCTTTGTCAGACCCTAAGTGAAGCAGATACATCACAGCACCTGCCTGATAGAATTCTCTTCAGCGTGGAGGCATCTGGGGCTGGATTCTGCTGATACCACATAAATTTCATCTCCCTATAAAGCTCTCCCCCCAGAAGAACACTTAAAAGGAATAAAAATCAGGAAGCCTCATAAAATAGGGACTCCGGCTTCTGTTAGCCAGGTCTGGGAGAGGGAGCAAGCAGACGGAGTCCAAAACAGAAAGCCCATTATAATGGACTTACCAGGAGACAGGACTATTACCTGGGTAATAGACTAAAGTGTTAGTTCATCCAGCTATTTGGGCCATGATTCCCATACAATGAGTCCCATGTAACAGGCTGCAATACAATATGTTTCTACTGTTCAAGAATTAAGGTGTTGAAAATGACAAGCTCCATTTCTTGGTTTAGGGACAATCTTTCAGCTTCATTTAGTCTCTGCATCACAGTCAGAAGCTACAGAGGTGGAGAGAGATCTATGTGCTTCCCAGATAGCATCTGGAGACGGGGAAATGGGAAGTTTGAACTGGGAATATAGAGGTTTGGAAAAGATGTATTGTGGTTCCCTGCAGCTACAGGGGGTGAGGATGATGTCAGAGTCATGGGGGTGCCCGCGTGGGAGCACATATCCACCTCCCCAGTTCCTAGGGGGAAAATCAGAATGGAGAAAGTGCACACCGTTAAACCTTGTAAATTGTAAAACTGAGGCCTCTGTTCTAATTGTTTCTGTAACCATGTAAGAATCATAAAGATCTATCAGGATAGAAAATAAAATCAAGTAATTGTTCATTGAAGGATTGCTAAATGATTAAATGAGTTTCTTATATTTTTTGTTACTTTCATCCAGAAAAGAAATATGTTTTAAAAGCAGTGCCTAAGTAAAGTACCTTACAGGTCCTAGATGATAACCTCCTTAAAATGTGCTGATGATATGAAGATATGTCCTTCCTCCCAAGGAAAGGAGCTTTGGGAGGACATTCATTCATTTATCTAGTCATTGTACAAATGCTTCTTTAGTGTATACTGTATGTCAGGCAACAATTAGGTGACGAGGACGTGGCAGTGAACAAAAAAGGCAAAACTCGCTGCCCTCAGGGAGCCTATATTCTATGGGAGAAAGAGAGATAATAAACAAATAAGTAAAAGATAACGCAGAGCAAATGGAGGTGCCATGCAAATAACAAATGTTGGTGAGGATGTGGAGAAAAGGGAACCCTCGTACACTTCTGGTGGGAATGTAAATTGGTGCAGCCACTGTGGAAAACAGTGCGGAGGTTTCTCAAAAAACTGAAAATAGAGCAACCCAGTAATTCCTCTCTTGGGTATACACCCGAAGAAATAAACAAACAATCCTAATTCGAAAAGATGCATGTACCCCAATGTTCATAGTAGCATTATTTACAATAGCCAAGGTATGGAAGCAACCTAAGTGTCCATCAACAAATGAGTGGATAAAGAAGATGTGGTATATATACACAATGGAATAATATCCAGCCATAAAAAAGAATGAAATTTTGCCATTTGTGGCAACATGGAGGGACTTGGAAGACATGCTAAGTGAAACAAGTCGGACAGAGAAAGACAAATACTATATGACATCATTTATACGTGGAATCTAAAAAATACAATAAACTAGTGAATATAACATAAAAGAAACAGACTCACAGATATAGAGAACAAACTAGAGGTTACCAGTGGGGAGAGGGAGGAGGAAGGGGCAATATAGGGGTAAGGGGAAAAAAGGGTTATGGGATTAAATGAAACCATGTGTGTGAAACTGTTGAAAACTGTAAAGCACTACAGAATTTAAAGAATCTTTCATTAAAAAAAAAAAATCCACCATCTAGGTGATGCTGTTAAAATTTTCTCTGCACCTAGAGAATATTAGGCTTAGTGAAAGAAGTCAGAGAAAGACAAATTCTGTATAGCATCACTTATATGTGGAATCTAAAAAAATAATACAAATGAATGTATATGCAAAACAGAAACAGAGAAACAGACTCTAGATATAGAAAACAAGCTTGTGGTTATCAAAAGGGAAAGGGAGGGCTTCCCTAGTGGCGCAGTGGTTGAGAGTCCGCCTGCCGATGCTAGGGGACACGGGTTCGTGCCCCGGTCCGGGAAGATACCACATGCCGCGGAGCGGCTGGGCCCGTGAGCCATGGCCGCTGAGCCTGCGCATCGGGAGCCTGTGCTCCGCAACGGAGAGGCCACAACAGTAAGAGGCCCGCGTACAGCAAAAAAAAAAAAAAAAAAAAAAAAAAGGGGAAAGGGAATGGGGGAGATACAAACTACTATGTGTAAAATACACAAGCAACAAGGATATACTGTACTGCACAGGAATTATAGCCATTATCTTATAATAACTTTTAATGGAGTACAGTCTGTAAAAATACTAGACCACAATGCTGTACACCTGAAACTAATATAATATTGTAAATCAACTATACTCCAATTTTTTAAAAAAAATGGAGGTGCCAAGGAGTTGGGAGGGATGGAACTCTCTGTGGTAATGACATCTGAACAAAGACCTAAGGACATGATGGAGCAAATATATAGCATCTGGGAGAGAGCTTCTACAAAGAATGATTCTGGAAAATCAACATCAATATTTAACCAATATCAAGTCCAAGATGGCCCTTTAGGTGTGATTCCCAGGAGCTTCACGACAGGCATTCATGTCTCTTCTTCATCGCTCAGAGGCAGATGGCCCTGGAAGGGAGAGACAGGAATGTGTGGGGTGGACCCCACCCTGACTTTCTCTAGGTCCGTATCAGCCACACACACGCGTCTTCACTTAAGTTCCAAGCGCATGTGCCTCTCTCTGCCCCACCCTTGCTCCCACCTCATTCCTCTTTTTTTTTAAGTGACAAGGACAGATTTTCATTGGTAATACACTATCACAACGAGGAAAAGAGTCCTATGTGAACTGAAGTGAACTTTGATTTGTACAGAGCTGACTGGCTGTTGTTTTGTTTTTATCTACCGAGATATAATTCCTCTTTCTTTTTAAAGAAAAGCCATAGCCATATTTTAATCGTTGCTTCTTTTGGTGACAATGTGATATTGTGGATCAGGAGAGAAAAAGTTTCAAACAGAATGCACAAAATTGAGAGCTTCTGAATATACTGTCTTAAAGCAACCTCTTAAGACCTATTAACTGAGTAGAAAGGAAAGAAATTAGGGTTGGGAAGGTGGGGTTGGATGCAGCTTTCCATGTCTTTTTATATATTCTAGATGGAACAGTTTTGGCTAGTAAAAGTCAAATGTCGTAAGGTTATTGTCTTTCGAGCCAATCCTATAAAAACATTGTCAGAACTGGAGCGTTCCAGATGTGGTAGACACCAGAGCAGACGAGGAATCCGGGGAAGGGCAGGCTCCATTTTCTTTCTGGGTTCTGACCTGTCTGTAATCTGTTGTTACGGGTTCTTCAGATGTGAACGAGTCTCTGGGCTCAGCACTCTGAATCATAGGTTTCTAGATTCCCCAAAAGGAAACAGCCTTATTTCTGGTGATATATTTGCCTAGTAATTTATAATTTTATTTTTTCTAGTAAGCAGCTGACATTCAGCACATTTTTATTCATTTTGTACAACAGGCACTAAACGATTCTGAATGCCAGGCACCTAATCAGATTAAGAAAACCTTCATGTTGGCCAAAGGTTTCTGCTTTTGTGTTACAGTGAACTTCCCCATGATCAAATCTAAATAAGAAAGTCAGTTCTTTCTTCTCTAACCCATCTCAAGAAAGGAGGTGAAGCAGCCCAAGGCTTTCAGCGAAGATCCTTCCTCATGCAAAGCCTTATCAGATACCCCCGCCAACTCGGTCATTTACAATACATTGGGGCTGAGGGTGGGGAGAAAAGGCGCAATTACACAGGATTAAAATGAAAATTCAATTTAGAGATCAGCTGACTCGTTTCACGGTCAATTTTTTCTTTGGCAGCAAAATTATATTTTGATAAGCCAAAATTGGACTTAGTTTTCAAGCAGGCTGGATGCAGGTTGTGGCAGTATCACCATCTATACCGACTCTACAGAGATGCTAAACCTTTAGTCACCTTCCAGAGGAAAGTCAGATTCTAACTCAAATTAGCTGAACCCAGGTAACCAGATCACCTGGGACTGGCCTCAGCAGCCTCAGCTCTTGCCCTGACCATACCTTGAGGTTGCACTTAACAATCTGTCACATCGGAAAAAAATAGATCTAAGGCCACAAACACTAGTGACGTCGATTTCAATGAAGATTTCACAGGAAGACAGAAAAGATTGCCATCTTACACCACACACCAAAACCTGCATAAAAGTCTTTTTTACCGTAATTTCTCTCAAAAATTTTCTCTGTAAGTCACCATTTCACTTTCCCTTCATTCTCTTTCTCCACACAGCTTCTAAAACTCCAGAGGAAGTCAGTTCTGGTACTCAGTTTGCATATTCCACTTAGCAAAATAAAATCATGGTGGTATATACATACAATGAAATACTACTCAGCCGTGAAAAAAGAATGAAATACTGATACAAGCTACAACATGGATGAATCTTGAAAACATGATGTTAAGTGGAAAAAAAAGCCATGAAAGGCCACAAACGGTATGATCCCACTTATATGAGATATCCAGAATAGGTAGATCAATACAGACAGAAAGAGGATTGGTGGCTGCCAGAGGCTGGGGGGAGAGGGTAATGCGGGTGACTGCCTGCTGAGTATGAGGCTTCCTTTTAGGGTAATGAAATGTTTCTGAACTAGACAGACGTGGTGGCTGTAAAACACGGTGGATGTACTAAGCGTCGTTGAATTGTTCGATTGAATATGGTTAATTTTACGTTATATAAATTTCATCTCAATAAAAACAACTAAATCAAATCATGGCAGTAATTTCCCCCAACACTTTTATTTGAAGACTGTCCACCAAACATCTAGTAATACTCAACCATGTCTCCCGCCTCCCCACGCTAGAGAGTTTATGAAAGCATTTTTTTCAACAAAACTGGTGAGTTAAGACTTCCCAGGGACTAAGAAAATAAGATTTTGTTTTTCCCATTCACCCAAGAAAATATCCTAGACAGAGTGGGTCCATACGGAGCAGGGTCTGAGGGATCCCCTTGGGCCGGACCACGAGGCTCTGAGGGATCTGCCCAGGTCCGGGAGAGGAAGTGAGGAGGGAGCCAATTCACACTAAGGTGAGTCCCTTCGGTGGAGAAGCCATGAATCAAATCGCAGGATTGGAGAACTGGGCTTATCTTGGGCCATTAGCTCAGCCAAGGACTCCTGCTGTGATGGGTGGGGTGGTGAGAGGGCTGGAAGCTGCCACTTCATAAGCCACACCCCAGCCAAGCCAGTCTAGGGTCATCCTTCCTATATTACAATCATGACAGGTAATTTACACACTCGTCTGTTTCTAGGGTTTTGTGTTTTGCTTTGTCTTATTTTGATCCTTGGTAAAGTTCCTTTTGAAAAATTGCAAATTTTATCTCAGATTTATGTCATACTACCTACCTTTGGCTATTTTACTGCTGGTGACAGATTCCACAGTCCAGCTGGCGCTGTTCCATCCCTTAATCAGGGGGTAGGAAGGGCAGGGGTGGTGGTGAGAAGTACTAATAAAACCAGCTCATATTGTATAGCATGTTCTCATATGTTATCACTTTTAACCCTTACAACACTTTAAAACAAATATTATTTTTCTCTTACCCAACATATATAAACAGTTCATACAACTCAACATCAAAAAATCAAACACCTCTATTAAAAAATGGGCAGAAGGGGACTCCCCTGGTGGCACAGTGGTTAAGAATCTGCCTGCCAATGCAGGGGACACAGGTTCAAGCCCTGGTCCGGGAAGACCCCACAGGCCGCGTAGCAACTAGGCCCATGGGTCACAAGTACTGAGCCCGCGTGCCACAGCTACTGAAGCCCTCGTGCCTAGAGCCCGTGCTCCGAAACAAGAGAAGCCACTACAATGAGAAGCCGGCGCACCGCAATAGAGTAGTCCCCACTCACCGCAACTAGAGAAAGCCCGCGTGCAGCAACAAAGACCCAACGCAGCCAAAAATAAATAAATAACAGTTTTTTAAAAATGGGCAGAAGAACTGAACATTTTTTTTAAACATCTTTATCTGAGTATAATTGCTTTACAATGGTGTGTTAGTTTCTGCTTTATAACAAAGTGAATCTGCTATATGTATACATATATCCCCATATCCCCTCCCTCTTGCATCTCCCTCCCACCCTCCCTATCCCACCCCTCTAGGTGGTCACAAAGCACCGAGCTGATCTCCCTGTGCTATGCGGCTGCTTCCCACTAGCTATCTATTTTACGTTTGGTAGTGTGTATATGTCCATGCCACTCTCTCGTTTTGTCACAGCTTACCCTTCCCCCTCCCCGTATCCTCAAGTCCATTCTCTAGTAGGTCTGTGTCTTTATTCCTGTCTTACCCCTAGGTTCTTCATGACATTTTTTTCCCTTAAATTCCATATATATATATATGTGTTAGATTCCTTAAAAAACTACAAATAGAACTACCACATGACCCAGTAATTCCACTCCTGGGTATAAAAAAACAAAACAAAACACTAATTCAAAAAGATACATGCACCCCAACGTTCATAGCAGCACTATTTACAATAGCCAAGATATGGAAGCAACCTAAGTTTCCATTAACAGATGACTGACTTAAGAAGATGTGAGATAGATAGATGTGTGCATACACACATATACACACACACAGATGCACACACAATGGAATACTACTCAGTCATAAAAAAGAATGAAATTTTGCCATTTGCAGCAATATGGATGGACTCGGACAGCCTTATGCTAAGTGAAATAAGTTAGACAGAGAAAGACAAATACTGTATGATATCACTTATATGATATGTGGCATCTAAAAAATACAACAGGGCTTCCCTGGTGGCGCAGTGGTTGAGAGTCCGCCTGCCGATGCAGGGGACACGGGTTCGTGCCCCAGTCCAGGAAGATACCACATGCCGCGGAGCGGCTGGGCCTGCGTGTCTGGAGCCTGTGCTCCACAACGGGAGAGGCCACAACAGTGAGACGCCCACATACCGCAAAAAAACAAAAACAAAACAAAAAAAATTACAACAAACTAGTGAATATAACAAAAAAGAAACAGACTCACAGATACAGGGGACAAGCTAGTGGTTACCAGTGAGGGGGGAGGGGCAGTATAGGGGTTGGGGAGTGGGAGGTACAAACTATTGGGTGTAAGACAGGCTACAAGGATGTACTGTACAACACAAGCAATAGAGCCAATATTCTGTAATAACTGTAAAGGGAGTGTAACCTTTAAAAATTGTATTAAAATATATATGGGGGAAAAACAAGGAAACAAAAAAATAGGGGGAAAAAAGCCAAAACAACAACAACAAAAAGACATTAACAGGATGCTGTGTGCTTTGGACAAGCAGTCCCTTTAGATGGTTTAGATGTATATTTCAGGAAGAATTTTAATGAAGCCAGACTCTTGCATTTTCCCGTACATGAAAAAGCACTGAAATCATTAACTTGAGATGTCCATCCCTTGTGACTAGCAGTAATCTTAATCACAATGTATGCTTGATTGCAATATTCCCTAACCAAGAAAAACACCAAAAAACATATAAACTGGCTTCTCCTCCCACCTCTTTAGAACATTTCTCTCAGAGTTACTAAGAGGCTGTTTCCTGGACTATCATCTCCAGTAAGACCCTGAATAAAACTTTTAAACTCGCAGAACAATAACATATATATAATATTTAGAAATTAGGAAATTAAATGTAGATTTAGAGAAAATGACCCACAGATGCTAGGTAAAATCCAGGGACACTGGGTTTGATAATGAGGTGAAACATCAAAGGAGATGTTATGAACTGAACTGTGTCTCCCCAAAAAGGATACATAGGCGTCTTAACCCCCAGTAACCTCGGAATGTGACCTTATTTGGAGATAGGGTCTGTACAGAGGTAAAAGTTAAAGTGAGGTCATCAAGGTGGCCGTAACCTAATATAAATGGTGTCCTTATAAAAAGGAAAAACTTGGACACAGACAAATAAGGAGAAGGCAACCATCTATAAGGCAAGGAGAGAAGCCTTCTCTCACAGCCCTTGGGAGAAACCAACACTGCCAACACCTTGATTTCAGATTTGAGACAATAAATTTCTGTTGTTTAAGCCAACAGAAATTGGTACTTTGCTATGGAAGCAAGATATGGGGAAGTGCGGATGTGGATTCCTTGCTAATGGGAACATCACTAGAGAAACTTCACAGCATACTAGTCACTCCACCCAGCTTTGGGCACCAGCACCCTGAGGGGGGCTGCACAGGAAGTTTGGAGTTTCCAGGTAGAAGAAAGAGTCCCTGCCCTGGAAGCAGACTTCAGCATAAGTGGGAGACCTGGAAGTCAGCTTCTAACAGGAAGGTGCTGACGGTCATGGGCACAAGACTAAAATACAAGCTACAAAGGGAAAGGTGGGGGTAGGAGTGGCCAGCTTGAGAATTCATCTTGGCCCCCTTCCCTGTGCCTCTACCCCTTCCCTCACTCTGGCTATCTGGGATCACCTTCCAAATCAACTAGCATGAACTTGGCTACTCTGAATTGAGCTGTGTTGGAATATAAAATATGTACCACATTTCAAAGTATGAAAAAAGAACATAAAGCACCTCCTTATATTCGTTTCCTAGAACTGCTATAACAAATCACCACAGATTTGGTGGTTTAAAACAACAGAAATTTATTCTCTCACAGCTCTGGAGCCAGAAATCCAAAATCTAGTTGTTAGCAGAGCCATGCTCCCTTAGAAGGCTTGAGCATTCCTTGGCTTGTGGCTGCATCCCAGATCTCTGCCTCTGTACTCACATGGCTTTCTCCTCTGTCTCTGTCCTCCTCTTCTGTCTCTTATAAGGACACTTGTCATTGGATTTAGGGCCCACCCAGATAATCCCAATGATTTTATTTCGAGATCCTTAATTTAATTACATCTGCAAAGACCCTTTTCCCAGATAAGGTCATATTCACGGGTTTCAGGGATTAGGATGTGAACATAAATTCTGGGGAACCACCTTACAAGCCACTACACTCCTTAATAATTTTTATGTTAGTAACATGGTGCATTAGTTTGCTAGCACTGCCACAAAAAAAATATCATAGACTGGGTGGGTTAAACAACAGAAGTTTATTTTCTTATAGTTCTGGAGGCTAGAAGTCCGAGATCAAGGTGCCAGCAGAGTTTGTTTCCTCTGAGGCTTCCCTCTTTGGCTTGCAGATGGCTGCCCACTTGCTGCCTCTTCACATGGTCTTTTCTTGGTGCTTAAACATTCCTGATATCTCTCTTGTGTGTCCAAATCTCTTCTTCTTATAAGGACACCAGTCAGGTGTCCTTGATGACACACCTTGGTGATTAGAGCCACCTTAATGATCATTTTAGCTTGATTACCTCTGTAAAGACCCTATCTCCAAATACAGTCACATTCTGAGGACGGGGGGTTAGGGTTTCAACACGAATTTGGGGGGAACACAATTCAGCCCATAATACATGGTGAAATAATATTTTGGTTGTTTTAGGTTAAATAAAATATATTCTTAAATTTTAATTTAAAAGGAAGTATGGGGAACATCTTAAACAAACTTTGACTCCTCACAAATTTGCCCAGGGTCTGCCCTTAATTCTCCCTATGGCCCAATCTCCTCCACCAACCCTGGCCAGAACAAGGGCTGTTAATGAAATCCTAGGATCTTGATTCTCTGGGTAGTTTGAGGAGCACTTGGGGAAAAGAGACCAGGAAGAAGGTCCTAGTGTTGGTGTTATTGAGGGACTTTCAAGGACAGAAAGAAGAGATCTATTAAATCTGTTTGAGTACCTATTCTGTACAGGAACCCCCCTACACACACAGACACACAGACACACACACACACACACACACACACACACCATCTCTGCAAGTCTTGTGCAAAATCTGCCACACTCCTAAATATTTTGTTTCTTGAAAGAAATCAGGGAAAGGACCTGGTCGGCATGAACCTGAGAGGACAGAGCAGCCACAGAGGTGGGATGTGGGTGAGCCCAAGGCCAGCAGGAAGAGGAACGTGGAAACGCAAGTGACCACCAAAGTGCTGGGAGTTTGCAAAGATCTTTGGGAGGGTATCTGACTTCCCACAGGATGTGTGATGGGGGCTTGAGCTAATTTTCTTTCAATCTCAAAGGACAGGGTGACGTCAACTGACGACTGGGTTTACTTGTTATCAAAGAGTTGAAATGAAGACACAGGAGGCATGCTTATCAACTTTGTAGAGGACAGGAAGCTGAAAGGAACAGCAAATACATAATTAGAACCCACAAGCCTCAAGAAGCTAGAATACCAACCTGAATTTAATAAGAGGAAACAATAAGAATGAAGGGAATGCCCTGCACTTGAGATGATAGATAGATAGATAGGGAAATAAATAAATAAAAACTATTGGTACAAAGCACTTGGAAAAGAGTCAGGGGTTTGACTCAGATGAGGGTACTCCAAAAGCAGATGGGACCCAGGCTGTTCTAGTAGAAAAGCAGTATGCAAAGGAGGGAGCAGGCAATCAGGTTCATTCTTTCTAGTCAGGCCCCCGGAATGTCAATTTCAGGTCTGCTTGCTGTACATTAAGAAGGAAGCAAACTGGAGCATGTGCAGAAAATGAATGACCAGTGTGATAAGGGAACCCTAAACCACGTAAGGCAGGAACAGTGCTATGTAGCTGGAGAAGAGAAGCACCGAGGAGAAGGGAGAATTCTCTACATGAATCTAAAATGCTGCCATGTGAAAGAGCTTGGGCTTGTATTGAATGGCTCTGAGGAGTGAAATCAGGAAGAAACTGGAATAATGTATAATGAATAAAACAAATGTATCCAGTAGGATTTGTTTAACTGGAAGTAACAGAAAATCTGATTAATAATGGCTTAAACAACAAAAAAAATTCCATTACTTAAAAAAAAAAAAAAGGCTAGAAGTAGTCCATGGGTAAGGTCTCAGGCTTTCTCCAATCTTTTCCCCCACCACCCTCAGAGTTCTGGTTTCATCCTCCAACTGTTGCCTCATGGTCAGAAGATGGCTGCTGAAGCTCTAACAGCACAAATCAGCTCTCAAAGCAAGGGAGGAAGGTGACGATAAGGGGATGTAGCAAAGAGAATCTTTTCCTTAATGGTGCTGTCCTTTTTCAGAAAAGGAAACAATTTCTCAGATGTCTTCGTATACGTATCTCATTGGCCATACTGGGTTATGTGGCCAATTCTAGCCACAAGGAAGACTGGAAAAGGAACACCTAGCTTTTCCAGCCTATATAGTGGGAGGCTGGCAAGGGAGAAGAGAATGAGTTTTTAGCAGCCCTTAGTAGTGTCTGCCACAACAAAATCAACTGTAAATCAACTACCGGTAGATGCTCTTAGTGTTTTTCATGCAAATATGTTTATATAAGCACATATGCTCACATAGGTCTACTGCACACAGTTTTATTCCCAGTTTACATTGTTTAATATTTTGAGTATCTTCCTATAACATTTCGAAATTCTTTGAAAATGTAATTTTCAGCAGTTGTACAATATCCTTATGCTATTCCACATTCAACCACTCCTCTACATGGAGGTTATTTCTACTTTGATAGAACTTTCTAGCTGTCATATCCAGAGGCAGAAGGGTGTGCCTTGGAAGGTAATGAGGTGCCCACCTTTGGAAATATTCCATCACAGGGATGAAAGAGATAAGACACAGCATGGGGGTGGGTGGTTCCTGGACTCTATGACATCTCAGGCCCTTCCTCACCTCCTCAAGATGCAGATGATAGGGTATAAAAGATATGGAGATATGATCAGGGAGCGTCGCCGTGCCCTCTCTGTTTCATCTTCCCATTCTGCTGCCTGAGGCCACAGGCTGCGTAACATTCCTCCTCTGGATACCCACAAGGTCAGCACCCCACACAACACCCCATCCCAAGGTCACACCATCTCTCTCACTATCTCCTGTCAAGGAGAATAGCCTGAATCAGTCTTCACAGGGTTTAAAATTGCCTGAATAGGGCTTCCCTGGTGGTGCAGTGGTTGAGAGTCCACCTGCCGATGCAGGGGACACGGGTTCGTGCCCCAGTCTGGGAAGATCCCACATGCCGCGGAGCGGCTGGGACCGTGAGCCATGGCCGCTGAGCCTGTGCGCCCGGAGCCTGTGCTCCATAACACGAGAGGCCACAACAGTGAGAGGCCTGCATACCTCAAAAAAAAAAAAAAAATTGCCTGAATATAGACAGCAACATCTCCGGCTCTCATCAATGGGGCCAAACATGAGAATCAGTGGGAAGCACCTAGGCCTGGACCAGGGGGGCAAGGATGGAGAGAGCCTAAGACGCCAGGAGCTAATGACAACATCCCAGTGAGGCTCCTCTGCGGCCTCTTGCTGCTCTGAAGCCTATCTGTGGCTTTCCAGCCTGCCACGGGGACAGGGAAGGGGCAGGCATCTTCATTATGACTGCTCAGCAAACACCACCAGGGTCATGTAGGTGAGCTGGGTAATGCAAAGAGTGAGAAGTGTCGGTTCCCAAGGGTTGTGTGCTAGGGGGTCACAGACACTGGAGTGGTGTTGGGGGACAGAGCAGACACCTGACTTATCAGTGAAGGGTTTGATATCAGCCGTTGCCATATATAGTTATGCTTCAAGGGATGTGATCTGACCTAAGTCTAAATGAATTTAAATTTACCTTCCATGGAATCACGGAAGTATTCAGACTCTTCAACAGGGTCAACATCCCAAGCCTACAATTCAAAAACCAGAATTCAAAACCAAGATTTTTAAGACACAAGCAACTTGCCAGATGACAACTCAATGACAAAAAAATAGTCATTAGCAACATCACCAGTTTATTCTCAGTTACATGGACCTTAGCTCATCCCTCCAGTTTCTTGCTGGGAACAAATATTTAAAGGTCAAATAATTTCGGTAAACTTCAGTGATATAATATTGCTAATGCCAAGCACAAAACAACCCAGTAAGAAAAGTTGCAAGTATTTGCATTGTCTCTTTTCTAAAAATGGAGCTCCAATTGCTTGCTGGATGAATGGAATTGGAAAGGTCAGCAGCCCCAAAGGTCATTTTCTTGCCTGTGACTATTGTGTCTACCACACAGCACAATCATGTGTGCATCAGCAGCTCACTAGGGGCAGACCAAAGGCTGGAGCCAGGGATCTGAGCAGAGGAATAATTTGTGTCTCAGCTCTGCCAACAGCTGCCCCCAAGGCATGTCTCTTAATTACTCCATGACTTAATTTCTTCAGGCTCTTATTTGGGTCCATGAATCTGGCCACCAGAAGGAATCTTGAAAAGTCCCTTCTACTAATAGCTGCCCCCTTTCCCCCAGGTTAATATCAAAGGAACCCTCTTTAATTTTATTAAATTAATAAAATATCCTTCTTAATATTATTTAACCTTTGGATTAGGGACAAGCCTCATTCTGTTCATCATAAGTCTCTTAAAATTTTATTGATTCTAAGTTCTCAAACAGAACAAAGTATACGTAAACTTGGTAAAGCACAAGTTTGAGAAAATGTTAACTATCCCACTTATATTCTCGACTGCAACCCTCATAAGATGCAGGACATTGTATGAGGCAATCTGCTGGTTTATAGAGCTGGGTAGACTATGTCCCTGGTCTCCAAGAACTTCCAGCATAGAGGAGAAACAATGACTAATATAGATATTAAGAGAGAAAGGAAAAGGTCACATAGGTTACACACAAAATCCGAACAGCTCTAGTAGACACACCTGGGACATCTGTCCAGCCCACAGTGACCAGCTTTCTCTGAGAGCTGCCTCTGCCCTCAGATACCACATCCACAGCCATGTTTACACACCATCACTCACCCCCCATCTCAGCCACGGCTGATTGGACCAGTGGTAGACACCTCACCAAGCTAAGCCAGATTCTCTGTCCTGGGAAGCTGGAATCGTAATTCAGAGCACCTGTAAACTCAGCCAATTTAGGTGCCTGTACCTCTGGAGAAGGAGGACAAAAGAGAGCAGAGAGGAGCAGCCCGAGACCCTGTGTGCTCCCACCCCCAGAAGCTGAGAAGACAGCCGCCTTGGTTGCTAACGGCTTTGCCCTTTCTGGTACCCAGCCTGCATGGGGCCCCGAGGACACTCCTATCTTCCTGAAACATCCTTGTTTCCCATGAGAAATTTCCCCTTTCTCCTTGAGCTGGCTCAGGCTGCTGCTACATTCAAAGCCACCTGGACTAGGCCTTGATCATTAACATGCCCCTCCTCATATAAAAGAGACACAGGTAATCCAAAACAGCCAATAGTCCAAAAGTCATTTTTGGCCCTGGAGGACACCATGAAATGAGTATGTTTAAATTGCTGAAATTCATAACACCTTGAACGAAAACACAAGCCCACAGCAATGTAAACCTGATCGACAGAGTCCAGCGAAGCCTGTTTCCTTTGTCCTGCCCTAGGCTCTGCTAGCCTCTGCTCTCTGGTCCTCACAGGATGAGGAAGCATTACCACTTTCCCTCCCCTTCCACCCATCTCCCCCACAGACCCACAGCTGAGCACCTCATGTTTTGGGAGGAACCTTTAAAAGCCCTTCCTGAAAGCATCGAGCATAACAGACGGCTGCCCGAGAAAATAGTAGAGGAGGCAAGAAGACCACTGGATTCTTTTCAGAAAAAGTTTACCATCACACCTCAGATAATTTATAAAATAAATAATGCCTAAAATACATGCAAAAGAAGACCTGTGAGTGGTTGGCTTCCTGGTCAATGAGGGTTTCCAGTGTGGTTCAGAAGTTTTGATGCAAGAGCCATGTAGAAAGGAACCTGATTAAGGATCCGTAGGAACAAAAACCATTGCAGGAAAGAGAGGGAAGAAGACTCTGTCAGAGCAGCCTGAATGCTCATCTGGCTGAGGAGAGTGTGCAGAGTGGGGTGGAGGGTGCTGGGAACACTGGTGCTGTCCTTACAAAGCCTGGTAGGCCCCGTATCCTGGGAAACAGAATCCACCAATTGCATTGAGAGAGATTTCTTTGTATAACCCAAGCCTTCCCCATGGTGAAATAATCCCCTCATCACTACCCAACACCTACATCTTAAGTAGTTTACGGACCTATTAAATACCACAGAGACCAAGGATCAGGTCTGGTACCTTATAGATGTGCCCACGAGGATCAGCTTCCAGTTTATAAGGACTTGGTCATGGAGATGACTTCATTCAATCACAAAACGAGGTGCCCTGGAGGGACCTCAGGGAGCCCTCTTCCAACACAGCTTCTTCAGTTTCCAGATGAAACAAAGGCTGGGTGTGGTTACAAAAAATGATCTGAGTCCAAAGATCCCCTAGGCTTGGCCAGGCTATTTTTTTGTCTCCCAGTCTAATAGGACAGGCCAGCCTGGCCCGGCTCCCAGGCCTCGCATGCGAGGTTTTGCCAACAGGCCTCACAAATGTCCAGCGGAGAGGTTGCCAAGCCCAGGCCCCACCCGGCTCGTTATCTGCCCGCAGGGTTCTCCCATGACTCTCTGGCTGGCCCTGCTGCCACCTCTCTTTGTGGGCCAGCTGTACCGGCATGGCTGCTGGTGTGTTCAGTCAAAGGTCCTGCCTCTGTTTGGTTGATAAGCACGGTCAAGTTGCAAATCCCACTGCTACGACGCAGGCACTCCTGCCCCGACTGTCTTCGAAGCCTGCACTACCTTGACACGTTGTCACCTAGGGCCTAGGGTGACCCAGGCCTGAGGCTTGGGCACCAGGAAGAAGGGGAAGCTACAGTCCAGAGTCACAGAGCCAGGCTTCTCTCTCCAGAATCACCATAACGCATTTCCCTGCCAGTTGGCTCTTTTAAATGATTCTTTTGTGCCTCAATTATTACAGCTCTCCCAGGTCCTGAAAAGCTTCTTCCCTGGAAAACACTTGAACCAGCCAGTAAAAGTACTGACTAGCTTAAGAGATCTAGGTCAATGTTTCTAAAAGTGTGGTTTGCGGCAGAAACACTGGGTGCTTGTTCAAAATGTAGGCTCACGGCACCATCCCAGGCTTTCTGAATTAGAATCTTTCAGAGTAGGGGCTGGAAATCAGATCGTTTAACAAGCCCCCAGGTGAATGTGATGTGCACTAAAGTGGTAAGACCCACTTGACCCATTGTGGGTCTGACTCAGTGACCTCTGGCAGCAAGGGGTGGTCCCTTCCCTAAGTCCTCCAGGTCTTTTCTTCTGAGCCTTCCGTGAAGAAAAAGTACAAAGAACTTTGCAAATGTCAACTTAATGACTAAGATTATCATTTCTTGGAGGCAGATGTCTATTTCTTTCTCCTGGAGCTCACCTTATCAAGTCCCAGTAGGAGGAGAATTGCCCATGGAGGATACCTAAACCACCTTTCATCCCCTACTCTACATAGAATGTTTAGTCCGTGCCCGCAATCCCGTGAGATCCATTTCAAAGTTTAATGACCATTTGGGGGCATAAATCTACAGTGTTTCTTTTTGAGTAGCAAAGATCTCTGGAGCCACTGACTTCCGTTCTACCTGTTTAGAAGATAATATGAAGATTCTGACAACTCAGCTTTATTTTTTAAAAATTTTTTTTATTGGAGTATAATTGTTTTACAATGTTGTGTTCGTTTCTGCTGTACAATGAAGTGAATCAGCTATATGCATACATACATCCCCTCCTTCTTGGAACTCAGCTTTATTTTTTAAAGAAGCCCACAGGAATAGAGAAGGCACCACTCCCTTCTGCTGGCTAAAATACCAAGAAAACTAAATGAGGTCTTATTCTTGTGCCCAAGATGACTCTTCATCTATTGACAGAGAGGTGACAATCAGTATTAGGTCTGCAGCCTGGTTCCAACCATGAGCAAAAAGCTGACAGTGCATCCTACACATATTTTGTGTTTGCATCTTGCCTCTAAAGAATCCAAAGCACTTCCACCTACTTCTGTGTGTACTTCTGTGTGTACTGTCATGGAGGAAGGCAGTTATCCACACTACTTCATGAATAACTCTTCTGCGGCCAAAGGAATATGTGATGTGTTCAAGGTAGAGCACTTAAGTAAAAGCAGAATTCTAGCAATTAATTAAGGTGACGATCCTTGGGTCAGAAAATTGAGCTACACTCTTTGCGTGAAATTGTCTTTTGGCATATTCAAGACATCTTAATCTTGTTGGCATTCAGTCTGCAAATAAAGCTGAACCACAGGTAACTCCACTTCTGTATCCTTTTCCCCACCTTTTATGCCCTGCTTTCTGACATTAAGGATCTCACCTGTTCATATGATTCATCAGAGGAAAAAACAGCATTAATTAACATCAAAATGTTAAGGACTCAATGTATTTTCCCACAGATATCTGGATTACGAAAGAGAAGCCTAGAAGAGGATTGTTTTACCCAAAGAAATGGCTGGCTAATGGTGAAATTTTAGGCATCAGTGGGATAGGAAACTTCCTACTATTCCTTTAGACGTATATTCTGCCCAAGCAGAATGTCAAAACCTGTCTATAAGATACAGTATATTAGAATGAAGAAACTGTCAAACATAATATGAATTTAAGCAACCAAACTCTGTTCCAAAGCACCTTAAGAAGGTGATATTGGAGATCTAGAATCATAACATTAAATAAACCTGTAAACCTGGAGACTTCTAGTGTGGCCCAAGATGGAAAAATAAAAACTGTATTTATTTTCCCACCCAAAACATCTAAAAAAACAGACAAAACATATGAAAATAGTTCCCAACACATTGGACATCAGGCAATGAAGGGCAGTGATCCCTGAAAGATGAGAAATGGATGAGCCCTAAGATTGCCCCAGCTTATTGCACTGAGAGAATTTCCAGCCCACAGCACAAGAAGGGGGAACCCGGATGGAGTCTGGCTGTCTCACTGAGTAGAGGAAACTGGGGAGGCCAAGGTGGCTAGAGTCCACAGGGTGGAAACGAGAGAGATGCACAGAGAGAGGACTGTGGAGACGGGCAGAGGACCCCCCTTGAGTATTCAGCTGCGTATTCTTCAGTGCCTGCAAGAGAGGAAACTGCCTGAGGCTGGAGAAAAGACTATCTAAAAGGGTTAGAGGGGATAAGGAGCAGAGAGCTTACAAACGGCTGGGAATAATGCCCGTTCCCATCAGCCAGAACGAAAAACCTTATAATTCACAGGGTGTGGGATAGACTACTCAGAATGGTCTTAACTTGGTAGTAAGGAAACTTGACCCTAGACTAAACACTGCCTCAGTCCCACCTAACAAAGCTTACTCAAGAAGAAACAGATAACCTGAATAGCCCTATCAAAGAAATTGGATTTGGAGTTTAAGACCTTTCCACAAAGTCAACACCAGGCTCAAATGCCTTCACTTGGGAATTTTGCCAAACATTTAGAGAAGAAATACTATCAATTCTATACAAACTCTCCCAGAAAATTAAAGAAGAGAATACTTTCCAAGATTCCATAAGGCCAGTATTATTCTGATACCAAAACCCAGACAAAGGTATTATAAGAAACAAACTGCAAACCTATATTCTTTACACAGAGATGCAAGGATTCTCAACAAGATTTTAGCAAATTGATCCAACAATGTAAGCCAATAAAATTATATGTAAATACACAGAAATAATACTAGCCCTGATGAGAAAATACATCATTAGTTTGAGGCACAAATATTTCTCTCTAAAAGCAGTGACTATTTAAGAGCTATCTGTAAGCCATGTGTTCATTTAATGATTATCCCTTGTGGCTATTAAAATAAAGACTGATTACTTGCTGATGGCCAACACTGAGCAAGTCCACAGACTGTGGGTCTGCCTTTTCAGTGTTACTTCTACTGTGAGTTCCCCATGAGCAATAGCTGGGTTTTCCCATCTTTGTATTTTCAGGGCTAGCAGAATCCCTGGCATATTATCAATCCTTTCTTCTTGTTCCCAGCTTCTTAACATGGGAGATAATAAATGTCCTTGCTGTTCCTGCCAGTCAAGTTGAAGTTCCCTTACTTGAAGTCAAGGGCATCAGAATGAACACAACCATTGAGCTGAGTCTCAGTTTCCTCAGCTACAGAAGAAGGACAGTACAATCTGCCTTCTCGGGTTTGGAGGGCAGTGAATAAGATAATGCGTTTAGAACTTCTTGCACAAGTTCTGTCTCAGGAAGTGCTAAATAACTGTGAGTCCCCTTCACCTTCTCTTTCCCCTTTCTTTCTTATGGAATTCTCAATCTAAATATTAGAGATACAAAGTTCAACACCCATGAAGCTTATAGACCTGTAACTCTGTTTTGTCAGCTGCTAAATTTGATGTCACCTAGTTTGAGAGAATTCATTTTTACCCTAAGTTTTATTGATTTTCTCTCTTACTTGTGTTACTATTAAACTCACCAAAGGATCTATTGCAGGAAACAATCAAAAGAAGGCCTATGAATGAAAACCTAACTTTGCACTAGGCAAGCAACAAAGAAAATGGCTGAGAAGACTCTTCCTTCCAGGAAAGTGGGGAGGGGAAAAATAAGGGTAAGGGAATAAGAGGTACAAACTATTAGGTATAAAATAAGCTTAAAGGATATACTGTACAACACAGAGAACATAGCCAACATTTTATAACAACTGTAAATAGAGTATAACCTGTTAAAATTATGAAACATTATATTGTACCCCTGTAATTTATATTATATTGTACATCCACTGTACTTCGAAGAAGGAGAAGGAGGAGGAGAAGAAGAAGAAAAAGAAGACGCTTCCAAAAAATAAGCCATTTTGCTGGTAACCCAGCAGCTGCAGCCCATGTTCATTCCATCATGATTTTCAAGATTTTTTTTATTTGGAAAATGTTAAATTTACAGGAAAGTTGCAAGCACAAGGAGTGCTAAGAACACTCATATACTCCTTACCCAGACTCACCTATTGCCAACATTTTGCCCATTTGCTTTATCATTGTTTCTCTCTGTCCCAATCTCTCTCTCTCCATCTTTGTGTATATATATATTTTTTCTGAATCATTTGAGGGTAAGTTGATGATGATGCCTATTATAATATTAATTTTAAATTTCATTTTAGGGGCTTCCCTGGTGGCGCAGTGGTTGAGAGTCCGCCTGCCGATGCAGGGGACACGGGTTCGTGCCCCGGTCCATGAGGATCCCACATGCCGCGGAGCGGCTGGGCCCGTGAGCCATGGCCGCTGACCCTGCGCGTCCGGAGCCTGTGCTCCGCAACGGGAGAGGCCGCAACAGTGAGAGGCCCACGTACCGCATAAAAAAAAAAGAAAAATTTTCATTTTAGAATTTAAACACTTTAACAACAGATACTTGTACGTGATTTGTGCATGGTTCAAAACCCAAAGTGTATAAAAGGGGATAGAGTTGAAAATAGATCTTCCTCCCATCCCTATGCCCTAGACACTCTGTGTCTCAGCATGAGAACTTAAAATTCAGAAAGGAATGTATCTTGATATTCTCTGAATCCATTTTCTTTCCCAATTATATGAAAACCTCCTTATATCCAAAACAATTGAAAAAATTATATTTACCCAAAAGAGAAAATCCAAGCGACCTAATACCTATCAGAACCCCTCAGAAGCCACTGCTCTTTGTGGTGCTACAAAGGTTTGAGACTTTTGGTTTTACTTAGCCATTTATTTATTCAACATTTCTTCGTTCATCTACCAATCCTTTATTGAGTCCTAGGCCCTGTGCTAGTGTGATGGATTGTATTTTCCAAAATTTCCCATCCCACATGCTCTTCTCACAGTGTGATTCTGCCACTCCTCCCACAGAGAGGTGGATCTATGTTCCCTCCCTGACTTGTGACCACAGCAGAAGTGACATTATTTATTTGACTTCCAAGGCCAGGTCATAAAAGGTAATATAGCTTCTCCCACCAGGCTCTCTTGGGATGCTCATTTTTGGAATCCTGACACCATTGTGTGAGGAAGCCCAAGCTGCCCTGTGAAGAAGCCCACGTGGAAAGGCACTGACAGTTTTCACCAACTCGCCAGCCTTATGAGTGCGCTGCATTGGAAGACTTCCAGTGGAAGTGGCCACTTCAGAGGAACCCCAGTGGAGCCACCCCAGCTGACACTGCATGAGGAGGGATGAGCTGTCTCTGTGGAACCCTGTCCATGGTGTGGACTTGTGAGCAAATTAAATCATTTTTGTTATTTTAACCTATTAAGTTTTAGAGTATTTTTCACGACAGTTAACCAGAATAGCTAGGTACAGAGGATGAAAAGATAGATCTATTAGGTAAGGTACCTGCCTTCAAAGACCTCATACTCTAGTGGAGGAGATGGGCAAGTCAACAAAAATTAATTAAATACAATATGATGAGGACTTTCTATATAAATACCATTCCTATATAACATTTTTTTCCCTATATAACATTTTAAGAAATGGGAGAAATTACCTGAATTTGATGGAGACTCAGAAGGATTTGAAGAAAACAAAAGCTGAGTTAGGTCTTGAAGGATGAGTAGGAGTTCATCAGATAGAGGCAAGAGGTCCCGTCCATCACTGCAGCACCACAGAACTGTGTAGAGAATGTAAAGAAGGGTGGTAAGGAGGGAAGGGGTAGGATAAAACCTGAGAGAAGAAAGGATTCAAGTTAAGGATGTTGGTTAGAGTGAGAACAGAGACAGACAGGAAGCAGGAAGTGGGGAGGCTGAGAGACAGAGAGAGCAGGACATATATGAGACCACAGGATAACTGGGGCTGCTGAGCAGGACAGGGTCCTCAGAGAGCCCAGGACCGAGATCCGGGTCTGATTCTGCCTCTGCCTCTGACAGAGCTGTAGGAGCCTGGGAGAACCCCTCTGTCAACAGAGGGGTGGGAACTTAGGAGTTTTAAGGCCCTGTCCAATTTTGTGACATTTAAAGTCACAAGTCTAAGGGTCAGGGTTTCTCAAAATGTGGCCCCATAGAGTCAGGTTGCCTGGGTACCTGCTAACCTATATCATATCAGCTCCCCAGGTTATCCCGATGCCAGTTATGTTTACCAAACATTATTGTATGAACTGAATGGAATTGAACTTCTCTTCCTCTTGGTTTCTTTGCATAAAACAGAGAACAAAGAAACGTTTGCATTCTGTGGGCAATACTGTAGAAATGTAACATACAACTGTGTAAGATTTCTTGTAAACACCACACCATTTTACCCAAACTGAAAACTGATGGTTTCTTTTTCCTTTAGATAGGAAAGTAGTATCTCGCTTTCCCTTTTTTCTTAAGGAAGCAAACTTACTCCATGGGAGGGGCCAGTAAAGTGTCCTCCTTGCCATCAGGAGCGGAGGCTACTCTGAGAAGACTTGAAAGCCCCAGGGAAGGAGGCTGGATGGACATGTTGACGTTTACTCCATAACCCCCTCTGGCTGGACAGCCACTGAACGCATCAGCCTTTTGTTGTGATAAACACGGCAAAAACACCAGCATCTTTCAGAATCTTCTAAATAGTCGGTTGTACAAGAGATGAGGGTGATTGATTTCCTTGGTGGGTACAGGAGCAGAGCCATGGGAGGAATCTTCTGGAAGAGAAAATCGGGGCCTGGACAAGCTTCTTGAAATCAGGCAAGTAGAAGCAGAGCTGAGGCACCACCTGCTTTTCAAATGTTAATGAGTTTCTTAATCAGATAAGGGTGGCTCTCACCAAGAATTCCGCTCCCACACACCCTAGTTTGAGGCTGAGCTAGACTGGCTTGCTCTTGATTTAACTAAGCCCGGATCTCATCCAAGGGCAGGCCTGGTGTTTTTATCTTTTAAAACATCGGGAGAATTGTTAAATAAGACAAATTTAGGAAATATAAATTCCCCCACCTCCCTTAATCTCAACAAACTCAGAGAAGCACACGTGTGTCTATTTGGCCCAGAAGATTCAGCAGTTAGCTGAAAAGTTATCAGATCCTATAAGAAAAAGAAGGAAAACAGAGAGAGAGAGAGAATGGAAAAAGGAGCGCATGGAGGGGACATGGGCCAAGTCCAGGCAGTGTAGTCCGCGGCGTTTACTTGTGCGGGCTCCTTCACCTGGTAACGTGAAATGGACCTCAATCCCTGAAGGGAGAAGAAGGAAGCCCTTGGGGAAGGAAGCACTGTGTCCTGGCCGAGGGCCCCTCCCGCTGCTGCTGCCAGGAGGTCTGCAGACTCACTGCTTGTTCCTGAGGGTCACTGAATTTTGGCAGCCTCCACTGGCCGCATCCTCCCTTCCCACAAATGGTGCCCGCGGCTGCCCGTCCAGCCCCACCCCAAACGAGAGGTTCAGGGAAGCAGCCCCTTTTGTGAGGCACTCCA
This sequence comes from Grampus griseus, assembly GCF_964374135.1. Taxonomy (NCBI): domain Eukaryota; kingdom Metazoa; phylum Chordata; class Mammalia; order Artiodactyla; family Delphinidae; genus Grampus; species Grampus griseus. The sequence continues at coordinate 60,035,681 of NC_139001.1, forward strand.
GGAATTTGTGATTTATAGGAAGGAGACACCCCTAGGTGTGAGAACACAAACCCCAAAGAGACAAGGATCTACAGCATATATTTCAGCTCTTTCTTTTCCCTAATCTGCAGCACTTCTGAGGGGTCTATTAAAACTTCTAAAGGGCAGAGGGTGGGGAGGTGTTGCCTAATCTAGCTTTTTTCTCTCGCCCCAACTTTTTTTCAAGGATTCATTTCCATGTCTTCGTGACATAATTGTCCTGAGTTGATTTTTGCGAACCCAAGTTCATGTCAATGCCAAGAAAGAAAATTCTTCCAACCTGTAAGACATCAAAAGTAAGGCTGGCTTTACCCCATTAGACAATAGACAGGCTCACGAAGCCACTGCTAGTTCAGGCTCAGGGTGGGGTCACCAGGAGGAGGAACAAGGGGACTCAGGCTTTACTCATCACCTGAGTCCACTACAGGCCTGACAAGCTCCGCCAAAAGATAAACGCCGCAAGGCAAAAGAACTTCGCATAAATATCGCCATGAACACAAAGAACAATGTTCATGATTTTTATGTCCACGGGAGCTCAGGCACAAAGGCATATCGGAAACTTCTTTTTCTTCTACATTATGTAAGGACTGGTCCATGAGACAAGCCTCTGTACCCCCAAGCAAGGGGAACCCCAATCCCCTAACACTGGAGGGCTTACAAGACAGCCAGGGTCGGGCGCCACCTCGGAGAAGGAGAAGCAACCAGATCAGGGGGCGGAAAAGAGGAAATACGATCTTTTTTTCAAGGTCCTTCCACGGATTTTAGCATCTAGCGCCTACAAGTACTTTGCGAAGTTTAATAACACAAGCCTTATGATGAAAAAGACAGTCTCCCGCTCCCCTCCCCAACCTGTCCTTTTCAGCCATTTCTTATACTTTCCCCCAGATTTCTGAATAATAAGCTTATACTGCTACTGATTTATCCATTTGGGACATGGATGTTAGAGGACTCTTACATCTGCCTCCCTATTTTGCCTCCCCCATTCTCTCAACACAGATAAATAATAATTTTTGGTTAAATCAACAGTTCGTGTTTACATTATTGGATGTTGTTGCCACTGAGGACAGAAATGAACTGAAGTTTGATATCCTTGGTCTTCTGACATTGAGCGTTGCTATTGAGAAGTCCTGGGCCATCGCAACTCCTGTTCCTTTAAATGGAACCTGTTTTTATCCCTCTAGGGTCTTTATCCACAGTTTCTGAAATTTCAAAGTGGTGTAACGTGGTGTGGATCTTTTCAAATTCACAGGGAAATTTCCTGGTATTTTTTCTTTGCCAATTCTTTCACCCTGTTTTCTTTATTCTCTCTTTCTGGAATTCCTATTGGGTGAAGATTGGCCTTCCAGGACTAATTCCTTTATTTTTTCTTATCATTTCTTCCTTCCTGGGCATCTTTATCTTTTGGTTCATCTTTCTGGGAGATCTTCCCATTTTATCTGCCAAATTTCCTTTTTTAGCTCTTCTATTTTTAATTTCTGAGAGATTCTCTTTCTTGTGCTTTTATCATTCCAGGATTTAAGCATTCTGCCTCTGATTAATGGGTACGGCACTACTTCTTATCTCCCAAAGAATATTATATATATGTGTTGGGTGTTTGTGAAGTTTTAGTCTGTTCCCCTGCATTGTTTCTGTTTCCTCCTAAATCTTTTCCCTGCTGGAATGTTTTTGGACTCTTTCATCTTGGTGGCTTTCCTCCGAATCAGGTGACTCTTGGATGTGCATCCACATTGAAGTCTAAGATCTAAAAATCTGATTCGTGGGTTTGCTTTGAGGTGTGGGCAGGGCTTGTTGGCTGGTAAATTTCATTGATGGAGACCGGGTGGTGAGCCAGCCTTTTCAGGGTGGGACCCCAAATGGCATTCTCTGCAGGTCTTTTCTCTGCAGTCACTCAGTTCTCTGGGGTCTCTTTTGTAAGAGTACTGTTTCCATTCATGAGGGCTCCACTCTTACAACCCAATCACCTCCCCAAGGCCCCACCTCCAAATACCATCATACTGGGGGTTAGGATTTAACATATGAATTTGGGGGACACAAACTTTCAGTCCATTGCAGGAGGGGACATTCTAGTTCCCTTTGTGTCCTTACCTTATCTTTACTTTAGATGGTCTTTCTTAGATGATCAACTTCTCACTTTCCAACTTAAAATAGCCTCTACTTCCCAATGCATTTTAAAGTCAATACTCACTCAAAAAAGTGGAATGTTTTCCTGTAGTATTTTGCCTCTTTATAAACTAAGTAAGATTTGACACATATGTTACCTGCCAAACATTGACCCCTGTGAGGGCTTGGGATCGTCTCCACTCTTCTATGGGCCATAGGAGATGACACGATGCCCAGGACACATCCCACATCACAGCCCTTAGGAGCTACGAAAGATCTTAAATTTATCTGGTCCAGTCCCCTTCTTTTACAGATGATCTAAGTAAGCCCAAACAAGATGAAATTATTTACCCAAGACTGCGAGGAAGAGGTCAAGCCAAAACTTGACCTGGACCTTCCAACTCCGAATTAGCGCCCTCCACTCTACCAGGCAGGCCAGAACAGGTGTTCATAAGTATCTCGTGTCTGCATCACGACCTAATAATCCATTTCTCCCCAACATAGCCCAACTTTCTCGTATCTTTTTAAATGCTGTTCTTTTAACAATAATGCTTAACATAAACCTAATAGTTAATGACATCAAAAGGAAAGAAAGTTAGGACATAAAATATTGGATGAATAACTACCTACCCAAATATAACACACAATCAAAACTACTCTCCATCAGTCGTTCTGTCATGCATTCTCTCATAGAGCACGGCACAGGTCTGCACACTTTATGCCCCTGGATGCCGACTGCTTTGTGTACCTGCAGAGTCTTTACTTTTTTTAACTTGACAAAACTAGCCCCAATTAACCTCTGTGCTGAGTGTTGCCTTCATTAAGGTCACCTGAGTGAGTTTAATTTCGAACACCTGACTGAAGGAGGTTCTGATGGTTTGCTTTCGTGTCTCACCCAAATGGACTTGTCCCACATCACTGTTACTGGCTAGAGCCAGAACTGAACTCGGGTTCAGCTGCTCATCACTGAAAAATCAATGTTCGAGAGCCAAGGGTTGGTGCAAAAAGAAAGGTGCTTTATTCAGGAAGTCGCCAACCTGGGAAGATGGCAGCCTAGCATTCCAAAACTATCTCCCAGGTATCAGGGGACAAAAGGTTTTAAAGGGGAGTTTCAGGGGTGCACAGCTGGGAGGGCTACGTGCAGAACAGCACAGTCAGCTCCAACAATCATCTTGAAACTGGCCATGCGGTGGTATGGTCAGCATCGTCTTGATTGCTTTAAGCGCAGTTAGTCTGCAATTCCAGGGTAGTTGTGTTCCCATTTCATTGAGGTCAGTTCTTGTAACTGTGCAAGGTGGAGCAGCTTATGTCATGGCTACAGTCTGCTTATTATGCAGTTAGCTTTTTCTCTCTGGTGGTGGTTTTAGTATCTGCAGAACAATTCAGGAAAGTGCCTCAGACACTGTTATCTATGTCCTTCAGGGAGGAACTAAAGATTCTGTGGCTGCTACATGGCTGATCCACTGTTCAAACTGTCACCAGCTCTCCAGGTCTGACTGTCATCCTTGTCACCACCTGTTCACATCCTTTCAATCGTCAATTCTTGAGTCAGGCTTTTGTGACTCAGGGGAGGCTTTTCTACAGACAAGAGGCAGGCAGAGGATACAGTGAGGGGTCTGTCCCTGGGAAGGCCCCGTATGGTCCTGCTGGTTACATCACCACTCACTCAAGCACTCAGCAAAGGTTCATCACAGGCCTACTGAATGCCAGGCACTGTTCTAGGCCTTTGGGATACACCATGAGCAAAACAAAGACCCCTGCCCTTGGGGTGTTTACATTCTAACAATAAGCATTAAAAACAAAAAAAGTAAATTATACAGCATGTTGGATGGTGGGAAAAGAAAAAGTGCAGGGTAAGGGGAAAGGGGAGTGCTGAGGCAGGTGGTCAGGAGAGGTGACATTTGAGCAAAGCCTTGAAAGAGGTGAGGGAATGAGCCCAGGAGATATCTGGGCAGGAGGTTTCCCAGCAGAGGGAGCAGCCAGGGTGAAGTCCTGAGGAGACAGCATGTCCAGTCCGTTTGAGGTAACACCACTTCCTGATGGGTGACGTATTTGGGGAAAGAATCGCAAGAGAGAGTTGTCATTTCCTGATTCCAGAGAGAAAAAAGAAAGGAAAACTTCTAGAAAGAAAGAGTCAGAGCCTGGAGGTACGGAATCTGTAACAGTGGTGTGAGAGTGGCATGGGAAAACTGGGTAGCCAGAAGAGATAACTGAGGAAAGCAGGTAGCACTGTAAAGTCAGGAAATTGCCGTGGGGATGACTCACAGCGGGGCTGAATCTCACACACCTTTGCATTCACGGCATCTGGTGCAGAACAGAGCACACGGCAGGGCTGCGGAATGAAGGGATGACCATTCTTAACACAAGACACTTCTTGTGCTTTGTGTGGTAAAGGACTAGAATCAGCCCCAGAGCTGTGCTATGAGGTCTGCTGCAAATTTGCCCTTGAACTTAATTTATTGCTAAGAAGGGGGATGTACCTCAAAGAAAAGTTTAGCAATCTTTTTTCTATTCATTGGTTTATTCAGTCTGCTTAAGATCTAGTCCAGTGAATTATGGAGTCTGAGAAATGCATGTGTGGCTGAGACATGTAGGCGCGTGGGAAGTTGTACCTGGTGGTTGAACTGAGCGTGAGTGCAGTGCATATGCGTGTGTGTCCTTTATCAAGACGATGTTAATGAGGCTGGGAGAAATGGCTATTAATAGAGTCTACAGGTTTACAAACCTTTCAGAAGGTATTTATATACATTCCAGAGTGACATCGAATTGCATCAAGGTTCTTTCGGTTGAAGGAACAGAAAGCACTTCAAACACTTAAGCAATAATAAAGAGTAATTTATGACAAAGATAGAGGTAGAGCCTGGAACCTCAGGGCAAGAAATCAGTTAGACATTCCCAAGGAGCTGAAAGCCAGCACTAGCAAGTCAGCGGGAACCCAGGAGGCTCCCCACCATCCTGCTCTTCTCTATCCTCATGCTGTGAGACCACATGGTCTCTCAGCCCCGCCTCTGTGCAGGTGTGCCCCCCCCCTTTTCTCCTGGCAGAACTGCTTTCTTCCCTGTCCATTCACACGGCTTCCCCAGCATGCCTGGGTTTATATTACCTCCGTTTCAGCAATGAATAGAGCCTGAGACCAGTAGTTTTCAGTCTCAATTCCACCACTGCAGGAAAGATTGGCGCTGCTCGGACCAGTGTCTCCACCTGCTCCAAGAAACCACAACCAGTGGGACAGTCATGCGTTCAAACATGGCTGCCTGGGCGTTGACACTGACCTCCGTCAATTTGGCCTAAGTCACATTCATCAGGCTCTTTTCAGTAGCTAACGGCGACTCCGCTGGTTAGAGGTATGTGAGCGCTCTAGTTCCCCTCCCCGAATACCTCCCTATGAGGACGGTGTCCAGATGAAAGCAGGTCTCATTCAGAATTCCGCCACACATACAAACATTTACACAGAAGCAGGCACAAAAACATCAGACCACTCAGAGAACTGGACGCTCAAAGACGTAGTGATTGACATCAGCTTGCACGGGAAGTTCACTCAAGGGAGGGAGAGGTGATGGCACTCCAACCACAGAATCAGCTCAACTCCCAGCTGCATTAGTGGTCGAATCCCCTGGGACTCATCAGTGCACAAAACTCAACAAAGCCTCCATCCTAGCGCTTCTCCAAGGTGGTGGTAGGGGTGGGGTCCATCAGGTGGACTCACTCTAACACCACATGAATGCAAGGGCACAGCGCCCTTTACAACGTTCCTAGCCAATCCACAGTTCGTCCTTGCAAATCCTTGTGCTCATTAACAGACCCCCTAGTCAAGATGCAGGTGGCTGTCTTCTGCTACCTTTGGAGAGTGGACTCCTGACCAGGACCCTCCAAATATACCTACAATGCTCTGGGGTGTGGATTCCTGATTAGGGACTTCAAATGTGAACCAACCAGCCCTGGGCAAATGAACACACACAAATACACACACACACACACACACACACACACACAAGGCCCCCTGCCAGATGAACTGGCCTCCTCTAAAGGGTTGTCTTGGAAGTTTTCCCATGTGCCACTGCTGCTTACACGTCACTGGCCAGCCCTGTTAGCAAAAGAATCTGGGAATGTTCTTTATTAACTGCACATATCCTTATCTGAACAATACAGGGGTCTTGTTACCAAGCGAAAGGAGGGAATACAAATTGGTTGGGCAGCCAGCCCCCTCCGCTGAACTCACTGATCTAAAGCAAATCGCTTAACCCTTGTCTCAGTTTCTTTATCTATAAAATGGGATTATCAATACTTACTCTGCCAGTTTCTCAGGGTTTGTGTGAGAATCAAATGAAAACACTTAGAAAACTGAAAAGCCTTGTTCAAATAGAAGATATCATTCTGACAGTTTATACAAGAAACCACAGTGTTATATGACCATCAAAAGGGTCATTCTTTCAAATCAAAATGTAACCATACATAAGCACTTACTCTTGATTCCCCAAAGCTTACTTGTATTTTCCAGACCAGAAGGTGTCATTTTTTATTGTCAAGGATCCTTTGTGACACTTGCTAGTTTACGGGAGGCTGACTGGACATATATGGAGGCTATCTAAAGGTATGTAACATTTATTGGGGCTTTCTCTGTGCCAGGTGCTGTGTTTCACACGAATTATCCACTTAATCCTCACACAGACTCCGGCGGTGGGCAATGCTGTTATCCTCCCAGCCTGCTGATAAGGAAACTGACGTGAGTGCCATCAGCACCTAACACAGGCAGTGGAGACCCAGTATTCCACTCTCGGCCACATCGGCAATACCTGAGCGTCATCCTTTAATTCTAAAATGTTGCAGCTTCTAGTTACCATGTGTATGGGTGGAACTCTGTCCCCACCCCCTGCCCCTGCAAAATAGGTGTTGGAGCCTTAACCCCAGTAGCTGTGTACGTGATACCTTATTTGGAAATAGGGTCTTTGCAGATGTAATTAAGTTAAGATGGAATCATACTGGATTAGGGTAGGTCCTAATCCAATGACTGTTGTCCTTATAAAAAGAGGGAAATTTGGATGACCACACAGAAGAGAAGGCCGAGTGAAGGCAGGGGCAGAGACCAGAGCAATGCATCTACAAGCCAAGGAACGCCAAGGACTGCCAGCAAACACCAGAAGCTACAAGAGAGGCAGGGGGTGTTTTTCCCTTAAATCCCAGAAGGAACCGGCCCTGCTAACATCTGGATTTCAGACTTCTGGCCTCCAGAACTGTGAGAGAATAAATATCTGTTGTTTTTAAGCCACCAAGTGTCTGGTAATTTGTAATAACAGCTCTAGGGAACGAATACACCATGTGAATATATGACGGCCCTAAAAGGAGCCTGGTGTGGACTCTGCAAATGAAGTTGGGCTCATTCTCCGGCACAGCCTCAGCTTACCTAGGAGGTGCTGTCTTTACAGACCAAGCGAGTTCCTCCCCAGGCATGCTCCTGGTTCTGTGGAAGCCACTCTGACTGTGCCCCCAAGCAGAGGGGGGGTGTCTCTGAATCCACCTGTGAGATGCAGGGTGCAGCCTGAGGGTCTCAGCCACAATCATGAGGACTGGCACACGTGTTCAGGTCACAAGATCCGTTAGGGCTGGGCAAAGGGAAAAGCCTCTGACTTTTCTTTCTATTCCATTTCTATTCAGATTGCACTGAAATCTTTGTGGGAACTAGATCTATTTGCTGGATGAGGAATCATTTGCATTTTGAAAACCATGATTTCCTCTACTTTTTGGTCATTCCATCTTCAAAAATGTTTGTCAAATCTACATATCACTTGTGGTTTTTTAAAAGCAGTTTTATAACACTCGCCAAAATGGAAAGCCAGAATCACTTGCCAAGAATAAAAAGCAAAAATATTAAAATATAAATATTTACCCATTTACTGTCTGTATATCAGGGAGCCCACTGGCCAGAGAAAAGATGATTGGTAAATTGGGGCAGGATCCAGGCTACTCTAATAGGCCAGATAATTTTTGTGAAAAGAACTACTTTGAAAGCTACTGGAAAATATTAAGTAACAATATGAAAGAAGTTTATTTTTGTAAACTTTATTACTGCACTGCCGTGAGGATTCTCAGACCACCACAGAGCTACCTGTTTGACACACATTCTGTAGAGATAAAATTCTAGAATGGGATAAATCTAACAGGCTTTTAAATACTTAAGTGCCACTCACATTTAAAAGAACAGATGCTGGTATTTCAAGTCTGAGAAGATTAACAGTACGGACATCTGCCATCTGTATGACCTTGCTTAAGTGTCACTTTATCACCCCTGATAATAACTGGTGATGTGTCTTGTCTTGACTGGAGAAAATAAATAAGACTACTAGGCTAAGAAGAGATCTTTTCATTGTGCTGGTGAGAGGAGAAATCTGGACACCCAGCCAAAGAATACAGGCTAACCTTTGTTCAGAGACTCGCATGAAGAAGAGGGGAAAGGACTGCTGGGATAAAGAGATACTTGTGTTTGCAGTGTGCAGGGGCAGATGGGATGCCACACTCCACGGCACACAACAAGCCTTCTACTGCACTGAGGCCTGACACAAACAAGTGTGTCTATTTGGGTCTAATATTGCTTTTCCTGGAGTTGAAGGTTAAGACCCGTACAGGGATGTGATCCCAATATGGAAATGGAAGCCTGAGGGCCTAGAATGCCAAGCCAGTTACCCAGCTTGTCGGCATGAACATTCAAGAGTTTGGCTGTCGTGGAAAACACTGAGAAAGTTGTGCGTGTTTCCTGCCACCACCTTTTCCTCTGCATGCTGCCCTTTGCAGAAGTAGTGGGCTAAGAAAATGCAGACTGTTCTCCACAATAATACTCCTAGGGTTAACCGAAAACAATGACTCCAATGCAAAACAACTCAGAAGAGCATAAAAGACCAGGACTATAACATTTCTCAGAGGAAAGGCAAAAAGGGAAAGGGGAGTAACACCGTCACACAACAGTGAGTCTATAGTGATGTCCTGGCCAGAAACAGATGGCTCACTCAACTGGGAATTCTGAAGAGACTTTTTAATGAAGGGATAGTTTTTTTGGAGGTGTGGGTTAAGGGACAAGCCACAGCAGAAAACTGCCACCACTCTGTTTGCTAGAGCTGCCAACACAGGTTACCTCAAATTGGACGGTTTAAACAACCGCAATTTATTATCTCAGAGCTCTGGAGCCCAGATGACTGAAATCAAGGTGTTAGCAGCGTCATGCTTTCTTTAAGGCTCTAGCAAACAATCTGTTCCAGCCCCTCTCCTAGATTCTGGTAGTTCCTTGGCTTGTGGCAGCCTAGGTCCAGTCTTCACATGGCGTTCTCCCTGTGTGCACGTCTGTGTCCAAATCTCCCCTTTTGATAAGGACACCAGTCATATTGGATTAGGGGCCCACCCTACTCCAGTATGACCTCATCTTAACTAATTACATCTGCAATGATCCCTATTCCAAGTAAGGTTACGTTCTGAGGTTCCAGGGGTTAGGATTTCAACAGATTCACTTTGCTGTACACCTGAAACTAACACAACATTGTAAATCAACTATATGTCCATAAAACATTTTTTTTAGTTATCATAAAAAATATCTATACACATGGCACTTAGAGTTCTATTATATGCCTACATTTGTGGGGAAAAAAAAAAAAACTAGGAATTTTGGAGGGATAAAATTTACCCCCTGACGCTCTCCGAGGCCCAGAGAGGCAAAGGAGGGAGGGGTGTTGGAGACCCTGGTTGAGAGCTGAAACCGGGGAATGGTGTTGTCACGAGGGACACAGCAGAGCCAGAACCTGCCAAAGTAGGGAGGGGGCCAGAGAAATGAATATTCTGCCTTTTCTCTCATCCCACTCTCCAGGCACAAAAGCCAATCAGAAGGCGGAGGACAGGGGAGTCAGGTGATACAATCTGGGGAAGTCAGCCATCTCCCAGGATAGGGCAGAGAGGGGGGGAGAATGGAGGGGGGTAGGGTGGCGAGGTTAGAGGCGCGAAATGAACACCCATTTACATGACAGACTCAAGGGATCCAAACGGGTCAGGGAGAGAAGTTGATTTATGAGAAGTTTCCAAACTGTAGCTTGGGAATCAGCACAGTTAGAAGATCCAGAGAAAAATCAAGGTGTGCGTCCTCTCCCAGGAAAGATATCTGTTTGAAAATGTCTTCTCTTTAACGGACAAGTCAGGTCAGAGTGGAAGGTCTACATTTCAACAGACACGATGAAGGCCTCCCGAGAGAACGCCGCGTTTGGGTGCACGTGCTAGAAGATTTCCCACAAAGCGTCTTCAGAGGATTTCATCACACCTCTCTGTCCTCCTGAAACCTGAGTCACCCCAGATGTCCCTTCATTCTGTATCCAGTTCAATCCAACGTCTCCATTTCTATTCTCACCACCTTGTTTCAGGACTTCCTCACTTTTCCCCCGCCCACCGCACCGGGCCCAGTCTTCCGGACTTAGTCTCCCACAGTCCATCCTGGACCCTGTGGGCTGCAGGGTAGAATTCAGACTCCCTGGCTCTTTGTGGTCTGGTCCCTGCCTACACTTCAGGCCTCATCTCCCTGTCATCCACGCCCCACCCTCCACTATGATTCTCCAATAAATTAACCCACTCTGTCAGGAAAAATGCGAAAAATGTTGAAACGGGCCCAAAATGGATTACTGGGTGTCCTGTCTGGTGCACCCTACTGGGTTACCCTTATCTTTCCTTGGTCTTGAGCTAGTTTATTTCTGTGAGTTGTAGACTATTTTATATTTCATTTCTGTAAGTTGTAGACTATTTCCTATTTTATTTCTGTAAGCTGTACACTAGTGAAAGTGATGCAAATGAGTCTTGGCCACAGAAGTGCAAACTGTGTCCCTGGAGATGCACCGGTGGATACTGACTGGTTTTGCATCTATTCTTAAATTCTTTTCATCATTTCTGATAACTTACAGATGAATGTTCTTTGAATTCTCCTTTGAACAATTTATAACATCTTACTGGTTTTCTCATTAATTAATGAGTTCAATAAAACCTTTGACAGATGCTCAATTTATAATTCTATTAGAGTCACAGTTCTATCCTTTTAAATTTTTATATCTTTTAATAACTCCTATGGTTCTCTGATTGGGCCACACTCTTTCCTACCTCTCTTTGTACAAGCTGCTGGTACTGTCCAGAATATTCTTCCTCATCTTTGTCTACCTGGTGAACTCCTAATCATCCTTCAATGCTCAGCTAAAGGTTGCCTCTTCCGTGAAGTCTTCCCTGATTACCCAATGAATCCTCCTGAGCCAGTAGTACTTTGTATGTGCCTGTATTTCCATGCTTAGTATGGGTCCATATCTGCTTTCCACACTAGTCTTGGAACTCCTGTTGGTAAGGGCCATATTCTACTCATCTAGAATATGGATATCTATATTCTACTCACCTGGCACAGAGTAGGCACTTAACCGTATTAGTGAATACTTATTTAGTACCTTTACCTGGGTTTCCTTTTAATTCTCACAACAGAAGTAGGTAACATTTGTGTCTACCTTTTATGGATGAAGAAATTGAACTTAACTTGCCCGGGATCACACAGCTTTGGGAGTTTCTGACCTAGTGGGTGTGTCATCTGACTGAATGGTGCTTATTTATTTATTTATTTATTTTGGCTGCGTTGGGTCTTCATTGCTGCTCACAGGCTTTCTATAGTTGTGGCGAGCGGGGGCTACTCTTCATCGTGGTGCTCGGGCTTCTCATTGCGGTGGCTTCTCTTGTCGCGGAACACGGGCTCTGGGCGCACGGGCTTCAGTAGTTGTGGCGCACGGGCTTAGTTGTTCCAAGGCATGTGGGATCTTCCTGGATCAGGACTCGAACCCGTGTCCCCTGCACTGGCAGGCGGATTCTTAACCACCAGGGAAGTCCCTGACTGAATGTTCTTAACTGCAATGTTATAGTGTTTGTTGATTCAGCAAATCCGTGGCCGTCAGGCCCTCTTTAAGTTATGCTTAAACAGAACAACCATGACTTAGGAAAAGAAGGGTTGACGTTTGGGTTTTGTTTTTTTATCAAGAGATAACATACATTACCAGCTTGGGACAATGAAGAGCAAAAAAACTTACAATACCTTAATTTAAGAAATTAGCCAAAACATATCAACCACAGAGAACCGGCTATCCAGACAAAGTCATGGTTATTATTACACACTGCAGCATAAATGAAAACTGCTGTTTCTGGCTCACACAATCAGCACAGCCATTGGCGCATACTGGTGCCCGGCAGGTAGTATCTGTCTATGGGCATTTGCACAGGGACATTCACAGTGCAGGGGCCAGCTGTCCTGAGGAGCTGCCCGAGGAGCCCCAGCCCCTATTCGCCTGGTGCATCTCTCCTGGCCAGCCTGCTCCTGCCAAGGGCAGTTCTATCAGGGCTGCATCTAGGGTTTGGAGTTGACGGAAGCCTCTGGAGCATTTTTAAAAATACACTCAATTGCTCAACTTTGCTAAGCAGGTGAAGAGTGAAACAAATGCTGCTTCACGACCTGGGTAAGTCGCTTCTGTCCTTGAGGTGACTCAGGGCAATCTGACCTCCACTCACAGGGTTGAAACAAACAGAGTGCATTGCCATAATAAGGGACATGTTGGGAAAGGCCATGCTGGGCTTTGATTACCTAGTGTGGTGTGATTAGGGTACCTTTGATGTTGATAATCCGTCTGAGGGCCCTTCATCTCAGCGCCCCGTCCTTGGAGGTTTGGGCTCGGGCAAGCCAACGTAATCACTACCTCTGGCTCCAGATTGTGCCGGAGAGTAGGCTGTGCGGAGGCTTGGGAGCAGCGAGGCCAGGCAACCACAGCTGCATTTCTCCTCAGTGCCAGGAAAGGTTCTAATTCAAAACAAATGTATTTATCACTCCCAACCGCTCCACAGGGCAGGGCATCCTGCCTCTGGGTGGAGTGTCAGTATACAGTGGGAACTGTGGCAGGCGGCCAACGGAAATTTCACATTTCACCAAGGTTCCTGCCACTCTGCAATGGTCCTGTAGACCCAGCATCACTGAGTGGAGAGAGTCCAGCCTCCCAGCCAGCCTTAGAGACCCAGGCGCCAGGCCAGGGCCGGGCCCTCAAACCACCAGCCAGACAGCCCCTGCCACAGCCGGCCAGGCCCTGAGACTGAGCTATCTCCACCTGGTGGCTAAGGTGCTTTCTAAGCCAGGAGAATGGGCCAAGGGGGAAATCGGTCTGTATGAATCCCCGTGACATATATGCCGTGGTTCCCTGTGTAAGGAGTCAGAGGCTTCTTCTGCTGTAAGACAAGACCACCTTTGCCTGGGGGTCCAGGGGCCTGGCTGGACATGCTCCAGAGAGAAGGAAAGGAATCGCAGACAGTTATAGATTTCCAAATCACTGGACTCCGGGCTGCTGACCCGTCCTTCCTCCTCCAATCTAGGCTTCCCACTACCGGAGTTCTTTCTACCACAGACTAGAGCTTGTCTCTCTCCATCTGGACACTCGCCTGAAAGAAGTCCACTCCCTACAGGTGCCATATCCAGTGTTCCTGGTTCTTCCTGTACCCACCTGTCCCATCTCAACACTCTCTCCTTCACGCCCCTCACTCACCAGCCCACCACTCCCCAAGCAGGCCATGCACTTTCTTTTTTTTTTGGCAAAGATTTTATTTTATTTTATTAACATCTTCTTTGGAGTATAATTGTTTTACAATAGTGTGTTAGTTTCTACTTTATAACGAAGTGAATCAGTTATACGTACACATATGTCCCCATATCTCCTCCCTCTTGCATCTCCCTCCCACCCTCCCTATCCCACCCCTCTAGGTGGTCACAAAGCACCGAGCTGATCTCCCTGTGCTATGCGGCTGCTTCCCACTAGCTATCTATTTTACATTTGGTAGTGTATATATGTCCATGCCACTCTAGCCCCCGAATATCCTCTACCTTCTGCTGCTCATGCTTCAAGGCCCAGCCCTCCTAGGTGAAGGCTCTCCTGCCTTTCCTACCCCCATCCAGACAGAACTTGAATGCTTTCCTCCCTTCACAGGCCTTCATAGCTGTGTGTACCCACCTTTAGTGTAACATTAAACTACATCAGAACTGATATGTCCACCTTTCTGATTATGAGCTCAATCCAAGTTAGGGCTCCTTTTGTATTCACCTATTCTCCAAGAGTGACTAGTATAGCCCCTGGCACATAGTAGGTGCTCAATAAATGGAAAGAATGAACGAGCGAATGTCCAAAATCATCCCCTTTCCTTGGAGAATCTCTTTTCTTAGGAGGACGTAATCCAATTCTGAGCCTTCTAGGGGTCAAAGGACATTTATCTGTGGAAAATTGTTTGCTCTGGACAAATTCTGCCTTTCCCCCATCCCTAGAAAAAGCCCAAGGCAAAGAAGACAATGTGCAAACTAACCATTTCAGGATAAGTGTACTCTCAGATGCTAACAATTTTACTGCATGTTAAGAGCAAAGCCAAGCCACACACGGAAGTGAGACCTCCTGAACGTCCCCCACCAAGCATTTAGCTGACTGCTCTGCTGGAATTTTGATGACAATACTAGGCATCTGGGTAAAGATGCACTGTGCAAGAACAGAGGGATTCTGAAGATTATTTTATATATAAATCTTTGGCCTTTCACTTCTGGAGGCACGGCATCCTGAGAGAAGAGAAAAAGGTGCAATATCCTTGGTTTGTGACCTGGGCTGTACCATTCCTACAAAATTCTGAACCTCCGTGTCAGAACTGCTACTCTCTTCAGATTCTTTTGCTTTAAAAAGAGTTATCATTATCCTTATTAAGATTGTTCTTATTGAGAATCACCTCCTCTAAGAACAAAACAGGCTAAAATCTGAAGCAAATATTCCAACTTTCCCAAAGATAAGATTTATAATTTCAATATTCTGATGGTAAGATCAAGGTCCAATTAAACATAACGAACTAACGTCTACACAGGGGCGTTATACGCCCAAAGCCTTTCTGCATACATAATCTCACTGGTAAGAGTTGCTCTAACTCATCAGTTCCACACCTGGCAAAGGGACAGGTGTCCTACCCCCTCCACACACTGCTGAGTGTCTCCCCTCACTCCACTGCCCACCCCAGGTGGAAAGGAAACCAAATGCCCATTCATCTCTAACACCTCCAATCCCATTTCCAGGAAAAGGCGGTCATAGCTCTCCCTTGCAGAAAGAAGCAGAGTGCCCCCTCCCCACATCCTGAACCCACCCTCCCTCTCCAGCCTAGCTCTGCCCACTTCCCCACCCCGACTCAGCTACAGCCCTGATGAACTGCTCCCAGCTTCCAGAATGCACCATGCTCTGTCACCTCCAATGCCAGTCACTATCTCACTGTGCACCTCACTCTTACTCAACTTTTGAGTCTTAATTAGATATCACCTCCTCCTGGAAGCCCTCCCCCAGCTCCCAAGGCTGAGTTAGGGCTCTTTCAAACAGTTCCTAGCTCGCCCTAGGAACTGTCCTTCTCCTATCCCAACAGTAATCATATTTCTTTATGATAGTCAATTATACTTGTTTTCTCACCCTCTAGAGAGCACCGTCCAATAATCATATAATGCGAGCCATACGTGTCATTTTTAATTTTCTAGCAGCCTCATTAAAAAAGTAAAAACAAATAGGTGAAATTAATTTTAACAAGTTTTATTTAACCTACTATATTGAAAATATTATGATTTCATCATGTAACCAACATAAAACAGATGTTAATGAGATACTTCACACGCACTTCTTTTCCTACAGAGCTTTGAAATCTGGTGTGTATTCTACACTTACAGCACGTCTCCATTCGGACATTTCAAGTGCTCAATAACCACATGAGGCTGGTGGCTATTGTATGGGACAGTGGGAGTCTAGATTAAACTCCTTGAAGGCAGGGCACGGTCTCAACCCCTCACACTAGCATATCTTGCCCTGTGCTCAGCACAAGGGCAACAGTGTGAATATCTTAGTCCATTTGGGCTGCTATAACAAAAATATCACTGGGTAAGGCTTGGTGACTTAAACAACAAACACTTATTTCTCACAGTTCTGGAGGCTAGGAGGTCCAAGATCAAGACACTGGCAGATCCAGTGTCTGGTGATGGCCTGCTTCCTGGTTCATCGATGGCCATCTTTTCACCGTGTCTTCACGTGGCAGAAGGGATAAAGGAGTTCCCTGGGGTGTCTTTTATCCGATTCATGAGGGCTCTACCCTCATGACCTAATCACCTCCCAAAGGCCCCACCTCCTAATACCATCACATTGGGGGGGTTATGGGACACAAACATTCCATTCATCCCCCAAGGAGGGAGGCTGGGTGTATGAGTGCCTCCCTGTGGCCCAGAGCAATGGGTGTCTATAATATAAGGTGCAAGTAAGCACGTGTGGGCTCAGGTAAAACTCTGTTCCAGTGAAACTCCCTAAATAAAAGAGAGGTGGCCAGATTATGGGCCACTCACATCATATTTCAAGCGTTACTCAAAGGACAGAAACACCAGTTCAACAAAGCAAACTGATCAGACCCTTGGAATTTAGAACAATGTAATTTAACCTTCATATAAGATTGAAACCAAAATGGAAACACAGTATCTCCAGGAGAATTCCTTGAAATGACTCAGCCAGAAACGTTCTCTGCCGCAGGACCCGGAGGCAGGAAAGAAGCCTGAGGCCAAGGAGGAAGGACAAGTGTGGAATTATCTGAGTCCTACCCACTCTTTGTTTCACGATTCCTAGCGTTTTTATCTTAAAAGCTGACACTTTTTAAAGTGCTTTTTGGAAACAACAAAGCAGCGGTGCCAGGAAAAACAATGACATCAGCCCCAAACCGCAGAGAAGCAGCCTTTGGGAAGACCTCAAGGACACACGAGGAGGTGACACTGCAGAGCTGAGAACCGTCTCTGTCTGCTCTGTCCAGTCAGAGTTCTAGATTCCCAGATACACAGATCTCAAGGACTTCTGACACAACAGTTGCTAAACCAGCAGTTCTTAAGTTTTGGCGGGGTTGGGGGGGGTGGGGGGTGTCAATAGAATCCTCTAGGGGGCTAGTTAAATATCCAGATTGCTGGGTCCCACCCTTCAGAGCGTTTAATTCAGTGGTTCTGAGGTGGGTCCCAGGAATATGCACTCTTATCGAGTACACCTAGGAGACTGTGATAGGGAGTTCCGCACTTTGAGAAAAACAACCCTGAATAATCAATTCACTTTTCTCTTACCTCTCCTTTCTAAACACCCCCAAAGCTATACCTTCTTGGCCACAAGTATGGCCATGTGGTTCCTGTGCTGCATAATGGCTCCCAGCTGAGAAGGCAAGTGGGCATTGAGATCTAGGTGCCTGGCATGGGGCCGTGCCCACCCAGAGTAACGAGCACTCTTTCTTTGAACAGAGACGCCTCCAAATGCAAGGCTTCTGCCCTAGTGTGGAGCCGGGTCAGCCCAGAGGGGGCACGTTTTTTCTGATTCATGCAAAGACACTATATAGGCTAGCAACAGCCCTGAATCTGCTGTGCAACATCTTGGACACTGCATCTTCCCCAGACCCCGACACCTGACACGCTCAAACAGTCACTGCTCTTGAAGCTGGAAACCACGAATAGAATTGATGGCTCATCATTTTCCTTGTGCCTCACTAGCCAGCCAACAGCCAGTCAGGTCCTTCCTGGGCCCCAACGATGCTCCAGCAGGCGCAGGCCCAGCGGCAGTCAGCACCTCCCTGAGCGAGGCCGGTCAGCGTCTCTGCGTGAATGAGGAACACACCATTGTCTCACTGTGTTTCTTTCCTGGAAAGACTCTGCCTCGCTGATTTTATGTGCAGATGCCAGATTTCTCCTGGGCTTGGTGATTATTTAACAGGAATGATGGTTCCATGGGAATAGCTCCTGTACACATCTCCAGGTTACCTGGTTTCCTGAGGCAGTAGACTGCTGAATGGGACGGACGCCCAAGTGACTGAAGCCCGAGTGACTGACTACATTTCTACAAATTCTCTTTTCACTCTTCTATTCTCTCGCAGCTTTTAAAATTTTCTGAACTGGATGAACACTTTATGACAGACTGTACATGTCAAGGCAGACAAAGAGCAGGTCATTGGACCTGCTGTGAATCTCAGATACATCCTGGGTGAAGTGAAAGACGACTCCCCCCAGCTGCCAAGAGTGAGGAAATGCAAGCTGGGCTGGGCTGGGCACTCTAGCTCTGCTACAACCTGGCTAATTGTTACTGGGCAGAGAGACAAAGAACAGATAAGAATTTGCAGCCGCAAGAGAAAAGAAATCCGAAAGGGATGGAAGAGTTTAGTAAAAAGACAGCTGGAATCTGAACCTACCTTTTTTGTTCACGGGACAGCTACAAGGTGCCTCTTCCCATCATGTCACAAGCACTGACTATCCTAGGTCCAGGGAGACATGGGTCCCTCAGAGAACTCACTCACAGAATAGCAGGTGGTGTAGGTATAAACAAATAATTACAATCAAATGTGGTGGGTAGCAAGAAAGGGAAAGGCACCACCAAGCACTGTGGGCGTACCCAAGAAGGAAGGCCCCCGAGGATGACAGTAGTGCCCCGAGTGGAGCTTGGGGAAAAGCAGAGAGAGGAGCTTGACGGACTGACTGGCTTCCACCCCTAGAAATGGGACTGGGATCAACACAAACCAATCATTAGAAGGGACGAACGGGAATGGATTCTGGAAGAGCAACCAGCAAATAGTTCTTACAAACTCCATCATCCAGTTACCATCATTCAATAGCTCTTACCAATGGTCCCTCAGCTTGTTTCCAGTATCTTGCTTTGTAAACAATGCGTTAATTGACATCCTCACACATACATCCTTGCATGTACAAGGGTAACTTACAGAATAAATCCCTGGAAGTAGAACCTTGAGTTAAAGGGTGTCTGTTCTTATAACTCTGATAGACATGACCATATTGCCCTTCAAAGGGGGCACCCATTCACACCCACAGCATCTCTGAGATGGCTCACTTCCTCATATCCTGGCCTGTGTGTTGTCAACTTCCTTAGATCTGTACTTTCAAAGTTCAGTTTGACAACCATGTGGTTGATGGATAAGAAGGGGAATAAGAGTGGAGATAAGAAAAGCAGTTATATAATTACAGTAATAAAAGGGAGAGATGATAAGGACTTGAGCTATGGTAGCTGCCAAGTGTGTCTGAAAGTAGGGGCAGGATCAAGGTATGCATCTTCCAAGTACAACTTGGCAATGGAAAATGTAACTATTGTGCTGAAAATTTCACACTGAGAAGGCTTCTTTTTGACAAAAAGACTATAGAAAGGAAGGAATAAAGGAAGGGAGGGAGGGAGAGAGGAAGGCAGGGAGGAAGGGGAAGGGGAAATGATGGGAAAGAAAGGAAAGGAAAGAAAAAGAAAGGAAAGCATTCTGTTTTTAAGACTTTTCCAGTTGGAAATAAAAAATAAACATGCTAAGTACCAGAGGCCTTAACACAGGCTCTATACAGAGAATTTGAGTTAAACATGCTCAGATCTCAAAAACAAACAAACCTAGAAATGGAATAATGCATTATCAGAGCACTAAGCATTAAGTAACACTCTAAAAGTGCATTTTGTAAATTCGAAACAGCCTACAGTGTGAGAGAATATGGCAATACTGGTCTTACTAAAGCAGAATAAGGCATTGAATCCTAAGGACCATTGCTCAACTTGAGAAAAACCTTTCCTCTGTGGATCCTCCCCCTTGGATGTTGTAGACAGGAGAGTTCTCAGCTGACATCCAGATGCCTCGTACACTGTAGGTCCTGTAGCAAACACTGGCTGCGATAGTCTAAGATCAACCCCTGACACCTTCCCCTAGTTTCAGAATGACTGTGTCTAATTCTTGATTATGTTTAAAATCTTCTTGTGAATATAACTGCAGATGAATGCATTTTGCTACTGAGGTCCATAAAACCCTCTGCTTTGCTCACATTCCTGAGGATGGCTACAACTATTTCTCTCCTGGGTGCAATGATGAGGGAAAAGAAGCATTTCTTCTTCCAAATCCCCTGACATCGTAACTACCCACCCAATCCTGCTTTTCTCATTATCTGTACCAACCATCCTGCGATCTTTCTTTCCTAGAAGATTCTTAAAGGAAGAAGCAAAAAGGAGAACATTTTTGAAATAGTTACAAAGGTGGGGGAGAAAAAAAGCAAACACATTTTTAGGAGGTTTAATGTGCCCATGGGAAAGAGGGTCAGATAAACAAGGTTGGGTGGGGTGGGGATTAGTCCCGGGTAGAACAGTCCGGGGCATATGATGCTGTATCTGGTGGAAGTCCCTGGAGGAGGGACCAGGAAATTTGCAGACCCGAACGTCAGAGCTGGAGCAGTTTACCAGGCACTCTGAAGCCATGTGGGTGTCCACAGCACCCCTCAGAGCAGGGCCACATGCTTGAGGGCTGCCCAGCGCCTGTGTGCTCTGCTTCCTTCAAGCCCAGGCCTGTGCTCTCTGCTCAGCTGGAACTCTCTCCAGCAAAGGGTCTGGGTCTCCCTCGGTTTCCCTTATTTCCCAGTGTATGTGTATAATTGATGCGTCTTTGCCAGGATGCCAAAGAGCCCAGAGTCCAGAGAATTCCCTGAGCCTTCAAACCCAGACTGGCTAGGCCCTTCAGTGTAGCCTGGAGTCCCGGGTACTGACTGATCAGGAGCCAGTAATCCCTCGTAGGAAGGAGGGTCTTAACGCAGCGAAAAGTCTTCCCTCAAAGACCTAACCACAGCCAGGTTGAAAGGCCGGCTCTGGAACGCTGTGTCCCTGGTCCTGCTCGGGGTCCCACTCCTTGTTTCTGTCCTGCCGTCTCGCAAGAAAGGGAAGCCGTGCCTCCTCTGTGACGCCCCACAGACCGCCACCCACGAGAGGCTCTTGCTCGTCCTTCAGTCGATCGCTGCTGTCCGTGATCATTACCACAGGAACGATCTCCTCAGCAAATGCCCCCCACTTAGCACCCACAGGTCTCTCCTCAGCAGGAAACATGGTGCTGGCACATAGGAGATACTCAGCCATTGAATCAAAGTGGGCCATGCTATTTTCTCCTCCCACAATTCAATTCCGGAAAGAGTCTGGTGTTTCTTGTAGCTGAGAGTCCAGAGGATGATACAATCATCTATTTACTCCCAAGTAAGTCACCTTGCAGACCCTACAGAGTCACACTCCGACCGTGACTAAGTTCCTGCTTCCTCAGTTTCCCTCCCTCCTTCCTTCTACACTCTGCCTCTACCCATCCACCCACCCCCATCCCTAGCATCACCAAAGCCTGGAGCCACACGGCCTCTGGAGCCTGCCCTTCATTCTGAAACAGCGGCATGAATTCCTTTTCCAAGTGGAGCCCTCATCAGACAACCTCTCTCTTGCTGCCATTATAACCTTTCACAGCATAATTTTGATGTATCTTATGCTTTAAAAACCCCTTCCACCAAGGATAAAGGGTGAGCTGGAGTAAAGTGAGTGAAGAGACAGATAGTTCTGCCACCAGCAAGCAAATGTCTTCCCCTGAGAAATGACTTAAGGGGCCTAAGAGGCTTGGAAGAGTTAATGGCCCTCCCTAAAAGGCACCAGGTGCATGGAGAGACCAGAGACACTAATAGTTTACCTGTAAGAGCTCAGCTCAGACAAAATAAAGCAGAAATCTGAAAGAAAGGACTCCAAATGTTTTTGAGATTTTTAGCACAAGGTTAAGGAACTGACCACAAACCAAAAGGACCCAGAAGTTCAAATCAAGCCTAGAAAGTTACTTAATTGTCTTTACCTCCCAAATAGCTACCAATGTGCTCATCTCATTATAGGCAGCACCCTCAAAAGGAAGGCCACCGGGGGGTGGGATAGGGAGGGTGGGAGGGAGGGAGACGCAAGAGGGAAGAGATATGGGAACATATGTATATGTATAACTGATTCACTTTGTTATAAAGCAGAAACTAACACACCATTGTAAAGCAATTATACTCCAATAAAGATGTAAAAATAAATTAATTAATTAATTAAAAAAAAAAAAAAAGGAAGGCCACTGGGAGGAGCAGAGGGAAGGTCTGAAAGCTCCTTGATAACCACATTAGAAATCAGAGAAGCAGGTCAATTAAAAGAGATACTAAGTGCGCGTACACATGCCAGGAAAAAAGGGGGCATCAGACCAGAGCAAAGCAAACCACCATCTGACAGTCCACCCTTTTTCTCTCTCTAAATTCCTAGTTGCCTTAGATGTAATACTATATTTGCAAATTCTCTGGCTCATGAACCGTTTGAAGTAACATAAAAGCCAATTATATTTCATTAAAAGCCAAAAAAAAAAAAAAAAAAAGACACCAGGTGTGCCCAGGAGGCTGCAGCCGCAGGGCCGGCCCCTCTGAAGGGGTGGAGCTCACAGCTAGCCTGAAGTCCAGGCAGGGCAGGAGCTGCGCTGTACTCTGCCCCCTTGGCACTGAAGCGGCAGGCAATTTGGAGGCAGCCACTTGGACTCTGTTGGGCCCAATGAGTCCCTTGCCTAAACCATATGTTTACCTTTCCTTACAAAGCTGTTTCCTCAGCGGGTTCAGTGAGGAAACCCCTGAGTAAACAGAGAGCATGCCATGGGCCCCAAGGTTTCTCTGAGGTGTACCCCAGGGACGCAGCCCCGGGTGAAGCCCACTTCCAGTCCTCCTGCCAGCCCTCCAGCCCGTCACAACTGTTGTTCCCATGAAGTAGCTGCTTTCAACTCCATTCGCTTCAGCCTCCGAAGGAAAAGCTTACAGCAAGGTGGAGGAAACCTCCGAGGCAGATGTCTGCTGGGGGCACGGAAGCCCTCGGGCCCTCCCTGCCAAAGGGTCACCCCACCCCACCTCTGGCAGCAGAACAATGCCTCCAGTCTTGCTGGGGAACTCCACAGGCTTCCAGGTTGGCTCGTTTTCAGCATCTGAGTGGTTCAGGGGCCTCATCTTGTGCGAGGGGGAGGGGAAGCAAGAAGTAGCTAACATGTGAGGCCGCAGAGGCATGGGAGGATTGACGGGACCAGAGGTCTAGCCCAAGGCTGTCCAATTTGAAATCCCACATCTTGACCAGGACCCTTTATCAGTCATGGGCTGATACTGGGGCCAGGGCCACCAACCAGGTTCACCATCTAAACAGGAAGGCCCTTGATGTACTGCCAAGCTCAAGGGCTGGCTCAAGAAATACGTGGGCTGCACCTCAGGAAGGGGGCCAAGGAAAGTGGGTTTTGGCAGTAGCAGAAGCCCCTGTACTTTGCCAGTATTATCGTTGCTATTTGGTTCAGAAACCCAAGAAATAGTAGATAATCTCCACCACTTACTTACTGGTACAATCTTGAGCAGTTTACCTAATCTCTGCATGCCTCAATTTTCTCGTCTGTAAAATGGAAATAATAAGAGCCCCTACCTCAGAGGGTGGTTTGAGGAGTAAGGAGTTAAAGTGTGCAAAGCACCCAGCAGATGCCTGGCACGTGGTAAGCTCTGTATATCGCTGATAGCAGCATCGTCATCCTCTTCCTCAGTAGCACCATCAGCATCACCATCATCTTGGTCTGAAACCTCCCCACTTCTCTCCAGGCAGAATCAAGCACTCCTGCCCATTACTCCCTTTAATGACACCTTGAATGTAGCCCTCATCACTTGGTACCAACGCCTCTAATCTGAGCAGGAATTATGACTTTCCATCTCTGTATCTTCAGTGCCTTATACAGTGCCTGGCACATAATGGATATGAAGTACACGTGTGTTGAATGAATGAAAAATGGTGCTTGATTCTAAAAATAAGACTTTCAGATAAATCACAAAGGTGTCTGATTTTTATAAGATTTTTAAATATGCCTTCGACCATGCCTTAGAAATCAGAACATCATAATAGGCGATACGAAAATTGAAAGGGCTTTAAATCATGATGTCAGACACGTGTAGGAGATTGTCATTGTAACAATCATTCTATCAAATAACAGTAACAAACCCCATTTGAGGCACTGAGTGTCCCTGATGCCCTAAAGACCCCCTCCCTATTCAGCATTTGAAGACTCAGAAATAGGCAATCCCCAGAAGTACCCCCATGAGTCTTGCCATAAGTGAAAACATTTCCAAGGAATCAGCATTTAGTGGAATGTTTTAAAATGAACTTTCAAAGACAGACTCCAAAAATAGGTTCATGAAATACTGATGGAGCACCTCCTGTGTGCCAGACACTGGACAGACACATGTAAGATATGGTGTCTAGGAGGGGAAACAGGCACGTGAATAGATAATTCATATACGGGGAGTGATATGCAGAGGCAAGCCCAGCATATTCAGAAAATACAAAGGATGGGACCGAGTTGGGGGTTCGGGATTTTTAAATGGCAGTAGAGACTGACCTAGGACAATGGATGCATTTTTAGGTTCTTACCAGGGCAGCTGTGGTTCAGAAATACCAAGGACTGCTAAGCACATTGCTGCACATTCTAAGAAGGTGCCACTACCACACTTGTAACCTATTTAAGCTGCCAGCAAGAGGAGCCCCCCACCCCCACCCCACCCCGGACAGGCGGCTGGAGCTGCTAGCCTGCGTGGAGTCCCGGGGCAGGGCGCTCCCTCCCACCAGCCAGTGCACAGTTATCTTTGCTCAAACAAAGCCAGCGCTGTCCCGCTGTCCAGGACTGCCGAGGGCTTCTCTGCAGCCCACAGGCCCTCCCCGCTGAGTCTACAAATAATAACTGAATGTCGCCCAGGTCACCTCAAAAATGCTCACCACCATCGGGGTCCTGAGCAGGAGCCTTATCCTGTCATGCTCTGATGACTCCCTTCCTTCAAGCCCAGGCCTGTGCACCCACTGGTCATCCTGGGTGTGCTTCCGGTTTTCAAGGGGTGGCTACATTTTGTACTTGGATAATTCCTTTTAACTAAGGGAGGTGCTGTGAGAAGTGGAACAAAAGTGCCTATTCACAGTGGGTGAGAACCTTTAATTCGCCATGTGCGGCTACATACTCCAGGCCAGAAAGATGCATGAGAGTACAAATGAAGAGAGCTCTCAGGTTTGGGACTGAGTCGCCCTCCTTCTAAGGAAAGAATCTTACAGCTCGGACCCCTGCTGGTCAATATGGCTGCTGGGACACGGCCTCCTCAGAGGGCTTCTGCCCATCCCTATGCAGGTGGGACTCTGGAGGTAGGTGCTGGCATGAGGTCCCTTAAGAGGATTACAAGCCAATCATCCTAAATCAGGCTCCTCAGTTTTCAATAATTACCCTCAAGCTAACCTTCCTTTTCCCTCGGAGGCTAAAAGGGGGCCTGTGAAGCCACTGCCTCAGGCCTCGAGGCACCTGGCAATGCAGGTCCCAGGAAGGAACTCAAGGAAGAGGCTGGGCTGGGAGGAGGAGCAGGAAATCTTGGCAATTCCTGAGCTGGCGCTGGGCCGAGGACGGTGGACTGAGAACAGTAGTACGTGCCTTTCGTTAACTGAGAAGTGCCCCCAAAGAAATTCCACGCCATCGAGGTGCTTGTTGCAGTGGGAAAGGCAGAGGAAGGAAATACCAGGAGTCAGTGGCTGACAAGATAGAGCCCTGTGTTGGGCTTCCCTGGTGGCGCAGTGGTTGAGAGTCTGCCTGCCGATGCAGTGGACGCGGGTTCATGCCCCGGTCCGGGAAGATCCCACATGGCGCGGAGCGGCTGGGCCCGTGAGCCATGGCCGCTGAGCCTGCGCGTCCGGAGCCTGTGCTCCGCAACGGGAGAGACCACAACGGTGAGAGGCCCGCATACCAAAAAAAATAAAGCCCTGTGGAAGAGTCACCATGATTCATAACATGGGAAAAATGAGAACTTTTGGAATATTTGGTCAGCTCAGGTATCAGGTGATTTTTGCAAATCATGGCATTTTAAAATAATAACAATACACTGGTTTCTCTCCTATTATGTCATATGTTTATGGCAAAAAGTTACAAAAACACAGAAAAGTGTAAAGAAATAATCAAAATCATCAGGAAACTGGACACCCAAGAATAACCACAGTTAATATGGTGTGAGATATGTGAGTTAATATGGTGAGATTTTTGTATAAAACTCATATAAGATTGTTGGTATAATTAGATATTTTATTGTCTCACAAAGATTTATTGATGGCCTATTATGTGCTGGGGATACAGCAATGAGCAAAACAGACAAGTTCCCAGTCCTCATGGATCTGGAACTCCTCATGGAAAAACAGACAATAAATAAATAAATACAAAAATATGCCATGTACCAGGAAGCAATAAGTGCTATAGAGAAAAATAAGGCACGATCGGTGACAGAAAGGATGGGGTGGCAGTGGTGGGCTGAGGAGTGGGTACTATTTTTATATGAGCAGGCAGGGGTGATGTGGCTGATAAGGTGAGCTTCAACCAGAGGCTGAAGAAAATGAAGAAGCAGCTATGCAAGTATTTCAGGCAGAGCGAAGAGCAAGTGCAAAGTCCTGAGGCCACAAACACTGGGCATGCTGGAAGAACATTCAGGAGTGCAGGGTAGCTGAAGCGGAGTGGACTTTCACTGGTGGCACAGTGGTTAAGAATCCACGTGCCAATGCAGGGGACATGGGTTCGAGCCCTGGGCCAGGAAGATCCCACGTGCCACGGAGCAACTAAGCCTGTGCGCCACAACTACTGAGCCTGTGCTCTAGAGCCCACGAGCCACAACGACTGAGCCCGCGTGCCACAACTACTGAAGCCCATGTGCCTAGAGCCCATACTCCACAATAAGAGAAGCCACCGCAATGAGAAGCCCGTGCACCATAGCAAAGAGTAGTCCCGGCTCGCTGCAACTAGAGAAAGCCCGCGTGCAGCAACGAGGACCCAAAGCAGCCAAAAATAAATAAATATTTTAAAAAAACATAACTCTGTAATGACAATAAGATTGTACCATATGGACTAACCATAATGTATTCAAGCAATATCTTTTGTGGTTATTTTGATTATATTTCTCTGTTATTAACAGTATGATGATTAACACATAAATCCTGGGAGCCCCCTGGTTATGTCCACACAATAAATTCCTAGAAATGTAATTAGTCGAAGAATATAAATACGTAAGAAGTTTTTTACACACATTCCAAATTTGCCCAGAAGGGGTCTGATAAATTATAACTCTGTATGTGTAAGAATTTCCATTTCACTGCTGGATATGACAACTTTTAAAAATCTTCGGCAATTTGATAAATGAAGACCTGTACTATTGATACATTGTTACTTTAATTATCGCCTGATCATTACTGAAATTGATGTTTTACATATGTTTATTGCAAATTGTCTGATCAGGTCTTTGTCCAATCTGATCAGATCTTTTGTTTATTTTTTATTGAGGAGTATTTTTCTTATTGTTTTGAAGAGCTCTTGTATATAAAGACTCAACTTATTTGCTGGGTTTTTTTTCTCAGTTCTCAATTATCTTTTATGTTTTCTTATGGTTTTTTAACTTAAATTTTTAATATTTATTTAGGCTGTGCAGGGTCTCAGTTGCAGCAGGCGGGATCTTCATTGCAGCACACGGGATCTTTGTTGCGGCACATGGGATCTTCATTGCGGCATGAGGACTCTTAGTTGTGGCATGCGGACTTTTTAGTTGCAGCATGCATGTGGGATCTAGTTCCCCCACCAGGGATCGAACCCAGGCCCCCTGCATTGGGAGCATGGAGTCTCACCCACTGGACCACCAGGGAAGTCCCTTAACTTAAATTTTAAAATTCTTAGGAGGTCAAATCTATCAGTATTTCTTTTATGATTTCATCCTTTGCTTTCTCACTGCAAGATCTGGTAAACATTCACCTATATTTTCTTTATTTTAAAAATAATTTCCTTTAAAAAAATCAGCCCTACTGTTTATGCAATAAGTATATAAGTTTTTTCTACTTAGCCAATCAAATATCATCCTATGATTATGAACTGAGCAGTGTGACCTTTTCTTATAAATATGAAGCATACATTTATAATGTACAAAATTCATACAGATGTGTGTGCATGCTTACACAATTGCCAGATTTGCTATCTTATATCCATTAATTTGTAAGTCTATTCTTGAAACAATATGAGATTTATTTATATATTGTAGCATTTTGATGCTTGGTACGGAAAGCATTCCCCAAAATTCTTATTTTGCTACATTTTCTAGGTTATTCTCTTTCATTTATTCTTCCTATAACTTTAAATTGTTATCACAATCCATAAACAACTC
The DNA here is from genome assembly GCF_964374135.1 of Grampus griseus. Classification (NCBI taxonomy): domain Eukaryota; kingdom Metazoa; phylum Chordata; class Mammalia; order Artiodactyla; family Delphinidae; genus Grampus; species Grampus griseus. The sequence goes on from NC_139001.1 coordinate 60,063,903, forward strand.
ATAGTAATTTTGTGAGAATGACTTAACACTTAGAAATTAATTTTCAGAGAATGTACATCTTCACAATTGAGTCTTTCGTAACGTGGTATGTCTCTGTCTAGTCAGGTGTCTTATGTACCTCAAAAAACGTTACCATTTTCATCATAGATTCTGTACATTCCTTTTAAGGTGCTTATTCCAAAGTACCTTACTTTTTATTGCTATTGTGAATTATTTTTTGTAGATTTTTTTTACTGCAATTGAAAAAGCTGGACAGAAGACATGTGTGTGATGTACATCATGAAGAACAACCTCATTCCTGTGCTAACGGAATTAGAGCATGCAGCCCTGATGGACAACTTCCTATCCACAGCTCCACACTTGGAGGGGAAAAAACGATCATGTGTGTAGTGTGTATCAGTTAAACTTAAAGGCTAGGCTGCTATAGCCAAAAGACCTAACAACACTGTGGAACAGAGAACAAAGAAGTTCATTTCTCCCTATGATAGTCAGAGATAAGCATACCAGCCTGGTGGGCAGCTCTGGTCTATAAGCCCAATCATGGACCCATGTTGCTTCCAGGTTACTGCTCTGTCACCCCGTAGAGGATTGTTGTTGTTTATTTGGTTAAAGCTAGACTGCCTCTAAGTCAACATCGCAAAAGGGGCAAAGGGAAAAGAAAGTGTTGGAGGGGTGTACACAGCCTTAGGTCTAGGCCTGGGAATGACACACAGTACTCAGACTCCATTTGAAAGAACTTGATCACGCCACCACACTGATGTGCAAGGTGGGTGGGAAAATACAGTCTAGCCCTGTATCCAGGAAGAAAACAGATATGGTGGACAAGTACCAATACCAGCCATAATGTGCCCCCTCAAGAAGAAAATGTGATGAGAGGCTGATCACTTAAAAAGGGATATGTATGTCCATAAATCGTACCAATGTTTTCTTAGGTCAGTCTCCCAAGGCAATAGAAATAAAAACAAAAATAAACAAATGGGACCTAATCAACCTTACAAGCTTTTGCACAGCAAAGGAAACCATAAACAAAATGAGAAGACAACATACAGACTGGGAGAAAATATTTGCAAATGATGTGACCAACAGGGATTAATTTCAAAAATATACAACTAGCTCATAAAACTCAACAACAACAAAAAAACAAACAACCCAAACGAAAAATGGACAGAAGACCTACATAGACATTTCTCCAAAGAAGACATTCAGATGGCCAATAGGTACATGAAATGATGCTCAACATTGCTAATTATTAGAGAAATGCAGATCAAAACTACAATGAGATACCACCTCACAGCAGTCAGAACGGCCATCATTAAAAAGTCTACAAATGGGCTTCCCTGGTGGCGCAGTGGTTGAGAGTCCGCCTGCCAATGCAGGGGACACAGGTTCATGCCCCAGTCCGGGAAGATCCCACATGCCGCGGAGCGGCTGGGCCCGTGAGCCATGGCTGCTGAGCCTGCACATCCGGAGCCTGTGCTCCACAACGGGAGAGGCCACAAGAGTGAGAGGCCCGTGTACCACAAAAAAAAAGAAGTCTACAAATAACAAATGCTGGAGAGGGTGTGGAGAAAAGGGAACCTTCCTATGCTGTTGGTGGGAATGTAAGTTGGTGCAACCACTATGGAAAACAGTATGGAGGTGCCTCAGAAAACTAAAAATAGAATTACCTTATGATCCAGCAATCCCACTCCTGGGCATATACCTGAACAAAACTATAATTCAAAAAGATACATGCACTCCAGTGTTCATAGCAGCACTATTTACAACAGTCAAGACACAGGAACAACCTAAATGACCAGAGACAGAGGAATGGATAAAGAAGATGTGGTATATATACACAATGGAATACTACTCATCCATAAAAAAGAATGAAATAATGCCACTTGCAGCAACATAGATGGACCTAGAGATTATCATACTAAGTGAAGTAAGTCAGACAGAGAAAGACAAATACCACATGATACCACTTATATGTGGAATCTAAAATATGACACAAATGAACCTACCTACTAAACAGAAGCAGACTCACGGATATAGAGAACAGATTTGTGGTTGCCAAGGGGGAGGGGGTTGGGAGAGGGATGGAGAAATGTTTAGGGTTAGCAGATGTAAATTATTATATATAGAAGGGATAAACAACAAGGTCCTACTGTATACACAAGAAACTATATTCAATATCCTATGATAATAGGATATTGAATATAGTTCAATATCATATCCCTTTTCCCATAATGGGAAAGAATATAAAAATGAGAATGTATATATATATATCTGAATCAGAAAAACCCTGGGTCTCTGACGACTCTATAGCACTGAGCACATACTGCCTTAGACTTTTACACGGAAGAGAAATAATCCTTTACTGTATATAAGCTGGCTCTCTGTGACAGCAGCTGGGACTGTATCTTAATTAATACAGAATGTCAAGAACTCTTTCTGGACACCTGTGAATTCGCTTGTCTTGGCTGTCTGGGGTACACTTATGCTGCAACAGCCCCTGTGCACAGCTTTGGGGAATTCATTCTCTCATTCCCTCCCAACATCTGCTTACTCATCCCCCAAATATGTGTGGAGAACCTGCCCTGTGCCCGGTACAGAGCCAGGCTTTGGGGACATAACAGTGAATGAGGCAGGGGCTCCATCCCTGAAGTTCGTTTGGATAAGACTGGTCACATTAAGCAGTGTGTAAGCATGAGTTGATGGAGAAACTCAGAGAGGGCTAAGAAATTCTCCTGAAAGTAGTCGATATCAAGCCAGAGACCCACACCCATGTCTCTCAGGACCTGTAAACAGGTGCACACCATGCCAACTCCACAGGAGGAAAGGTGGCTCTGGAAGAGAAATCCTAAGATGGTAACTTGTTTTTGCACCTTCCTTACTTGCCTTTCATATAAGGTTCTGCAGAGTTTAGAAACCCTACCAGAATGCAGTGATATAGACTTTGCTTTAACATTTTAAAGAAGGTTAAAGGAAGAATGATTCTAACTGACCCCATGAGCTCCCCTGCCACTGGCAGCTCCTGTAACCTGCAGCCCTCACACCTCTAGGGCTGTGTTGGTGTGCTCTTTCACACCAACAGCTGGGCTACAGATCAGCCCCAGTTCCCGCAGCCTCTCACCTGACGTCGCTCCAATCAAACTCAACCTCTGACTGTGTACTAAACGCGCCTTGTGCTTTTCAACTTGTGGGCTTTTGTTCAAACTGTCCCCTGCGCCTAGAAAGCCCTTGCTCCAGGTTGTCTGATGGAATCTCAAATATCATGAGGATTCTCCTGATCCCCTGAGTTGAAAGTGTTCACATACACACAGCCAGACACTTATGTGAGTCTGCCTTGCCCCCAGTCAGATTGTAAGCTTCTCAGACCAGAGGCTGTGTCTCTGTGTCTAGCTCATCTTGGTGTGGCCTTAGTGCACAGCTGTACATGTGAGAGGGGCTTAGTACATATCTGTTGGATTTGATTAGGTTGAATTTTCTCTCTTGTGGCATGGTAACAGAGCAAAAGGGCTCCACAGGAGGAGCCAGGGCATGGAGATGATGGGCTCACCTTGGCAGTGTAGAGTTGGTTTTCTTGTAGGTAAAACTGGGATAATAATGATACTTCAGTCTGCTGCAGGAGTAAAGAGTGGACATCTAGAAACAAATATTTCCTCTGAAGCAAGCGAGGTCAATGTTGCATATATCCCTCTAGATGCACTCCATAGCACAGCCAGCCACAGCTCTATTGCTAGAAAAGAAAGGAGATGCAGGTGTTAATGGACAGCTAGCAGCCTCTGCCATATAAACAAGCCAGAAAGGAAATGAATGACACATTTAATTACATTAACTTAAAAATTCTATTCAACCAAGACAACAAAAAGGTAAAAAAGGCAAGCATTAGACAGGAAGAAAATGTTAGCAACATATATAATTGACAAAAATTAGAATCTATGAAGAAGTCTTTCAAATCAATAAGAAAAAGAGAAATAATAGGAATGGGCAAAAGATGCAAACAAGCAGCACTCAGAAGAAGAAACCCAAGTGGCCAATACACATGTGAAAAAACAATCAGCCTCATGAATAACTGGGAAAGGCAAATTAAAACCATAAATAGATACCATTTCACATCCATCAGCTTTGCATGAAATTTTTTTTTTTTTTTTTTTTTTTTTTGCGGTACGCGGGTCTCTCACTGTTGTGGCCTCTACCATTGCAGAGCACAGGCTCCGGACGCGCAGGCTCAGCGGCCATGGCTCACGGGCCCAGCCGCTCCGTGGCATGTGGGATCCTCCCAGACCGGGGCACGAACCCACGTCCCCTGCATCGGCAGGCAGACTCTCAACCACTGCACCACCAGGGAAGCCCCTGCAGGAAATTTTTAATCTGACAATACCAGAATAAAGAGCAGGGTGATTCAATCACTGTTGGAAGTTGTATAAATTAATGCAACTGTTTTAGAGAATTTGATGCTGTTAAGAAAAGTCAAAATGCACATATCATATGACCTATCCATTCCACCTTTAGACTGGTATCCTGGAAAAACTCTTGCACATGGGCACAAGGAGAGTGCAAGGACACTCATAATGACATTATGTGTAATAGCAAAATAAAAATATTACAAGCAACATGAACGTCCATCAACTGGAGAATGGATACACAAATTGTGATTTATTAACACAGTGGAATGCTGTGCAGTCACTAAAACAAATGAATTAGAGCCATGCAGATTAATATAGATGGATCTCACAAATATAACTTCGAATAAAAAGAGAAGGTTGCAAAAGAATCATACAGGATGCTGCCATATATAAAGTTTGAGAATATGCCAAACAACTCCCCACATTGTTTAGGATACACAAATTTATGGTGGAAATACAAAAGAATGCATGGAAGGGTAAACACAAAACTCAGAATACTAGTTTCCTAAGGGCAGTGGGATAGGGAAGGGGGAAGATATAGTCATCGTGAGTGCATAAGGGATGTCAATTGAATTGATAATATTTTATTTCTTGAACTGGGTAGTAGGCACATAAGTATCCATTTAATTTTTTTTAATCCTTTTTCTATGTCTGAAAATATTTCATGATAATTTTCTTTTTTTTTTTTTTTTTTGCGGCACGCGGGTCTCTCACTGTTGTGGCCTCTCCTGTTGCAGGGCACAGGCTCCGGACGCGCAGGCTCAGCGGCCATGGCTCACGGGCCTAGCCGCTCCGCGGCATGTGGGATCTTCCCAGACCGGGGCACGAACCCGCGTCCCCTGCATCGGCAGGCGGACTCTCAACCACTGCGCCACCAGGGAAGCCCCATAATAAATTTTTATATCATGTTTTAAGAGAACGCGTTTGTGGTAGTCAGGGCCCAAGACAGTCCCACTGACCCTGGCCTCCTGGTATTCACACCCTTGTGCAGTGGCCTCCCTAAAATGATGGTGTGTGACTTCTGATGCTAGGTCATAACAGGCATTGGAGTTTCTGCCTTGTTCTCTTGCATCACTTGCTCTAGGGGAAGCCCTCTGCCATGCTGGAGGACGCTCCTGCAGCTCTGTGAAGAGGCCCATGTGGAGAGGAACTTCCCGCCAACAGCTTGTACCAACTTGCCAGCCATGTGAGTAAGCCACCTGGGAATCAGATCTTCCAGCCCCAGCCAAGGACTGCAGTCCAGGTGACATCTGAGTACAGCCGTATGAGAGACCCTGAGCCAGGAGGACCCCCCCAGGCTGCTTCTGAACTCCTAACCCACAGAAACTAGGAGGAAAAAGTAAACGATTCTTGACTTAAGGCACTATGGTTTGGAGTGATCTGTTATGCAGTCGTAGATAACTACTGCAGGGTCGTATTGAGTGATCACCAGGTTCCCTCAGATCTAGGCTTAGATTTCTCCCACCCCTAACTCCATTCATCCATTCACTCAGTCACTCAACTTCTGTGTAGAAGAAACTTCAAAAGTCTTAGGATCGCGCTTCCCTGGTGGCGCAGTGGTTGAGAGTCCACCTGCCGATGCAGGGGACACGGGTTCGTGCCCCGGTCCGGGAAGATCCCACATGCCGCGGAGAGGCTGGGCCCATGATCCATGGCCGCTGAGCCTGCGCATCCGGAGCCTGTGCTCTGCAACGGGAGAGGCCACAACAGTGAGAAGCCCGCGTACCGCAAAAAAAAAAAGTCTTAGGATCACTTCTGACTCCCTTTGGGATCCAGTCCTGGGCTAGAAACACTCTAAATAGTTCATAACTCAGAAGTTTAGTACTTCTTAATTTTACTTAGAAGAGATTCAGCTCACGAAAGAGGTTCTCCATCCTTAAGTTAATGCTATTGCAGAAAGTACAAGAACAGTCTCCAGAGGGAGAGGGCCTTGTGCTGTAACATGCGATTATATGTTTCCATAAGTATAGATCCTGGAACTGTATGTGGTATAAAGTAGTAAAATGCTGGATCATATGTTTTAGTATATATACTACCCTGAAAAGATTTCTCCCACCTGCCCAAAATTTACTAGCTACTAAATCTTTACTGACCACACCCACCAACCTCACTGCTTCTCCATCTGAACTATACCAGCTACCTGTGATCATCTGCCAGATCAACAGGGTCTAGAAAACACAGAGATAGACCCACAGCCAAATACGCTTAAGAATCAGCCTACCAGCAAAGACACACCCCACGAAAATATAACAAGAGCAAAGTTTAAAAGAGGCCGGTTGTGGGCGCATGCAGGTACGTGCCAGCTCCGTGGCTGCAGTTAAACTTGAAGTACGTTCCCAGGGGTGGATCCCGACGTGATGCTACCCGGAAAGACGCACAGCCTGACGGGCTTACAAAAAAGCTTTACTACCAGCACTGCTCAGCTCTCTGTCTTTCCTTAAAGTTGCTGTGCAACTTTGCATTTACTTGGTGTGATAAAATGTCACTGACCAGAGGTGAGAAGACCTGGCGGGGGTGGGGGCGGGGTGTGCGTGTTATAATTTGGGCTTCTTTTGTAGACTCCAGCTAGCATAAACTAAAGACAACTTTACTGAGAGGAAAATAAATAACCCACAGGATGGAAAGAAGAGCTGAACAGCCAGGCTCTGAGTCATCCTGGGGATCGTGGAAACAAGAATCCACTGGCCTTCTCTTTATACAGCTCCAACACCTTCCTCCCCCAGAAACTCTCCCCATGAGATTCAAGTGTCCAGTATAAAGAGCCCAGTGGCCTAGCTAGAGCCATACGCCTAACCCTGGGGGTGGGAGACAGAAGGGGTTGGAAAGGTGGGACAGTCCCGTGATTGGCAGACCCACCAGAATGCAATGATTACAGAAAAGTCAGTTTCCCAAAGAAAGGGATGCTGCGCTGGCAAAATAAGAGATGTCCATTCACTGTCTAGCCTCATATGCTTGTCATAGGCTTAAATAAGGTCATGCACCTCTGAGAGTTTCTCTTAAATCTCTGTAAATGTAAAGTTCTTGCTCACTGTCTCTTTCTTGGATTTAGAAGTAAGCAAGAGCCTTTCCTTCTGACACCCCTACCCCTCAGAGGCCTGGAGGGAGCTGCAGCAACCTTGGGGGCACTAGATCCTGCAGGTCCAGGGCTCTGAGCTCCAAGTCACAACTGTCATCAGGAAGGGAAACCAGAAAATTGTTTCCGGGAGTGTTGTCTGAACCAATAATCTGAGGCTTAGGAGAAATGCAACTGCTTGGCCTTTATGGGAGGGGTGTCTCTGAAGTTACCACTTGTGTCTCCTTCATCGTCTCTGAGACCCCCCCCCCGCGCCCCCATATGGAGCACCCACGGTGTAACTGAGGACAATACAGTTCCCAGCCCCTGGCTGCAGCTCAGCCTTGGCCGTCTGTGCAGCCAAGTCAAGTAAAAGGAATCCACTGCCAAAGGAACTACAAAGAAATCGTAGCAAACCTTTCATCGGGTCCCACGGTGCAGACCGCTTTTCCCTTCTTTTACTCCAAATGCTGTTTCCAGAGCCCTGGCAGACTGACTGACATCCCCCTCCCACCCGCCTACCTCTCCTCCCCTTTGAGGTCCTCAGTTGGTAATGTCTTTTTCAGGCTCTCTCCTCCTCATCGGCTCCACTTCATCTCAATCACAAATAGAACGTTGGCAAATTGAGATGGGGAGGGACCAGCATTCTGGAGACAAGTAGGAGAGTAGAAGTAGGAGGTTCCTTAGGAAGCCAAACATAGGCTTGAACATCCCCATGGAACCATCTCTCATTCCTCATCTCAGACATGATCCCTGGGGAACCTTGAACAATGTGAAGAACAATGACCAGATGGGGTTACAGCCCCACCTGGAAGTTCCCATTAGGACCCCAGGGACAACAGGTGTCCTCCAGTGTTCATCCTGCTACCACAGACCTGTACAGCGACTGCCCCTCTCCTACTCTGTGTCCTGGGGGGGGGGGGGAGTTTTCTTTGTTCCCAGTTCTTGAAATCGTAATAATTTTCCTTGTCATCCTGTCGTCATGGGAGACAAATGCATCAGTGTTAGTAATCCTTAGATAAAAGGTGCTTTACATGTGTGAAAAAATGAGCTTTAATTTCGTCTCTCGGGTATATGGTGAGGATTAATTAGTTAATCTTAGCACAGTGCTATGATTGGCAGGGGGAATTATCAAAACCCTGGGGGAGGACTAGCTTTGAGTGTAGTCATTTCAAACTGTTCTGCTGTGAAGAGCAGCTGAGGCAGCGGCTCTGGTCTCTCAGATGTCACAGTCTTGGTTTCCGGCGACACCCTAGACTATACATGCCTGGCCAGGGGTGAAAAGGTGAAAATAACTTTGAGAGTGGGGAGCGAGGGGAGACATCAATGTACAAATGAAAACTCAGGACCTGAATTAATCTCTGATTCTCTTCTCACCATTGACCCTCACCTGAGTCCCTGAGAGCATCTGTGTGAAATGGAGCTGCTGGGTGCTGACCCAGCACAGAGCTGCCCCCAGGAGAGCAGGGAGGGCAAGGAAGGCTCCCTAGCTCAGGCCATGCAGCAGACAGCCCCTGGACCTCTCTAGATCCCCATATTCTCATTTGTAAGATTAAGAGGGTGAGCCAGATGTCTAGATACTGTAGAAAGACACGGTAATAGCACATGCTTACCCAGCACTTACGGCATATCAGCCATTCTTCTGTGCCTTCACTCATATTAACTCAGCAATCATGGCAGCCCTGTAAAGGTAGGAGGTTATTTTCCCCACCTTCCAGAGCTGGTAAAGGTTATGTTTGAAGCCAGGTGGTCAGGTGCTACAGCCCCCACTTTTAACTATTACATCATGCTGCCTCCTTAAGGAAAAATCTCTTTGTGAACCTCTCTGTTCATGAAGAACCCACAGTGGGGGAAAGAATTTTAAAAGTACCAAAGGTGAAATTCTTTGGGGCTCTCCACAATTTAAGCCTGAACTCATAGAAAGAAATAGCTCTGTTATTCTTCCAGGTGTCTGAACTACCATAACATATAAAAAGGAGACTAAGAGTATAACGGCTCTCTCCTCTGAGCTTTTAAAGTGAGTCACATGTTGGCTTTTAAACCTAGATTGTATCCTTCAACTAAAAGAGTTGTTTAGACAACAACAGTGCTTTTGGTAGTCTCTTAGCAAAACTGGCCAGTTACGTGAACCCAAAACACTAAGCTTATCAGGTTTGCAAAAGCCATCTGGAGACTTAAGGGCACTGATTTGAGTAACTTTTCAAGGGAATCTTAAGAAGAAATCTAAGCATGAGACCTTTTATCTGCTCGTCTGGCTCCCCATTCTAATACATCAGTCAGTCAGTGAACTGTCGGCATTTGAACGATGCACTGGGTAGATACGAGGTCCAAGGCTGTGTCAAAAAAGGCAGTTATTTATGTCAGTACCTGATTTTTACTTGCTCTCTTCTTCTCAGTCCAGTTTCTTCTAAAGCAAGCAATGTACTCAATAAGCAAATTCTCATTCAGGTGAGGAACCAGGGACGATAGAGTGAGGGCTGGGCCTAGGGAGTGGACGAGAGGAGACTCCACAGGTGTACTGTGCCTTCCACCAGTGACAGAAGGACCTCTGATGAAGGGCAGTCTGGCCTTGGGCTTACAGTCCTGCCAAACTTTCATGTAGCTTCAATAAGGGGTTTTCCTGATACAGAAAGAGAACTAAAGCTTAGAGCTGGAGATTGCATGAAGCTTCTGATAAGGAGGAGAAAGAAGCAGCAAGGGAACTCCAGGGAGGGTCTAATAGTGCAGCATCTAAGAGCACAGGCTCTGGATGCAGATGGGCTGTGTTCAAATCCTGCCACACTCACTGACCAGCTATATGTCTTAGGGCTTTGCTTCCTTGCTGCTCAAACATGATGTGAAGAAACTTAGAATTTACTCCAACATCCACTCTCATCTTCTTCCTTATGACAGAACTCAAATATTTACATTGCTGACTGTGAAACAGTAAGATGATATTTCCCAGCCTCCCTTGCAGCTAGGTATAAACGTGTAACTAAGTTCTAACCAATGAAATGTCAGCAGAAGTACTGTTTGGATTTCTAGGAATAAAAAAAAAAAAAAAAAAAGGTAGCCCTTTCACTCTCTTCCTGCTTCTTGCTGCCTGAAATAGACATGTGATGACTGGAGCTATTGCAGCCATCTTGAACCCTGAAGTAACCTTGAAGTGATATGCTGAGGATGGTGGAACAGAAAGATAGATATCTTGAATGACACTATGAAGCTACCATATCAATAGTGGCCTGGCCTACTTCCAAATGTCTTGTTTTATTTTTTTTTTTAACGTGGGATAAAATTTAACTTCTATCTATTTAAGCCATTATTGTTTAGGACATTTCTGTATAAGCGGCTGAAATGAATATTAACTGATACAAAGGATAGCATTAGTAACTACCTCAACTTGTTTTTGTAAGAACTAAATGAGAGAATGTACATAAAATTCTTAGTGCAATTCCAAGCACACAGTAAGTGACTGAGAGGGTCAGAGCTTAGAATGATAACTCAGAGCTAGCTTGATAGCTGTGAGAGCCAAAAGGGAACTCAGTCACCAACCCGAGCCCCAAATTTTAAAGATGGGATGACTAAGGCCTAGAGAGGCAGGGGCCCTTGAACAGAACACCTAGCCTGATAGAGGCAGCCCAGGTCTCCGCACATCTATGTCTTTCATACCCTTTCAAAGCTGAGGAGTGGCTGACACAAGAGAGGATTAATAAAGTCACAAGGTGACCCCTAAATAATAGGATAGACAAATGTCCTGAGGAGGACTAAACATTTAATTCTGAGGCTTTCATTCAAACAATATCAATCTGCATTTGATTATTTACTTAACTATCAGGAAACAGGGGGGTGGGGTGTGAGAGAATGAATAAGGAGATCAGGTTTGGCTTCATAATGGACTGTGCAGTGTCTGTGTCTGGAAGCCTGCCAGGTCCATTAACCATGGCACCACTGTGGACGGAAGCCTGAGACACCAGTGAAAGAAGCAGTCTTCTCTGATGGCTTCACCTCAGCTGGCCCCTGCCCAGGACCCAGGAAGAAATGCTTCCTAGATGCTCTGAAGAGTCCCCTTAGGGGCAGTCTGATGCCAGAGGCCTGTGACTGCTCACTCACTCATCTTCCCGACTGTGACCCAACAGAATCACTTACCTGCCTTAAACTCAACAAGTAGCCTTAGTCTGTTTGATGCTCCTCAGGGCCAGGACTTAGGCTGGTTTCCTTGGGTCTCTAGCAAGACCACAGCTGGCAGAGTTACCTTGATGAGTGAGAGCATCCCACCTCTAATCTGCTGAGAACAGCAATCTCCAACCAAACATTCACAGATGCCAATAAAATCCTGGCTCCAGTAGCTCAAGGAGGTTCCACAATAAGTCACCCAGAAAGCCTCTTGGGAAAGAGTGACAAATGGGTTTTTTTCATGCGCCACCTGCTTAGTTAATACTGGTTTCCTGGAGAGCTGTGTTGAGAAGCATTCCTAAGCTTAGCAGTAAGGAATTCGACAGTGTATTAGCATTGCCATGGGCCAGGCAAGAGACAGGATCACGGGTTCCCACACTCGCCATCCTTAGCCTGGCTTTCAGATGTGCAAGAGCTGTGTTAGACCATCAGCCTCAAACTAGTTCACCACAGATCTGTGTCTTAGAGGAATTTTGCAGCACCAGCCTGTGGCTCGTAGACACATCCCTACTGCCTTCTCACAGACACTGTTTACATAAAGAATCAATTCCAGGGCTTCCCTGGTGGCGCAGTGGTTGAGAGTCCGCCTGCTGATGCAGGGGACACGGGTTCGTGTCCCAGTCCGGGAGGATCCCACATGCCGCGGAGCGGCCGGGCCCGTGAGCCATGGCCGCTGAGCCTGCGCGTCTGGAGCCTATGCTCCGCAACAGGAGAGGCCACAGCAGTGAGAGGCCCGCGTTGCCTTCATTTTTGCCTTTGAAAGCATTTAATCAGCAGAATTCACTGAATGGGATACTGTTGGGTGTTTACTCCGAACAATTAAAGCGTAAATAAAATATAAAATGTGTACAGTATTACGCTGGAAGCACCTTCTCTTCTCTAAAAATCCCCACCCTCCGTTTTCAGGGATGGGTCCCCGGCAGGTGCTCAACCACAAGATCTGGTCCTCTGGTCATAGTTGCTTGCTGCTGAGGTGGCTACCTGCCTCAAGTTGAGCCAATCTGATCCATCTCCTGGGAATGTCATCCCTGAACTGAAAGTCACAGAGGTTGGGAGCAGAATCTTATAAAAACACAGGGGTAAAGCAGGTATCTCAACATCAGTACCTTACAGGGATCAGCTGAGTAAGTAGGCAAGTATCATAAAATAGCAGTGCCACTATGAAAATAAATGGCAGCTAACACTAAGTCTGTGTTTGGGGGGATAATAGAGAGTGGTGGGGACTATGCCCAACAGGAGAGCCATGCCCAGTCTGAAGGGGCAGCTGCTAACCTCCATCCAATTGTTGCCACATGGGAGAGGGGCCTAGTGTTGCCAAATTGTTTGATTTTTTTCCAAGAGAAACCAGAAATCTAGATTTTTACATGAAGGTCTTCCAATTTTTTTTAAGTTGTCAACTAAATTTCAAAACTAAATTTTGGTCAAATAAATCATGTCTTTGGTAAAATACTCCCTGAGAGCCAATGATTCACAATCTGTACTTTTGAAAGGAAGTATCTACGTCAGTCAGGGTCCTATCAGGACACAAATTGCTTGCTCAGAGAGGAGGGATTTATCATGGGAAAATTTACAAAATGTAATCAGAAATCACAGCAGTATCTTTTTCAATCCATCTCCTAGAGTAACGGAAATAAAGACAAAACTAAACAAATGGGACCTAATTAAACTTAAAAGCTTTTGCACAGCAAAGGAAACCATAAACAAAATGAAAAGACAACCCACAGAATGGGTGAAAATATTTGCAAATGAGGCAACTGACAAGGGATTAATCTCCAAAATTTACAAACAGCTCATGCAGCTCAATATCAAAACAACAAACAACCCAATCCAAAAATGGGCAGAAGACCTAAATAGACATTTCTCCAAAGAAGATATACAGATTGCCAACAAACACATGAAAGGATGCTCAACATCACTAATCATTAAAGAAATGCAAATCAAAACTACAATGAGGTAGCACCTCACACTGGTCAGAATGGCCATCATCAAAAAATCTACAAACAATAAATGCTGGAGGGGGTGTGGAGAAAAGGGAACCCTCTTGCACTGTTAGTGGGAGTGTAAATTGATACAGCCACTATGGAGAACAGTATGGAGGTTCCTTAAAAACTAAAAGTAGAACTACCATACGACCCAGCAATCCCACTACTGGGCATATATCCAGAGAAAACCATAATTCCAAAAGACACATGCACCCCAATGTTCACTGCAGTGCTATTTACAATAGCCGGGACATGGAAGCAACCTAAATGTCCATCAACAGAGGAATGGATAAAGAAGATGTGGTACATATATACAATGGAATATTACTCAGCCATAAAAAGGAATGAAATTGGGTCATTTGCAGAGATGTGGGTGGACCTAGAGACTGTCATACTGAGTGAAGTAAGTCAGAAAGAGAAAAACAAATATTGTATATTAATGCATATATGTGGAATCTAGAAAAATGGTACAGATGATATTATCTGCAAAGCAGAAATAGAGAGACAGACGTAGAGAACAAACGTATGGATACCAAGGGGGAAAGCAGGGGTGGGGATGAATTAGGAGATTGACACTGACATATATATATAGTATTGATACTATGTATAAAATAGGTAACTATTGAGAACCTACTGTATAGCACAGGGAACTCTACTCTATGCTCTGTGGTGACCTAAATGGGAAAGAAATCCAAAAAAGAGGGGATATATGTATACGTACAGCTGATTCACTTTGCTGTACAGCGGAAATTAACAAAACATTGTAAAGCAACTATACTCCAATAAAAGTTAATTAATTAATTACAAACAGTAAATGCTGAGAGGATGTGGAGAAAAGGGAACCCTCCTACACCGTTGGTGGGAATGTAAATTGGTGCAGCCACTGTGGAGAACAGTGTGGAGGTTCCTTAAGAAACTACAAATAGAGCTACCATATGAACCAGCAATCCCACTCCTGGGCATATATCTGGAGAAAAACATGGTTCAAAAGGATACATGCACCCCAATGTTCATTGCAGCACTGTTTACAATAGCCAAGACATGGCAGCAACGTAAATGTCCATCGACAGGTGAATGGATAAAGATGTGGTACATATATACAACAGAATATTACTCAGCCATTAAAAAGAATTAAATAATGCCTTCTGCAGCAACATGGATGGACCTGGAGATTATCGTACTACGTGAAATCAGACAGAGAAAGACAAATATCATATGATAACGCTTATTTGTGGAATCTAAAAAAAAAAAAGATACGAATGAACTTATTTACCAAACAGAAACAGACTCACAGACTTAGAGAACAAACTTATGGTTACAAGGGAGGAAGGGTGGGGGGTAGGGATAGATTGGGAGTTTGGGATTGACACGTACACACTGCTACATTTAAAATAGATAACTGACAAGGACCTACTGTATAGCACAGGGAACTCTGCTCAATACTCTGTAATAACCTAAATGGGAAAAGAATTTGAAAAAGAATAGATACATGTATATGTATAACTGAACCACTCTGCAGTACACCTGAAACTAAAACAACATTGTTAATCAGCTATACTCCAATATAAGATAAAAATTTAAATAAATATCTTAAAAAATGTAATGGAAGTAGGGTAAAGTGAGTGAGGCCTCAGGTGCAAAATTTAAGGGGGCACCACAAATCTTAGTAAGCAAGATAAATTATACTTTTATTGTTTATATTTAATTATATTTTAATGCAATAGTTTAAAAAATCAAAATTAATGCAAAAAATATCTATGATGAACAAAATACCAACATTTTAAACAATGACAGGATCAGTATTACTGTTATTTCCTTTTGCCTCAAGCTCCAGTGTGGCCCAGCACAGCACTAGTCAGGATGCAGGGAAACCACAGGGGTAGTGCAGTTCCCTGGGGATGGTAAAAACAGAGCTGTTACCACAGCTAAGGCCAAAGAGATGAAAGGCAAGAGGGGTTGCTAGAACTTGGAAGGAGAGTGTCATGTTGAGAAGGTAAACTTAAGATGACCTGTGACTGCCGGCCAAGAGACTGGCCAACCCAAGGCATTCCCCAAGGTAGGAGCCAAGGGAAGAAACATCCTGATCTCACTCTCCTTTCTTCCTCTGATCTCTGGGCAGGATACACCACTGGCCAAACCCAGCCAGAAGTCAAGGGAACAGGAGCTCATTGATGCAGTCCCTAGAGCCCATCATATAGTCCAATGGAGCACAGAGCAGAGTGGGAAGGGTAGAAAGTGGACTGGAGAGGCAAATGGAAAAGACCCAGCACAGGCCTAGAACTCCTGCCCTGGTCCCCAGTCCACCTGAGTCCTGGGAATTCAGTGATTCCTGGGACTTGGTGAGTTTTCCCAGTATCCTCCCAGTATAGCCTTTTTTCTGCTTAAGCTAGCTGGAGTTGGTTTCTGACATTTGCCACCCAGAGAATCTTACTTAACATGCCTGACCTGTGTGAGAATGACTGTATGTAGACAGTCAAACCCCAGGTGAGTTCCACCAGTACTCAACCATGCCTGACCAGTCCCAGCTCACACTCAGAGCTACCTCTTCACACCAGCCATCAGCATTTCGGGACTTCACTGACATGGTATTTCCTAACTGATAACAATCTGTTGAAAAAAGGTGACTGCTCATGGTTAGTTATCAATAGCAAAATAAAGGTGAGTGTACTCAAAAAAGCTCAAGTATATTATAATGACCCTGCCCTAAGTTTAGGTACTGAGTTATCGCTTGACCTACAATTCCATGGATTTTCCCTTGGGGGAGGGGAACATTGAATCCATCCTGTCCAGCATCCATAGAACGTTGACCAAGATATTGGGTTGGCTAAAAAGTTCGTTCGGATTTTTCCACATCTTATGGAAAAACCTGAACGAACTTTTTGGCCAATCCAATACTTATGCGAATTTTTTTAAAAGCAGTCTGTAAGTAGAAGATAATATGAGAAAGGTGGAAATTTTACATTAATTACTCAAAAAAAGGAAAAAAACGTCAACTTTGTAAGAATACAATTTACTCTGAAAGTGATTTTCAACAAGAACCTTGTTTAGGCACTGTTGTGGGCTTGTGTCTTTCAAAAATTCATATCTTAAAAAAAATCATTTGGAAATAGTGTCTTTAAAGAAGTAAGTTAAAATAAGGTCATTAGAGTGGGCCCAAATCCAGTATGGCTGAAGTCCTTATAAGAAAAGGAAATCTGGATACAGACACACACACAGAAGGAACACCATCTGCAAACACAGAGAGAACATAGCGATCTCCAAGCCAAGGAGAGAGGAACAGATATTTCTCTCAAGGCCCTTAGAAGATATCCAAACTTGATCTCAGATTTCTAGCCTCCAGGACTGTGAGAAAATAGATTTTTGTTGTTTAACCCAACCAGTCTGTGGTACTTTGTTATGGCAGCCCTGGCAAACAAATACAAGCACCATAACAACAATAACAACAAATATTTGTAAAGGGTTTGTTAAATGCCAGGCACTGCTTTTAATGCTACACATATTAACTCATTTAATCTTCACAATTTCTGTGGGAGGTAAGAGTCATGTTTATCACCACTATTTTATAGATGAAGAAACTGAGGCATTGAGAGGTTCAGTAACTTGCCTAACGTCACACATGAAACAAGTAGGAGAATTTGGATGACACACCTCAGTCTAAATCCGAACTCTGTACCCCAAATCTGTGCTTGTAACCGCTATACCCTACTGCCTCTTGGGTGCAGAATTTTAAGATTCCTTCTCCTAACCCTACTCCTGAGCTGTTACTAGCCAGATCACACCAAATGAAAAGTCAGGTCATACAGATGCATCCGTACGCAAGTATTTGAGCGCCTTTGATGAATCTGATACCCCCAGAGACATTGAAACCAGATAGTCATGGATTAAATTTTGTGTTACCAGGGAGATCAGCTCAGTGCTTTGTGTCTACTTAGAGGGGTGGGATAGGGAGGGTGGGAGGGAGATGCAAGAGGCAGGGGATATGGGGATATATGTATACATATAGCTGATTCACTTTGTTATACAGCAGAAACTAACACACCACTGTAAAACAATTATGCTCCAATAAAGATGTTAAAAAAAAATTCTGTGTTCCCCCAAAATCATATGTTGAAATCCTAACCCCTAATGTGATGGTATTAGGAGGTGTGGCCTTGAGAGATGGAGCCCTCGTGAATGGGCTTATACCATTATAAGAAGAAACACAAGAGAGATGACTTTTCTCTTGGCCATGTGAGGATAGAATAAGAAGATGATCCTCTGCAAACCAAGAAGAGTGTCCTCATGGATACTGGATCTGGTGCCACTTTATTCTTGGACTTCCCAGACTCCAGAACTCTGAGAAATAAATGTTTGTTGTTTAAGCCACCAGTCTACGGTATTCTGTTATAGCAGCCCAAACTGACTGAGATACAGCTCTTTAAAATCACTGGGTACAAGACATGGGTGATTGAACCAACCTTATCCCACAACCGAGGCATGCAGTTTAGTTCAACATAATTTGATGGGGTTATACAGTGTGTTTCCCCAAGTGCTTACGGAAAGTCATGCTGGAACCTTTGGCCATCAAAGTCCTGTTGTTTCTACCTACTTATCCAGGGATGTCTCCCAGGACAATTAAAAGGCATGTGGCTTAGGCACTACTTCTGAAACCCCTTTCCTGTTGCCAGTGTCAGCAGCCACCACCACCACCACTGCCTGGCATAACCTCCAAAAGGGTGGGGATGAAGCAAAAATAGTAGCTGCTTCATAGGGCTGTTGTGAGAATTTAATGATCCTAGCACACACTTGGCTCTCAGTAAATGTTAATCCTTTTTCCCTTTGCAACCAGTTGGTATAGCCTTGTGAAAGTTGAAGATGAAACTGTTGGTTTTCAACTGGTGTTGTGTTTACATTTTAATTCATTTTATTAAATTAAACCTCCTCTCCTGACTTTTCCAGGGTTAATGACTTGTGTGCGTGCAGATATGAAAGATACAGACTGTGCCTAGTCTGTGCAGTCAACATGTGGTTGTGAGTAGGATGCTTGCTGCAGGAACTCCTGCATCTCAGCAGCTGCCTGGAAGGGAAGGGGACTCATGACGTATAAAAACAGGGAAGAGGCATTCTCCCCCCAAAATCAGCATTCTGAAAGGATAACCCTGTTCATCCCAGTCCTGTTTTGGCCAGACTCTCCTGTCCATTAAAAGTGCTAATGTCCAGCTGCTCTAAAATACAGGAGTTGTGATTTATTTCGCAGTGCACCGTGCCAGCCCAGCCCAGAGCATGCTTCAAAATCCTGGTTTTCCTCTTTGCACAAAAGAGTTTGGACAAAACAAAGCTGGGATGAGCAGGGTCATGGGCTCCTGTACCCTACTGGCCAAAGACTAGGAGACAAAGGCAAAACAGAGACTGGTTGTCCAAAGCTTTGTGGATCGTGGGAAGCGGTGTTGCCAAGGTGATGATTTATCGCCAGACCGGAGGAGCTGGTGTTAACAAGGACAGGAGACCCGAGCCATGTTTCCTGAAAGGGAAGAGAGAAACTCGGAGGGAATTTACCACCAATTGGTAGGATTTCCATGTTTTGTCTAGAATATGTATTTCCAGCCTGCCTTACGTTGGGAAATTGTGTTCAGAACTCTGAACTCTGAACACAGCAGACTTACATCCTGACTGTCAGAGATAATTTAAAATCAGATGAGAGGGAAGGAAGGGACATTAAGAGTCACGGTTGTTGTCCAATCCAAACCCGATAAAAAGCATTTGATAATGGTCTATTTATAGAGACATATGGGATGGTTATTGGGATCCGAGGCCAGGCATTGGGCCCCAGCTCCAATGACAGATTTTGTGAGGGATACTCAGCAGTCAGGAAAATCATCTAATCTCTTGGTACTCAGATTAGATCACCAACAAGAATGAGTAAGACAAGTAGAATTTCATATTGGAGAGAAAAAGGCAGGAAGAGCCTGACTCCTCACATTTAGTTTGGAATATTAATTTTTTCTCTTTTATTTTACAACCAGAGCCCATTGTCAGGGGACAACGAATCAACATGCTTGTTTATTTATGCTTAATTCCATCGACTTGCCTACCAAGGACCACTAAGTGCTCTGTTTTCTAAGCCAATACTATATTTGAATGAAAATGTGGGTTTTTCTAAGAGAAAGTCAACTCCAGACAGATCTATACTCAACTCAAAACTCACCTCTGCACGCTTCAAGTCATTTTCTCAGTTCCCTTATTTTATTTCTTTTTCTCCCTTATGGAATTTTATTTTTTTAATTGATGTATAGTTGATTTACAATGTTGTGTTAATTTCTGCTGTACAGCAAAGTGATTCAGTTATACATATATATACACCTTCTTTTTTCTTTAACATCTTTATTGGAGTATAATTGCTTTACAATGGTGTGTTAGTTTCTGCTGTATAACAAAGTGAATCAGCTATACGTATACATATATCCCCATATCCCCTCCCTCTTGCATCTCCATCCCTCCCGCCCTCCCTATCTCACCCCTCTAGGGGGACACAAATCACCTAGCTGATGTCCCTGTGCTATGTGGCTGCTTCCCACTAGCTATCTATTTTACATTTGGTAGTGTACGTATGTCCATGCCACTCTCTCACTTCGTCCCAGCATACCCTTCCCCCTCCCCGTCTCCTCAAGTCCATTCTCTGTGTATGTGTCTTTATTCCTGTCCTGCCCCTAGGTTCTTCAGAGCCTTTTTTTTTTTCTTCAGATTCCATATATATGTGTTAGCATACGGTATTTGTTTTTCTCTTTCTGACGTACTTCACTCTGTATGGAAGTTATTTATTAGCAAGTGAGAAAAGTCATAGAATAAAATCAGGGGACTGTGCCCACTCTTAAGCCATAAACAGTTCTCTAGAAACTAGGAAGGGAGTAAAGGGAGAGCCTGAGGGCACAGCCAAGGAGCCTGATGGTTATTTCTCTGGCACAAAATTGGGACCTAAGTAGGTTTCTGAGAGTGTGTTAGAAACGCAGCACAGAATTTCACAGGCTAAACGAACACTATGGTTTACATCACCAAGACAGTGACATCTTTTACATAACACATTAATGGCTAACCAAGTGCTTTGTTTTTATCTGTTCCTCATTTGATTCTCACACCCCCTTGAAAAGTCAACAGATAAGGTACAGACTATTATCTCCATTTTATGGAAGGGGAAACAGATGCTCATAGAGAACAGAGTATCCAAGGCAGCCTTGTACACAGTGAATGATGTAACCTATGAGAGTTTTTTCTTTTAATTAATTTATTTTATTTTAATTTTGGCTGCATTGGGTCTTCGTTGCTGCATGCGGGCTTTGTCTAGTTGCAGCGAATGGGGGCTACTCTTCGTTGCAGTGTGCAGCCTTCTCATTGCAGTGGCTTCTCTTGTTGTGGAGCACAGGCTCTAGGTGCATGGGCTTCAGTAGTTGTGGCTCGCGGGCTCTAGAGTGCAGGCTCAGTAGTTGTGGCGCACAGGCTTAGTTGCTCCATTACATGTGGGATCATCCTGGACCAGGGCTGGAACCCGTGTCCCCTGCATTCGCAGGCAGATTCTCAACCACTGCGCTACCAGGGAAGCCCCTTATAAGGTTTTTATAGCCACCAAACAGTAGAGCCACGACCTAAATCTAGAGCTTCGGATTGCTAACCCTGTCCTATAAAATCTCAACACATCACCACCACCAACCCTAGCTTCCAAAATAAAACTTTCTATTCAAACATAAAGGCCCCACAAATAGTCATGACAGCCACTTAAAGGCAAACTCCTTTCTCTGTGGAATTCGCTCAGCACTATCCTAGAGCATCACAAAATCTTAGACAGGAAAATAATCTCCAGTCCAATGTTCCTGTTTTATAAACAGAAGAAGAAATTGAGGCACAGAGAAGTGAAGTAATTTGCCCTAAATCACACAGCTGAATGACTTGTTGCATTGGTTAACTAAAATTTTTAAATCAATTTAGTCATTCCACAGTTTACAATTAGAAGGTGCCCATTTGCATAATGTGAACCTAATTAAACACCATATTTAAGGGGTTAATTAAGTGGCCTTAATCTGATTCTACTAGTTCCCAAGTGATTCAAAGTTAAAAATTCATAGCACATGCTCCAGATACCAGAGACAGGTAACTGGGAAAAGTGGACAGTTACATGTAAAAGAATGAAATCAGGGCTTCCCTGGTGGTGCAGTGGTTGAGAGTCCACCTGCCGATGCAGGGGGACACGGGTTTGTGCCCTGGTCTGGGAAGATCCCACATGCCGCAGAGCCGCTGGGCCCGTGAGCCATGGCCGCTGAGCCTGCGCGTCCGGAGCCTGTGTTCCACAACGGGAGAGGCCACAACAGTGAGAGGTCCGCGTACCGCAAAAAAAAAAAGAATGAAATTAGAACATTCTCTAACACCATATACAAAAATAAAGCTCAAAATGGATTAAAGACCTAAATGTAAGACTGGAAACCATAAAACTCTTAGAAGAAAACATAGGTGGAAAACTCTTTGACATAAATCATAGCAATATTTTTTTGGACCTGTCTCCTAAGGCAATGGAAACAAAAACAAAAATAAACAAATGGGACCTAATTAAACTTAAAAGCTTTTGCACAGCAAAGGAAAACATTGACAGCCTACTGAATGGGAGAAAATATTTGCAAATGATATGACTGATAAGGGGTTAATATCCAAAATATATAAACAGCTCACACAACTCAACATCAAAAAAACAAAAAACTCAGTTAAAAAGTGGGCTGAAGACCTGAATAAACATTTTTTCAAAGCAGACATACAGATGGTACGTGAAAAGATGCTCGACATCTTTAATCATCAGAGAAACGCAACTCCAAACCACAATGAGATATCACCTCACACCTGTCAGAACGGCGTCATTAAAAACATCACAAACAAATGTTGTCAAGGATGTAGAGAAAAGGGATCCTTGTACACTGTTGGTAGGAATGCGAATTGGTGCAGCCACTGTGAAAAACGGTATGGAAGTTCCTCAAAAATCTAAAAATAGAACTACCATATGATCCAGCAATTCCACTCTTGGGTATATAACCAAATAAAACAAAAACACTAATTTGAAAAGATATATAGCACCCCAGTGTTCATAGCAGCATTATTTACAACTGCCAAGGTATGGAAGCAACTAAGTATCCATCAACAGATGAATGGATAAAGAAGATGTGGTATATATTTACAATGGAATACTACTCAGTCATAAAAAAGAATGAATATTTGCCATTTACAACAACATGGATGGACTTGGAGGATATTATGCTTAGTGAAATAAGTCCTATAGAGAAAGACAAATACTGGATGATATCACTTACATGTGGAATCTAAAAAATAAAACAAACTAGTGAATATAATAAAAAAAAGAAACAGACTCACATATATAAAGAACAAACTAGTGGTTACCAGTGGGGAGAGGGAAGGGAGAGGAGCAAGACAGGAGTAAGGGATTAAGAGATTCATACTGCAATGTGTAAAATAAATAAGCTACAAGGACATATTGTACAGCACAGGAAATACGGCCAATATTTTATAATAACTATAAATGGAGTATAACCTTCAAAAATTGTGAATCACTATGTTGTACACCTGAAACTTAGAGAATATTATATTATAAAGCAAGTATACCTCAATTTTAAAAAAAGAGAGACAGGTAAACCAGTCCATCATTCGGGATGTAAATAATAGAGACCCCCAACTAAAAGAAGTTTAAACAATAAGAAAAATGTATTATCTCATATGACTAGTCCAGAAGTAGGGCAATTCCAAAGTTAGTTAATTCAGTGGCTCCGAAATGTCACCAGGAACCCAGGTTCTTTCTTTCCATCACACTCTGTGATGACCAGGTTCAGGGCTCACGTATTACGTTGCCGTGTTTAACTATGGTCCTGCCCCAGGTCCAAGCAGCACAGGTAGACCACAGTGCCTGGGGCAGAAAAAGGAATGCCCCTTTCCCAGGCCCCTTTTTTAGAGCAGGGAAAACCATTCCCAGGAGCCCCACTGAAGATGTCCTTTCTTGTATCATTGGCTAGAATTGTGTCACATGTCCATCTCTAAACTAATAATCAAAGGCAAAGGG
This sequence comes from Grampus griseus, assembly GCF_964374135.1. Taxonomy (NCBI): domain Eukaryota; kingdom Metazoa; phylum Chordata; class Mammalia; order Artiodactyla; family Delphinidae; genus Grampus; species Grampus griseus. Next base: position 60,087,564 of record NC_139001.1, read on the forward strand.
GATGGAATTCAAGCCTGTCTTAGAGTAATCAAGATCCAGACCTATTCCTGCCCCTTCTGAGTGGTCACCCCCCTAGACTCCCATACCGTTTTCACAAAGGCTCATGCCAGCCCTGGTCATACCGAAGGTCGGAGTTAGTATTTTTCAAGCTACAGGTTGTGATCCATAAGCAGGATAAAATCAATTTAGTGAGTCACCATTGGCATTTTTAAAATGAAATAAAATAGCAAAAAAATAGAGTGCTTTGACGCAGACGTAGAGAATGGATTTGAGGACATGGGGAAGGGGAGGGGCAAGCTGGGACGGAGTTAAGAGTGGCATGGACATATACACACTACCAAATGTAAAACCGATAGCTAGTGGGAAGCAGCCGCATAGCACAGGGAGATCAGTTCGGTGCTTTGTGTCCACCTAGAGGGGTGGGATGAGGGGGTAGGAGGGAGACACAAGAGGGAGGGGATATGGGGATATATGTATATGTATAGCTGATTCGCTTTGTTATACAGCAGAAACTAACACACCATTGTAAAGCAATTATACTCCAATAAAGATGTTTTTAAAAAAAAAGAGTGCTTTGCATGCAAAGGCAAATATTATTTCAAGAAACTTTTGTTCCAATTTTTGTATAAATACTGTGTATGAGTGTGTACTGCATTGTGATATTTCCTATCATGGGTCATAGTCAAAGGCTTGAAACCCACTGCACCAGAAGGTGCTTTCAGGGAATTCCCTGGCAGTCCAGTGGTTAGGACTCCATGCTTTCACTGCAGGGGGCACGGGTTCCATGCCTGGTCAGAGAACTAAGATTCCACAAGCCACGTGGCCAAAAAAAAAAAAAAGGAAGAAGAAGAAAGTGCTTTTACTGAAGGCAGAGCTCTACCTTATTCATTCCTGGGTCCTTGGCACCTGGCATATAAGACACTTCAAATATATGTCAGCAACTAAGCCCGTGTGCCAGAACTACTGAGCCCATGTGCCACAACTACTGAAGCCTGTGCACCTAGAGCCTGTGCTCCAACAGAGAAACCACAGCAATGAGAAGCCCGTGCACCACAACGAAGAGCAGCCCCTGCTCGCCACAACTAGAGAAAGCCCGCACGCAGCAACAAACACCCAACGTAGCATAAATAAATAAATAAATGTAAAAAAAAAAGTATATGTCAGATGAACTGAATTGATGAAAAATTTGAGATTTACACTCTGCTCCCTAATTTTCTCTCACAAAGATTAATATATCAAGGTGTTTTCTGGCAACCTTCAGCCAGCTGAGCAGGTAACGTTTCCCCACGGCCAAAATGGTCAAGTGCCTACCTTTGGCCATGTATGAGATGGGCATATGGCATACCTATTTCATTTAATCTTCCCAGCAATTCTATAACGTTTGTTATTATTACACGCATTTTCTGCATTGAAGAAATGATAGTTCAAAAATGTTAATTTGCTGACATCACAGAATAAGTGGGGGTGGGGGAGAGGGTTGGCAGGATATGAAAGTGGGTTGATCTGACTCCAAACTCCTTGACCTTACCCACCACTATCAGCGTGTTATGTCAATGACCCTTTGCACCCCTCTGGAAGAGCGGGGGAGAGGCACAGCATTGGTTCTGCTCATCTCGAGCGAGAACGTCTTGCCCACACATGAACACCTTGGACTTGATGACTGTACCCAGAGACCTCTTAGCCATGCCTAGTCCACAGCTGTTGGGCTTCAAATCCCAAAGGATTCCTTCTGCCTCCCTGGCAGCCCTGGCACAGGGAGACACTGTCAAACAGTTCACGCCAAGTAATCCACAGCAGGTAGCTGGGATTCCAGAGGAGGGCACAGTCCCAAACACAAAAGCTGTGACTCATGGGGGCCCCTGCTGACCTTCTCAAAGGCCTCCACACTCCCAGGCCTAAGAGCACTACTGGAGGATCATTTTAAAAGGCCTGCTTTGGCCCATAGTTACTGCAGCTTGTGGGCTCCCAGCCCCCTGTCCACCACATCCTTAGTAACCGTGGCGGTTCCAGGCTTTCTGGCCCAAGTCATCAGCCATTGAAATCCAGGAGTTATTTAATTAAACTGGTTTCAAGTTACATGCTCTTATAAAACTGAGGGGAAATTAAACCTGCCGGCCTATTGTCTGTGCTGTAAACAACCACTTCTTTCTCGGTGAAGTTTCTCCCAGGTCTTGCGTCCCACTACTGAGTGGGAGTAGAGGAGTAGCTGAAGCATTGGTTTTACCAAATGAGGTTTAAAAGATCTCTGCTTTCTGAGTGTCTTGTTCCCAGTCACTCTGCACTCTCATAGGCTGAATCTTTTTGCAAGAGCCCCACATTACCTTTCTTCTGAGTATTTCTTCAGTGTATCAGGGGGACAAGACAGCACAGAAGAGCGTCTCCTGTCTTCAGTTTCTGTCTTTGCCTTTAGCTTTCTGATGGTAAACTGCCAAATGTGCCAAGAAACTTGACTTCAGAAAGGGAAACACATGCTCACACAAACACCTGCATTTGGCCCAAGGTAGGTTTGCCCTCTTTCTCTCTCTTTTTTAAATTAGACATATGGATAAGAGCTGAAAATGACTCTGGAGAAGAATGTTTTCTCCATGCTAAATGCCTGAAATCCCAGCTAGCCCTGTGTAGCTGGACGATGCTTCCAGATCTTTGAGGGGGTCAGTGCAGGTGTTATAAAAATCCCTCTCGTGCAGAATTCCTTAGTCTTCTGACAGCCAGTATGTGTACAGGGAGAGGGCACACGCCCCTTAGGGACAGTCTTGGAGCATGTTGCTCCCCCGGCAGATTCACAGGGTGTAGAGGGTACCCAGAGGGGGCTGAAGATCCCTGTCAACTTCCTGTGAACCCCTGCCACCACTGCTGCATGGGGTATGACATCACTAGGGGAGAAGTGGGAACAGGGAACTGGGGTTTAAGTACCATCTCCCCTGCTTACTCTAAGCAACACTGAATACACACCTGGACCTCTCTGTGCCTCAGTTTAAATACCTGTAAAAGGGGACCAATGATATCTGCCATGCAATATGGAAAGGTCTTTGTAAATGACAAAGCATTATTATTCATAAAAGTAGTAACATTAAGAAGACCATAAGGACTCTTCTCTGATTTGTCCTAAGCTGCTACATCTACAACATTTAAGGGGAAATTTTCTGAAGGTAAATTTCATTATTGTTGTCATCACTGTCACCTTCCTTAGTCAAACACTGAAAGTAGACTTGGTACCAGATGAAATAGTCATCAACATCATCCCTAAAAGAACAGTTGGTCAGATATTTCAGACATCCAAACAGCCCCACCCCCGCCCATCAGAACCCTCAGCTGTGTCACATTCCCCCACTTAGGCTCCCTTCAGACCACATAGCACCTTCCGGTAATTTTAAATTTCAACCCACTGCCTCGCGCTATCTGGGCTGCACACTAGAGCAGCCTGGTTCCTGTCTGGTGAACCACATTGAAACCAAGGGAGTAAAAGCTAATGTAATTGGTTGAAGTCATTTCCAGAAATATACTGTGGGGGACATATCAAGAAGGTATCTGGGTTCTAAACAGGAAATCATAATAATTAGAACTAATGTAGCATCCAAATTACTTTAAGGAAAACAATTGTTACAAAATCAAATTCACCGATACAGACTCACCAAGCTCCTTGTTAGAAATTGAAAGAGGCTTGCTTTTTTATTACATGCCTTTATTCCAGTAAATTCCTTGCTCATTCTAGAATGAATCTTAATTATTCACAATCCCTATAGTTCATGAAATAACACCATTATAATTATACCAAACCTGAAATACAGCTTGACCCACGATGTGGGGCAAATGGGGTGCATTAACACACAGTCGCACATGAAACGTGTAGGCAGCCTCAGAATTACGGCAAATTTAAATTGGTGCCAGAGAAAGAAAATACATTTGCCTTTTTTTTAATCATCTTTATTGGAGTATAATTGCTTTACAATGTTGTGTTAGTTTCTGCTGTATAACAAAGTGAATCAGCTATACGTATACATATATCCCCATATCCCCTCCCTCTTGTGTCTCCCTCCCACCCTCCCTATCCCACCCCTCTAGGTGGTCACAAAGCACCGAGTTGATCTCCCTGTGCTATGCGGCTGCTTCCCACTAGCTATCTATTTTACATTTGGTAGTGTATATATGTCCATGCCACTCTCTCACTTCGTCCCAGCTTCCCCTTCCCCTTCCTGGTGTCCTCAAGTCCATTCTCTGTGTCTGTGTCTTTATTCCTGTCCTGCCCCTAGGTTCTTCAGAACCTTTTTTTTTTAGATTCCATATATATGTGTTAGCATATGATATTTTTCTCTTTCTGACTTACTTCACTCTGTATGACAGACTCTAGGTCCATCCACCTCACTACAAATAATTCAGTTTCATTTCTTTTTATGGCTGAGTAATATTCCATTCTATATATGTGCCACATCTTCTTTATCCATTCATCTGTCGATGGACATTTAGGTTGCTTCCATGTCCTGGCTACTGTAAATAGAGCTAAATGAACATTGTGGTACATGACTCTTTTTGAATTATGGTTTTCTCAGGGTATATGACCAGTAGTGGGATTGATGGGTCATATGTAGTTCTATTTTTAGTTTTTTAAGGAACCTCCATACTGTTCTCCATAGTGGCTGTATCAATTTACATTCCCACAGAAATGGGCTTCCCAGACCCCTACTGTGTCAGTGCTCCACACCTTAATCCTCTATATATAAATACCTCTGAGGTGTAGAAAGTCAGATAGGATGCCCAGGAGCACTAACACACAATGAACAGTGGAATCTTTTTTCTTTTTGCAGGAAGTGACAACAAGAAAACAATCTAGAAAATGTGGGCAAAATGTAGGAAAGGAAAGAGCAAAACATAAGATGAAGAAGGAAGTGGAAAGGAAAATAAAACACAAGGGCTTTCATTGTGTCCTGACTCTGGGCTTGAGCTCAGATTTTCTTTCACATGCCCTTCAAGAAGATGGAGGGGCAGCATCAGGGCTGATACCAGGGAAAATTCTCCTTTACTCTGCACAGTCAGGTGTCTTTAATACATTGTAGCCATTTTTTTTCCTGTTTCTTAGGGCTGGGCTTTCTTTGTTAGAGATTGGCTCGACCACTATTATCGACCACTGACAAAGCAACAGGACATCACCTGTCCCTGGGCACTTGCTGGTTACCTATCAATCACTTTTTATTGACTCTGAGCTAAGATCTATGAATTCAAAAACTGCAATTTAAAATTTTATAGGCAAACTAATGGTCTATCCACTTATACAAAGCTGATTCTTCACTAATGCACTTGAAGGGCATAGTCCCCTCCATTGACAGAGCCCTGTTTTTTGGGTTTTCACTAAGGGGAGGAAGGAAGGAACACTTACTGAACCCCTGGTGTGTGTGCCAGGCACTGTGTGGGATGCTTTACATGTATCAGATGGAATCTAAGTTGCCATCAACTGTAACATACCCATTATTTCATGTGCCACCAGAAAAGCAAAATCACTACCAATTAATTGAAGGATGCCATCCAGGCTGTATTTATTGCGAAGCTAAGGAAACTTAATAAGTCTCAAGGCCCTGCACTTGCACAGACCCTCCCAAGGTTCCGAGAGGGACCCCAGTAGTGTATTCACATGGCCACATATTTTTATAAAATTTGAAAAAGGTATTTTAGCTGCAATCAGACTTCCCCTGTGCCATACTTCCCCCTGTGTTGGCTGGCACTGGAGTGGCCATGGGCAATTTGGGGATCTTCTTAAAGGGAAAGTTGACTTGGGGATACATTTAGTCTGGGTTCAGTGGGATGTGTGCATGTGGTCGCAGTCACATTCGTGCAGTCAAGTCATTGCTGGTCATTCTGGTGCAGCAACAGTGTCCACCTCTTCTACCCTCCACACCGTCAGCTCTCCTGCGGTGAGACCCTCAGTGCAGGGCTCCAGGTTGTATCGAGTGTCAACATGTCCCACCATGCTCACCAGAGGTATAAGGCACGAGTAGTGGGAAAAAACAAGGTTTGAAGTATATGAAGCCAAAAACTAGCCCGTGGAAAATTCTCCCAAATCTTATAGCTCCCATATGAAAGAAACTTCATAGAGGTTTCCCCAAATTTGACAATCCTAAAAATTTATCTGACATTACCTAAAATAAGTGGTGAAGCTGGAAAACACTTCTCTAAAATATCTATAGTAAAAAATAATTCTCCGTCAACCACAGAGAAGGAAGACTGAGTAGCCTACCTATTTGCTCTATAGAAAATGACATAACAAAATCACTGTTATACAGCCGAAAAAATGTAGGACAAAGAGGTATTATAGAGGCGTGTCAGGCAGTTAATTAATAAATATTACGGTGTTTTTTGTGGATTTTAAGGTGTTCGTGATTTATTGCAGCTTTTTAAATTTATAATTTGTTGTGATTCCTTTCTCATCTAAACAAATATTCACATTTTATCTAATTTTGCATTCATCATTTTTTTAAAGTTCCCCAAATAATATAAGTTTCAGCCCCATAAAACCTGGATCCACCCCTGGATACCATCCCAATTTCAGGGAACTTTTTAATTTGAGGAGGGGAGGGGAGGAATATGTGTTTTAGAATTGATGAAATATATAGTGTGTATTATTTCATTTAATTCCACATAACAACACTATGAGGTAGGTATTATCACACTCATTTCACAGATGAGGAAACTGGGCTCAGGAAGTTGAGAAATTTGCCCAAAACTAAGCAGGGTTAATTCTGTTGTCATGGTTTCACCAGCAACGTTCAAACCTTGAAGCCACAAAATAAGGCCTGTGTGTGTTTGGGTTGAATCACTTTTTGCAGAGCCTCAAAGCTCCCCTGTCTCCACTGAGTCAGTAAGATTCAGAGGCAGGTTTAGAACAAGACTTTTTTACTCTGAAACCCAAAGTCTTGCCACCACGCTGCACCACAGCCTCTTTGGAAAAGAACCGCTATCAGCCACTTCCTCCCTATAGAAATCCACATTTCCTGCTACCCATCCAAAGTATTTCATTTCACCCTTATGTGTAATTATGTAATTAAAAGTCTTTGTCGTATGTTCAAAAGTTTTAGGAATTCAACAAAGGACCAGTCCCCAAACTCTGCTCCTAACCCCTGTCCCCACAACCAGACCTAACCCAGAGAAGACACCCCTTTGGGTTAAGACATTAAAGTCCCCTTCCTTTCAAAATGTACGTGTCTACCTGGAAGCAGAAACTCAACAAGGAAGCTATTCTTCCTTACTAAGTTAACAAGAACATATTATTCAAAAGCACTAACATGGCAGGATTCCTGTGAGGAAGGCAGAGTGTTGGTCCTGACAGACTTTTCTTTGTTTATGGAGGTGAGGTCCTGAATAGCCAGGGGCAGCAGTGCTGTGGTCATTTTCACTTCTATTCTACCTAGCCTGTTGCAGTTAATAAAACCAACTGATTATTTCCTGGTTCAAAGCTCCTCTTGGCCATTAAGCCAGCACCACCAAGTCCAGTACTTCAGGGGATGACATGCAAGGAGGCCTACTACCACTGCTACATTTGGGACTGTCCATCATCAAAGATATCATCATGGACCACCAGCCTGAGCTTCCTGTCTCCCTTCCCCATGAGTTATGGGAAGCCAAGGTTTAGAGCAGGAGTTTAATGTGGGGTCCTTGAGCCTCCTTGAAATTACACACCAAGCTGTTGCAGAAGTAATGTGAGACAGCATTTCTTCAGGGAAGAGCCCATAGTTTTCATCAGATGCTAAAGGGATCTATGATCCCACCTGCCAAACGATTAAGAATCACTGCTTTAAGAGAAAAGCACTGAAACAAAAGTTAGTACAGGTCTCAGAGAGCTGTTCGTACCAAAAACATAGTCAAACTGGTTTTTTTTTTTGACCACAAGAACACTCTTTTTTTAAAAAAGAAGATGCATCTGTATGTATGTGATGAAGAAAGGGTTTATTATATTTAACTGGTTTATAATGTTTTTAATTTGTTAAATCATCAGTTAAGAATTTCTGATTATTATTAAATCATGAAAATAACGACAAGATTGACTTCTTTAAAATGTTTGTATTATAATACTAGAGGAGTTATCAATCTTCCACTTTTAAAGTACTGGACCATTTTACTTTGAATAATACAACTTAGCAAGAATTCCATTTTTGGCCATAAGTCAGACTACTAAACAGAAAATATTGAGCTGTGTAGAAGTCACCCTACCCCCGTTTCATTTTGACCTTCTTCTCTGCAGCCATTTTTTAAATATATTTGCTGTGTTTAGAAATACATTATTTATTACTTGAACTAAAGCAGTAATTTGTTTCTGTTAATATAAAAAAGTTCTGCCAACTCAACCAGCTTCCTGAATCAACAAAAATCATGATATCATTAAGGGTTACTTTAAAAAAAGAAAGCAGCTTTTCTTAAGAAAGAGCTTGTTCGACCTTTGTCTTGCTTCCTTGATCCACCTTCCTCTGACATACAAAATACTTTCATCTCATATTTCTGTCCCTGCAGGTCCTTCCAGTCCTTGTCCCATCACCCCACAGAAAAACCTAATTTTGGATTCTGAATCAGGCCTTTCCAGTTTATAACTTTGAGAGAAAAGACCTACAACTGGCTTGAGAAAGACTGTAAACTGGAGTGCCATATCCTTCAGACAGGGATGTTTGTTCAGCGTTGGTCACACAGACATCCAAACTCATGCATTAGCTCCTTCAGCACCGCCCCTTGAAAAGGCTTTGTTAAACTTACTGCAAATAAAGGAGGTAGTAATTCTTTTCATTTCTTAAATGTTTGGCTTTGGAGTTTGGTTGTTTGGAATTCGGAGTTTGGTTGGTTGTTTTTTCTCTCCCATTTCTGCAAAGAACATTGAATCTCTCTGTCCCTCTCCAATCCTACTGACCACAGCAAAGCAAACATCTGGTGATGTGAAAGCAGGTAAGTCCAAAATCCTTGACATCATTCCTACACCTGGAGAATGTCCCACCTTAGGAGTGCTCACCTCCTCTCAGTAGATGCCAAAAAATTCACTTTCCTTGCTTCTCTTGCAGCTAAGGCCTCATCCACATGATCCAAACTCTGCCAGTCAGATGTTCTTACACAAGGCTTCATTCAAAAATGAGCCACAGGAAGAGGCCAACTGTGCAGAATCCACTTCCTAGAAAAGGTGGTAGTGGGTGCCTAGCTCTCACGGGCAACAGCGGCATGAGCTGTGCTGTGGAGTCTAGACCTGGTGGCAGTAGCGGAGGCCCTCTGCTGATTCCACCCGAGGCATGGCTGGTCTAAGCATCGTTCTGGCTTCCTGACCTCCAAGCCTGACTCTCTGACCTGCCTGGAGATTTTGAGAGTGTCTTAATATCCTTTAATAAAGTCCTTTTCTGCTTAAACTGTGGTGAGTGGGTTCTGTTGTTGGTAACAAAGATCCTTGAGAGATACAATGCCCATGGAGCCCTACATGGCCTCCAGGCAGCCTGCTTCTCCTGTTCCATCTGGCAGCTGTTCCCCCCTCTCACAGGGCCTTTGTCCCCCTCCACCAATGGGTTAACTTCCTTCCTGCCTCAGGCCTCCATGCCAGCTGTCCCCTCAGCTATGAATGCTCTGTCCCTGCTCTAACCCTGGCCCCCTCCAAAACTCAAAGCACAGCTCAAAACTGACGAGGTTAAGTCCCCCCTCACACACAGCCTCCTGGCCTCCATACTTGCCCTTCATGGTCCTTATCACAACTGAAATTAAGTACTTAGTTGGTTAATTAGTTTTTCTTCCCAAACAGACTGTACAAATTATAACAATAACTAACATTTATTGAGCTCTTTCCAAATACTGGGAAGCCGTCTAAGCACTTGACATGGATTATTTCATTTAATCTTACTGCAACTCTGGGGAAGGTATTATTGTAACACCCATTTTACAAATGGAGGATCTGAGGCCAGGAAATCTGACTCCAGATCACACTCTTAATCCCATCTGTGGTCTCCATAAATGGGTGCCTGCCCCCGCAGAAGTTGTACAAGATAAGCCACTGGCGGGTGGAAAGAAAATATTAGAATGTATCTCTCTATATATGTATATATTTATTAATCTCATCCTAATTATCTTATTTTGTATGTCCATTTTATAACGTACATATTTCATGATGTACATAATAAGCAATACATTACATAATTTATGAATAAATAAAAACAGCATAGATAGGCTCAATTTTCTTCCTATAGGGACTTGCAGTGACTCAAATTTGGAGACCACTGCTCCCAGCTGTGTGAAAGTAGAACTCCCGCTCACCAGTTTACCTCCAGCAGCCAGCACAGTGCCTAACACGCAGTAGATACCCAATAAATATGTGTTGACTGAACAGTTGTCCCTCTTACGGTGACAACACCCAGCACTAACTAGGAAGAAAGTCCCAATGTCCCATCTATAAGTTCAGGTTCCCAATATTTTTGCATCTGTGAAGACTTCCTTGCTCGCTCCTGCTACGATTCTGCATCGGAGACCAGCTGTGCTCAGCCACGCTGCGGGATTGTCCATTCCCCGCAGAGACTCACTTTCTGTTGCGCCAGAGGCGGCAGCAGTACCTGGGGCAGCCCGCGGTTTCTTGGATTGTTTGCACTGACCTACTGTCACTGACAGTAAAGCCTGGGTGGAGACTGGAGTGCAAGGGGCAGCTCGGGCCGTGCAACGTCACCTGCAGAAAGTCTGCGCACTCGGGCTCCTCTCTCTTTCTGCCTCTGCCGCCCTCCCACTCAGACTAATTTGAGCTCCTCCTTTCCCTGCAGTTACAAAGGTTCCTGGGGGCTTGGGGCATGGAGGGGGGTCATGCCTGAGCAGGGAAGAAAGGGAACAGGACAACAGGAATTTTATCAAAGAGGGAGAGGGACCGACAACTTGAGAACATGGCCCTTCTTCCTTCTCTGACAAAGGGCTGGTGAAAATGGGATGTCACTGGACAAATTCTTGCTAAATTAAAAACAAACTAAAACCACCATCTAATGTGGGTGAAAAGATGAAACTGGCCAACCCACGTGGGCGTGGATTTCCCACAGGGCTCTTGAAAGCACTGCTTTGAACACAGGCTCAGACCCTATAAATGTTATTCTTCAGTCATTTTTGGAATTCCACATCAGTTGAATTGTTTTTAGATAGGTTTGTGGGTTGTTTCTTCTCTAAAAATCTAAGAAATGGGAGGCTGGGTGGCGAGTAGGGGTAGCACAGAGGGTCCTGCAGAAACATCAGACCTAGCCACCAACGGACATCGGGGTTGGAGGTCCCCAGGTCAGAGGAGGTGAGGCGGTGAAGAGGCCAACAGCTGTATTTGCAGTCACAGGTGCGGCCCTGCCCAGGGCAGCCCCACAGGGTCAGCTGACCTGTGAACATCATTCCTGGAGCTAATGGCAAGCCACAGACCAGGTTCCCACTGGCCACCCAGGAGTTGACTTTCAGTCTTGAATTTCCAGCACCTTCAGCACTGCCCATGGGGATGCAAACAGCAGATAATCTTCCTCTATTGTGCTGCCTCCTTTAGAAAGGAAACGGCGGAACTGACGCAGAGTGGAGCTGGGTGTCTACAAAGGCCACTCTTGCGGCTGCACCCCTCCTGTATGTTCGAAAACAAACGAGTTACTCCTTCCAAGTCTTCTGTGCAGAGACAACTATGAAGCCGGCCTTCGCCACAAGGCCGCCTGCCAGACTCTTTTGGAGCGCATTTCTCATTTATTTAAAGCACATGAAATGTGCTGGAAACCTTCAACACATTTTAGAAGATATCTCAAAAAAATTTTCATGAAATACATTTTAAAGATATTTTCTCTACAAATATGTATTCAATATGCAGAGTCATCAACTCAGCAATCATTTAGTCAGAGCTTGTGTGCGCCAGGCAATTATGCTGAGAATGTTCAATGCAAAAAGCATTTACACACACACACACACGTGTGTGTGTGTCTACAAACGGATACCTGTAAAATTTGAACTAAAATATTAGCCATCTAATCTTGACATCAAATAAATTAATTGCTTAACACCCAAACTGATAGTAGGAAAATGCCTGTTCCTATTATTGTCTAGCTGGCGGTCTCACTCAAGTGCATTCCCTTGAATCACTTTGGGAGCCTTTTAGAAGCACAAATGCCAAGGCCACACCTCAAACTCACTAAACCAGAATTTCTGAGAATGGGCCCCAAGAATATGTCCTTTGAAAATGTTCCCAAGCAATTCTGAAGTTTTCCCCTTGTTCAGAGCCACTGATCTAGATGATCTTAACAGTAGCTGAACAACTTGAGATCCACATTACCTGGTTACTAGTAGCAAGCTCAAAACCAAATTTTTTTTATCATTTGTAAGTAATCGTCATTAACTGTGACCACATTAAACGAGCAGGGGCTATATGGCAGGGTGGGGGGTACTTTCAGCTAAAGGCAGATGCAAAGCATGACAGACCCCATGACTAAGATGTCCCGAACAAAACAGGACCAGGAGCCCAGGTATGACACTAGGGAAGAGGAAGGCAGGGAAACGACATCTAGCACTTAAGTAAATGCCCCAGAAATAAAATCCACCCCAGACACCAAGAGAGTGGCACGGAGAAACACAGACCATGTCCAAACCCTACTAACTAGAAAGAGGGTCTATATTCCATCATTGGTTCAAGGCCCAGTTGGACCAACCTAATTAATGGCATCCCCTAGTAGCTGGTAGTAGGCAAATAGGGGCCACCATTCCCCACACTAAAAAATTGGGAGAAAAACAAAGGAATGTTATTAGTGTCAGGGAAACCCGTTTATTTAAAGAGGTTCATTTTCACACAAGAAAAGGGTGAATAATAACGAATGTTTTCAAGAATTTTCTATGAGAATTGTTCTAAGTGCCTCAAACAAATGAACCCAATACTATTAGATACCTACTATTATCAGAAGCCCTCAGGTCGGGTCTCAATTAAAGCAGTTTCAGAAAGCCAGGTTTAAAAACCTTGTTTCATCGATAAGATTGTCTGTGTTTCTGCTCTGGTGGTGTGCCCCTGACCTTCAGTACATTGACTTCCGGACATTCCAGCCATGCCACGGGTCAGTGCTATATGTGCTCGGGCCAGTGTGAACAAAGGAGGAGCATCCCCATTAAGCATGATCATGGCCGTGATTACTAGCAAAGGACTCTAAAGCAACGCTCTCCAACAGTCAGAATGCGAGCCACAAATGTAAGCCACATACATAATGTTTACACATTTTCTAGTAGCCACATTAAAATAAGTAAAGGGTGAAGTTAAGGGGCTTCCCTGGTGGCGCAGTGGTTCAGAGTCCGCCTGCCGATGCAGGGGACATGGGTTCGTGCCCCGGTCTGGGAAGATCCCACATGCCGCGGAGCGGCTGGGCCCGTGAGCCATGGCCACTAAGCCTGCGCGTCCGGAGCCTGTGCTCCGCAACGGGAGAGGCCACAACGGTGAGAGGCCCACGTACCGAAAAAAAAAAAAAAAAGGGTGAAGTTAATCTTAATATATTTCGTTTAGCCCAATACAGCTAAAATATTATCACCTTAATATACCCATATGAAAAAATTATTGATGAGATATTTTACATTTTTTATGTTAAATCTTTGAATTCCAGTGTACAATTATATATATCTCAATTTGAACTATCTACTATTTCTTTAACTTCCTTGAGGAGTGATTGGGAATAACTGACAAATATAAATTTCAAGTGCTCAAGAACCACATGTGGCCGGTGGTTTCCATACTGGACATCTCTAGAGGAATGTCAAGGTCAGCTGCAGGGGAGGGGTCAATACCCAAATCACCTCTCAGTGCTAACTTCAGAGGATGTAAGCTTTTTTTTTGTTTTTTAAATAACAGCCACTTTTCCTTATACTTTCATCCTTAGAGGATAGAAATCTATCATCCCTGGCTTGGATGTCTTCCTTTTTCAACATGAAAATTATTTGGGATAATTCCTTTACATTTTAGGAGTCTCTTATGCAGAAACTTTTTTTTTTACTGGCTAAAGCTAGTCCCATCAGGACTTCCTTGTTTGAGCCTTTGGAATTTGGTGAATAAGAGTCTGTCAACCCTTCCTGGGCCCTTGGGTTATCTCTGACTTGCTCTATAGCCCTCTAATGAGGGCTTCGAGCTGTTCCATGAAGAGGCCCAATCTTTCAAGGACCCAAGGTGATAATAATACAGTTGCTTTTGTACATCCCAAAGCCCCTTTGGTCTCAGTGTCTGCCTTTCTCTGCAGTTGTCCTCAGTCTCTCCTGCTGTGCAGGGACCAGGGCAGCACTCAGCAGTCCCACTGCAGATGGTACATGTTTAGTGCAGAGAGCACGTTTGGGGTTTGTACCTGTTTCAACCATGCCTACCTTTTTCATGCCCCCTTCCTTTTTTTTTTTTAACTATTAATATACCTTGATAAGGAAATTACCTTCCAAAAGTACCCAGGATCCTTCTCCATTGGCCTTTTTACTTTTGAAAAACAAATTCTTTGAGAAGACAGATCAGAATTCCAAAATCTCAAGCTTCAACAAGGAGTGGCCAGTCTGACAGTTACTACCATGTACGAACTCGTCTAATATTTTTAAAATCCTAAAACGTAATTTGGGTGACTAATATCCCCTGGGATAGGCCAGACACTTGGTTTCTTCCAACCCCACCCAAATTCCCAAGTGGATCTCAAAAGCATGCTGTAGGAAAGCCTGTTCTGTTTGTTTTTAACGTACCAATACCTTCAAAGCTGAAGTTATGTAATCAAGGAAATATTTCCCTCCTACTACACTAGCTGACCATGGCACAGAGGCCTTGGAAGGACAGCTGACGTGGGGCTTGATGTTTCAGTTAGTCATGGACAGCCATGGTCTGTGAAGAAAGCAAGCCCGACCTTCTGGTGCAACACCATAACCAGGAAGGGATGTGACTGTCAAAAAGAAAAGAAGGAGGGCTTCCCTGGTGGCGCAGTGGTTGAGAGTCCGCCTGCCGATGCAGGGTTCGTGCCCCGGTCCGGGAAGATCCCACATGCCGCGGAGCGGCTGGGCCCGTGAGCCATGGCCGCTGAGCCTGCGCGTCCGGAGCCTGTGCTCCGCAGCGGGAGAGGCCACAGCAGTGAGAGGCCCGCGTACCGCAAAAAAAAAAAAAAAAGAAAAGAAAAGAAGGAGAGGATAGATGAAAAAGAGAGAAAAATGGGAGTATGTGAGGAGGCCTCAGCTGGCTGGGGGAGGGGAAACAATCTCTGTGGAGCGACAGGATTTACACCATGGGAAACATGGAAGGCAGGCCTTGGAGCCTTCCTTCAGGATGTGGGTTTGCTCCCTGCAGGATGCCCTTTCTCGTTAACGTCTTTAAAACGTTCAGTATGAGAAAGACTAAGAGAAGCTGGAAAGGGGAGAGGGGAAATCGGCTATTCCTCATCAGATCTCACCTCTTCAAACAATGCTCGGTGCCACCAAGGGCTCAGCAACTAGATGTTTTCTTCCTGCTCTCGGGGCCTGTGCTTCCTTCTCTCCCCGCCCTCTGTGGGTCTCAAGATTTTAATTATAGGTGGAGATTTTGCAGCTGTCTGGAAAGCAAGTCAGGCATTTTTTTTTCTGGTTCTTTTAAATCCTGGGATTTTCCATCATTCACCATCAAATGAATTTCTAAGGAGTTCCTTGCTAATCCCTGTCTAGGTGATACTAGACACACACACACACACACACACACACACACACACACACACAATCATGGTATAGATTCTGGTTGGAGCACACAGCAGGCAATACATTATTGACAGTAGAAATACTGAAATCTTTTGTTGAAAGGGGAGGACGTTTCCTGGGCGTTTTCATGTGTTGAGCAGACAAGAAGCAAGGGAAGCAGTTGTTGATGGTGACTAGCAAGCTGGCATCCACTGTGGTGCTTGTGGCTGCCCCATCCTTAAACCACCCTGGGAGGAACGACTGTTCTGTTCCATCTGACTCATGATTGGGGCAATTATTTGAGTAGCTTAGAGGTCCTGGGGCCTGTCATCCAAGGGGGACTGCAATAAAAGTGTTGGTGGGGGGAAAAGGCAAATACTGTATCACAAAGCTTAGAGGCTCTATTTCCAGTCAAGAAGTCCTTCTAGCTTTTACCTTTCAGAAACTATCAGCTGTTAGTTGGTAGGAGCTTGATTTTTTTTTTTTTAAATTGATGTTGCCATGCCAACATTATTTCTTTTATTTTTTAATTTTTATTTATTTATTTATTTTGGCTGAGTTGTGTCTTCGTGGCTGCACGTGGGCTTTCTCTAGTTGCGGCGAGCGGGGGCTACTCTTCATTGTGGTGCGTGGGCTGCTGATTGTGGTGGCTTCTCTTATTGCAGAGCATGGGCTCTAGGCGCGAGGGCTTCAGTAGTTGCAGCACACAGGCTCAGCAGTTGCAGCTCAGGGGCTCTAGAGCGCAGGCTCAGTAGTTGTGGCGCACGGGCTTAGTTGCTCTGCGGCATGTGGGATCTTCCCGGATCAGGGCTTGAACCTGTGTCCCCTGCACTGGCAGGAGGATTCCCAACCACTGCGCCACCAGGGAAGTCCCACCTGATTATTTTAAAATAATTTATTTGGCATATTAAACTCCTGACCTAAGAAGATCACTGACATAGTTTATGGTTTTTACAATTTTTAAAAGTCCCATGCAAAAAGGGCCTCTTCAATCCAAGGTTCGCAGTGGTATTTCAATACAGGCCATCAATATATCAGGACAAAACTATGATTCAAAAAGATACATGCACCCCTACTCTCATAGCAGCACTATTTACAACAGCCAAGACTTGGAAG
Source organism: Grampus griseus (assembly GCF_964374135.1). NCBI lineage: Eukaryota > Metazoa > Chordata > Mammalia > Artiodactyla > Delphinidae > Grampus > Grampus griseus. Next base: position 60,104,307 of record NC_139001.1, read on the forward strand.
CAACCTAAATGTCCATCGACAGATGAATGGATAAAAAAGATGTGGTACATATGTACAATAGAATATTACTCAGCCATAAAATAGAATGAAATAATGTCATTTGCCACAACATGGATGGACCTAGAGATTATCATACTAAGTGAAGCAAGTCAGACAAAGATGAATATATTATATCACTTAAATGTGGAATCTAAAATACGGCATAAGTGAACTGCCACAAAACAAAAACAGACTCACAGACATAGAGAACAGACTTGTGGTTCCCAAGGCGGAGGTGTGGTGGGGAGGGATGGACTGGGAGTTTGGGATTAGCAGATACAAACTGTTATATATATAGAATGGATAAACAACAAGGTCCTACGGTATAGCACATGGAACTATATTCAATATCCTGTAATAAATGATAATGGAAAAAAATATGTATAACTGAATCACTTTGCTGTACAGCAGAAACTAACACAACATTGTAAATCAACTACACTTCAATAAAATAAATTTTAAAAAAATTTAAAAAAATAAATTAAATTTAATTAATAAAAATAGGCCATCAACTGATAAACGGATTTTTAAAATATGGTCATCCATACAATGAATGTTATTCAGTCATAAAAAGGAATGAAGTACTGATGCATGCAACAACATGGATGAAGCTTGGAAACATCATGCGAAGTGAAAGAAGCCACAAAAGGCCATCTGTTGTATGATTCCATCCATATGAGAAGTCCAAGATAGGCACATCCGTGGAGACAGAGAGCAGATTCATGGTTATCAGGGATGAGGGAGAGAGGAGAATAAGGAGTGAACGTTAATGCATACAAGGTTTTCTCTGGGGTGATGAAAATGTTTTTGAACTAGATAGTACTGATGGTTGCACTACATTGTGAATATAATAAATATTATTAATGGTAAATTTTATGTTACATGAATTTTACCACATTTTTTTTTAAAAAAGAGCCTGAGTTAAAAAAAAAAAAAAGAAGCCACACTGGTGACAGATGGTAACTAGATTTATCGTAGTGGTCATTTTGTAATGTATAGAAATATCAGATCACTATGTTGTGCACCAGGAGCTAACATAGTGCTGCAGGTCAGTTATACATCAAAGCAAACAAATAAACTCATCGAAAAAGAGATCAGATTTGTGGTTACCAGAAGCAGAGAATGGGGGGAGGGAGAACTGGATGAAGGTGATCAAAGGTACCAACTTCTAGTTATAAGATAAATAAGTATTCGGGATGTCATGTACAACATGATAAATATAATTATCACTGTGTGTTATATATGAAAGTTGTTAAGAGAGGAAATCCTAAGAGTTCTCACCACAAGGAAAAAAATTTTTTTCTATTTTTTTAATTTTCTATCTATATGAGATGATGGATGTTCACTGAACATTGTGGTGATTATTTCATAATGTATTTAAGTCAAATCATGATGCTGTACACCTGAAACTTATACAGTGCTGAATGTCAATTACATCTCAATAAAACTGGAAAATACATACGTACGTATGTACGTACAAACACCCTTCCAGGGAGCATACCTGAATCCTTGGAAAAAAACAAAGAAAAAGAAGGCATACTAACCAACCTCTTTAGCAAAGGCCTTCATACCCTTGAGTTCAGCCTTGTTAAAACCTTTCCTGAGTTAATCAACCACCAACTTTTCCCACTCAGCCCCATAAGAGAACAATTCGATTAGGCAGGCCAACGCCAGACAGCTACTGTGTACACGGACCTTGGTCTGTCTTAATCATCAAAATGCTGCTGTCTCAGGGCAAGCCCCTCACAGCTTCTCACACAGGTGATGGAAAGCAGTCGCACGGAGATTTTCTTCAAACCAGGGAACAACCGAGAGATTCATTTCACACTGGGAATTTTCCTTCACTGAAACACAAAGGTGGTTCAAGGATCTGAGTCTGATTGCATGACTCCTTTTGTGTAAATAAAAAGGCACATGTAAGCATGGACACGGGTCTGGCAGTGTACACATAAATGTTTTTCAGGATAGAAACAGAAACTTGTCAACAGTATCACCTCAGGGAAACCGACTGGGCCAGGAGAACTTCATTTGTTACTGTGTATTGTCTAAACCCATTTAAATTCTCCAATCATGTAATTATATGACTTTTATAATATATATATTTCTATATTTATATTTGCATGTAAATATAGGTAATACATAAATATAATATTAAAAATGCCAGCCGAGTCACTTGACTCTATTAACTGGATCTTGTAAATGTAACCATTAGAAAACAGCCAACTGAATCTAAATTGAGAGATATTCTGCAAAACAACTTACTTGGACACTTCAAAAATGTCAATGACATAAAGAACGGGGGTGGGGTGGGGGAATGCTGAGGAACTGCTCCAGATGAAAGGAAGCTAGAGACCTGACAATGAATGCAGTGTACGTGCTATTTACATGCTGTGTTCATCTGATCAATTACCTAACCTCTCTACGCCTCAGTTTTTCCATCCCTAAAATGGGGTGATAATAATCACTATCACTCCATAGGGCTGTTTGCAGAGTTAATAAGATTGTGCATGCAAGTGCCCAGCACACAGAAAGTACACCATAAATGAGAGTGTAATTATTTCTTAAAAAATCTGTTGTTTTGAAGGGTCTGACTCTAATGGATGAAAATCAGAGATCATTTTAAGAAGTCACCTAAATTGTAGAAAAAGGGTTACTTAGTGAGGGATTTAATTTTTCCTGAACAATTTACTATGAGCAAAATCTTTGAAAAATGATACTTGTAATGGGCAAACTTACTACAGAATGACACTTCCAAGTTTTATTATTCCTAGTATTTAAATACTTATCTCTTCAATTTTAACACAAAGCTAATCATTAATATTATCGTATTCTACAAGTAATTATTTTAAAAGCTTTTGCTGTAATAGCTGAAACCAACTTGGCTATTCCCGGTACTGAAGAAGGTAAAAGTGTTTATTTTTTTTTTTTTTAGGACTGACATGAAAGAGACTGATTTTTGATGCCAAGAAATCACTTAGCATTCATGTGACTTCAACTTCACGGCATCTTGGAATATGTTTATCCTTGATCAAAATTCCTCCTGGGGCAAAATGCCAATACCTTCTCCTCTCTACTACGTTCCCTAACAAAACCCAAAGAGAAATCAAAGGCAAGGTCATGACCCATGACTCAGCCATGCCGGCAAACACTTTGGGATGTCATGAACTACCATGATCTGTAACCACTTCGAGTCCATTTCTTCTGGGCACCTCTTGCCTGGTAGATAATACTGTACCTAGCTTTCCAGGAGAGAAACTGAGGTGCAGAAGTGGAATGAAAAGGCTGAGATCCAGATATCCATTAGGATAAAAGCACTGAAGTCCCCACGGTTGGGTCCCAGTGCCCAACATTCATTGTATGAAGTATGAAAGGTTGGTAAGGGAGGGTACCTACTTTCAAAACAGCCTCTTAATTTGCCGGGGGTTGCGGGGCCGGGAGGGTGGCGGTATTTTTTACCATTAGCCCTAAGTTCAGCACAAATGAAGATAAATAATTTTTTATTTTTAGAATGTTACGTAATAAACTTTTAGGGAAATCTTTATTTCTATAAGATTGACTGTGAGTCTAACCATAGAAAAGTGCTAGACGCTATTTTCAGCACTTTACAAATATTAACTAATTCAAACCTTATAATGGCCTTATTATTACCCCCTTTTACAGACGAGGAAACTAGGCATGAAGAGTAAAATAACTTGCCAGAAGTCATGGACTGACCCCTAAAACACATAGTTAAGTAAACTGTAGAATACTATATAGATCCCATTTCTATGAGAAAAAAAAAAATCTTTAACGTGTGTGTGTGATGTAAATGCAAAGAAAGAGGCCTACCTAGACAAACACACTTCAGTCACCGCTGGTGATTATTTCTGGAGTGGGAGCAGTGGGGTGGGAAGATAAGGAAGACTTTCATATTCTGCTTTTTTTACTTCTCTATCATTTGCATATTTTATAAGGAGGCTATTTCAGGCATTAACATTCATAATTTTTTTACCTTAGAAAAATCAAATAAAGAGCCATATCTAACAAAGCAACCACAGAAATGAGCTTATCCTTCCTTTAAGGCACATAAAACTCCGTGTGTGATTTATTGTGCAGTAATCGCCACGAAAATTTTTAAACAAGTCTTTATTGCACACCTGCCAGGCCGCGTGCTGGGTGCTGTTGTGTATTTTATCTCACTTGATCTTCACCAAATCCTCTTAAGGGATAGATTCAAGTTTTATTGCCAAAATTTTTTAAAGTATTTAGGGGCACTTGGGTTATTAAAATGGAGTCATCTATGTGACACAATGTAGCACTGTTCTCATTTATCTTTTACCATTTCATCCCCCTAAAATATGGCGAAATAGGAAGCTCAAGTGATTATTATCCCCAGTTTATACACGTGGAATCTAAAGCTGTGGAAGAATAAATAACTCAGTCAAGATACAGTGAATTACAAATGAACACTATAAACAAGAGCCAGGTCTCCTGGTTCTCGACCTCATGTTCTGGCCACCAGAGTGTAGCCCAACTGGCCCAGTCACGTCTGCCACCTTATTGCCAACACTCGTTCATAGAGTGGCTGGATCTGAGCTCTTAGTGACCATCTAACCAGTGGCCCTCAAGCCTGGCTACACAATAGAATCACCTGGAGAGCTTTTAAAATATATCAATGCCTGGGGCTCATCCCAGACCAATTAACTCAGAACCCATATGGGTAGGGTTCAAACATGTGTATTTTGTAAACACTCTTCAGTGATTCTAAGTGAGAACTGAGAACCAACCTTAGGAGGCAAATAGGCTCACCTGAAATGCTAATTCCAATTCACTGAAAGAGGTACAAGAGGGCAGTGTGGGAAGGGCTCTGAGCGGGTGTCTGGGCTCAGGGAGAGTGCTGTGAGTAGTGAGTGGTGTCTGCTGTGGACGCGGGAGGGGTAGGCGGCACGTGAGCTGTGTGCCGGCCAGTCCTGATCTAGAAGGAAACCGAGGCTGGAAGGTTTAAGTGATTTACCATAGTAACCAAAGGAGCTAGTGGCAGAGCCCAGTCTAAGCCCGGGTCTCCTAACGTCCAGCTCAGCCCTCCATGTCTTTACATAACTGAATAGCTCCCAAACAAATTCACAACAACCAGGAAGATGTCAGACCAGCCCTGGGATTAACCGGGCCATGGCACCCATGACGCACCCGCCATCTTGTGTGCCTACACCCAGCATCGTTCCCATCACTGTGTGAAGAGGCCCCTGAAACAGGCACAGCCCACAGCGGCCAGCAGGCACCAGGCACTTCCAGTACCAACTGCTCTCACTGCTGCCACCATCCAGGTTGAACTTAAAGAGAGAAGTAATGCTGGGCCTGGAGTTGCGAGCTGTGGCCACAGCTTCCCTTTATTACCAAGCCACAGGAAAGGCCGCCCAGGAACGCGCCTGCCTGCCCCAGGCACATTTCTCTGGCAGTATCCAAATCACTGCCTGTCTTAGAAGCCTGTGGGGGAGGTGACTTGTGTGTGTGTGTGTGTGTGTGTGTGTGTGTGTGTGCGCGTGCGCGCGCGCGACTCAGGCATTTGTCATAAATGCCCCATGAGTCACCCACTTCCTGACCAACACACTGTGGAGACAACTTCAGGATGCACAAAAGCACAGGAAAAGAGCCTCTTGGCGCGGAGCAGGTTACATGTTTTCGGGAAACTGGTTACTTTTAATATAAATACACACACACAGCCCCCAAGCTAAAACTCAACGCATTTAGTGTCTCTTCGTTGAGATAATTCTGTCCACAGCCGTTTCTTTTATTGTGGCAAAATATACGTTACATAAAACTTCCCATTCTAGCCATTTTTAAGCGTACAGTTCAGTGGCATTACGTGCATTCACAGTGTTGTACAACCACCATCTCCAGAACTTCTTCATCTCCCCGAAGTGAACCTCTGTACTCCGTAGACAATAACTCTCCACTCTCTCCTCCCACCCAGCTCTGGTATCCACCAATTTACTTTCTGCCTCTAGGAATCTGACTACACTATCTGCACATAATGTTTTTTTTTTTTTTTTTTGCTGTACGCGGGCCTCTCACTGTTGTGGCCTCTCCCGTTGCGGAGCACAGGCTCTGGACGCGCAGGCTCAGCGGCCATGGCTCACGGGCGCAGCCGCTCCGCGGCATGTGGGATCTTCCCAGACCGGGGCACGAACCCGTGTCCCCTACATTGGCAGGCGGACTCTCAACCACTGCGCCACCAGGGAAGCCCTGCCCATAATGTTTTACTTCATGAATCATTTATTACTTCATTGTTATCATTTTTAATGGAAAAAATGGGTAATGCTCTGGCTTCTTGACGTCTATTTCTTTTAAGGATTCCCTAAATATAAATAGAAATGATTCTCTTGAGTTCCTATTCGAATTGGCTAGCAGAGGATGGAGAGATGGAGAAGCAGGGACGACCGGAGTCGGGGGAAGGGGGGTCCAACTGAGCAAAGAAGTGAGCTTCAGAGCACCAAACCCAACACATTCTGGTTGCTCATACAAAGAGACACCAAAATGCCACAATTAAGTGCTTTCCCCAGGTGGGCAGCAGTGGCTCTGAAAGGCAGCCAGCATGTGAGACACTTCAGTGCGTGAGCCGCACAGGGCTCCCTACCTTAGCAGTTTTTCTGGGAAACCCATAAAAGAAAAGCAGAGCAAGCAATGAGCATCGATGTCTTTGACCCACACAGTTAAATGGTTGTTAATAACTCTGTTTCACAATGCATCTGCAGACCAGCTCTGGCTCTGTACACCTCTGCAGGAAGGCGGAGGCCGTGCACAAGAGGACCGCAGCTGCTTCCACTCGCTGTCCCAGGGGAACCTCACAAAGCACACTTCTTGCCCCTGGTCACTGGTTTCAGGGCTGGTGTGGACAGCCCCCCAGTACATAGGCTTGGGAGAATCAGAAACAGGTTCACTTCCAAGAAGTCCTGTGGAAGGTTTAGTCTAAGCAACGGTTCCTAGCCTGGGGTCTAGAAACACCCCACCCCACGGCCACCATGACCCAAAGAAGAAAGTCGAGAATCTCGGGATTTGTGAATATTTCCCACTCAGACCATAAACCAACCCCAACGAATGTTGTAAGGAATACAAAGACTTACGCAAAGTGTAATCCCTTCCTTCAAGAAGCTCACCTCTGGTTAGGAGACTCAGAGCTTCCATGGAGGTGAGACTGCCTACTGGATGCCTTCCTCCCCGGAGGAAGGCGCTAACAGAGCTGGGTGCCTCTGGAAGAAAGGTTTCTGGAGGAAGTTGAGACCTGGGACTCTCAGAGCCCAGTTCTTTAAAGAGATGTGGTCGTTTTGGTGTACAGTCACGTCTGTTTTTTAAGTTTCTGATCTTTGATCTCTTCGAAACAGGACTTGACCATGGGCTGCCCAGACCCTGACGTGCTGGTCAGTGAGAGGAGACCCACCCTCCTCCAACCTATCCCTGAGGGGGACCGAGGTAGCCCAGCACTGCCAACTTCTAGAGGACCAGAGGCACCATCAGAGACCTCGCCTGCTGATTCACTTCCACACCTTGTTGAGCTCCTCCCACAGAACAATCCGCAGCTCACACCGAATCCCCCCACCCCAGCATCCTAAAGCAGCTACAGGGGAAATTAATGGTTTCCCCCAGAGGCTTTTATTTATACAAATGTAAACCCCCTAGAAATACCCTCCCAGATATGTAGACCTCTTCTTGCTGTTGTTTTTCTCCTGTTGCTTAGAATGAAAGAATGAGGATGACACAAAAATAAACCCCTTTAGTACTACAGAAGAGTGAGAGTTCGGTGGCAAATTGCAGACAGTGATTAAGTGAATACAGGCATGGTATTAGGACACACACCGCAGCCTGTCACCTTTTCAAAATTAAACATGATCACGTCCCACACACGCTTACATCAGCCCCCTCCATAAAACGCTTGAATGGCTCCCCACTGCTCTTAGGACAAAGGCAAAGTTCCTCAGTGGAGCATACAGGGCTTGCCTGTCTGTCCCTGGTGCCTCTCTAGCCTCATCTCACATCCTTCTCTCTCCGCCCCACAGGCACGCTGCCCCCGCTTCAGTGCTGCAGGTGGATTGCGCTCCCTCTAGCCTGAGAACTTTTATGCGTGCTATTCCTGCCTAGAATACCGTTCCTGCTCAGCCCTTCATCGAGTTGAAGCCCTAGCATTCTCTAGACCTCAACACAAACTTCGCTTGCTCAGAGCAACAGTCCCTGAGCCTCGCGTCTCCCCGTTATTCTCTCTCTAGCCCTGCCATTACACCCCTTTTCCTCATGTGCTAAATGAGACTATCACTTCTCCTGTCACTTTCAGATTTCCTGTGAATACTAAGGGAGAAATAGTATAGGATGGCAGATACAGAATAGATGTATCTATCCAACTTTCTAGTGCGCCTTCCCATACCACAGAGCCTGCAAGGCTAAAACCTAGTTTCCAGACTCCCTTGCAGCGATGTCTTTGCAAAGGACTTGAATTTACAAAGTTAAGAAGGCATGCAGTATGCATTCTGCTAGCACAGATCACAAGTGGAGCTGGAGCCAATATTTCTGATCTCCAAATTACAATGAATTATATTCTTAGAGCCAACATTTCTGGGACTGGCTTCCTAATTGTGGCAGAAGTAGATGCTCTCTGGGTAGGCCAGTTCTGGGATCCAGCTCTGGGAGACACTCATGGAAGGCCAGCCCGAAGCCTGCAACTCGTAAGCGCCTGATGATCTATATTAACGCCCTTTCTGCTTAAACTTCTAAAGTGGTTGCTGTCACCTGCACTGACCCCTGTTCAGTGATATATATGAGAAAGAGCTTCTGGAACTGTAAATTTCTATGGAAATGTGAGCTACGGTTACTCATCACGGTGCAGAGCTGCCATCTGGAAAGGGGCCATGGGAATAGCCATCAGTCACGGAATGTGCGGTTTCAGGATGACTCACACTCTTGGAACAGTCTCCCCAGTGCCAACAGCCATTTTAAACCAGAATCCTCACCTGAAACATGGAGGTGTCTCTAAGTGTCATTTTGTCTCTTCTGTAGTCTTGTTTTTCCCTATCTGGAAAACAGGAACAGTGTGGAGTTTGCAGCGTGCGGCACTTGGGGAGGGCTTGCTAGAGTTGATCATCTCCTAAAGCGTCTCCTGGAAGGGCTGACATTCCTGTATCAGAGTTGATCATCTCCTAAAGCGTATCCTGGAAGCGCTGACATTCCTGTATCAGGTGGAAAGCGCATGAGTCATTCTCAATGGCTCATACATACCTCCCTCACTTTGGCAAGTCTACCCTGCATCCGTGATGCTTGCTCACCCTGCAGTCATTCCCAACTGAGGGAGGGAGGGAGACAGAGGGCTGTGGGTACTGCTCACTCCCCTCTCATTTTCCACCACACGGGGCAGGCCATCTCAGCGCCTGGCTGTGTGAGGCCTGGCTGAGGCTACTGGGTTGAGTCCCAACAGGATGACAGCATGGAGGTCTTGCTTCTTCAGCACATTGTTTTTCCAGCCATCTAAAAACTCTGGCTCAGCTACAGACAGCTCAGCTGGAATGCCCCGGGCGTGGCACTCATGAGCCTGAATGGAAAACCTTAAGTTCAGAGGGAGAGTGGGTGAAATTGAACAAACATCACCTAAAGCAGCCTTGGGGCCTCTGATTACTTCTCCATCTCATTTTACCACTCTTTAAAGGCTTATGGCGGTCACCTGCCAGGATGAAAGCACCTCAGCTCAAGGAGCTAGTGGGACAGAAGGGATAAGTGAGAGATTAAACACGCAGAGCACTGCAGATGTGACTCAAGAGAAGTGGCAGGGAGAGGGAGAGAAAGAATAAATCACCACCAGATAAAATTGTGCTCGTGGCTGGCCTAGATCAGAATGAACTTGGGGACTTCCCTGGTGGTCCAGTGGCTAAGACTCAACGCTCCCAATGCAGCAGGCTTGGGTTCCATCCCTGGTCAGGGAACTAGATCCCACACGCCGCATCTAAGAGTTCGCATGCTGCAATTAAAGATCCCACATGCGGCAACTAAGACCCGGAGCAGCCAGATAGATAGATAGATAGATTTTTTTAAAAAATAAAGTAAAATAAAGATGAACTTGCATCCCTTCTGGGTGGGAAGTGTCCCTTTTTGATGAACCAGGGAGTTCGTCTGTGCTCTGGGCGAGACCAGGTGCTCCGGGAGCAGTGTTTTGGGAGTCCCTCCTCAGACAAAGTTCAGGGCCCAGCTGCCCTTGGGGAGGGGGTAGCTGAGCTATCAAAATTCCCACATTCACCCCATTTTCAACTAGGGCAGTTCCAGCCATACTTGTTTCACATGTTGGACGTCTTAAATGGTTTCATTTGAAGAAAGAGATATGTGGGGTTTAAAAAAAGAGAGAGAGAGAGCTGGAAAGCCACTCATCTGAGGAAGAAGCACTAGGCTAGGAATCAGGAAGCCTGGTTCTACCACTAATTTTCTGGGCAACCTTAGCAAGTTATCTCAGCCCTCTGGGCTTTAGCTTCCTCACCTGGACACAGGAAAAATGCTGACTTCAAAAGTTGCTGGGCTTCCCTGGTGGCGCAGTGGTTAAGAATCTGCCTGCCATTGCAGGGGACACAGGTTCGAGCCCTGCTCCGGGAAGATCCCACGTGCCGCGGAGCAACCAAGCCCGTGCACCACAACTACTGAGCCCGCGTGCCACACTACTGAGCCCGTGTGCCACAACTACTGAAGCCCACATACCTAGAGCCCTTGCTCTGCAATGAGAAGCCACCACAATGAGAAGCCCACGCACCACAATGAAGAGTAGCCCCCACTCACCGCCAAGTAGAGAAAGTCAGTGTGCAGCAATGAAGACCCAACAAAGCCAAAAATAAATAAATAATTTTTTTAAGTAAATGAAATATTAAACATTAATTTAAAATGCTGGAAAAGTTTAGGTTTAGAAGGGTACATAAGCCACATTTAGGTTTGTTCTACAGAGCTCAAGCATGTTCAAGGGTTTTGCTTTATCCTGAAGTATTTCCCCAACCCTTGGGCTGTTTCTACACAAATGCCTCTTCACGGATGTCTGTCTCCATGGCAGCTGGCCGGTGCTGCCTGTTCTCTTTTTGTAGTTCTCTCTCTCTCTCTCTCTCTCTCACACACACACACACACACATGCACGCACACACATGCACACACACACACATACAGTAACATGATTGAAAAGAGGAACTTTTCTGAATTCTGGAGAACTTTGAGTGCTGTACCTTGAGAGAGTTCCTGAAAGCACCTTGTCAGGTTATTTCCCACTGCCAAGATGAAGGAAAGGAGGAGGCATTGGAAAAGAGAAACCATCACTCCAAATAGAATGGAAATGGAAGCACTGCAAAATAAATAGCTGAAAATATCACAAGTGTCATTCACAAAGACTATCTTTAGACAACATAATAATCCAGTACAACATTTATTCTGTCTGAGGGATTATTACAGCACAATTTTACCTTTCCATCTTCCATGGCGTAGTATGATTTCTTTAATAATCATTCTTTGTCTTTCCCAAGTTTTTGGGGTCAGACTAATCCAAATGATGACTTGGGGAGACTGAAGTGAGGGTTGTTGGCAGCCTGGAAAACCACTCGAGGACTCTCACGTCTTCAGCGTCGCCACACAATTACAAATTACTGCTCTTTAAGTAGCCTTTTCCTTGGCATGACCTGGGATTATTTACTGTGCACTGTCTCAGGCCTGGGATATCGCTCCCTCTACCCTTCTCCCACGAAAGTCCTATTTCTTCCAGGAAGCCTTGCTTCACCACAGCAACTTACATGCTCCTTCTCTTTTTAAAATCCATATGGTGTAATTCAACAAGTGTTAATCACGTCCCTCTCCAAGGTGGAAAGAACAGAGAACTATTCAACCTAATTCACTGGGGGCGGGTGGTGGTAGGGGGTTACTCAAAGAATAAATAAGAGGTAAGGGAAGAGACAGGGATGTCACAGGATCTGATACTGAGCCATGGTACAGCCAGTTCTCATGGGAACTAAAGCTTCAGAGTGTCTTTAGAGACATTAGCAGCAGAAAATCTCAAGCTTCCTCTGCTGGTGCCCCACCAATAACAGAGCTGGTACGCTCACGTGTTTGCTTCTTTCTCCATCTCCACCAGCTGGCCTCCCCCTGCTCACTCATAGTTTTGCTGGCTTCAAGCTGCAGCAATTTATCCATGATTTGGCTGGCTAGGGTCCCAGAACTACCACTGAGCATCCTTTCACCTTTTTCCCCTTCTACCAACTGGCAACTTGTTTCAGTGTTTTGGACTTCAAATTCCCAAGTAAGAACACCTGATTTGCCCAGTTAAACTTTTGGAGCTAGACAAGTCATAGCCAGGCAACAGCTTGGTTCATCTTAGGTTAAATGGCCCCTCACTAGCTTGGAGATGCTGAGAGATTCTTCATGTAGAGGCCCAGCAGAGATTTTACGGGGGCTCTGAGATTATGTGTGACCTTTAACTTCTAAGGATGGTTATTTTTGGTAGCAGTTGTAGCCTAGTGTCTGCATGGGTCTTCTTCACTCTAAAACCACAGTGGGAATAAGAGTGGAAACTTACCTAGAAGCCCCATTTGAAAGAAAGCCCATTTCTGGCAACTGGACAGGAGAAGACTTGTTCTAATACCATTTGGGTATAAGATATGACACACACTACACAACTTTTTGGAGTAGGCACAGGCTGATGAGGCCGGAAACTTACAGGAATGGGTTACACGTAGATGACCAAGACTTTGCTCTTGATGTCATGGAGCCTGTATTATTCAGGGTTCTCCAGGGAGATAGAATGAATAGGATATATATATATAGAGAGAGAGAGATAAGAGGAGGTTTATAATAGGAATTGGCTCACATGATTACGGAAGCCAAGAAGTCCCATGAACTGGCATCTGTAAGCTGGAGAACCAGGAAAGCTGTGGTGTAATTCAGTCCTGCCACAAAAGCTTGAGAACTAGGGGAGCCAATGGAATAAGTCCTAATCTGAGTCTGAAGGCCCAAGAAGCAGAAGTGCCAATGTCCAAGGGCAGGAGAAGATTGATGCCCCAGCTCAAGCAAAAAGCAGATTTGCCCTTTCTCTGCTTTTTTGTTCTATCCAGGCCTTCAATGGATTGGATGATGTCCAGCCACATTGGTGAGAGTGATCATCTCTACCAGTTTACTGATTCAAATGCTAATGCTAATCTCTTCTGGAAATACCCTTACAGACACATCTAAAAAATGATATTTTACAAGTTATGTGGGCATCCCTTAGCCCAGCCAAGATGACACGTAAAATTAACCACCATAGAGCCCCATCTAGCAGAGAAGATGGACATGTAAAAAAATATGTTCCAAAACAGTACAAGGCATTGGGTAGCACAAAAGAAAGAATGGGTAATTCTCTAAGGGTAAGCTTCCTCGTTCAAGCAAAGTTGTGAATAACATGTTTAACTGGTAGACAAGGAGGGCAAGACATCCCAGGCAGAGGGATCATCAAGGAGAAAGGTATGAAGAAGTGAAGTGTAGGATGCTCCAGGTCAGAGCTGTTATAAAATATAAAGGGAGCAAACGTAGGAATTAAGGCTGGAGAGAGGTATACAGGGATCAGATCATGGAGACCTTATAACTCAAAAAAGGACCAGTAGAGTTTTAAGGAGGAGACAGGTATGAAAAGACTTTCTTTTTTGGAAAATTACTGTGCCAGAAATGTGGAGGACATGTTAAATTGAGGAGAGGTTAGAGGCAGGCAGATCAGTTATGATGCTATTAGACTTGAAGCCAGGCATTGGCAGGGGAAATAAAGAGGAGAATGTGGATTTGCAAGGTCAAGAATGTAGAACAAGTTTAGGGTAGAGGGAGAAAATGAATATAATTTGGTACATGTTGAGTTTAAGATGCATCAGGGCCACCCAGATAGATATTTCCAATATAAGTTTTTGGACAGATGGTCCTGAAGTTAAGGAGAGAGGTCAGATCTAGAGATAGAAATTTGGGAGTCTTGTGCATCGACATGGAGGGAAAAGCCATGGGCTTGGAGAAAATCAATGAGGATGGAAGGTAGGGAGCAGAGTAGAAGAAACAGGAGAATGGAATCCTGGCAGTAATGGCACAATAGATTACATGGTATCTTGTAACATCTTCTGAATATTTCTCTTCCCAACTTAATTAAATTATCCATGTTACCTTATTCCTCTACTGTTACCCTCTCTCTTTTCAGCCTCCCCTACTTCCTTTCCCAGGCCACTGTGAACCTATTCAGTGTCTTTGTGCAAGTTACAACAGTACACACCCTCTGAGCACTTGGCTTGGCAAGCCAGCTTTGGGCAAATTAGGAAAAAAAGTACCATTCCTTTGGGCTCAGGCAGCCTCATGCCAATACAGAGCTCAATAAGTAGAGCCAAGATTGATTCACCACCTCAACCTGGACCTTTGTGCAACACACAAACTGCTCAACTTTACGCGGTAGCTCTGGCCCCCATCCAACAGGATCTACACAACAAGATTCCTAACAAGGCCCATAACAAGTACTTGTAGATGACTCTTCAATTTCCTTGTGATTTAAAGTATTTTAAGGCAGCATTTTATTTCTTCTCTTTGTAACACACTGTGCTGTGACAAATTTTGCTGATGACGGCTCTTCAAACCTGGCCCCCAGATCTTAAGAGTTGAGAAATAAAAACATCAAACCAATCTCTCTCACACACAGGCAGCTCTTGGTCCTTGTCCCTGATTCTCATGAAGAAAGGTCACAGAATCCTCTCTTTCAAAGGATGGCAGCTCTGAGATGCCAGCAACTTCATACTCTGTGGCTTTAGCCTGGCCTGCTCCCAGCCACATGCCATGCCCAACCGATGTCTCTTTCAAGACTTTCTTCAAAGCAGCTTCCTTCCTCCTTTGTTCTCTGTCCTTTGGGGATAGCCTCTTTATGAAAAACTGATTAATAGCATTATTGAACACAGTTGAGAATTCTCTGTCCTTGAGATCCAACAGTCATCTTATCTTAACGAATTTATTCATGCTGCATATCGACGTGTAATGTGCCGGTATAACTCTTCAGGCAAGGTCCATGCTTCTGCAAATGCTCCGCCATGTTTAAAATTATGGCGTAAATAATTACAGGATTCATTTCACTGATATTATTAATAATAGATTTCTGTGAATTACACTCTCAAATGCCTGGGGTGGTTTTGAATGAAAAAGAGATTAGAGGGGACTTCAAAGAAGATAGAATGTTGGAATTAGTAAACTTTGAAATTAGAAAAAAGAGAAAATTAGAAAAAAAGAGAAGAAAAATAAGACTTTTCAGCTGCATTGAAAGTGCCATTGAAGTTATCTGGACTCCAGTTAATTTTATCACATTGTCATCCTCACATCTGGCACAAATAAAAGAAACTCATCCATAATCCTACCAGCCATCAAATTAAATTACTCTTATTTTTCTGTTTTCTCCCTCCGATCTTTGTCACATGTATATAAAATGGGCTCATAGCTTTAGCTGCAGATCCTGGCTAATTTTACTAGATTTCAAACCCACTGATATGAAATGGAATTTAAATCAATAAGTATGAATTGAGCATTTACTACTATTTAAATCTCAGCCATGGGGAAGGCTACCAGACAGGTGCTGCCCTGTAGAGTTTAGAATCTCCTACATAGGTGTACCAGAGACAAAAGCAGGACAGACTAGGAGGCAGCTGCTAGGAGAGAACGCCAGCATTAGGAGTCAGAAGCTGTGGGTTCTGACTATTTCAACCAGCTATGATCTTGGGCAAGCCTACCTCTTGGTTGCCTCAGTTTCCTCATCTGTAAAATGAAGGGATTGAACTTGATCAATGGTTTTTAAACTCTGCTCCTCAAAAGGCTGCAAGAAGATGCTGGGGCATGAGGTGTGGTGCTATAGCACTGATCTCCGCCCACCTCCCTGCAATCAGAGCAGCTCCAGCTTTGTCTACTTTTTATGCCGATGCGTCTGACAACAAGACAGATCATGTGCGTTCAGGGCCGTCTCAGAAAAGCAAGGACTGGGACTTCCCGGGCGGCACAATGGTTAGGAATCCGAATGCAGGGGACACGGGTTCGAGCCCTGGTCCGGGAAGATCCCACATGCCGCAGAGTAACTAAGCCCGTGCGCCACAATTACTGAGCTTGTGCTCTAGAGCCCATGAGCCACAACTACTGAGCCCGTGTGCCACAACTACAGAAGGCCACGCGCCTACAGCCCATACTCCGCAACAAGAGAAGCCACCGCAATGAGAAGCCCACGCACCGCTCTCTGCAACTAGAGAAAGCCCGTGTGCAGCAACGAAAACCCAACGCAGCCATAAATAAATAAATAAGCTGATCGATAATATGAAAGTGTTTTTTTAAAAAAAAAGAAATAAAATCAAAGACATAGGGTCACCCTGGTTATCAACAATACAGGCAGCCAGGGGGGTTCACAAAAGGGGGAGGTAAAGGAGGGCAGGTGCAGAATGGGAAAGGTGCATGGAGGAGCCAGGGCTTGGATGGACCTTGAGGGAACGTGGTACACAGGGTCCCTGACCTACAACAGTTCAACCTACAATTTTTTGACTTTACAGTGGTGCAAAAGTTATGTGCATTCAGTAGAAACTGCACTTCAAATTCTGAATTTTGATCTTTTCCTGGGCTAGCAACGGGCAGTACAATACCCTCTCCTGATGCTGGGCAGTGGCAGCAAGATGCAGCTCCCAGGCAGCCATTTGATCACAGGGTAAACAACCAGTACACTGATGGCCATTCTGTACCCAACCATTCAATATAGTATTCAATAAGTTACATGAGGTATTTAACACTTTACTATAAAATAGGCTTTGCGTTAGGTGATTTTGCCCAACTGTAGGCTAATATAAGTGTTCTGAACATGTTTAAGATAGGCTAGGCTAGGCTATGATGCTCCGTAGATTAGGTATACGAAATGCATTTTCAACTGACAATATTTTCAACTTTATCAAGATGTTACCCCATCAAAAGTCAAGGAAGATCTGTACTTGGAAAGACAGAGGGAAGAGGTAAATGAAGAGAGCATTTCAGGGAAAGCATAGTGCCCAGAAAACAGGACGCACTTGGGCTGGAGCTGGCCTGGGGAGCAGAGAAGGCTGTGGAGAAGGCTAAAAAGAAGGGCATGAGTGCCCTTCTTCACAAAGTGAAGGCAAGCATGTAAATACAAGTTTGACAAAGTAAGCTACAAGATCTCCTGAAGATTTCTGAGCAAGGGAACAACATGCTGAAATTGGTGATAAGGAAGATTAGTGTGTCAGCTTTTCACAAAGCAAACACTTCTTGATGTTTATGAGGTGTCTGTAGGCACTGAGAATACAAAGCTGGAGAAGGCAGCGGCTGCCCTTGAGGAGCCTGGCAGCGGGGAATGCAAATGGGTTGAAACAGAGGAGAGCAAGAGTTGGGGCTGGATTATGGAAGAAAAATGGGGGCAGAGTAAAGGGTGAAGAAGCAAGAGATGAAAGACATTGCAAAGTAAAAATTAACACGACTTGGTGGCTCGCTGAATAAAGTAACTCAAGGAGAGGAATAAATAACAAAGGACCACACTTTTTAATCCTGGAGCTTGAGTGTAGCTTCCTCTTCCTCTTGGGGCCACAGGTAGACCACCTTTCCCAGCCTCCCTTGCGGTTGGGTATACCATGTAATTGAGCTCTGAGGAAAGATTGTGAACAGAAGTAATGTGTTCCCCATAAAGGTCTGGTCCATAAAAACTTCCCACATGTGTTTCTCCACTCTCCTTCCCATCCTCCCGATGAATGAAGAGGGCTCTGAGGCTGAAGAGGGGGTCAGATCAACAAGACTGAAGGAGGGCTACATGAAAGTCTGCCTGCCAAATAGGAACACCACCTGGGCTTCACATGGCTCACCGCGGCAAGCCACTGACATTCTGGAGTCATTTGTTACGGCAATTAACTTATCCTGAGACTGAAACAGTAATCGTGCCATTTTAACAACCAAGAGAAGAAGTTGATATGGGCTTAGAGGATGAGATAATAAATTCAGTGTTTCATTTAGGGTTGTTTTGCTTTGATGTACTATAAAACCTGACCTAAACTAATTTAAAGGGGGGGGAGGAGTTATTGACAACAGGTACTATAAAACCTGACCTAAACTAATTTAAAGAGGGGGGGTAAGGAGTTATTGACAACACTTCCAACGTTCAGTTCTGTATAGCTCAGAAGGAAGCTTTTTCCACCAAGTTATGAGTTTCACTTTGATTGGCCCAATTTAAGTCATGTGCCCCACCTGAGAACCAATCATAAAAGCCCTGGTTGTCCTGAGTGGAGTGGCTCTGTACTGGGAGAACAGTCAACTCTACCCAGAGCAAGGGTGAGGATGATTCCCCAGAGGGAAAGCAGGGTACCACTACTACAGAAGGGGAAATGGACGTCCAATGTTAAAAAGCAGTAAAAGTGCTTCACTTTCTGTTTCAGACATGCCTAATTATTTGGAATATCCAAATGGAAAGGACTTTATAGAACAGAACTAGACATGCAGTTTAATCCAGGCTGTGTGAATAAGAGAGTTTCTTCCTTTTTCTGAATCCCTAAATCCGAGAAGACTGAAGGAAGAAGACAAAGAATTCCTTTTGGGGGTCCCATTTGATATGTGGCTTCACTGTTTCCATTGCCTGTCTTTTCTACTCAGTCTTTTTTTTTTCCTTATTTTTTCTGGGGGTGGGGTGTGCGTCAGGTTTTTGTTGCAGCACACGGGATCTTTGTTGAGGCACGCAGGATCTTTTCGCTATGGCGCGTGGTCTGCTGGGATTCTCTCTAGTTGCGGCGTGGGCTTCTCTCTAGTTGTGGTGCACAGGCTCCAGGGTGCGTGGGCTCTGTAGTTTGTGGCACGTGGGCTCTCTCGTTGAGGCGCGCAAGCTCAATAGTTGGTGGCACACAGGCTTAGCTGCCCCACGGCATGTGGGATCTTAGCTCTCCGACCAGGGATGGAACCCGCTTCCCCTACATTGGAAGGCGGATTATTTACCACTGGACCACCAGGGAAGTCCCTCTACTGAGTCTTTATGTGAGAAGTTTGGGAAGTAAGGAACGTATTTTTAGGGACACCGGTGAGGAACGCAAAAGAGATAATACATAATATTGAAGAGTATTTTGCAAACCTCACACTCCCATAGCCTTTTTAAAAATGCTGATTTTTAGACTCAATTGATGAAGGCGGCTGAGTTGGGCTGCACAACTCCAGGACCAGCTTTCATTGAGAAAGCTAACATGAAAACAGTGTCCCCTGGAGTTGTACAATATACCAGCACTGGATTCTGGAATTCTCTTTACATAACAAAAGTCTTTAGACATAGAGAATCTGACTGACTATGGTCTGAACCTTGCTTCCACAGCTTGGAACATTCTAAAGCCTTCCCCATACTTTTATAAAATGCTTGATCTTACTTGAGACATTTACAGACTATATTCTACTTACTTACTTCCGGATCTTACTACGTCCTCTCGATATTTCATGCCCCCCAAATCCTCTCCTTCATGTGAGTCTGCCATCTTGGTTCTACCCTCTGTGGATCTCTATGAAAATTTTCCTAAGAACTTTACTTAAGATTTAAGGTTGTCACTGAGGAAGAATTACATCATATGCCAGACAGCAAATTAATAAAATCCCCATTTGATTTTTCTGTTCTCCCCACAAATCCCTCTTTATAAGCCCCTCTTTATTAACTCAAAACTCCACATTTATTTTGACCCTTTAGCATAAAGCTTTTCCTATATCTCTTCCTGCTCCAGTACTTCAGTATCTTCTATCTAGACTTTCTTCATACCAGAACCATGCCATCCTGATTACTGTAGCTTTAAAGTTTTGAAATTAAGTCATGTAAATCTTCCAACTTTGTTATTCTTTTCAATATTGTTTTGACTATTCTAGATCCCTTAGATTTTCATTTTCAGTTTGTCAGTTTCTACCCAAAAAAAAAAAAAAAAAATCTGGGGAGAAATGACAGATCATGTTTCCAATCCACGCACACAGTATATTTCTCTCCATTTACTTAGGTCTTTTAAAATTTCTCTCAGCAGTATTTTGTTATTTTCAATGCTCCATATTTTGCTAAATTTAACCCTAAATATTTCATTCTTTATGCTGTTATTTATGGTGCTTTTTAAATTTCAGTTGTAATTGTATATAGCTATCATATAGAAATACAGTTGATTTTTATATGTTGAGTTTGTATCCTGCAACCTTGCTAAATAGGACACAAAATGATACAGTAACTTTGGAAACAGTCTGGCAGTTTCTTACAGAGTGAAACATACACTGACAGTATGACCTAGAAGTTCCACTTTTAGGAAATGGAAACATGTCCTCACAAAGATGGGTATGCAAATGTTCATAACAGACAAAACTGGAAACAACCCAAACGCCCATCAACAGGTGCACAGATAAACAAATTGTGATATATCCCTACAAAAGAACACTACTCAATGATTAAAGGAACTAGCTAGTAATACATGCAGCAACATGGATGAATCTCATGGATGAATTTCAAACAGAGCAAAAGACAGCAGACAAAAGAATGAATATTATATGATTCCATTTATACGAAATTCTGGGAACTACAAGTTTAATATATAATGACAGAAAGTAGATCAGTGTTTGCCTAGACTAAGGATTAACAGGAGGAATACCTGGGAAGGGTCACGGAGGGGACATTTTGGAAAGATACAAAAGTTCTGTCTTGATAATGGTGGTGACTACAGTGCTGTTTAGTCAAAACTCACTAAATTGAGCATTAAAATGGATGCATCTGGGCTTCCCTGGTGGTGCAGTGGTTGAGAGTCCGCCTGCCGATGCAGGGGACACGGGTTCGTGCCCCGGTCCGGGAACACCCCACATGCCGCGGAGCGGCTGGGCCCGTGAGCCATGGCCGCTGAGCCTGCGCGTCCGGAGCCTGTGCTCCGCAACGGGAGAGGCCCCAACAGTGAGAGGCCCGCGTACAGCAAAAAAAAAAAAAAAAAGAATGCATCTGTTGTAGGTACATTTTACCTCTTTACTGAGAAACTGAAACTGCTCAGGCTACTTTTTAGAAAGCAAGAAGTATGTATACACCAAGAAACAACTGAACTTCAAGAACATAGCACATAGGACAGAAAAGAGGGAAATTTTCCTAAACTTCACTAGGTTGTTCACTAGGTTGTTAGAACTTCACTAGATTCACTAGATTGTTAACCTCTACACACAGTGCTGACCAGTAGAACTCTCTGCCCTGTCCAGTACAGTAGCCACCAGGCATACATGGCTATTGAGCTCTTTAAATGGGGCCGGTACAAATGACTAACTGAATTTTACATTTTATTTAATTCTAATTAATTAAGATTTAAATTTTAATAGCCACCTGTGGCTAGTGGCACCATACTGGACAGAGCACCCAGGATAGGAAGTGTATTTCCTAAGTCTTGGTGTGCCTATTACGTCATCTTGGACCTGGTAGTAGCTGTTCACCGAAGGCAGAAAAAGGAAAAAATGAAATTAAATAGGATCCAAATAACCCAGTGTACACTGTAGCTGTGCCAAGTGGTGGACAGAACACCAGACTTGGTCCTTTGGTTCCTCTTCTGTTAAAACGGGGCTCTTACTCACTACAGACTCACACTGTCCTTATGAGGCTAAAATGAGAAATGCAAGTGCAAGTGGAAGGTACTGGATGCATTAGCAACGTAGTGGCAGCATCTGGCGCCACCAAGGGATTTTAAGCTGCAGGATCAAGAGGGTCATGGTCAGGCCTTCCCGGAGCCACAGGAAGAGACTCTGCATGTAGACCTTGGTTCCAGTCTAGCCTTGACATGCTAACACTGCAGTCTCCGAGGAGTGTAAACCACGGGCGCCTCATAAACCTTTCGATTTACATACACACGTGTCACCTTTCCTAGGGCCACTTTACCAGTTTTGACCGCTGCTTTGCAGGGGAGCACGCTCTACTTAAGAAATGATGATTGCGGCGGCGGCGGCCTGCAAGGATAAAAGAGGTGGAGCTCACTACCGGTAAATGAAAGAGAGCCCCACGGTGAATTACAGTCCCGCCGGAGGCAGAAACAGAACCTGGAATCCTCGTTTGCACCCTCCGTGGTTCAAATGGTGTCCCGCGATCTCCAGTAACTGCTCGCTCCTCCCTCCACGGCTGTCTTTTGTTTTTGAAAGCCCGAGACCGACAGTCAATTATTATCTGTGCATGCAGGTGTTGTTGAAGAGCCCAATTTGTGAACAATGGCCCTTCCCACGTTGTCCAAACACAACGATTGCTCCGCAGCTGTTATTTGCGGAACCTGTCACCGTTCGCCGCGCTGCCGCGGAGCCGCCAGCTGTCCCGGAGCGCGCTGCGCCCGGCGCCGCCCACCGCTGACAGCGCCCCCCGCCCTCCCCGCGCCGCCGCCCACCGCCGCCTTGCGCGGGATGCCCGGAAGCTCGACGCGCCGCCCTGCTCCACCCGCCCGGCAAAGCACGCCTGACAGCCTGGCCGTGGTCTCCGCCTTCCTCGGGCGGTCTGGCCCGGTTTCCAAAGCTCACTCCTCCGAACCCTCCCTTCCCATTCTGTATTCATTGGGGCAGAAAAACAGAATCCACGGACGGAGTTGTTAGGCCAGCCTGGTAGGACACGAGTTTAAAGAACAAATATTCATTTGGGTGTTTATTTTAAAGGTGTGACCCAAAATTCAGGTTCAGATCTCCTTGCCCTGTAACATCTGGACGAAATTGTCTTGAACCCACCAATTCTATAGTCGAGGAAGGTCCAGAGACTCCCCCAGAGTCCTGCTAGTTCCCATGGGGTCTGATGTCCTCTTACCGCCTGAATCTGCACGCCATTCTTGAGTTCCTCCACCTACCCTAAAGCGAAATGCAGCCCTTCCACTGGTTCCCAAAATAAATCTGCTGGCATGAAGCAGTTCCTGAGAGGTTTCACTGAAAACACAGAGGGGGTTTTCACAAGAAGAAGGGACACCTCTTGGAGGACACTCTCAGCCATTCCCCCCACCCCCTTCCCATGGTGACATCCCTTATGTTTCAACCCCCAGAGCTCCAAATTCCTCTCCCCCTATTATACACACAGCAATTCTCTGATCCCCAGGCCCTTCCCCCAAGCTTCACTACCCAGTTGCTACCAACGGCCTTCCATTGCCAGGGCTCCCTCTCCTTCGGGGAAGAAGCACTTTTCTTCCTGGTACAAAGACCTTCAGTTTCCAGTGGTGTCCTGCTGGCGTCAGCATGTCTGCTGGGCTGCCAGTTTCTCAAAAAGTTCACTGGCCTCCAGCACTCCGTTTTCTCATGTCAGGACAATTCACATAGAGTGGATGGCTAGCTACTCAAGGAGCAGGATTTCATAATAGTTTTCAGCCCCGAACTTCCAACAGTGATTTTAAAAACATCAATTGCTGAATCTTGTACGATGCAGAAGCCATGCTTGCTGGGCAATATATACTTAGATTGACATATTTTACAGTCTAAATTCAAACTGTCTAGCCTTTTCCAAATCCCTGACAGGTGACTTCAGTCTTCCTCAAGACTGTCCATGCATTTGTGTACACATTTCAAGATTACAGACACGAGCATATAGTATTTCTTAGATTATGATACTATAGATACCTTATAATAAAGAATATTTTGAGTGTGAACTGAATATATTTCCTAAATTTCTTCGGACACCAATTTCTAAGACCTGTGCCATTCTCAAGCATGGAGCTATAAAATAAACTGAATAGTCCCAGATCTCTTCTTAACCCCATTTTATGCTAATGGCAATGCACTCTAAAATGACCAGTCATGTCCTTTACAGAGTAACATTAAGGCTACCTTCCTAATTTGTAGTTAAATTTTTTAAATGTATGTTAAAAGCATAAAATACTCTATAATTCCTTCTCCCTTCACTTTTACCCAAGAGACAGAGATCAATCAAAAAGAATATTTTTTAATCCTGATCTTAGATGACATACCCCGGTTTGTTTTGGAATATTATTAAGGGCCTGAAGGAAAAAGAAATTTTTTGAAAGAAAGTTGAAATCAGCTTCCCAGAGAGAACATTAAGATTCAAGAAATTTCCATTTCAAAGGACTCTAGAATTATGTCCACTGCCCTTGAATTCCGTGACACCGAGGCAGCAAGGCAAATTCACACAGGAGAGGGAATGGGACTATCCTGAACGCAAGGCAAAACTCATCTGATTCAAAGTGGTCCTGTCCTCAGCGGTGGCATGTGGTTGCTTCAAACAGCAACAAGCCTGTGCCTGCACCAACGTTCCAGGCTGGTGCCCACACACTGTCTCCAGGGCAGAGTTAGATGTCACAGCCACCCGGGGAGGAGAGCAGTTCTGTGCGTGTTAACAAGCTCTGTGGAAGAAGGCAATCCACTTGGCTCAGTACCACGTTAGACTGGGGAAATACGAACTGGACTCTGGGCAAATATTTATCTTCGAGGGACCTCCGAGAGACCTCTGGGGGAGGAAAATAAATCTCTACACATGTTTACTCATACTGATTTCCAACAGCCCATCTAAATACAAGTGCAGCATTTCATTAAACAGACTTCTTCAATGGCCACTGAGCTGGGTAAATACATTATAAATAAAGGCACAGATCCCCTTTTCAGGGCAGATGGAGGTGTAATGTTTGAGTACATGATCCCTGTATCCCAAACCAATCCCTTCTCTGGGGGCCCAGGAAGCAAGGAGTTTGCTGAAGGATTTCATTTTCTTTTTCGATAGAGTCGTTTATGGAGGGACTTCCATTTGAAGGAGAATATGCTCATTTTCACAGTTTTGGAAAAACAGAAATTTAAAAGAAGGAAAAAAGACCATTGTGAAGGCTGCTCACCCTTGATCTATCCAAGGAAAGTGCTAGGATTTGTAAGCTCAAGAAGTTCATTGAACATGATTTTAAAAATGACTTGCACAGGGTCTGTTTCCTCATCTGGCTGGAACGACAAAGCTAATGTTGGACTCCAAGTTTGAGTACAAGAAGGAAAAGTGCATGACCTCAGAGCACCTTCCCACAGCAAGGCCCCAGGTGATGCTTGAGAAAGCACGTGCTTTTGGACAAGGCTCCAGCATGTACATACACACACACACACACACACACACACACACACACACACTCCTTCCACACAATGGCTTGGTGTAAAGAAAGCAGGGAAATCCCTCTCCAGGCTACAGATTCGCCCATGTTATTAGTCACCCTACCCTTCTCCTCCCAACTCTCCCTGGCAGCTGGGCTGGGCAATGACTCAGGAAGGCAGGAGGTGGGGAGAAGCTAGTTCACCACCATGGCTTAAGAAAAACTACTGAGGCCTTTTCAAGTATAATTAACTCATAAACTTACTAGTCATCTGGAAAGGGAAGAAGGAGGCCAATGAGGGGTACAGGTGTGTGTTTGGGGCAAGGTGGGAGATGAAAGACATTTGGACAATAGTTGGAGGAAAAGTGATAGCCCCTATTTTTGTGAAGATGGTTCATGTAAACAAGCAAATGACATTCTGATAACCTATGCACACTTCTCCATGAGCCATTCTGCTGTGGGGAGTTCTTCCGAGTTCAGCAAAGCCCCCGACATCACTGATGAAACCAAGTCCCATCAGCACCACATATTACCTACTGGAGGAAGATGCAAGCAGCCCTGCGGAGTAAAACAGGATCTCAGGAAGGGAGAGCTGAGAGAGGTAGCATGAAACTCAGACCCGAGCCAAAGTGAGAGCTGAGTACCAAGACACACCACAGTCAGATGGAGGAAAAACAGTGCCAAACTACAGTGTCTTCAGGACTGAAAGAATTTCTGTTGAACATGGTGGATCCTTTCTCGGAGTATGATATCTGATTTGGCCATCTTGAGAGAGAACACCAAAGGAAACCCAACCTAGACACAACTGATTGTGTTTGGGGGTAGCACTGGATCTGCTCTTTTTTCTTTGTGCATACAGCAAAATGTCTCTGCCCTCCATCTTCACTACTCAGAGAGAAGGGCAATAGCTTGCTCTCTGCTAACCCCACAATGATCACATCATAGATGTTTACCACCCTGACCCTTGCCTGTCCCTCCCTGTCATAGCTGGCTGCTCACACCAGCCATGATGACATGATTGTAGCTCCAAAAGTGGAACATTAGGGAGGATAACACCCTAAGATTCTCAACATTCAATTACACGCTCCCCAGCCCTGATATTCCAGACTGCAGCACTCCCATCAGCATGATTTGCAACTGATTTATGAAGCAAACCCCACTGTTTCTGGCTCTTATTCAGCCCCAAATACAAAGGAATGAGTAAAAGCTGTTTTCTCCGCAGCAGTATCTTGCCTCCTTGGCAGGTGGAGAGGATGATGTATGGAATAGCTGGCATCTCCTCCTCCTTGGAAAGGGATTCAGCACACACAGTCCTGTCAGCCAACACACCAGCCAGCTGACTCTCCGGGGGCCGCGGAAGGCCAAGCGGCAAGGCTGGCCCCAGCTGCCAGTTCCAGGAGAATAAGCCACTGAGTTCGTTCTGCCCTCTCCTGGAGCCCAAATCCCCAGGCAGCCTCAGCCTCCAGAGCCCACGGTATGGTCTACGCTCCACATTCCAAAAATCCTCTCCCATTGTTATGTGTAACCAAGTACATTAAAATGTCACTGGAACTCTCTCTTAAGGCCCTTTCTAAAAGCCTGTCTGTCCCACTAAAGCGTCCCTTTAATATACCCATGTTTCCTCTATAGAACACATACATTCACACCTTCTGATAGGCACATAGCTATCAACAGGCTATCAATAGAGAAGCTTTCCTCCAAATGCTGAAACTTTAGAATGTCTTCTGTGTTGTTTGCCTCGTGTTCTTACAGAGTCAGTGCTCCGAGAACTCAGGAGCCCTCTGTGCACGGAGAGGCTGCTCGCTCGCGGCCTCTCAGGCACGTCTCACTATCTGGCCCAGTAGTGGCCCCTGAGGTCTTTACACAGGGGCCTGGGGCTGCAGTCTGACTGGGGGAACGGGGACTCGTCTAAAGCTGGCTCTGTGCAGCAAGTACACTGTTTACTTAGATTTAATGTTGACGTGCCGAAGTTTAGAGTTGGAGCTCGCGAAATCACGAGGAGCCCGAAAACCCCACCTCCACCTTGGAGCTGCAGGCTTCATAGCCCAAGTGCAGCCATTGATTACGGTGCCAAGATACCCCAGAGTCCTTCTAGAAGTAGCTTCAGAGGCCAGCCGACCAGCTTTCTGCTGTCAAAAAGGAGGCATGTAAAACAGCCCATTTCCCTAGCATGTGGCAAGGTTGAAGTGAGAAGATCATTCTGACAAACATGGTGGCATGGGGTAGACAGAACTCCTGTGTGGTTGGGGCAATAAGCACTGCCATTAATTTAGCGTTTACCAAATAATACACACTATCTAAAAAGCCTTGACTATACTATCTCATTTAACACTCACCACAGGCTTGTGGGGTAAATATCACTACCCACCCCATTTTAGAGATGAGGAAACTGAGCCCCAGTCCCAAGATCCAACAACGAGCAAGCAGGGGTCCCACGCTTTGAACCCAGGTCTGTCTGACTATAAATTTCCCTTGCTGCTACAGCCTGCCATATCTCCCAGTTACATTATCTTCACCCTGGATTTCTGATTTCCCTCCCTGTTATCAGCCCTCACAACAACAACCAGATAGTTTGGTGCCACCCCTCAGCAAGAAGTGCGAGAGTCGTTTCCCAGGTTAGGAATGTAGGATAAACAGCTCACGGCACCGGCAGGTGGTGTGGCACCAGGCCATCGGAGGATGGCCAAAGCCAGTGGAGGCTGTCCTCTGAGGAGAGGTGGGTCTGAGAAGGGGATATTTTCATTACCCAGTGAGGAAAGGATGCAGAGGTACTTCTTTAATCAGGGGATCCGCTCGCTCCTTTCTGGTTCCAAACAGCTTCCTGCTACTTAGCAGACTCGTTGGGGAGGGAACTCCTTGGTGTCACTTTGTCATCACAGGCCACCAGGAAACGACCCCACTACCTTCCTGGCATTTGCGACTTCACTCCAGCTCAGGTGTTTTTTAGTGTATGTCCCATGCAGTATTTGCGCATACTTATTCTAAAAAATTATTTGTTGCTTATCTGAAATTCAAATTTAACCAGGGTCTTGTATTTTACCTGCATTTCGCACAGGCTCCAAATACAGCGCTACTCTCTTCAAAAAAATAAGCGTGCTAATGAAGGTCAGGAAGTGTCATACAGATGGTGATTGGGACCTAACCAAGCCAGCTCGGCCCTGAATTAAGACCCGGAGAATCCTTAGTGCACCCACCCCCAGAGCCCTCCCCTGGAGCTTCATGAGAGTATCTTCCGACCAGGAAAGGCCTCAGCTAAGCAGTTGGATCCCTAAACACCCCAGGAAAGGTAGATGAGTCAACAGTACATCGATCTCTGTGGGTGCAAATACACAGTTCCTTTCTCCTCAGTTCCTGTTCAGGGTAAGTGTCCATGTAACACTCTCCTCTGCTAGCAACAGGGAAACCTCTTCCCTCTCCCGTACTAGCATATTTTTAACAAAGCAGCTAAGATCTCCCCAGCTGAAACTTCTCTTTCACAAAGATTTGCTTGGAGGAGCAGATGGGAAGAATGGCAGTTACGTAGCAAAAAAAAAAATTACACTGGATGCCACAGCAAGTTCCCACTCGTAGCCGCCAGCTCTGTCCAATGTTTTCACTTTTCAAGCGCAAGCATGTTGTTGAAATCTAGATGCCATTTCAAAACAAGATTCCGAAAGAACAGCAAGGGGGTTTCACTGGCACGGTATTCTCTCCCTTCTTTCCTGCTCTCCAGCGAAACAAACGTCAATGTTTCCACATCACCTTCTACAGAAAGCCTGTTCTGTTCTCCCTGAGAAATCCAAAGCCCAGCCGACCAGGAGAGCAGCCTCCCCAGGTTCCTGCTGTAGTCCTGAAATTCTGTTTTCTGTGTGGCCTCTCGCACCTGGCTCTTATCACTAAGTCATCCGGGCCACACACCCACAAAAGACGGCACCTGATTTGGCAAGAGCTTAGGACCAACAGCCTGAACCCGGCTTCCTCTGGACAAGCCCAATCCCCTCCCCCGTCCCCAGGCTACCCACACCTGGGACAGGCAGTCCCTTCCAGTTTCCTAACAGCCTGTTTCAGTGTGTCTGAGCTACAGGCCTGGGGGAAGATCTGGGTGACCTGTGACCTTGGCTAACCCTAGAGCAGTTTTCAGTTACTCTTCTCTGGGTCTAGGACCAGTGATTCCTGTCGGGGGTGGGGAGCCCGCCCCTCAAGAGGAGCCTAATGATACTGTCTAGCAGGATGTTTTATTCAAAAAAGCAAAATTAATAGTATGTCATTTTATATTGGAAAATTATTTATTATTTTTGCAACACAAACTACAGAAAAGAAAGGGCAAACATTTACAGAAATAAATCTTTCACATTTTGTAGTAAGAATAATAGCTAATATTTGAGAGCAGCCTAACCCCAGGCATTATGCAGAGTATTTTAAATGCATCATTTGGTTGATTCCTCAGCCATCCCATGAGACAGTACTATCATCAGCCCCTCAGCCCCTCGGCCAAGTAGGGAGACAGAGGCACGTCCCAGCGAGGGCCAGGGCTGCAACTTAGATCCCAACATCTCACCAGAGTA
The DNA here is from genome assembly GCF_964374135.1 of Grampus griseus. Classification (NCBI taxonomy): domain Eukaryota; kingdom Metazoa; phylum Chordata; class Mammalia; order Artiodactyla; family Delphinidae; genus Grampus; species Grampus griseus. Next base: position 60,133,930 of record NC_139001.1, read on the forward strand.
AACCCTCACCATCACTCCACATCATATCTGAGGACCAGATCATGTTTAGCCATCGCCTCAGATATCACTGGCTTTCTCTCCTGCCACAGAGACCTGAGACTACACTGAGAATCAGAAAAAACAACTATAAAATCAGTTATAGGGACTTCCCTGGTGGTCCAGTGGTAAAGAATCCGCCTTACAATGCAGGGGATGTGGGTTCGATCCCTGGTCAGGGAATTAAGATCCCACATGCTGCAGGGTAACTAAGCCTGCGCGCCACAACTACTGAGTTCGCGGGCCTCAATTGAAGAGCCTGCGTGCCGCAAACTACAGAGCCCATGTGCTCTGGAGCCCGCGTGCCACAACTAGAGAGAGAAAACCCGCATGCCACGACTAGAGAGAAGTTCAGGCACCGCAACGAAGAGCCTGCGCGTTGCAATGAAAGATCCCGCACGCCTCAGCGAAGATCCCACGTGCTGCAACTAAGACCCGATGCAGCCCAAAATAAAATAATATAAAAATAAATAATAAATCTTTTTAAAAAATCGGTTATTACCTTGCCATTTCCAACAGCCTAGTAGACTGTACACATGCTACAGAGTGTCAGCAGGACAAAACTAATAAAATCATAGGTAGACCTGGCTCTTTCCTGTTAAATTCTTGCCAAGGAAGAAAATCTTCAGGGAAGTCCAGGAAAAAATCGAGTTTAGCTGAATATCTTCAGCCACTGAAAGAAATCAGTATGTCACAGCATTTGATTAGTGCCTTGAACACAGCAGGTACTAAAGCCATGTTATTCTGTTGAAATTGGGACAACTTTATAGGAAGGATTACTTCTCTCTCCCTATCCCCCACCTTAAGATGAACCTTAAAATGTCATTCATTCACTAGACAGGCATTAATTGAGTTCTGCCATGACGAGGCATCACTGGGCATGGTGATAACCCAAGATGAAGCAGGTGCCATTCCTGTAATTGAGAGCATTATAATTTGGGGAATTATATACTTTGGGGGGAAAGTTATATACTTTTTAAAGACAAATACATGTGTATTCGTTTTCTACTGCTGTGTTAACAAATTACCAAAAGCTGATTCTCTCACAGTTTTGTAGGTTAGAAGTCCAGGCACAGAGCGGCTGGGATCTCTGTTCAGATCTCACTGGGCTGAAATCAAGGTGGGCTGAGTTTCTCATCTGGGGCTCAGGGTCCTCTTCCAAGCTCATTCAAGTGTGGGCAGAATTCTTTTCCTTGCAGTTATAAGACTGAATTTCCCATCTCCTCCATGACTATCAGCCAGGCTGCTCTTAGCTCCTAAAGGCCACCTCCCTCCCTTGCCACGTGGCCTCCACCTTCAAGCCAGCAATGGCGTGTAGAATTCTTTTGCTTTGAAACTCTGACTTTCTCCTCTGGAACCAGCCACAGAAAACTCTCTGCTTTTAAAGGGCCCACTGGATTAGGTCAAGTCCAATAGGCTAATCTCCCTTTTGTCATATCACGTAGCATAACCATGGTATCTCGTCATATTCACAGGTTCTGCCCACATTCAAGGAGAGGAGATGAGATAAGTGTGTGGGTCACTGGGGGTCATCCTAGAATTCTGCGTGCCATAATATGCATGTAAAAATATTGTGTTTTCAACCATTGTCAGCAGTGGCTCCCCCAAACCCTTGGTGTCATCAGAACACAGGGGGAAGAAAGGATGCTTAATATCATATAGTAGTCAAAGAATAACTGTCCTGGATGAAATACCCAAAGGACGCTCACCGAGAAACACTAAACTAAATGAAACAGAAAGAGCCTTAAAATTTGATGGAATGCCAGAGCCCTTCTTTGAATAACAAAAGGTCCATTAAAGACTGATATGACTCCTCTTTTATACTGGTAGATTCCCCCCCACCAGGTGAAGACAGAAACTAAATGGATAGAAACTGTGCTATGCCACGTAATGACGGAAGCCCAGTAGCTTCCCGAAACAGGACTAGGCTCCTACCTAAGGAGAAAATATTTCTTTTCTTAATGTGATTTCTGACTTAATTATTCACCACCCTCTTCCTGTCTGTTCTTGGAAGATGCTCAAATTTAACAGGTCAACCAATGCAGTGATCAAGCTGACTACTGTTCTCCATGTGGCTACACTAAGGGAAAACTTGACCTTGAGTTTCACCCCTCTGGTTTAGCACACTGTTGTGGAAACCAGGGGACAGAGGAAGGTTATCCTGAGAATGAGGGTCTTTCCTCTGGAAGGAGAGAAATTTGGGGAGCAGAGGGCAGGGGAGTAAGGTCCTTCCCACCTGGAGGTTGTCAAGCATTTGAGCAGGGTTCTGAAGGATCAGAAGCTTTGCATTTTTGAGATAAGGCAGGAGAAGCTCAGCAATGAGGAGAAGGAGAGTACGGCAGTGAAAGGGCAGTGAAACGAGAGCAGGTTACTTCTTTGGAAGGAGGAAGCTAAAGTATGTTTGGAGGCTGAGAAGGACTCAGTGGAAAAGAATAGAATGAAGACCAGACTAATGATACAACCGAAAAAGGAACCTGCAAGGTTTCAGAAAAGTCGGCGGGGGCGGTGGGGGGCGGGTATAAGATGCAATGGGAAAGTATTAACTATGGACACTTCTGCTTCTGTGATACGAGGAAGGAAGGAAGGATGGGTGAAAACACAGAGATGCTGAAGTGGGTAGGAAGAGGGGAGTTAGGTCAGGTGGTCTCAGTCTCAGTAACTGTAAGTCCTCTGCCAGTGAGAGTTTTTAAAGTGCAGTATATCTTACATATTTAAAAATGCCCAATGTTTCCCCTAATTTTAGCTATCCCTGCCATGGGGGTTAGGGGAGGAAGGCTTTGAGAAATACTAATGTTAGAAATTAAAAGGAATAAAAGCATCCATGACTAAGGAAGGGAGCCAACATTTGCTGAGTTATTAATGTTAAAACAAGACATTTAACCAAAAAGAAATGGAAACAGAACAGAAGTGTTTCTTAAGGGCACAGGAGAAAGATGTGCAAGGTAGCCAAAGTCCAAAGGTTCCTAAAAGAGAGACACCGGATACCAGCTCCTCTATCCCGCAAACCTTTCTGGAAGGAAAATATGTCTTCACAGTTGAAGGGGGTAGGGAGTGCCCCTGCCATGACCTGATGGATGGGGAAAAGTTCTGTTTACCCAGTTTTCTTCCTATTTGTCTATAACCAGCCAGGTGTTTACAGAAAGAGAGAAAAGTCATTGACCCTATACTTACTAATATGCTAGCTCAATAAACAGGGGGGTTATATTCCATTCACATTTTGAAGAAAATGTTACAATTGCTAGAGAAGAACCAGCTATTTAGTCTTCTGTAAAAAGAATAATTTTGTAATGTACCAAGGCTATCTGAATTGAGTAAGGGGTCTGGGGAAATTTTGCCTGATGAAATCAGTTTTTCCTAAGTGAGCAGCTACAGCAGAAGGAGGGTAAATGTTTTACCCGGTTCTGGTCAATAATGAATGAGTCCAGTCTCCATTTTTGTAAAGAGATCGTACAACCTTACCATCCCTAATACAACTTTGGCCTCAAATCTTCAGCTCTGTCTGACAAGCTAGATCTTACCGCAGCTTGGGAATAGAGCTTTGGTTCTTAATATTTTTTTAATACATCAAAAACACTTCAGTTTAACTGATTTGGGTCAGCTGTGAGCCATTAGTCAGTGGGAACTGATGGGTAAAGATGATATATATGCAAATGAATGGGAAAATTTTTGATGCACCAAGTTTAGGAGAAAGAGTGATACATATGCAGTGCTGTTATACTACAAATATTCTAAGTAATCAAAACGGTTTGACATACTGTGTACATTTCAAAGAAGGTTTGTTGTATCAGTCAAACCATGTAAAAAGCGTGATGTGCAATTTGAAACAGCGGCCAAGATTTAGCAGAAAATGACGAGATCAAACAGCAATTTAGGAAAAGAGAGAGAGAGGGAGAAATAGATTGTTTTGACTCCATTTCTATGGTTATCTAAGCAAAATCCAGGCCAGCTTTTTACAACAACCTACCTAAGGTAAGTCACAATGAAGGGCTGGCTGGCAAGCCTTTAACATACCCTAGAGAAATGTATTATGATTCAGGAATATTTTTTAAATGTACTACTCAGCAAGAATACTGCAGCTCTCCTATAGATTAGGAAATTGACTATGTTCAAGGCCATTAAGGACAGCCCAGAGCAAATTACAAGAGAGTAAATCCTGGTACTGTTAGGCTTGGAGATATCCTCCTTCAGAAAAAAAGACAGATGAAAAAAGAAAAATACATTTTTTATTTGTACTTTAGCCCTGGAGCAAATACCAAGGTAGTTTGCCCCATCCCTGCCTCCCTGTGTTGGGTTAGGTAGTTACAAAGAGTTGCCACCTGGATGGGGTGTAAGTGCTGAAGCTCAGAGAGAGATAGACTCAAGAGCAAAGGATGACAGTGCCCATCAGAGCAAGGACAGGGTGACCAACTGTCCTGTTTGCCCAAGACTGAGGTGCTTCTCGATACTCAAGACACTCAGTGTTAAAAGCAGAAGAGTCCCGGGCAAACTGGGATGACTGGTCACCCTAGCAGGTATGGATGAAACTGCAGGAGCGGCTCCTGGGTGGAACTTCACCACCCGAGGCTGTTGGAGAACTGGGACTGTCGTACCTGGCTTGGTCCCCAGGCACGTACACCATGGTTTGGCTCCCTGAGGGACTGCACTCAACTGTCCCCCTTCCTTCCCTGGCAGGTACCCTGGAGCACTCAAGGCACACAAACACACAGAGACATACAGACACAGACACACACATACACATTGTATATCTTTGCTATAAATATACTTACATGCTAGAAAATAAAATAGTAAGTTACAAGGTTTAGAAAAGTAAGGGAAAGCAAAAGGAACAAAGCATTTCATTTCCTAGGCTCTGAATCATATTTATTTCAATTAAAAATTTTTCTAATTACAAGTAATATCCTCGTTACAGAAAAAAAAGTACACAGAAAAGATAAAAAGAAAGGAGACAACTCCCATTCTATTCAGGGACAACCACTCAATACCTAGATGGACTTCCCGCTCTACCCGTGGTCCTCAACCTTGGCAACATACTGTAATAACCTGGGAAGATTTTTAAAAATACTGAAACCTGGGACACACGCCCAGAGATTCTGAATTCATTGGTCTGGAGAAGTCTGATTTATTTCATTGGTCTGGTCTGATTTTATTGGGCCGGCATCAGTATTTTTTAAAGTTTCCTCCAGGGATTCTAAGACTCCGGAAAAGCTGGGAACCACTGCTCCAGGCCCTTTTCAAAGTGTCAGTCCCTTCACACACACAGACCCATACATGCAAACACACACACGTTTATATCATACCTAGCATGCCTTTTAAAATCTCCTGTTTTTTTCACTCAGCAATATATAGTGAATAGACTCCCATGTCAATAAATCATTTTGCAACACTTTAAGTGGTAGCATGGTATCCCAATGTATGGCTTAATTCATTTAACAAATTTCTATTTTTGAATATTTTTACTGTTTCCAGATTTTGCTCTCATATCTGCACTGGGAATAATAATTAAAATTCTGGACTCTGGAGTTGGACTGCTTTGGTCTGAGTCCCAGACACTGCCCTCACTAGCTGCGAGTGACCTCAGGCAAGTCACTTAAAACTCTCTGGGCCTCAGATTCCCCATCTGTTAAATGGGGTAATAGTGGTGCCTATCTTTTAAATGAGATAATACATATAAGGCACTAACCATGAGCTTAAAAAGCATTAGATATTATATAACTATTAACCTTTGGCCATTTCCTAAATTATTTTCTTAGGATAAATACCCAGAAGTTCAATCTTGAATCTAACAGTATGCATAATTTTGAGGTTTGTGATATGATTTCCACACTACCCTCCCACAAGTGTGAGTATCGTGCAATTACCAAAGTGTCTACTCTTAAGTAAAGGTGACTCCACCCATTTTCTCCACCCCTTACTCATGTTGTACCAGTTTTATGTCTTAATTTCATGATTGTAGGGACTTCCCTGGTGGTCCAGTGGTTAAGAATCTGTCTTGCCATGCAGGGGATGCCGGTTCGATCCCTGGTCGGGGAATTAAGATCCCACATGCTGTGGGACAACTAAGCCCGTGTGCCACAGCTAGAAAGAAGCCCATGCACTGCAACTAAGAGCCTGTGTGCAGCAAAGAAATATCCCGTGTGCTGCAACTAAGACCCAACGCAGCCAAAAATTAATTAATTAATTTTTTAAAAAAGTTCATGATTGTAATTATGATGCATGAAAATGATACAATGATCTGTAAAATTTGAAAATTAAGCATAACATTGACCTAAGAACTGGATTTGAAAAAGCTAATAATATCTGTAATTTATTTATAATTTATCTCCTAACTGCCTGGCAAAAAATGAGGTACTCAGGGGGAAAAAAAACAAAAACAAAAACAAAAACATGATACAAGACAGATAAAATAAACATTTCAGGAAAAAATCTTACTATTTGAAAAAGAAAGGGAAAGATATGAGATGGTCATGAATTTCAGCTCTGAGCTTCCTAGCAACAAAATAAAGACAAAAACACATTTCCCACTCCAAAATAAAAAGGAAGCACATTAACTTTATCTATAAATAAATGTCTTCCTGTTACTAAATTCTAAAAAGAATTACCATGCATTTCCTTATGTAAAAGCCACCAAATAACATAACAAACAATACAGTTTGGTCCAAATTTGCTGAAGATGTTAAAACTTTTTCATGTGACCAGTTCTCATATAGATCCTTGAAAAAATATGAGAACCTAAGACTTGGTTGTATTTCAGTGAAGACAGAGCTTTTGGTTCTAACTTATACCACATATGTTGTTTGGTGTTTCTCAAGTGTGACTTAAACTGTGGTGGTCATTAGTGTTGTTAACCAAATATTTCTGGTTTCCCCATTTTCAGACACATGGTAAGATTGCATATCACTGCCCCCTTAAATTAGGTGAAACCATGTGACATTTTGTGGCCAATGAAATGTGAGCATCAGTAATACATGGAAGTCTCAAGTGGAAACTTTAAATGCCAGGGCACATTTTTTCACAACATGCATACTGTTGTGGTCATTAGGGTACTCAACAACAGATTCTTATATATGATACCCAAAGCACAAGCAACCAAAGAAAAAAATAGATAAATTGGACTTCATAAAAATTAAAAACTTTTGTGCATCAAAGAATACTATTGAGGCTTCCTTGGTGGCGCAGTGGTTAAGAATCCATCTGCCAATGCAGGGGACACAGGTTCGAGCCCTGGTGTGGCAAGATCCCACATGCCACAGAGCAACTAAACCCGTGTGCCACAACTACTGAGCCTGCACTCTAGAGCCCACAGGCCACAACTACTGAGCCTGCGTGCCTAGAGGCCGTGCTCCGCAACAAGAGAAGCCACCGCAATGAGAAGCCTGTGCACCACAACAAAGAGTAGCCCCCGCTTACCACAACCAGAGAAAGCCCACGGGCAGCAATGAAGACCCAATGTGGCCAAAAATAAATACATAAATAAATTCAAAAGAAAAGAGAATACTATCAAGAAAGTGATAAGACAACCCACAGAAAGAGAAGAAATATTTGCAAATCATATATCTGATAAAGGTCTAGTACCCAGAATATATAAAGAACTCTTACAACTCAACAATAAAAGGACAAATAACCCAATCAAAAAGAGAGGATTTGAAGACACATTTCTCCAAAGGAGATACACAAGTGGCCAATAAGCACATGAAAAGATGCTCAAAATCATTAGTCATCAGGGAAACGTAAATCAAAACTGCTTCATACCTACTAGGATGGCTATAATCAAAAAGATAGACAATAACAAGTATTGAGGAGGATATGGAGAAATTGGAACAATTGTACACTGTTGGTAGAAATGTAAAGTGGTGCGGCCACTGTGGCAAATAGTTTGGCAGTTCCTCAAAAGGTTAAAATAGCGTTACCTATCTTATGACCCCGAAATTTCACTCCTAGGTATATACCCAAGAAAATTAAAGACATATGTTCGCTCAGATTTTATACATGAATGTTCATAGCAGCATTATTCACAATAGCCAAAAGGTGGAAATAACCCATGTCCATTAATTGATGAATGGATAAACAAAATGTGGTTTATCCATCCAGTGGAATATTATTCAGCAATAAAAAGGAATGAAGTTCTGATAAATGCTACAATATGGATGAAAACATTATGCTAAGTAAAAGAAGCCAGACGCAGAGGCCATATACTGGGTGATTCCATTGATATGAAATGTCCAAATTAGGTAAATCCATAGAGACAGAAAGCAGATTAGTGGCTGCCAGGGGCTGATGGGTAGGGAAAATGGGAAGTGACTGCTAATGGGTACAGAGTTTCTTTTGGGGGTGATGAAAATGTTTTGGAATTAGGTAGTAGTGATGGTTGCATAACCATATGAATATACTAAAAACCACAGGATTGTATTCTTTTAAATGTGTGAATTATATCTCAATTAAAAAAAAATAATTTTTAAAAGAATGCTAACGTCAAAACAAAACCTCAGTCAGCCTGGGTCCCTGAGTCTAGTTGAGGTCAATTAGCAAAACTCCCTAAACTTCTGTTGAGTTAATAACTGAGTTTAGGGACTTCCCTGGTGGCACAGTGGTTAAGACTCCGTGCTCCCAATGCAGGGGGCCCAGGTTTGATCCCTGGTCAGGGAACTAGATTCCACATGCATGCCACAACTAAGAGTTCACATGTCACAACTAAGGAGCTGGTGAGCCGCAACTAAGGAGCACACGTGCTGCAACTAAAGAAGCCAGTGAGCTGCAACTAAGGAGCCAACAAGCCGCAACTAAGGAGCCTGCCAGACACAACTAAGACCTGGTGTAACCAAATAAATAAATAAAAGTAGATATTAAAAAAAAACAGTTTATTTTGTTTAATATTGTTGCATAAGTGTGCCTATCCTTATTGATATGAAAACTAATTCCTTTTAAAGGTAATAAATTTGTACAGACCCCAAAGTTAACATAAATTATTTTCATTGTTACGTTACTTAGATATATATAAATATAAATTTCAGTTTAAGGTCCTTGGGCTTATATATACAAACAACTATAAAGCCAAAACAAGGTTATAAACTAAACAGGTACAAAACTACAAAACCAATAATATTCAAGTTACCAGCACTAAATCAGATGAGAGATGACACTGTTTGCTTCAACTAAATCACACCTGAATAGGCATTGACTGCAAGGGCCTCGAGTCTGACATGCAGGTAATGTCATGCCTCATGACACCTCAATTTTCTATCACTTTTCTAGGTTCAAACTCCTAAACAATTCACCCAGTCTTCACTTAGCACAAATGCATCTCATTAACCCGTGGCAAAGGAATTCTACTCTAAACAAACACAAAAACTAATACAGACACAAATTATGGACAAAGAAATAGTACGGCAGTATTTGTATACAAACTGATGATTTAGGCTACTTAGCATACATTTATATTGTGCTTTTTGGATTTTTTTTCAAAATAAAACATTTCATTTTTATTCTCTTAGCAAAATCTCACGAAGCTCTAAGATATAGAGCCTCTAGATAGTTACGATGCATAGCTAATGAAGAACTTCACTAGCCCCAGTCTGTTGCATCTTCCATACATACAAAGGTACTAAAATCATTAACTTGAGATATCTGTTCTTCGTGATTAGTAGTAATCTTTTTATATTTGACATGTATTTCCCAGCCAAAAAAATTCATATACATACTGGCTCCTCCCCTACTGCTTCTAAGCAAGTCACCTCAGAGCTACTGAGAGGCTGTTTCCCAGGCTATAGTCCTCATAAGGTCCCTGAATAAAACCTAACTCACAACTCTTACATTGTGCATTTTTTTTCAGTCAACATTCCCAATAATACATTTGCTGACCAATATAAGCTCCATGGCTCTGTTTGAGAAACTGAGACTGTTGTAGCCTAGACCACTGGTTTTCAAATTTGAACACGCATCAGAATCACCTGGAAGGGCTTGTTAAAACACTGATTGCTGGGCCCTACCTTCAGTTTCTAATTCAGTAGGTCTGAGGTGAGGCCCAAGAATCTGCATTTCTAAAACTTCCCTAAGTGATACTGATGCTCCTGGGAGCACAGTATCTTTCGAATATCAGGTGACTCTCTGGTAGCCATCAATTCAAGACAGGTTTCTGACAGCAACTCAATTCAAGGATACACTCTCCTCTGATGCCTGAAATCGGCATCCCGTAGGGCTGACTGGAGAGACAACCATCTGCTTTGATCACCAAACAGGAGGAAAAGTTAGCCTTCAGTAACGAGAACTGTGATAGTTAATTTTATGTGCAACCAGACTGGGCCACAGGGTGCCCAGACATTTGGCCAAACATTATTCTGGCTGTGTCTGTGAGGGTGTTTTGGGGTGAGATCAACATTCCAATCAGTAGACTGATTAAAACAGGTTGCTCTTCCTAACATGGGTGGGCCTCATCCAATCGGTTGAAGGCCTGAATAGAACAAAAAGGCTGACCCTCCCACTAGTAAGGAAGAACTGCCTGACTGCCTTCCGCTGGGACATCCTTTTTTTTCCTGCCTTTGGACTCACACAGCAACATCCACTCTTTCTAGGTCTCAAGCCAGACAGCATTTGGACTGGAACTACACCATCTCCCTCCTGGGTCTCCGGCTTGCTGACATGTCAGCCTCCATCATCATGTGGGCCAGTTCCTTAAAATAAATCTTTCTCTATCTGTATCCATCCTATTGGGTATGTTTCTCTGGAGAACCCTAATACAAAAACTAATGAGCCTTTCTTGGATTTTCACACAAACTGAGCCCAGAGGTAGAAGGAGGAAATTCTCATTAATAAACCTTCGTGATCCATCCACCTCCAGTCAAAAGTTTCTATAGCAACCTGAGTTTCAAAGCGAGGCTCGGGCCACATTTTCACAAACTGAAATGGAATAGATGGAGTAGATGAGTGGAAATAAGTAACCCCTTGTGATCAACCAAGAAAACGAGGAATAATAAAAGACTAGCACCAGTGCCTGAGTTGAATTAATTTACCAAGATTTAGGACTATGAAACACTGGGCGCACACACTTACTCTGCCACAGAGATTACCTAATTTCTTAAGGTCAAAGCAACGCTTCCACATCATTACCATTTCATACATGAAAAGATTTTTCTTCCTTTTCCTTAATTACTTCTAACTCATTCTGAGAGGCCACATAGTAGTGTATTAAGAGTGTGAGCTCTGAAGTCTTACATTTTGAATACCAATTTCATCATTTGCTAGTTGTGATGACCTTGGACAAGCTATTTAACCTATATAAGCCGCAGTTTACTCTTCTGTTCACTAGGAATAATAATCTAACCTGTCTCCGGATCTAACCAATCAAACAAACTACTTTTAAGTATTTATAATAGACAGGGCTCCATGCGGGGAATTATTTCCACAGACGACGGAGGAGTTGAGATGGGGAGGAAGCTGCTACCACCCTGCGGTGGAAGACAAAGAGAGGAGATGAAGTTATGAAAGTCCAGGGTCAGCTGAGGAAGCTGGGACGCTGAGGGCTTGTCTGCAGCTGCTGCCAGAGCGGCCTCCTGAGGCAGAGGTCGGGGGGCGGGGACGGGTCTCCCTGGCTTCTCCCACCCCCTCACCTTTCGGTCCTACGGATGCCTTCCACCGGACACACCATCCAGATGCAGCCTGGGAAACATGCCCTAGAGCTGGCTGTCCTGTGGCACCGAGCAGGGGCTCCATCTGAGGTCCAACGTTCCCAGAGCCAGCAGTGCATGGCAGGGAGTAAGAGACAGCAGGTGTAAAGTCCCCGGTCCGCTGCATATGGCAGACCCCTTGAAGCTGTGTATTTTAAATTGGGGCTGTTGTGTCTCACTCGCCTTTTCCTTAAACCCTTCAACAAACTTTCCACTCCTCACGGTCTCTCTTTGTCTTCCTACTCTCTCATCACCCGGTCCTTTCCCCCCACTTCCTCGCCCACACTCAACAGCAGAGAGCAAGTCGGCTGACCTCCCAGTGAAACTACAGACTCTATGAAACCCGAGGGATGGTGGTGTCAAGCTTTAGCTGCCAGATGCAATGATGTCCTCCTCTTCTCAGAGCCTGAATCCCCTGCCTTCACACACCAGGTCACAGAGGCATGACCACACAGCAAGCGTGGCGCCAGCACAAGCAAGACAGCAGGACGTGCCGGCCCTTTATCCTGAAGATCTCCGCCCAGACCCACCCCCAGTGGCCATGTGAGCTTGTGCAGTTTGCTGCAGAGTCAGCTCCTTCAAGCACCCCAGCTAGGTCTGCTGATCAGACGGAGATGGAGACAGATGACCTCGAAGTCCCCTTCCACCCCATCATCCTACGACACTACTGATGAAGTTAATTCCTATACAGGGACCCACAGGATGGAGGCCACCCGCCCCCGCAGCCCGCATCACAAATATAAACCAAAGTCAGCCTGCACTTAGGGGAAACACCTGTCAAGGTACCTTGTCTAACACCAATCCTCCAACTCAGCTTTAGCTAGCTCACCTTACCCTAGAAAATAGGAGCTGCTAGCCTTATAAGAAAGTTCCCAACCTCCTAGCCAATCATGTGCTGTTTCCGTGTTGCCTCTTCTAATATACCATAAAACTCGTTCTTGCCCAAAGCCCCTCCGGAAGAGTGCTCCACTGCTTGACTGTGCTCCCCTAATCCATGGATTGAGTAAAGGACAGAAACCTCACTAATAAAATGTTTTAGTCATTTGACACTATTATGGTTTCCATTTGTGTAAGGCTGGATTGTGGCATAGTCCCTGCCTGCCTGTGTTATGTTTAGACAGAGGTAAGAGTCCCAAAATTCTTGAGCCCTGGTGCCAAGAGTGGTTTTCTGTTATAGGACAGGCATTTAAGAACAAAGGACCCCAAGGCTTATCCTAGGAGCCGCACAGAGTATAATGTTCTCAAATCAACCCTCCTTATAAATAAATTATTTGTAGATTAAAATAATTCAGAATTATGGAGGGAAAATTAGGGCAAGAAAAATTACCCATTGCACAAGGCCTATAATGAAACTTCGGTGCCAATTTATATCTTTACCATTCTCAAAACCCTTGTACATTTTTCCTTCATATTTCTTCTCTGGGGTGTATAAAAGAATCATTCCTCTGACATGGTCCTTTATCACTTAAAACCCAGATGTGAACTGTGTCCATCAGCTTGACCAACCCATACCAGACTTTTTTTTTTTAACATCTTTATTGGAGTATAATTGCTTCACAATGGTGTGTTAGTTTCTGCTTTATAACAAAGTGAATCAGCTATACATCTACATACATCCCCATATCCCTTCCCTCTTGTGTCTCCCTCCCTCCCACCCTCCCTATCCCACCCCTCTAGGTGGTCACAAAGCACCGAGCTGATCTCCCTGTGCTATGCAGCTGCTTCCCACTAGCTATCGGTTTTACATCTGCATACCAGACTTCTTGTTAAGTCCAACTAGAAAGCAGTTGGCCAGAAACTCAGCTTTTTGCTTTGTATCAGATTTGACACAAGTCAGGTCATGATTTTCGACATTTCACCAGCCTGATCTACTGGTGGTTCTCAAAGTGCGGTTCCCAAACCAGCAGCAGCATCACCTGAGAACTGGTTAGAAATGCAGAATTTCAGGCCTCACCCAGCCCTACTAAAACAGAAACCACGGAGGGTGGGGCTCAGCAACTTGTGTTTTAACAAGCCCTTCAAGTGATTCTGACGTAGGTGAGGTCTGAGAACCACTGTGCTAGAAAAACACACACAAAAACAAAAAACAGACCAATTCCAGTGAAACATATCACAGATTACTGGTCATTTTTCTCATGACCTGAATCTGAATTTAAATCCCAGATCCCCCCACAATCTGAAATCTACAGTCTTTCTAACACCTATTTTATTCAATACTCATTGTATTGGGAAGGCTTTTATTATTAAGGGAGGGTAATTTCAAGCAAGAGGACAATGGAAATTAGAACACCGCTGCTATTGCCCTGTCAAAATGAAAAAATTCCCCTCTACCAAACTGTCATTTTATGTTTGGGGGGAAAGGAAGGTTATATGCCTTTGCCAGACATGCCACCCTTTTGCTGGTAAATGCTTCTTTCCTATAATTGAGTGGACCTGCGCAAGTGCGCTTCTGTGCCCACCAAGAAACAGCAGGCCCGACATGGGAATGGAGCCATATTTCCTTGCTCTTTTTTTCCAACCTTGTAAAAGCTCTTCATCCTTTCCAAGGAGAGGGGAGTTTTGGCAAAGAATTCTCCAGGGTGACAAAAAGCACTTTCTTTTCACTCTTTCGTTGGGCTGTTAGATTTGAAACCCTTTTGCCCTGAGAACAATACACTGCAGAGTTACTTTCCGTCACTGCCTTCCACGTGCTTTCTCTGGCCCTTAGGATAATAGCCACCATTTTAACATCAGAGACCCTGTGGCTGCAGTGAATCTAAGTGTAATGTAAGTCAGGCTCGTGAGTACTATTAGTCCAACTCTTAGCTAGACTGCTCTAAGGGGTTTAATTTTTAAAAAGCAATGTGGCACTCTAGTTAGAAGGCCAGTGAGCAGGAAATGGACTCCCACATCAATAGAATGCTAACCACCCTGGTGGTACACACCCAGAAGGTAATTTGAGGAATTGAGGAAGTCGGAGAAGATGAATAAATAACAGAAGAACCAACCAATTTCCTTTTTCCTTTTTATGAAGACTATGATTGTAGGCTGTAATCTTCTTCTCATCATTAATGAAATAAGGGGAAGGGGGAGTTTAAAATATGTGGTAGTGTTAAATAACCCATAACTAAATGCATGGCAACATCAAAAATATACATCTCAGATGGAAATACAATGAGGGCCTCAAAATTTGATGTAAGGTTTTTTCTTAAATATAACTCCCTAAGGAAACTCTTTAAAAAAAATCTCCCCTAAAACATAGGCAGAACACTCTATGGCATAAATCACAGCAAGATCCTTTTTGACCCACCTCCTACAGAAATGGAAATAAAAACAAAAATAAACAAATGGGACCTAATGAAACTTAAAAGCTTTTGCAAAGCAAAGGAAAACATAAACAAGACAAAAAGACAACTCTCAGAGTGGGAGAAAATATTTGCCAGTGAAGCAACTGACAAAGGATTAATCTCCAAAATTTACAAGCAGCTCATGCAGCTCAATATCAAAAAAACAAGCAACCCAATCCAAAAATGGGCAGGAGACCTAAATAGACATTCCTCCAAAAAGATATATAGATTGCCAACAAACACATGAAAGGATGCTCAACATCACTACTCATGAGAGAAATGCAAATCGAAACTGCAATGAGGTATCACCTCACACACGTCAGAATGGCCATCATCAAAAAATCTACAAACAATAAATGCTGGAGAGGGTGTGGAGAAAAGGGAACCCTCTTGCACTGTTGGTGGGAATGTAAATTGATACAGCCACTATGGAGGACAGTAGGAAGGTTCCTTAGAAAACTAAAAATAGAACTACCATATGACCCAGCAATCCCACTACTGGGTATATACCCTGAGAAAACCATAATTCAAAAAGAGACATGTACCACAATGTTCATTGCAGCACCATTTACAATAGCCAGGCCATGTAAGCAAACTAAATGCCCATCAACAGACGAATGGATAAAGAAGATGTGGTACATATATACAGTGGAATATTACTCAGCCATAAAAAGGAATGAAATTGGGTCATTTGTAGAGACGTGGATGGATCTAGAGACTGTCATACAGAGTGAAGTAAGTCAGAAAGAGAAAAACAAATATCGTATATTAACACATGTCTGTGGAGCCTAGAAAAATGGTACAGATGAACCGGTTTGCAGGGCAGAAGTTGAGACACAGACGTAGAGAACAAACGTATGGACACCAAGGGGGAAAGCCGCAGGGGGGTGGGGATGGTGGTGTGATGAATTGGGCGATTGGGATTGACATGCATACACTGATGTGTATAAAATTGATGACCAATAAGAACCTGCTGTATAAAAAATAAAATACAATAAAATTTAAAAATTTTAAAAAACTAATACTAAACTTTCTTTGGGTTATTTGTATGGAAATATGTTAATGTAAATGTTTCAGACATTACATGAAATTCCTAAAAATCTTATATGTTCTGGTATAATGTTATAAGTCATAATTCTAGTTATTATTTTAAAATGTGTATCTCAGAAATAACTAAATTTCCTTGTCAACTGCATTATTATGAACTTTCATCAAATCTTTAACCATGGTCATTTTTAAGTCTTTTGTCATTTACAGACAGTTCTGGGTGTACTCTGATGCTTCTGCAAAAATGTTCCTATAAAAGGGTTTCATCTTCAAGGAATTCATGGAAAAGACTCTGACAAGTACAGGTTTCTGGTAACTGACTATACTACGGAACTGAATGAATAAGTATTTTCAGAACTCTAATGGAAAACTGATGAATTCATAAAAGTGCTAACAAAAGATCAAGATGAAAAATATTAATTACATGGGACTGAGTGAACTGATGAAGATGATTATAATTTTTGTGACTTTCTGTATGAATAAAAAAAAAAAGAGTCATGTACCACAATGTTCACTGCCGCTCTATTTACAATAGCTAGGACATGGAAGCAACCTAAGTGTCCATCGACAGATGAATGGATAAAGAAGATGTGGCACATATATACAATGGAATATTACTCAGCCATAAAAAGACATGAAATTGAGTTATTTGTAGTGAGGTGGATGGACCTAGAGTCTGTCATACAGAGTGAAGTAAGTCAGAAAGAGAAAAACAAATACCGTATGCTAACACATACATATGGAATCTAAAAAAGAAAAAAAAAGTGGTTCTGACGAACCTATGGGCAGGACAGGAATAAAGACGCAGGCGTAGAGAATGAACTTGAGGACATGGGGAGGGGGAAGGGTAAGCTGGGACGAAGTGAGAGAGTGGCATGGACATATATACGCTACCAAATGTAAAACAGATAGCTAGTGGGAAGCAGCCGCATAGCACAGGGAGATCAGCTCGGTGCTTTGTTACCACCTAGAGGGGTGGGATAGGGAGGGTGGGAGGGAGACACAAGAGGAAGGGGATATGGGGATATATGTATACGTATAGCTGATTCACTTTGTTATACAGCAGCAACTAACACACCATTGTAAAGCAATTATACTCCAATAAAGATGTTAAAAAAAAACTCCTCTAGCACTAAACCAGAAATATATATTTCTAAGCATTGCTCCGAATGATATAAAACTAACTATAACTCTCTATAGCCTCAAGTGAAGTGAACATTTGCTGGTGAGCTCAATAATTAGATCATTCTAGACAGTCACTCTGGGCAAATCACATCCCAAAGCTAATGTTTCGCCCGTAATTATCTTATGTCTGTCTACAACCATCAAATTAACCAAATAATTGCCGACTCTCCAACATGATGTGCAGACAAGCTGCAAAGCATCCACTGGGGCTTCTCCTTTTGCTCTTTCTCTTTCTTCCATATGTCACCATTTACCCTTCTGTCCTTTTCCCTTCCAAAGCCATCTGGGCCTATGATTTACAGAAGGATTTATTTGCAATGTTCCAAACCTGGCTTTTGTTGTAAGTGGTATTCACTTCTAATGGTTTCAAGCATTCCACCAGAAATGTTTACCTGTGAGAGAGTACAGAGAACCAAGAGGGCAAGGTGCACAGACCTAGTGCTTCACAGTTTTCAAAGTGCTGTTTCATAGCCTTGTTAGTCTCATTTCATAGCCCTGAGTTATTTTACATGCATACAAACTATGTCTTCTAAAGACTTTCCCAAGGTCAAAGGTCTAATAAATTCAAAGATATCCTGGAACTCAGGTCTCCTGATCCTGAATGCTCTGAGACTGGGCTGGAATGTATTTCCAGGAGTCAAATGCCAAAGAAGGTGTAATTCTGATTCCCTTAACATGAGGGTAGAATACAGCAGAACTCCTGCAGCAGGATGGGAATGGATGTGTGTGCCCGAGGTTGGCATCCATATCTCTGAGGTTAATGTCTCGAAACTAGAGCTTCCTAACCATGGCACTGACATCCTTACCCTCACCTTCACAAAGCCAGTGAGAATGAGAAAATGAAGGTTTCTATCCCTCCAGGTATGACTAAAAAGGATGACTATTGAAGTACTTCTCAGAGCCCTGAGGGAATATTTATTCTAGGTTAGTAATTCCAACTTTTTTGGACATGAGATTTGTTTTATTTCAGAAGGCCCAGACCCCCCACACAATTTGAGTTATGATTGAGAACAGAATTGAGAACAGAAGGATAGTTCCTTCAAAATCCCTGGAGACAGGGAGTCCAGTAAGTTAAGGAGGAAGTTTAGCCTGAGTAAGACTAAGGTGTCTTTGGATACCATCTTAGCTGGGTTTCACAGATTGGGGGATTGTTCCAGACCTGTAAGTTCAAAACCTCAAAAGTCGGCTTAACCATAGCTAATTAGACCCAAGGGAAACTATTCATGTTATCCAAACTCTGTCAACACTGATTTTTAATTAAGAGCTACTTTATTGAATTAAACTGAGTAAAACCTATCCTAGGATTTGACACTTGCATGTTCCAACCAGGACACCCTCCTCTATATAGAGGTTCTTTAGTGAAAGTGGCATTATTGAAAAAAGGTACACATTTGAGATTGTTATGACAAGTGTCATATGTGAAATTAAGGGTGGAGTGGCTTTAATGCATGGAGCAAACAGAAAGGAAGTGGTTCTAAAATATAAAAGTAATTGACGGTAGAGAAATTTCTCAGTGTGCACGCAACAAGGTTCAGGAGAGAACTATGCTTTCATCTGAAGCAAAAGTATGGGATACTTCAGGAAGACCAGCCACATAAAGCATCTCTTAAAGATGCAGAAATATGGAAGCCAGTCAAGAGACACTGCACGTGATCACAGAGCTAAGAGGAGAGAGCTGTAACTACTATGTATCCAGCACTCCTCCGTATCATTTAGAATCCATTTCATGGTACGGAACAGAAAATAAACTCAAACTGGTTAAAAACAATACAATTGATTTATTGGTTCCTGTAACTGAAGTCAGGGTTGGATCAGATTCAGTGATTTAACTACATCATCAAGGATCCAAGGCTCTGTCCTTTCTGCTCTGATACTGTGGAGGAGCTCAGCTGGGGCTGTCAGCCAGAACCCAAACATGGGGCCTCTCCATGTGCCTTGGACTTTTCACATGGTGGCTGGGTTCCAAGAGGGAGCATCCCAAGATGTTTTTTATTGAAGTATACTTGATTTACAATGTTGTGTTAGTTTCTGGTGTACAGCAAAGTGATTCACATATATTATTTTTCATATTCTTTTCCATTATGGTTTGTTACAAGATATTGAATACAGCTCACTGTACTATACACTACGACCTTGTTGTTTATTTTATATATAGTACTTTGTATCTGCTAATCCCAAACTACTAATTTATCCCCTCCTCACTTTCACCTTTGGTAACCATGTTTGTTTTCTGTGTCTGTGAGTCTGTTTCT
The DNA here is from genome assembly GCF_964374135.1 of Grampus griseus. Classification (NCBI taxonomy): domain Eukaryota; kingdom Metazoa; phylum Chordata; class Mammalia; order Artiodactyla; family Delphinidae; genus Grampus; species Grampus griseus. Next base: position 60,153,433 of record NC_139001.1, read on the forward strand.
GTTTTGTAAATAAGTTCATTTGTATCATATTTTAGATTCCACAAATAAGCTATATCATATGGTATTTGTCTTTGACTCATTTCACTTAGTATGATAATCTCTAGATCCATCCATATTGCTGCAAATGGCATTATTTCATTCTTTTTTATATCTGAGTAGTATTCCATTGTATGTATGTATGTATGTGTGTGTGTATATATATATATATATATATATATATATATATATATACACATACCACAACTTCTTTCTTTTTAACATCTTTATTGGAGTATAATTGGTTACAATGGTGTGTTAGTTTCTTCTGTATAACAAAGTGAATCAGCTACACATATACATAAATCCCCATATGTCCTCCCTCTTGCATCTCCCTCCCACCCTCCCTATCCCACTCCTCTAGGTGGACACAAAGCACCGAGCTGATCTTCCTGTGCTATGCAGCTGCTTCCCACTAGCTATCTATTTTACATTTGGTAGCATATATATGTCCATGCCACTCTCTCACTTCGTTCCAGCTTACCCTTCCCCCTCCCTGTGTCCTCAACTCCATTCTCTACGTCTGCATCTTTATTCCTGTCCTGCACCTAGGTTCTTCAGAACCAACCTATTATTTTGTTTTTAGATTCCATATATATGTGTTAACATATGGTATTTGTTTTTCTCTTTCTGACTTACTTCACTCTGTATGACAGACTCTAGGTCCATCCACCTCACTACAAATAACTCAATTTCATGTCTTTTTATGGCTGAGTAATATTCCATTGTATATATGTGTCACATCTTCTTTATCCATTCACTGTCGATGGACACTTAGGTTGCTTCCACGTCCTGGCTATTGTAAATAGTGCTGCAATGAACATTGTGGTACATGACTCTTTTTGAATTATGGTTTTCTCAGGGTATATGCCCAGTAGTGGGATTGCTGGGTCGTATGGTAGTTCTATTTTTACTTTTTTGAGGAACGTCCATACCGTTCTCCATACTGGTTGTATCAATTTACATTCCCACAAACAGTGCAAGAGGCTTCCCTCTTCACCACATGCTCTCTAGCATTTGTTGTTTGTAGATTTTTTGACGATGGCCATTCTGATGGGTGTGAGGTGAAACCTCATTGCAGTTTTGATTTGCATTTCTCTAATGATTAGTGATGTTGAGCATCCTTTCATGTGTTTGCTGGCAATCTGTACATCTTTTTTGGAGAAATGTCTATTTAGGTCTTCTGCCCATTTTTGGATTGGGTTGTTTGTTTTTTTCATATTGAGCTGCTTGTATATTTTGGAGATTAATCCTTTGTCAGTTGCTTCATTCGCAAATATTTTCTCCCATTCTGAGGGTTGTCTTTTCATCTTGTTTACGTTTTTCCTTTGCTGTGCAAAAGCTTTTAAGTTTCATTAAGTCCCATTTGTTTATTTTTGTTTTTTTTCCATTTCTTTAGGAGGTGGGTCAAAAAGGATCTTGCTGTGATTTATGTCATGGAGTGTTCTGCCTATGTTTTCCTCTAAGAGTTTTATAGTGTCTGGCCTTACATTTAGGTCTTAATCCATTTTGAGTTTACTTTTGTGTATGGTGTTAGGGAGTGTTCTAATTTCATCCTTTTACATGTAGCTGTCCAGTTTTCCCACCACCACTTATTGAAGAGGTTGTCTTTTCTCCACTGTATATTCTTGCCTCCTTTATCAAAGATAAGGTGACCATATGTGCATGGGTTTATCTCTGGGCTTTCTAGCCTGTTCCATTGATCTATATTTCTGTTTTTGTGTCAGTACCATACTGTCTTGATTACTGTAGCTTTGTAGTATAGTCTGAAGTCAAGGAGCCTGATTCCTTCAGCTCCATTTTTCTTTCTCAAGATTACTTTGGCTGTTCAGGGTCTTTTGTGTTTCCATACAAATTGTGAAATTTTTTGTTCTAGTTCTGTGAAAAATGCCATAGGTAGTTTGATAGGGATTGCACTGAATCTCTGGATTGCTTTGGGTAGTATAGTCATTTTCACAACATTGATTCTTCCAATCCAAGAACATGGTATATCTCTCCATCTGTTTGTATCATCTTTAATTTCTTTCATCAGTGTTTTATAGTTTTTAGCATACAGGTCTTCTGTCTCCTTAGGAGGTTTATTCCTAGGTATTTTATTCTTTTTGTTGCAGTGGTAAATGGGAGTGTTTCCTTAATTTCTCTTTCAGATTTTTCATCATTAGTGTATAGGAATGCAAGAGATCTCTCTGAATTAATTTTGTATCCTGCTACTTTGCCATATTCACTGATTATCTCTACTAGTTTTCTGGTAGCATCTTTAGGATTCTCTATGTATAGTATCACGTCATCTGCAAACAGTGACAGCTTTACTTCTTCTTTTCCGATTTGGATTCCTTTAATTTCTTTTTCTTCTCTAATTGCTGTGGATAAAACTTCCAAAACTATGTTGAATAATAGTGGTGCGAGTGGCCAACCTTGTCTTGTTCCTGATCTTAGTGTAAATGGTTTCAGCTTTTCACCATTGAAAATTATGTTGGCTGTGGGTTTGTCATATATGGCCTTTATTATGTTGAGGTAAGTTCCCTCTATGCCTAATTTCTGGAGGGTTTTTATCATAAATGGGTGTTGAATTTTATCAAAAGCTTTTTGTGCATCTATTGAAATGATCATATGGTTCTTCTCCTTCAATTTGTTAATATGGTTTATCACATTGATTGGTTTGCGTATACTGAAGAATCCTTGCATTACTGGGATAAATCCCATTTGATCATGGTGTATGATCCTTCTCATGTGCTGTTGGATTCTGTTTGCTAGTATTTTGTTGAGGATTTTTGCACCTATGTTCATCAGTGATATTGGCCTGTAGTTTTCTTTTTTTGTGGAATCTTTTTCTGGTTTTTGTATTAAGGTGATGGTGGCCTAGTAGAATGAGTTTGGGAGTGTTCCTCCCTCTGCTATATTTTGGAAGAGTTTGAGAAGGATAGGTGTTAGGTCTTCTCTAAATGTTTGATGGAATTCACCTGTGAAGCCATCTGGTCCTGGGCTTTTGTTTGTTGGAAGATTTTTAATCACCATCTCAATTACAGTGCTTGTGATTGGTCTGTTTATATTTTCTATTTCTTCCTGGTTCAGTCTTGGAAGGTTGTGCTTTTCTAAGAATTTGTCCATTTCTTCCAGGTTGTCCATTTTATTGGCATATAGTTGCTTGTAGTAATCTCTCATGATCCTTTGTATTTCTGCAGTGTCAGTTGTTACCTCTCCTTTTTCATTTCTAATTCTATTGATTTGAGTCTTCTCCCTTTTTTTCTTGATGAGTCTGGCTAATAGTTTATCAATTTTGTTTATCTTCTCAAAGAACAAGCTTTTAGTTTTATTGATCTTTGCTACTGTTTCTTTCATTTCTTTTTCATTTATTTCTGATCTGATCTTTATGATTTCTTTCCTTCTGCTAACTTTGCAGTTTTTTTATTGTTCTTTCTCTAATTGCTTTAGGTGTAAGGTTAGGTTGTTTATTAGAGATGTTTCTTATTTCTTGAGGTAGGATTGTATTGCTATAAACTTCCCTCTTAGAACTGCTTTTGCTGCAACCCCTAGGTTTTGGGTCGTCGTGTTTTCATTGTCATTTGTTTCTAGGTATTTTTTGATTTCCTCTTTGATTTCTTCAGTGATCTCTTGGTTATTTTTAGTAGTGCATCATTTAGCCTCCATGTGTTTGTATCTTTTACAGATTTTGTTCCTGTAATTGATATCTAGTCTCATAGCGTTGTGGTCAGAAAAGATACTTGATACGATTTCAATTTTTTTTAATTTACCAAGGCTTGACTTGTGACCCAAGACATGATCTATCCTGGAGAATGTTCCATGAGCACTTGAGAAGAAAGTAATCTGCTGGTTTTGGATGGAATGTAACCGATCCTCCGTGGGGAATCTCTCCACTTTGCCCTCTGCACCCCTGTTGCTGCGCTCTCCTCCATGGCTCCGAAGCTTCCCTCCCCACCCCCATCCCCACCAGTGAAGGGGCTTCCTAGTGTGTGGAAACTATTTCTCCTTCACAGCTCCCTCCCCAAAATGCAGGTCCCGTCCCTATTCTTTTGTCTCTGTTTTTTCTTTTTTCTTTTGCCCTACCCAGGTACGTGGGGAGTTTCTTGCCTTTTGGGAAGTCTGAGGTCTTCTGCCAGCATTCAGTAGGTGTTTCTGTAGGAGTTGTTCCACATGTAGATGTAGTTTTGATGTATTTGTGGGAAGGAAGGTGATCTCCATGTCTTACTCCTCTGCCATCTTGAAGGCGCACCCCTCCAGTCCATACCACAACTTCTTTATCCATTCATCTGTGAGTGGACATTTAGGTTGCTTCCATGACTTGGCTATTGTAAACAGTGCTGTTGTGAACATTGGGGTGCATGTATCTTTTCAAATTACTTTTCTCCAGATATAGGGAGCATCCCAAGATTCAATATTCAAAGAGACCCAGGAGGAAGCTGCAAGACTTCTTATGACCTAGGCTTAGAAGTCCCAGAATGTCATTTCTACAACATTCTATTGGTTAAGAAAGTCACTAAGGCCAACCCAGATTTAAGGGGAAGTGGGGTAGACTCCGTCTCTTGAGAAAAAGAATAAAATATGTGTACAGGCAGGGAAGACTATCTACCACAACATGAATGACTGAGCACCGCAGAGGCAGTCCCCTATTGAGAAACCTCTAATTAGCTGTGACTGCCAGTGTGCTGAAGACCAAATTCCTGGCCTTTGAGACCCTCTGCCTGAAGCAATTTCCTTTTCCAGGCTCATCTTCCACCATTGTCGGCCACCCATCATTGCCTCAATCAACCTTGTGTTTTTCCACCTCCATGCTTTTGCTTATGATATTCCCTTTTCTGCAAAGGCCTTCCCCCATTTACTTCTTCCCAACCAAATCTTGCCCCCTAAGGCCCAGCCCAAATCCTTCCTGCCCCTGCTCAGACTACCCCAGGCTCAGATGATTTCAAACCACTCTGAACTCATACCACACCACTGATTAGGCCCTTCCTGTGGGGCAGTTCATTGGGTAATATTCCATCTGACAGCACGGCCCCAGAAGAGAGAATGGATGACAAAGTACAGGCTTTTGCTCCTTATTCTCTTGGTTTAATATTTCACGGCAAACATTTAGTTTTATAACAAACACAAATTTAAGATTTTAAGCAAGAGATAATAGAAATTCATTAGAAAAATTGATAAGGGCTAGAATAATCTCCAAAGTTTCGTAAAGAAAAAAATAGTTTACTCTGGGAACACTAAAAGAAAAAAAAGTCTCTAAATGGTATTAGTTCATGACTCAATCCACTCTTAATATTTCACTACTCAGCAGCGTGTGCCTTCCTCTGGTTTATTATTTTCATACTCCAGTGTTTTCTCTGAGACTGTTTAGCAAGAGTGAGGAATGGAATTGGGAGGGTCAGGAAACTTTGAGAGCTGCACCAGGCACGCCTTGCAACCTGCACAAAATATTTGACAATTGAGCCATCAAGTCAAAAGTCATCCTTAGCCCTGACCCTGGGCTCACCATCTTTTATGAACACGGAAAGAAGGGTCAGACATGAATCAGACCAAGTCCACTTCCCTCTTCAGGCTATTTCACAATGTATAGCCTTGAAAACTGCCAACCCAGAAGAGAAAATCTGCTCTTTTCCTGACTCTGTTTTTCACAATATAAGCTCTATAAATAGATTCTTCTGCTCTCTCAGCCTTTGTTCAACATTGGCTCCCTCAAGTTAAAAAACACAAACAAACAAGAGACACAGGGGAGCAGCCTCCATGAGGAGGACCTTCAAGCCTTCTTCTAGCTTTCAGACGGGAGTACACATTCCTAACTAGTAAGAAGATATTTTACCTATCAAGGCCTAGAGAAAAAGAAGTCCACAGCTGCCTCAGGATTAACAACCTGACTGAGAGAATGCATCCCTCCTTCTAACCAAAATCCCTCTTGGTGGTCTAGGATCAGTCTGCCAACCCCTTCATGAACTCCACAGACGGGAGAGCGCCGTGATAACTCATGGTGCTTCTCCTATGTATCTGCTGGAGAAAACAGACAGTAGATGAGACCGTCCTTGCCTCTGTAAGGTAGTGTGGGAGATAACTGTAAACAGAGATGCCCTTGATATCTGTAAATGAGGCAGGCGGGTGTTACCCCTGGAAGGAGAATTAGCTAAAGAAATAATGATGAAAGGGGGTCCCTGAATATTTCCAGGTGGCTATATCTTAAGGAGGCATTCCTGCAGTGAATTCTGTGAAAGATATAATTTCTCCCACTTTACTAATCCATCCCCATACAAGATGCCACCTGGTACATAAAACTACAAAGACAAACCCCCATGAAGCTCCAAATTAGGGAACAGGGAGAGGGTCTGGAGTGGATAAGCATATCTGGCTGTAAGTCAGAATTCCAACCTGTGTTCAACAGTCTAAATCCTACCTACTGGTGTGGAAAGGGAGATAGCAGAGAGCCATCTTCTATTCTGGAGTAGAAATACTTCACTGTGAAAATGGACCAGAGCTTACTTTCAGGGCAGGGTTACAAGGCCACCCTGTCCTCATCCATTAACCTCCACGGCCCAACCCCCTGGCACATGTTTACCGAGGTGGGAAGCTCAGGGAGGGGGGTGTTATGATGACCCAAGCAGCTGCCAGCTGAGTGCACGGCTATTACATGGTAGCTTGAGTTATGATGAAACAGATGGATAGAACTCACAGAATTCCCTCCCCAACAAGTCCTCTCAGACAACTCTATCTGCAAAAACACTTCATATGCCAAAACAGCACATTAATTGGGGCCAGAAGAGCCAAGTGATCTGCAAGCTACTGTATAAGCAAAGTCACTTAGGGCTCCTGACAACCACATGGCTTCCTAACACCTTTTAATCCCAGCCTCACTGAAAACTTAACTTTTTTTTTTTTTTTTTTTGCAGTACACGGGCCTCTCACTGTTGTGGCCTCTCCCGTTGCGGAGCACAGGCTCCGGACACACAGGCTCAGCGGCCATGGCTCACGGACCCAGCCGCTCCGTGGCATGTGGGATCTTCCCGGACCGGGGCACGAACCCATGTCCCCTGCATCAGCAGGCGGACTCTCAACCACTGCGCCACCAGGGAAGCCCTGAAAACTTAACTTTTGAGCAAAAGCTTGAATTGAGGGAGCGAGCTACAGGAGTATATGAGTAAGGAGCTTTCCAGACAGAGGGAATGGCCAGGCTAAGGAATCACAAGGGATTTCCCTTTCCCACATTCTGGAACTTCACCCCTATGAGCATGTCAAAGGCCAGGAGAAACCAAAGGCAGGGACGCCAGAGCAGACGAATATTAGCAAGGGAGGCCCCAGAGTCCCCTCTAGACCTTTGTGGTGATGGCAAGAGAGGGACCTAGTAGTTCCAGAGGTTTTGCCTCCTTCCCTTTTCCCGCCCACTTCCTCCCTGAGTGAGCCCATCCAGCCCAGACCTCCCCATGGTCCCTACTCAAAGGTCCCACTTCCTGCTGGGCACCTCCAGATACGTTCCCACAAACATTTCATGCCCACATATCCAAAATGGACCTCAGCATCTTTCCCCAAAAACCTTTCCTTCTCCTCCTAAATTCAGAAGTTTACCCTATCACCCAAGCTGGAAACTTGCCTCTCCTCTCTCCCTCATGGCCTATATCCAAGACGATGCACTGTCCTAGTAATTCTATCTGTACAACATCTCCAGAATCTCTCCTCTTCTCTGTTTCCTCTGCTGTTATTTTGCTTCAGACATCGATCGCATCCTAACCATTCTCTAGCCTGTCCACAATGACCTTTCTAAAACCAAATCTGACCATGTCACTCCCTTGCCTAAACTTCTTCAATGGCTTTCCATAGTACAAAGTCCTGAGTCTTCACAATGACATAGAAGTCCCCCAGGACAAGGCCTCAGCCTCATTTCTGACCATTCTCTCCTTAAACCCTGTGTCAGCCGTCTGCACTGTACCACTGTGCTCCCTTGAACCTGCCATGCTCTCCATCAACTCCTGCCTTTGCATGTGCCTTTGCACCTGGAATACCTTTCCCATCCTTCTTTGTCTGGCTTATTCTCATTTATTCTCCAAGACTCAGCTGAGACATCACCTCCTGTGGGAGACTCTCCTCACCTCCCTGGGGTCTGTTAATGCTCCCCGCCTTGTGCTCCATCATACTCTGTGAACTTCCCCATCATATACTGGTGGCCCTGAATTCTAAGGGTTCCTCTCTCTCTCTCACTAATCTTTGAACTTATTTAAGGCAAAAGCTGTTTATCCCTCTTTGTCAAACAAATGAGAACCATCCCAGAGCCACATTAAAAAACAAAACAAAACAAAACAACGGAAGGATTCTCAGCTCACAGGAGGAACCAGGATTTTGGTTGGTATGGGGACCAGAAGCAACTGCTCGACCTTCAAGTTTGAGAAGTTATACTAGAAATACAGACGGGAGTCCCAAGGCACATCAATTCTGGGGAGTGGGATTTGGGCAGGAGACCGGAGCTTCAGCTTCGAATAAGAGACCTGGGGCCTTTGTATTAAGATGTATGAGAATGAGCGTGAGCAGCTTTTCATTAAAGGTACAGAGTATCACAGAAGAGGTGGGCAGTGGAGATATTACAAGTCCTAGATAAACAGGAGAAAATAACATCTAAAATGTTAACTTGGCTATTTAAAAATACCTTCATTTATGGGAAGTGTTGTCTCCAGTGGAATACAAAATCATTTTTTTAATCACTGAACGTGTATCAGATTAATTGGGTTGTAAGTTAATTAAAGCAGCAAAATCTATATATGCAGGTGGATCTTTACTGTTGACTGCATACTACGCCAGAAGTTTTCTACTCAAAATTTTCAAAAATCAGAGGTAAGATGTAATGCTCAAGAAGTAGAGGAAAGCTGGGAGTTCCCTGGTGGCCTAGTGATTAGGATTCTGGGCTTTCACTGCATGGCCTGGGTTCAATCCCCTGGTTAGGGAACTGAGATCCCACATAACATGTGGCCAAAAAAAAAAAAGAAGAAGTAGAGGAAAGCTGACCCCTTGGTTACACAGCGGGAGGACCCATGACTGTCTTCACAAAATGCAAGTGTCTTAGTCATAAACCAACCCTGGCTGAATTGTACATGTTTTCTTACATCTTACATCCTTTCTTTATATCCTCACCTGACCCAGGCCACCTCCAGTCCCATCTCCCAGTTATTACTTACGAGTTAAACCAAACCGAAATGTGACCTGAATCAAGGTTCTGCAGTGTTTTAGACAAGCAAAGCAGAGAACCAGATAGAAATGTTATAAAACTTAAAGTGACATTTCTATTTCAAAAGAAAAATTTTAAGACAAACCCTTTCCCTTTGTGGAATAAGTTTCTGAAACTTGAACAGTATGGCAGCAAGGCAAATACACTTCCAAACACCAGTCAATTTGAATGAAGATTTCTTTTGGAAACACATTCTAAGAAGTCACCTTCACACGAAAAAAAAATGATTTCTTTTGGGGGCTCATGAGGGATGGGTGGAAGTATTTACTGCAAGGAACAGAAATGTAATCTTAATCTAATTAATAAACTTTCTCATCAGCTTTCCTTGCACAGCTATTGGTAGGTTTTCTGTCTTCAAAATAAAGAACATCTTCCAGATGGATGCCTAGTTGGAAGCGAACCTACTGGACACAGGGACATGTACGCTGTCCTCTGACACTCATATGCCATGGGACACAGCTTTCCTCACTTTCCCCAGTAATGAAGGTGGATCTGAAGTGAGCCACTGTCATGCTCCTCATGCTTCCTGGGATCAAGTGGGCTTTGAGGTTCAATTTATGACCCTGAAACAGAGGCTTTTTCTATGTGTGAACTAACCAGCTAATGTGGGGATTAAATGCATGTATTCAATTTATGGATACTAGAAAATTAAGCCTATATTTAGCAGCATGCTATAGATCACACCAGCCTGACAGTACAAGTATTCCTAAACCAATTAACTATTCCACAACTATCTATTACTGAGCACCTACTGTGTTCCAGGCACTGTGCTAAATTTTTCACCTGATAGTGATGTTTAGTATACCCAAAAGCACAAATTAAATTCCTTAAAGAACTTTAAGATTCAATTCAGACTTCCATCCTCCAGGAGACCATCCCTGACCCTCCCAGGCTAGGGGAGGCGTCCTTCTTCTGAATTGCCTATGTGCATATTTCTATCATTGGGCTGACCTCATTGTTTTATAGCTCTCTTTGTGTGTCTGTCTCTAAACACAAACATGAAATCCATGAGGGCAGGACACTGCTGGCGAATCCTCATAGCTGCACCTGGCACAGAGCTACTGTGTGGTAAGCAGTTAGTGTGTTTTGGTTAAAGATATGAAAAACTAGCAAATGGGGCCTCCCTGGTGGTGCAATGGTTGAGAGTCCGCCTGCCAATGCAGGGGACACAGGTTCGTGCCCCAGTCCGGGAAGATTCCACATGCCGTGGAGCGGCTGGGCCCGTGAGCCATGGCCGCTGAGCCTGCGCATCCGGAGCCTGTGCTCCGCAACGGGAGAGGCCACAAGAGTGAGAGGTCCACGTACCGCAAAAAAAAAAAAATGCAAATAAATGGAGAAAACCACACCCATAAACTAGGACTTAAGTCAAACTGCAAAATGAAGGACTTTTCAGACTATGGCAGTGATTCTCAAACAGGTCCAGGCAGTACTGCCCCTACAATCTGTGATGCTCATTTCTTCCTTCCTCTATTTATTTAAGAACTACCTGTGTCAAGAACTGTGCTAAGTATGCATTGATAAATAAAAGATGGAGTACCTGGCCCTGGGGAACCTATGGGCTGGCAGTGCTCTTGGAACAGCACCAATCCATGCCTGGCCTTTGGGGAATGCCATGTCTCCATCTAATTCTATCATATTCTAGGAAAATAATTCTTGCAGAAAATAATGGTATTTTACATACAGGCAACATAATATTACGATCGTGAAAGCATAGCATGAAAAAAATTAGTAAACCAAGCCTGATAAGCTGGTTTTGTGTTTTTTCATTAAATTTAATTTATTAGATGTTCATATTTACTGTTAGATAAATAGCAACAAGTACCAAAGAATTAACATAAAGTTATGGACAGCAAACTTTCATTTGAGAGAACTTAATCCATTTTCTGTGACCTGATGGATTACCATCACAGTTTGACTATAGTGGAAAAATACCACTGTTCTGTACACAAATTACTTCCGCAGATTGCTCTTGAGTGGTTGAAGTTAGAGGTTAAGGTATATACATACTCAAGTGTTAAAGGGTGACGCCTACAGGCAGGATAACATACTGCAGCTCAGATCTATTAGATATTAAAGAATACACCAAAGGAATCACAACAGAAACAACAGTGTTAGTTTGGGAGTTTTTTGTTCCCCAACATCCAAATCCTCTTCCTATTTGGGTGAAATTCTCCAATGTAAGAGGCCCCAACTTCCATTATAGAAGCTAAACTGTATAGAACCTCCTCTCTCTAACCTGGAGCTCAGCCCATTAGACAAGATCACCAGTGATTTTTGAATCTTAAGAAAGAGATGTCAGGAAGAAGAGATGAGTAGATTAGGATTGCAACAGTGGCAGAATCCAGCAGTGGTACCTGGGTCCAGCAACAGGTACAGAATGTCCTGATCAGATGATTTCTGCTGCCTGGCCTCCCTTAGTTCCTGTCTACTGACAGCATCTGCTTTTCCAAACTCTTGTGTCAATTCTGTGAACTGGCCAACATCTTTCCAATAAATTCTTTTTCCATTTATGGTAGCCAGAGTAAGTTTCTATTGCTTAGAATCAAGAATCTTAGCTGATGCACTAAATAACATTTATTGAGTGCCTTTTATGTGCCAGGCATCGTGCTAAGTCCTACTCATGCAATATCTCATTTAGTCCTGCTCCAGTAAAATCTATGAGGTAAGAATAGAGCAGGAAATAAAGGCAAAAAGACTAATTAACTTTCCCAAGTCATACAACTAGTTTGGCAGAACCAGGATACAAAATCATCCAGTTTAACACTAGAATTGATTCTCTTAATCATTTCACTACCTCACAAAAAAATATTCTGGGGCTTTTGAAAGTATAAAATTGGAAGATAAGACTTGAGACATAGTCCTACAGTCTGTGGGCAGTGTGAGCTAATAAATTACAAAGAGAAGTCTTGCAACAGTATAAGGAAAATAGAATATTAAATTGAGATTGGAGACCATTTTACCATGCAGTTGATGAAGCTTAAATGCTCTTGCCTTGCAAGGTGCTCTTTCCAAAGCTCTAAATTTAATTTTTTATTTTCAAATTTTTCTTCTTTTTCTTAAAGAAGGCCCTTCAAAATGGTAAAGCTTCAGACTCCACAAAACCTGGATCCATCCCTGGATGAGACCACGAATTTATCAAATTAGAGACTCATTTTCTAGCTTCAGATTTGGAGATCAAGCAGAGAATCAGAGACCTACAGAATGTGGATAACAGCACAACCTTCAAGGCCACTCCTGCTCTGCTGCGCCCAAGGGGAGGAAAAGGGAGAGTTAGGAGTTATTCCTCATAACTCAATTTAGGGTCAGTTCAGCACACTCAGGGACCCATGGGTCCCCAAAAAGGTGGCTTCCTTCTTATCCAGCATCTGTGCACCCAGCAGGTGCAACAGCAGCAGCCAGGACTGGGTGTGAGTCCCCCTGTCTCAGGCACAGACAGTCATCAGGCCCCTCTTCTTATAGAACCAGCTGGATGGGGTCCTGACTCTCATGAGGAAAGGACAGAGAGCCAAGCCTCATCAGGGAGACTAGGAGAATCCTACCTTTCTTTAAAATTTCGATATTTTGTTCACCATGGACTTTTGCATTAATTTTTCAAATTGCATTAAAATAGTATTTACATTGACTACTGAGTTTTTTGGGCTCCCTTAAATTTTTCACCTAAGGTGAGTGCCTTATTCACCTTACCCTTATCCAGGCACTGACTCGGCACGTAGAGAATCACCAGACATGCAAAGGCTGGGGTTTCCCCTAAAATAGCAATAACTCATCCAGTCATTCTTCTGTATTTCCAACATAGCATTGCCACCTAAATCAAAACCATTTTATTGTGGTCCGGATGCATCATCCATCTTTATATCTGAATCTTATGAGCCTTTATTACTTTAAGGGATAAGCAAAAAAACCAAATCTCATTACTAAGTAATATTGTTTGGAAGGTTCTTGGCCTTAGCGCAGGATCGTCCAACCAAGACAAACAATGGTTAGGCCAGTGGTTCTTTGCCCTGGCTGGACATTAAAATCAGTTGGGGAGCTTTTTTAAAAATGCCAGTGCCAGAGTCCTACTTCTGGAAAGTCTGACTTTATTGGCATAAAGTGATGCCCAGGCAGAGGCTTTTTTGAAGAACTTTATGGGGGCACAATTTACATACCATAAAATTCACCCACTGTAAGTTCAGTGACTTTCTTAGTAAATACATACAGTTGTGCAACCATCACTACAGTCTGGTGTGGAACATTCCCTTCACCCCAAAAAGCTCCCCAGTGCCAGTTTATAGTCAGACCCTGTTCTCACCCCAGCCCCAGGCACCACTGGTCTGCTTCCAGTCTCTAAACTTCAAGCACCCATACGTTTTAAAAGCTTCCAAGTGATTCTTGTGCAGACACGGTTAAGAACTACCATTCCAGACACCAAAGAGCTAAATTCTCTCCTTAGCCCTGCCTAAAAAAATTTAGACAGTTTCTGTTAGAATTCTTCCCTATTGAAAAATCTCTAATTTCATATCAAAAAATCTTGGTGAAATAGAATACGTTTTGTGACAGTCTGTAATCAACTTTACTAAAATATCACTAAGTAAAAAAAATGCCTGTACGTATATCTACACCCCTAATAGGTATGAAATGCCACATTTCTACACAGGCCTAGGATACAGAGTTCTTTTGTTTTGTGGTAAAATTAAAAGCCCACTGTGCTATCTTCAAAGTCATATTCATTGCCTAAAAAGTTAACAAAGGAACATTTATTTACCTCAGACTGAAAAATTATGAGGATTACAAAACGACTGTCCTTAGATGTTCAAAAATTCTTCAGGGAAAAGGTTTTAGAGAAGAACAAAGTACCTTTATTAGTATGTTGCACAAACATAAATATGATATCACACTAGTCCAGGAAAATTCTAGAAAAAAGTCACTGGCAAGTTATCATGTGGAGCTGATGTCCTTCTGTCATTTTAGGCATGCAGGGCGAGCAAGCACTTGTAAAGGGGTGAGCCTGAGGAACAGGAATGAACTTGACAGAACTCACAGAAATGCCAGCCCCAGAGGGCTATAAATGTGAGTAAACCACAGCCAGAGGCTGCCGGATGAGTCAATGCTTTTTCAACGCAAGCAGTTCTTCTGCCTTCGTGGGCCAGGACAGTGAAACGCAGACAGCACCAGCTGTCAACACAGCCAGTATGTGGGAAATGTTATGGGGTGCAGCTGGAACGTGACCCCACCCATACCGCTCCTTAAAGTTGCAAAGCTTTACAACAGTGTCCACAGCCAAGGAGGTGCTGCCTCCAGTTAGGCCGCCGACGTTCTCCAGCAACAAGGCTGCCAAGTGTCAGGAGGGCAGCTTCTGAGCAAGCGGCCCTGAACTATGGATAAAGAAAGTTGGGGTTTTAGTCAAGTGGATGGCCTCAAACCATGCTTTCCCTGTATTTAGATTTTTAATTCCTAATACCTATTAAGATACTGGGAGGCAAATATTAAGCTATTTCCTCCTGTGATTATCAATACTGAATTCTTAGTCCACAAGAAAACCTCAAATGACTTTGAAAAATATCACCTGAGAAGACTGGATAAAGAAAGCTGATGTGTTCCAGCCTACCCCTCCCTCTCCAAAACATTAGAAATGACAGAAAATAATTTTAAATAAATGAATTAGAAAATTGAAGGTAAGCAAAGAAAGGCAGCCTCTGGGGCCAGTAATAATGAGCCATCCCTGAAAGACAAAGGACAGATGGAATCAGATTCCTGAACCTAAAACAGACATGAGGGGACAGTGGTGGGGATGGCTCCAAGGGACCCTAAATTAGAGGGAGAAGATATTGGGAGCCTGGGTGGATGAGGGGTTCTGGGCCACCGTCAGAACTGGAGGAGCAGGGACTTCCCTGGCGGTCCAGTGGTTAATACTCCGTCCTTCCAGTGCAGGGGGTGCAGTTTCCATCCCCGGTCAGGGAACTAAGATCCCACATACCGCGGAGTTCAGCCAAAAAAAAAAACTGGAGGAGCAGTCAAGCAGGTGGTTACACACACACACACACACACACACACACACACAGACACACACACACACACACCCCAAACTTGTAGGAGCAGCAAGCCCAAGGGGCACATTCTGTGCCAGAGAATCAAGGCGGTGCTTCTAGTAGCTGGCCTCACCCAGGAGGAGTGCAAGTGTCTTGGCTAGAAGACTTTAGGGAGTCACCCTGCCCAGCCCCATGTCCTGCTCCTGCCCTTACCACCAGAGGACAGCACATTCTCAGACACAACACCTGGGCCTCTCAATGGCCCAGATACACAATACACAATCTCAAACCACCAAATATTTGAAGAAAACCCTTACTGTGACAGACACATCAGTTACAACAAGAGAAGAACTAACTGCCCCACCTCCCCCCCAAAAACAGTCTTTAAAAACCCAGTAGATGAGCTGAACAGCAGAATGGGCACAGCAGAAGGCAGACTTAGAAAGCTGATGGGGGGAATAGAGAAATCCTCCCAGAAATAAAAAGGATAAGAGAGGCATGAAGGGTACGTCCAGAAGAGAGAGAATCTAAGAAAGGAACCCCTCAAAAAACGATAGAAGAACATTTCCCAGATTATCTTGCAGATAAAATTAGGACTACTTTTATTTTCTTTACACTTTTTTGTGTTTTTCTAATCTTCTTCAGTGAGCCTTGTATAGTCAGGCCACTCAAGATGGCTGTTCTCTTGCACTCCATACATCCCCTGCTTGACCAGTCCCTGCTTCACCTGCACCTTACTCATATGACTAGCCAATCCTCTTAATTATAGGACTTCATCAGTAACTGTCTACATGCCCTGGTAACCAGTGAGCCAACCTGATGTCAATTCCCCCTATTAGTGGTAGCCTCCATCCCCCTCAGTAGTAAAGACTGCTGCCATGTCCTGCCTGATGTCTGCTGCACACAGTGGGGTGTTGCTTCAGTACTACGCTTCAGACGTGTAAGATCCCCTATCCAACAAACCATTGATGCCTCTGTCACTGTCTCCAGGCTCTTTCTTCGGTCTCACGGCTGGGCAATTACAAGGTTTGCAGGTCTGCAGGGTGTAGCCCAACAAGCACACAATTTATTCAGAGGAAAAAAAAGTTTAAGTACATATAAGGTCTGAAAAGAATAAATAAAAGAAAAATCCCTAAACCACATGACAGCCTTCCTAAGGGAAATGAAGAAGGTAAACTCAATCAGAATTTCTCTAAGAGATCACTCATAAATGAAAATTGGTCATCAAATAGAAATCACAGGGCTTCCCTGGTGGCGCAGTGGTTGAGAGTCCGCCTGCCGATGCATGGGATGTGGGTTCTTGCCCCGGTCCTGGAAGATCCCACATGCCGCGGAGCTGCTGGGCCTGTGAGCCATGGCCGCTGAGCCTGCGTGTCCGGAGCCTGTGCTCCGCAACGGGAGACGCCACAACAGTGAGAGGCCCGCGTGCCGCAAAAAAAAAAAAGAAATCACAGAAATTTTGCTAGAGGTCTTTGAAAACAGGAGAAATGCTGATCCTTTCTACTTAAAAATTGGAAATGGATTCTCCTGTAGCTTCTAGACTTACCATCCTAACTCTATGTCAGAACTAGAGATGGCCTTGTGGGGCCTTGAAAGTGCGCACTAAGAGACTGAACTGTCTTCATAAGGCAATAAAAAGCCAAAGATGGCTTTTGTGGCATATTTTAGGCAGAACTGCCATCATCCAGGGAGGAGAAGGAGGTGGTGTCCCAAGACAGAAAACCTAAGGAGTAAATGTCTGCTTAGCAAAGGGCTCAAGGATTGCCATTTACATCTGTGTCAAGAAATAAAACAAACAGAACCTCTTGTCAGAGCACATTCCTGTGCCCCAAACCAGCACCCACGTGAGCCTCTGAGATCTTTGTGCTGCGGCCACCCTAGGGAGGTAAAGTAGTGCCATTGTCCTTGTCCTTGCAGGTTCCTCTTTATGTTGGAGAGATGCTCAGGAGGGTTTCCAGGGTCCAAAAATATATCATAGCAAGATGCAAAGTGTGCCCAACCCCTTGCATGGCAAGATGCTGTTTCCTGGGGTCTTCTTACATTTATTTTTTCTCGTTTTCCTCTGACTTTAGAATTTACAAAACAACTTAGACTTACATACAACCTGTCCCCATGCAGTTACTTCCCCTAGGATCCAACAGTTTTAAGGTCTGCTAGGGGACTAAAGAGGGGAAGCGGGGAGTTTCCATCTAAAAATATAAATGTATATTTTTAAAATGTTAAAGCATCACCAGAACTCAAACATCAACAAAGGGAACAAATAGAGGGACCCCAAAAAAGATGCCAGTGATTTAATTGTAAAACTAAGTCCAAGTCTTTGCAGCAGATCCTGAATCAGATTCATATTTTCAATAGACGTATTGAGTACCTACTATGTGCCAGGCATCATGCTAGTTGCTAAGAATGCAGTGCCTTCTGAGCCTTGACAGGGAAAGTGGGACAGTCTGGTAAGGAAGAGACAAAGCTTACCTATCCCAGCACCTCCAAGACAAGGCCTCCAGGAATGTCAGGGGTCCAGTGAGGGAGACAGACAATGGGCAGTTGGCCCATGCGACAAAGGTGAGGGACCCTTCCCAATGGGATGACCAGAGACACCTTCACGGTGGCATCAGAGGTGAGTCTAGAAGGATAAGAGTTTCAATAGGCAAAGCCATATGGGAGGGCAATGAAAGGCAGAGAGAGATGTCTGAGAGAAAAAGAGAAGAACGAGACACCTTCTGGTCTTAAAATTGTAGTTCCAAGGTCACTGCAACTCTGTAGCCATTCATCTGACCAGGAGACTCCAGGAGCTAGGGCCTTTGTGAATGAAAGGAAGCCCTTCCTTTGACATGGATGCTGAAGGAAGTGAGCAGGAAGGGGAACGAGGGAGGAATACCGGGAGGCAGAGGTTGGAGACGAGGAGGACCAAAGGCCTTTTCTTAGTCAGAAAAGTGAGTTGAGGTTGGCTCCTTTGCTCATTTGCCTCAGAGCTGTCCTCTCAACCTACCTTGGTCACAGTCCCTCCAACCCAGCCTGCCTTTTAGGACAGTCTTGGTAACTCAGTGGCAAGAAACAGATACTGGGGGAATCACATCTGATACGAGCATTTCCAAACCAGATGTAAATTACTTTCCTGTGATCAATCATAACCAGGAATGTGTGCTGACATTTGTAAGGAGACAAAGAAGCCCACTCAGGAGGCTGGAGAAGACAAGCTACCCAGTAGTCCTGTGAAATTAGTACGGTCCCCTTGTGTGTGGCTACAAGCTAGAGAGGAAGTCATTGCACCCTTGCAATTTTCTCAGACACCTGCCAATCCACTCAACAATGGGCCTCCTTACTGTCCAACCACAGGGAGGGCAGGAGGTGGGGCAGTAATAGGACCAGATTCTAGCTCTAACTCAGCTCTGGAGGAATCTTGCTCCCTCTGGGAAATCCCTGATGGCATCACTGCTTCTGCTGCATCTACCACCCAACTCCAAGCTACAGGCCCTCCAGCCAGACCAGGTTTCCTGCAGGCAGGAGAGGCCAAAGAGAAATGCTTTGTAAAGCACCTTAAAATCCTCTAATGAGGGGATGAGTTACACATCCATACTATGGAAAACTGTGCAATTGTTAAAGAAAATGAAGCTTTGTCTATATCAACAAAGGAAGATGTCCAGGACAGGGCACTAGGTGGAGAATGCAAGCTGCAGTGCAGACGTGTAGAATCATTCCAGTGTTTATATAAAATATTAAAAAATACATATATTCTTGCAAGTACATGGAAAGTTTCTAGAATATTATAAAATACACTATTCTATATCTAGAAGTAGGAGAGATAGAGGGAGCTTCAATTTTATCTCCTTTTGGCTGTTTATATAATTTTTAAAAGTTTGAAAACCTTCTCTAAATGATATGATGTAAGAGGCCAAGAAAAACTATTATCATGTCTCTATGCTAACTGAAGGTAAAAAAAATGATCTTCTTACTTGTACCTCTCTAGCCTGATATACATTTCTGTATTAATACCACAGCTTTGCCAGGCTTACTATGATGTTGCTTCTGTTCAATGGAGCTTAAGCTTTATACTGAAATCAAATTAAATGTGACTGTATGTACAAGGTGTATTTTCAGAGAGAGACATAAACATGTCTAAACACTGCACAAATCTATAGCTAATACACTCACACCTCATGCAAAGGCTTTTGTACTGTTGGTTTGGCCTGCTTAGCATACCTTTGCTCTTTGTCTGGAACAGCAGAATTACTCTCACCTGACTCCATGGGAACCTGGTAGGGGTGTCTATCATGGTGCCACAATCCCCACACCCCCCTCAAAGAGATGGGCTCACAACCCTGGCTTGCCCATCACAGTACCCCATTCTCCTAGCCACAATTATTTGTCCAGTGATAGGCAAATGTCTTAAACTGGACCAATCAGAATCTTCCCTAAGACCTGACATGTAGGCACTAGAAGAGAAATGTTGTCTCTCTTACTCTAGGACCTTGAGCTTAAGACCATGAAGGCTTGAATAAACCCAGGCAGAGGTAAACAGAGTTGAAAAAGTGAGAGTGAAGGACAGAGCTGATGGCATCACCTCAATTTCTGGATTCAGTTACATATGAAGTCACGATTACCCCCTTGGACTTCCCATTTGTAAGAATCAATAAGTTTATCCTTGTGGCTTGAGCTGGATGTTGTTGGTTTTCTCCCTTGCAGCCTAAAGGGTCCTAACTAATTAACATCTCCACTTCCTCACTGGAGGTTTAACAAGCCACTCCATGATTGGGACTATCAGCCACATTCAAGATCCAGAATTATAGTCCATATTCTAATATTCTGAATGTCATTGTTAGGTAGGATATCCTATTTGTTCTTCAGGAAAAGGAAGTACAGGGAACTTTCTATACGGAATTTCCCCCAAGGTCATACAATTCATCAGAAGCCAAGTCCAAAGCAAAAAACAATTTCCCAGACCTTTTCTTTAAAAAAAAAAAAAAATTAAAAAAAAAGCTTTATTCTATGTCAAAAGCAAAGGAGAGAGTGGGGCTTCCCTGGTGGCACAGTGGTTGAGAGTCCGCCTGTCGATGCAGGGGATGCGGGTTCGTGCCCCGGTCTGGGAAGATCCCACATGCCGCAGAGTGGCTGGGCCCGTGAGCCATGGCCGCTGAGCCTGTGCGTCCGGAGCCTGTCCTCCGCAACGGGAGACGCCACAGCAGTGAGAGGCCCGCGTACTGCAAAAAAAAAAAAAAAAAAGCAAAGGAGAGAACTATCTGCATAATCTACAAAGGGAAGGGAAAGAGAGATGCAGTCCTGATGATGTCTTAACTCAGGAACAGTAAGGACCAAAACAAACCAATCTCAAATTCTCAGCCAACTGAGCTTTATCCGACTAATTTTGCTGATTTCTTGTCCAAAACGATTCTCCACAACTGTGAAAGTGTCTAAAATCCAAGTAAATTGTTTTTAACTATACTTACCTTCGAGTCAATTAGGTAAAAGATTTCAAGGCTTTCAGAATGTTCATCTAAAGCATTGTTTTATAGTATAAATGAAAGTCGTAACAATGGGAGTTCACAGTAAGTTCTTTCTCAATGAGAAGCAAAATAAAAGCCTGATCAGTAACCGAGGCAAAAACGCAGCATACAATTGGCTAAACTCTTTGGAGCAGGAAAATGGTAGACAAGAAAGGAAATTCATAAAGGAACTTTTTCAGTGCAAATGGTAGAGCAGAAAGAGGTGAGAAGCCTGTATGGGGAGTTGAGATTTCTTGGGAAGTCAAGCATTTAGCAAAGCCAGGATTCTACAGAAGTATGTGCTATACAGAAATTCTGTAATCACAGTCACTAAAGGTCAGTTCACCAAAAATATTTTCATTAAAGAAAGAATGTACAATTCAGATAATGGACAAGAGAAAATCTAATACAAAACCTGCATCACCTCATGCAGCTGAGGAGTGAGTCCAGGACTCACATAACGTCTCTGAGCCTCAACTTCCTCACCTGTAAATGAAGGGACTAAACCAGATAGTCTCCAACATCTTTTCTAGATGCACAAATGATACCACCTATAGTTTCTCACTCTGAGCCTCAGAGATGTTATATATTAAAAAAAGGAAATTTCAATTTTTAGTCTGTCAGGCAAGCACTGAAATGTGAAAACTATAAGGAACTGGATTGTTGACTTGCTTCTTCCTTTATGTGCAGAAAGCATGACTACGTCCTAAAAGGATATTAAAGGAAGGCACAGAATCTATAGAGGTCCTGGCACATTATAGCCAGAGATTAACTGATCACACGAAAAAAGGTAGTTAGGGACAGGAAGGCTCCATCCCGAAACTAAATCCATATTCTCCCTTCTTTGCAGTACATTTTACACTTACAGCATTGGCTAAATTAGAAGAAAAGAAAAAGAGGGAAATGCATATTATCACAATTTGCTCAAAACAGTGAAAAATTAGAAATTCCCTAACATCCTGAAACTAGGATTAAACACATTATCTTACTTATATAATAAAAAATAATTCAATAATTAAAAATCATGCTTAGAAGAATACTTAATACCCTAAGAAAATTCCCATAGAATACTGCTATAATTTTAAAAGTAGGTTACAAAATATAAACAGTATAAATGATATATATATACATATCGTTTATCTCGAAGTGGTAGAATTATCAATGATTTACATTCTCTTCCTTATATCATTGTACATTTCCAAATTTCCTACAATGAACATAATCTTTGTAAACAGGTAGAAAATGTTATTTTTTTTAAAGGCAAACTACGTGTTTGACTTCATATATTTGCCTTATGGAAAAAATAATATTCCCTCCCTTCTGTTTTAGCACCCAGGAAGCTCTTCATGTACCTGGGTCTCTTTGTAGAGACTGAAAGACTAAAAGCTGGGGACATGTGAGTGCAATATTTGGGTCAGGAAGGTCTTTTTAAACAAAACAGAAAACCCAGCAGCTATAAAGTAAAAGACTGATAAATTTGACTGTATAAATATGAAAATTTATGAAAGGTAAATGATGTCAAAAGACTGAATAGATGTAAGAGCCAAAAGTCTAATTTCTTTAATGTATAAAAAGCATTTGCAATCCATAAGAAAGAGTCCAACAATCCAATAGAAGCAGGAAAAGGAGAAGAACCATCTACTCATAGAATTCTCATTGCTTTATTCATGTGAAAAAGAATAAATCTCACTCAAAATTTAAAGAATGCAAATTAAAACAATGACATGCTACATTTTTTTAAATAAATTTATTATTTATTTATTTATTTTTGGTTACGTTGGGTCTTCGTCGCTGCACGCGGGCTTTCTCTAGTTGCGGCGAGCGGGGGCTACTCTTCGTTGTGGTGCATGGGCTTCTCATTGCGGTGGCTTCTCTTGTTGCGGAGCACGGGCTCTAGGGGCAGGGGCTTCAGTAGTTGCAGCACGCAGGCTCATAAGTTGTGGCCTACGAGCTCTAGAGTGCAGGCTCAGTTAATTGTGGCGCACGGGCTTCGTTGCTCCGCGGCATGTGGGATCTTCCCGGACCAGGGCTCAAACCCGTGTCCCCTGCCTTGGCAGGCAGATTCTCAACCACTGCGTCCCAGCCCCAATGACATGCTAATTTTCAATCCTTCACTTGGCAAATAGTATTTTAAAAGCTCAGTAAACTTATTGTTAACAAAGTGGGGGATGGGGAGTAGTCACTGAGGAGAGTATGACTTGGTGCTACTCTTAATTGGCAAGATCTATAAAATTAAAAATGTAAATATTCTTCATGAAGACAACTCCACTTCTAGGAATTTATCCTATAGACACAGTTGCACATGTACTCCAAACACGTACACACAGATGTTCACTGAATTGTTTGCAACAGCAAAAGACCGGAAACAACCTCGATATCCTTTAGTGGAAGGCTGATTGAATAATTATGGTGTGCTGCATACCAGAACCCCAGGCAGCCATTCTAAATGAATGCCCGGGATCCACCTGTGCTGATGTTAGGGCATCTCCAGGATGTATTATAAAGGGAGAAGAGAAGGGGCGCACAGTTCTTGTGTACAGAGGACGTTTCAAAGGAGATATCCATATACTTGTGTTCTGGAATAAATCAAAAGAAAGTATTAGCAGTGGCTGCCTCTGAGAAGGGAGATTGGGGCCATATAAAAGGGGGGAGAGGCTTCTGTACTGCTTGAAGTTTCTACCATATGTATTTATTATTTTTCCATTTTAAAAACTAGCTAATTATTTTGAATAAATATTAAATTAATATTTAAGCAGAGTGGGGGACTCCATGGTGCTTTGAGTCAGGAGGAAGGAGATTCCACATCCAACCCCAGAAATGAGCACTCATGAAAAGTCAAATGCAGACAATTTTTAAAATAAAATTAAAGACGTGCAGATATTTTTTTTAAAAACTAAAGCAATGTAACAAAGAAACTGGAGTAGCACTTTCCCCCAGCATACATCGAGTTGGAACGAGTGTGGCCGCGCCGGAGGACCACCCGTTGCCCTAACCGCAGCTGAAGCCCCCAGGCCTTCTCTTCTCTGAGACCACTCTTTCGTGCCATCCGAGGAGGCGACAGCAAATCGAGGCGCCAAATATCCGGGACAAGGGAGACAGCCAGGACGGCCGAAACTCGCACCCTTCCAGAGGGTGGCGCAGGGCAGCCCCTCGGGCCGGCGAGGTCCAGCCCTGGGATATACTGTCAAGGGCAACTTTTCGGGATTTGGAAAGCTCTGCGTCGGGCACCGCTCCGGGAGGCCGGCGGCCCGGCAGCAGCTGCGCCCAGATTCAGCGCTGCCACCTGCGCGCGGGGGCTGAAGCCGGCCGCTCCCGAGCGCCCCTGCCCGGCCCGGGCGCGCATCCGTAGGGCCACAGTGCGACCCAGCGGGCCGCCGGAGAAACTGCGCCCGACGGCCGCCCCGGCGGCCGGCGGGGCGAGGACCCGGAGAGTCACTGCTTTCTGCCAGTTACAGTCTCAACGAAAGGTGATGCGGACGCAGTGTTCTTCCTCTGTAAACGGAGGGAGTCTGTCTGTTTGCCAAGACACTGTTGCTAAATTCCACAGGTCTTTCTTACCGCACTCACCCTGTGGGTAAAAATCGGCTTGCCAGATAAGTTCTGGTTTGAAATGCCTGCGGTATTTTATTCAGAATTCTGGACGACTGGTCATTTATGAAGTCCAAGGAAGGAACTATCAATTTCTATTTGAAGGATGACTCTTATGGTCTAGTAGAATCTATGGACAGTAGAACTGACTATAAGCAGGCTCGACCAAAATGCCACCTCCTTCCTGAAATCGGCCTCTAGGTTAAGTAGACGTGTCCCCTTACTTAGTGTCATGGCCTGTGTGAAGGTCCTTCCGCTGTGAATCAGATCTTCACATCAGCCTCGTTACTGGACCTACAAGTTCCCTGAGGCCGAGACCATGTCTTATTCATTGTGTTAGGAGTGGGGGAAAGACAGAAACGATGCAGACATCAAGAACAGGAAAAAAAAAAAACAGAAGAAAGAATCTATGTCATAACAGCCTTGGTCCAGTAGCCCAGCATTTCTCAAAGGTCACCCTGTGCATATTAGTTTCAGGCCATATTAATGCCATAAATCGTGAATATCAGGTAACTCTGAATATACAGGGATCTCACATTTTGCGAGGGAAAACCCTCTTAAAAAACAAGGTTACGGTTTGGGGGGCCTTTTGGCCACCTTAAAAATATAAATGTTTCAGCAATAGGTAAGAGAGTTAAATGTCTGTGTATAGGATTGAATTCATCCCTTTAGTTACACATTAGAGTTTAAGTCACATGTGAAATAGCAGGTTGATTTTGTAATACTGCTTTTTTTCCTCTCGCTTTTTATGAAGCAATTTTATTGAAACTCTCACCTGTTTCAGTATCTCAGTCATGCCAAGAGGCCCTTCTTAAAGCATCTAACACAGTCACTTTTATTTACATACATTATTTTTTTAAATCCGTGTATGGTGCTGTCACTGGACATTTTAATCCTAACCATAGTTATATAAATTCAGGGTGTTTTTTTTTTTCAAATTTGTGCTATAGGTTTAGATTTATCTCTTTGACATATTCACTGACTATATTGCTTTTTAATCATTGCTTTTTACATACACACCAAATACTTGCATAGGGAGGTCATACCCTGTATCAGTAAGGGTCTAGCTGCAGAGAACAGAATCTGTTCTGACTAGTTCACACAAGAGGAGATTTGTAACAGTATCATAATTTCCAGAATCACTGAAGTGGGGGGGGTGGGGAGGGTTTGGCAAGAAACAGACTCTAGGCTGAGCTTCCAAGAATAATTCCAAAGCCACACCAGAGGACTGGCCAGAAAACAAAAAGCCACAAGCCAAATCTGGGTTTGCCGCTGCAGCATGCAACATTGTGCCACTCATGCTATAATCAGAAAGCTGCCGGCTGAGCCGAGAGTCTGCTGTTGCATATCCCCTCTGCTACCATCCACAAACCAAAGTGAATGCCTTGCTCGGAAATCAAGTTTCATGCAAGTTAATCTGACTTTTGGAACCTGAAGTACCTCCAAAATGCTCACTGCAGAGTCTAAGAAAACGTTCTTTTTAGCTTTCCAGCTTTTTCAATATAGGAAGATAGATCAGAAGAAAGTTTGAGAAGACGATGAGCAAGCTGGTCTATAGCATCTGCCTCATACTCTCAAGAATAATTACCAATTTTTTGTTACATTTATTTGCTCCCTCCCTTTTTTTTTTTTAACTAATTCCATCAGACAACCTTTACCAGCTACTAAAACTAACATTGATTAAAGCTGTCTCAGGATCAAGTTTTCCTCATACAGTGCTTTAGTTGTTTAAATTTAGTTATTTAATCACTTTCAAAAGAAAGTGATTGAGAAACTGGCTTGAAATATGAGATCTTGAAAGCCCTTGAATATCAGGAAACTCCATCTTATGTATCTTATATATTCATCTCCATCTTACATGTCCATGAAGGATAATTTGGAAGAAGAAAACCTTACTTCATATTTGGGCATACACAGTAGTTGTTCCATGAAAAGCTTCTTTAAAAAAGAGTTTTATGGGCAAATGGATTACAGGCATACCTCAGAGACCTTGTAAGTTCGGTTCCAGACCGCTGCAATAAAACGAATATTGCAATAAAGTGAGTCACATGAATCTTTTGGTTTCCCACTGCATACAAAAGTTTTATTTACACTATACTGTAGTCTATTAAGTGTGCGGTAGCATTATGTCTTTAAAATGTACATGTATTAATTTAAAGAAAAAAACTTTATTGCTAAAAAGTGCTAACCATCATCTGACAGCCCAGGATTGCCACAAACCTTGCATCTGTTTTAAAAAAAAAAAAAAAAGGTAATATCTGCAAAGCACAATAAAGTGAGGTGTGCCTACAGATTCCAAGGGCTTCCATAACAAATTACCACCAACTGGGTGGCTTGAAACAACAGAAATGTATTCCCACACGGTTCTGGAGGCCAAGAGTCTGAGATCAAGCTGTCAGCAGGGCTACCCTGCCACTAGAGGTTCTGGGGGAAAATCCTTCCTCGCCTCCATTTTCTGGTAGCTGTCGGCAATCCTCGGCTTTCTTGGCTCATGGCCACTTCACTCCAAACTCTGCCTCAGTCTTCACATCATCTTTCTTCCACGTCTGTCTTCTCTTCTGTCTCAAATTGCCCTCTATTTTTCTCTTATATGGACGTATCATTGGATTTAGGGTACAGTCATATAATTCAGGGTGATCTTGTCTGGAGACCCTTAACTTAGTTACAATTGCAAAGACTCTTTCTCTAAATAACGTAACATTCACAGTTTCCAGGGATTTGATGTGGATGTATCTTTTGGGGGGGGGGCCACCATTCAACCCACTACAGAGATAAATTTAGGAAATGCTGGACTAAACAAATTAAGCCATTTTTTTTGCTGCAGGATTTTGCAAAGCCTTTAATTTGTTAATGGGCACTGTGAAACTTTTAGAGAGAGAGACACTATATACAGTGATTCTCAAATGTATTTGACCATGTAATCCTATTCACAGAAGTGATGTTCCACAGAATACACTCCAGTATAGGCTTATAATTTACCTGCTAGGCAAATTCTCAGAAAGAGTATCAGTAAGTATCAGAGAAGCCAAAAATAAGTGACTGAACAGCTGAAGGCTCTCAAGGATTTGGCAAGAGTAACTATTCTAAACTATGACCATGCATCAATGCTAAAGATCATCACAATCTTACAGCCATAAAAATGAAATAAAATAAAGATTTATCCCCAATTATTAGACTGCTTCCTACCAGATTCTATTTCGGTTCAGGATAAAGTGCAAACACTCAATCCTTTGCAACCAAATCCTCCATCAGTCTTCTTGCCCTATATTAATCCTTGCTCTAGCCAAACTGATCTATGCACTGAATTTCCTACTGCCACGCTTTTGCCGTGAAAAATACCTTCCCCAATGCCTCACCTATTAACAGCCTACATTCATTTCAAGTGATGCCTCCTAGACAAAGCCTCCCTGGTCACCCCAGCAAGAAGGGCTCTCTCCCTCTGTCCTGTATTTGGCACAGGACACTTGTCAAGTGCCTGGTTTTAGAGTTCTTTGCATGAAAGATCATCTGTCACTGGCTAGTAAGCACAGCACTGGTGAACGAGGATTATAATTTAGATCTCTTCCTATCCTCTAAGTGTTCTGGCACAGTGCCTTTCACAGAATAGATGCTCAAAAGAAATTTGTTGATTGACTAAACAAATAATCAAATTAATCTTCTCAGGAACTATGTATGTAGATGTAAAAGTGCTGTACAGACTCCCCCAGCCCACCCCATCTCCCAGATGAGAGTGGACTGGAGACCAGAAGCTTGCCCAGGAAAAGGGCAATTTAGAGTTAAGAGAGTTATTACCCAATCAGCGATGGATGACAGACCCAAATGCTGATGGCACCGAGGACCTAGGTTAGGCAGAGTCCTGGGTACTCTTAATGATTTAAGGCAGAACAGCATATCCAAAAGAATTGAAAGCAGGTGCTCAAATACATGTACACATGTACACATGTGACACACATGTTCATAGCAGCATTATTCACAATAACCAAAAGGTGGAAGCAACTCAAATGTCCATCAACACATGAATGGATAAACAAGTTGTAGTGTATACACACAATGGATTATGGAGCCACAAAAAGGAACAAAGCACTGATATATGCTACAAAGTAGATGAATGTCAAAAACATTATGCTAAATGAAAGAAGCCAGACCCAAAAGGTCACATGTTGTATGATTCCATTTATCTGAACTATCCAGAATAGATCCAAAATAGGTCAAAGAGACAAACTTCCAGCTAGAAAATAAATAAGACCTGGGGATGTAATGTACAGCATGGCAACTATAGTTAATACTGTTTTGCATATTGGAAAGTTGTTAAGAGAGTAAGTAGATCATAAAAGTTCTCATCACAAGAAAAAAGATTTGTAACTATGTATGGGGACAGATGTTAACTAGACTTACTGTGGTGATCAACTTGCAGTATATGTATACAAATATTGAATCGTTATGTTGTACACCTGAAACTAATATAATGCTATATGTCAATTATACCTCAATTTTTTAAAAAAAAGAAAAAGAAAGGGCCCTTTTTAGCCCCTAAAATCAACAGATATTTATGCTGATTTTAGATCACAGATATGCTGTTTTAGATCATTGCCTTGTACTAGCTGAAGTTATTGTAAATGTCTGTCTCAATTTATATATTAGTCTGTTCGGGCTGTCACAACAAAATACCACAGACTGCCTGGTTTAAAAAACCGAAATCTATTTTCTCACAGTTCTAGAGGTTAGAAGTCCAAGATCAAGGTGTCATCGGGTTTGGTTTCTCCTGAGGCCTCTGTCCTTGGCTTGCTGATGGCCACCTTCTCACAGTGTCTTCACATGGCCTTTTCTCTGTGCACATGCGTCCCTGGTATGCTTTCTTATTCTTATAAGGATACCAGTCTTACGGGATTAGGGCCCCACTCACATGACTTCATTTAACCTTAATTACCTCTTTAAATACCTATATCCAAATACAATTGTACTGGGGGTTAGGGATTCAATATATATATTTGAGGGGGAACACAATTCCACCCATAACAAGTTATAACAGCACAAGACTCCAATGTTCATCAGAAGGGGACTTGGTGACATAAAAAAAAAAGTCACATATTGTATGATTCCTTTTATATGAAATATCCAGAACAGGTAAATCCACAGAGACAGAATGCAGATTGGTGGCTGCTGGGGGAGGGAAAACGGGGAGAGACAACTCGATGGGTATAGAGTTTCCTTTCAGAGTGATGATAATGTTTTGGAACTAGATAGAGTTGGTGGTTGTACAACCTTTTGAATATACTAAGTGCCACTGAATTGTTCACTTTTAAATGGATAATTTTAAATGGTTACTTTTGCTATGTGGATTTTACCTCAATTTTTTAAAAAACTTGTATAGCATATGAACAAACCTGGTATTAATGTGTAATAAGTGATGCCAAGAAAACATTTTTGTTATGGAATAATATTTAAAATATATGATTCATTTTCATAACTCTATTCTCATTTTGTCTGTGGTAAAAGGTCACAAAAGCAAAGGATTGTCTGGGACTAGTCTGTAGTTATGATTTTAATCATTTACTCTTAGAAACTTTCACCTAAAAGAATACTGCACTAAACAAGAAAAGCAAGGCACAACACAACTGAATGAGCCCTTGTGCTAACTTTACCCCCATATAGTAGAGTAGGGCTCAGCTTCAGGCTTAGGAGTTATGTGCACTAGAATGTCAGCCCCAGGAGAGCACGGCCCTGTCCCCCATAGGTCTGCCTTGTCCCCCATAGATCTCCAGTGCCCCTAACACTACCAGGAACATGTAATTGTTTATCAAGCTTCTTGGAGAAGTCTGGACGCTGCAGTACAGGAGGCGAGTGGTCACTAAGGTCAGGTCAGGCCCTTGGGTTCAGGACCTGGTTCTGCTGAAAGAGACAAGGGAGGCCTGTATCCTGCAAATGCTGAGGCCTTCACACTAGCACGTCCTCGAGGTGCCACTCCCCCAACTTCTATCAGACAGATGCTAAAGGGGCTGGCAGATGAGAGGTCCCAAAGGAAGACACACAAAGTTGAACCTTCCTTGTATCTGCTCTGGCACGTGGGGACTGGCACCCCTGCCTACCCTTTGCCACACTCTTATGTACTGGCTAAGTACCCATTCCTAGCTACAAGCTCTGGTTCCTGCCATAATTCCTATCAAATTCTGTGAACAGACTTTGAACTAGCTCCTCAGGTCACACTCATGTCCAGTTTACGGCTGACCACTTGGATTTGGTAACCTAGACACTGGCCTCACCCAGGCACAGCTCTGGCCCCCAAACTCTGGTCCTGCTGTTACTCATGGCCCCTACCTCTCAGGGAAGACGCACCTCAAGCCAAAAGGGTACACACTTCACACAGTCCCCACCCTATCCATGCCAAGGAGTAAAAGAGACTAACATTCAGCCTCATTAATAAAGAAGCACAAGTCAAAAATGTGGCATTAGCTTAAAAGTCAGGATGAACCGTGAAGTCACACAGTGTGAATCCAGCCGAATGGGCAAAAGATCTCTTTCTCCTGCTTTCTCCCTATTTAACCCCCTCTACTTATCCCTCTCTCATGGCCTCTCATTCTCTTATCGCCTGTTGTCTAAAGTGCTCCCTCTGTCCTCTCAGTATGTCTCTCATTGTCTTCCACCCCTCTTTTTCTCCTATCTCTTTTACTAACCAATATATAATATAAAGCTGATTACAATACTATAAATATTTCTTATGTATTTTTTTCATTCAATTTAGAGAGCTGTTGTCAGAATTTACAGGAGTAATGGCTAAAATGTCATTCTCCATAAGAATCCTTTGATAAAATACTGATTCCAAGTCTAGGATAGGGAAAATACAGGTGAACCTGGGATATCTTGTTGCACCAGAAAGCAAGGAAGTGCTTTTCTATAAACTGATGTTTCCTTACTCTAGCTAAACACTTCATTGAACACTTAACTCCTGGATTATGGTGTATATTATAGGTAGGATTGGATCCCCCCAAAAGGATATGTTGAAGTCCTAACCTCTGGTACCTGTGAAAGTAACCTAATTTGGAAACAGGGTCTTTGCAGGTGTCATCAAGTTTTAAGGTGAGGTCATACTAGAGGAGAGTGGGTCTTTAATCCAATATGACTGATGTCCTTATAAGAAAGAAGAGTCACAAAGGCAGAGACATGCAGGAAAAAGATGGCCATGTGACAATGGAGGCAGAAATGGCAGTGATGCATTCAGAAGCCAAGGAACAGCAAAGATTGCCAGTAAACACCCAGAAGCTAGAAGAGGCAAGCAAGGGCTCTCCACTGCAGGTTTCAGAGGGCCCTGCCAACACCTTGATTTCAGACTTCTAGCCTCCAGAACTGTGAGGCTATACATTTATGTTATTTTAAGCCACCCACAGGAAACTAATACAGTTTCCCTCAAATATACAGTACTCGGGTTTTTTTTAATGCTTAGGACTTCTTCAAGAATTCTTATTACTGATACTAGTTATTCACTCCTGACTTACCTAATTTTGAGATCAGGAAATTTAACTATTTATATATAACAGAAAATACATAACTAAAATTTGTCGTAAGTTGATTTCATTTTAACGTGAATGTGCCACAGTACCAATGAGCTTGGTTCTTGGGCCATGGCTTAAATCATTCTCCATAAGAAACCTTTGATAAAATACTGATTCCAAGTCTAGGAGAGGGAAAATACAAGTGAACCCGGGATATTTTGTTGCGCCAGAAAGCAAGAAAGTATTCAAAGACTAACCAGGACATGTCAAAAGGTCACAGGAGGTTATAGGATGCAGCTTGAAAGGGTTCCTGCTACCCAAATTTGGGACAACTTGAGCAGCAAATGGAAATAGAGTAATGATAATAATGGATTGTTTGTAAAAAAAATAGTAATAATCCATGCTCCATGGTGATACTCAAAAGAGAGAAGGAGAAAGAGATTTTCTTCATAGAAGAATGTCAACTAAAAAATATAGAAGGAAGGATAGGATTAGAAAATGACCATTTTGCAGCCTGTGATGTAATTATTAATTTAGGCAATGGATGCAAAAAATGTAGGGGAAACAGTATATTCACATCGAGTCAAAGTATCACTGCACAGAGGATTTACTAATTATAAAGGAGAAATGTAGGAATATGGGGGACACCTCACTAACTGGTGGATCACTAACTGAATGACCATACTTAGCAGCATATTATATGCTTTCTGGTGTGATGCAAAAAGAGACACACAATCTTACCTATGTAACATTTTTTCCAAAAATGTTTCCCTAAAAGTAATCAAGAAAAAAACAATCAGACCAATGCCGAATGTGATACATTCTACAAGGGAACTAACTGGCTTGGTCTCTTCAAAAAACCAGTGTCATCAAAAAGGGAGGGGGCAGTTATTCTATATTAAATGAGACCGAAGACATAACAACTAAACATAATTCATGAATCTTGATTGGATCCCAGACTGAAAAAATAATCATAAAAAGACATCTGGGGGAATTCCCTGGTGGTCCAGTGTTTAGGACTCCGCGCTTCCTCTGTGGGGGGCATGGGTTCGAACGCTGGTCAGGGAACTAAGATCCCACAAGCTGTGCAGCGCGGCCAAAAATTTTTTTAAATAATAAATAATAAAAAAAGACATTTGGGGAGAAACTGAATACAAATTATACATCAGAATTATTGCTAATTTTCTCAGGTATGATCATGGTATTATGGTTACATAGGGGAAGGGTCGTTATTCTCAAGAGATGCTTGCTAAAGTCAAGGGTCACAATATCTGCAACTTTCAAATGTTAACAATTGGTCAATTTAAGCAAAGGATGTATAGATGTTAATTTTATTATCCTTTCAACTTTCCTGTAGATTTGAAAATTTTCAACTAAAATGTAGGGGGTGGAGACTTGAACATGATCTCAATTGTGTGTTTCTTTAGTTTCTTCATGATCCTGAACAGTAAAGCATTCCCCATGTCCTTGTAAATTACCTTTTGTTTCAAATGCCTTCTAATCTGACCCTCCTGAAGCACTTGAAGCTGAACTCACACCTGTTCCAAGAAAAGTATGGTTTCCACTGCCCAAAAGGGTACAGGCTTTCCCTCTTCACAGCTGTATCACTAAGAGCATTTTTCTCCTTCAGCACCTCACGTGTTTGTCATTTTCTCATGGATGTGTGCAGCTTTAGGAATCTGTTACTGTCTCTTTGTGACTTAAAGATGAATCATTCTCCCAGTCTCTGGAAGAAAAGATACCATATGACCTCCTCATTGCCCTGTAGCAAGAGGGGGCCACACCCACAGCCCTCTGCTCAGATCACTAGTAGATTCCAACAGTGGCTTCCAAAGTTTATAACAGATGCCAAGGTATGTTAGGAACACTACTGGGCTAAAAATTGGGAATCTCCTTGGGAAAGTCATTTCACCTCTCAGGCCTTCTGTTTCTTCATTAGTTTAAAAGAGTGATTGGAATGAATGTTTTTAAAATCCTCTTCAAGCTCTCACAGTTTATCATTCAAGTCCCTGCTTCCTTGGCCCAGAAGGCAAAGCTAGGGCTAAGTCTCCTCCTTGAGAACAGTCCTCAAATTCTAGGCTGCTGCCATGGTGAAGTAGCACCCTCAGCTCTTCTCCAAACGGAAACATTTTCATTGCAGCACTATTTACAATAGCCAGGACATCGACGCAACCTAAATGTCCATCAACAGAGGAATGGATAAAGAAAATGTGGTACATATATACAATGGAATATTATTCAGCTATAAGTAAAGAACAAAATGATGCCATTTGCAGCAAGAGGGATGGGCCTAGAGACTGTCATACTGAGTGAAGTAAGTCAGACAAAGACAAATATCATGAGATATCACTTATATGTGGAATCTAAAAAATGGGTACAAATGAAATTAGCTACAAAATGAAATAGAGTTACAGATGTAGAAAACAAACTTATGGTTACCAGGGGGTAAAGGGGGTGAGGGATAAATTGGGAGATTGGGATTGACACATACACACTTCTATATATAAAATAGATAACGAATAAGGACCTACTGTATGGCACAGGGAACTCTACTCAATACTCTGTAATGGCCTATATGGGAAAAGAACCTAAAAAAGAGTGGATATATGTATATGTATAACTGATCCACTTGGCTGTACACCTGAAACTAACA
The DNA here is from genome assembly GCF_964374135.1 of Grampus griseus. NCBI lineage: Eukaryota > Metazoa > Chordata > Mammalia > Artiodactyla > Delphinidae > Grampus > Grampus griseus. The sequence continues at coordinate 60,187,887 of NC_139001.1, forward strand.
CAACATTGTAAATCAACCATACTCCAATAAAAATTTTAAAAACAAACAAAAATTAACCTACCTAAGCACCTGGCCTATACCTACCTTCCTTCTGGAAACAAATGTGTCAGTTGGCAACTTGTAAGCCTCAGAAAGAAATTAATTCCATATGTACTTAGCATGCTATATAAAGAGAGCATCAAAGGAGGACACCCTGTGTGGAATATGGTTAGCGGCTTTCTTTATTCTCTAAAGTTGAACACTATCTGTTAGCTATAGGCCCCCTTGGAAAATTCTGACAGGGCCAAAGGATAGAAGATGATGGAAGATATGGGCAGAAATTGCAAAGGAAATCAGTAAACTTTCATCCAGGGTGTGACCAGGGCAGATGAAGAAGATGAAAAGTATAAGAGATCGGTAATAAATGGAGAAGAAAAAATTTTAGAAAATATCATACTGGAAACTGGTTCTTTCTCCACATTCAGTTCACCACCCTATGCTTCAATGGTATTTTCTATCCTGTTCATTTTCATAATAAATAATGATGCGAAACTATTTAAACAGCATCCTTCCCTGGTTAACCATTCAAGCCAAGCAGCGGTCCACAAAACTGTGATAGTCTCCAGGGTGAAGAAGCCACTACCTCCTTATGATTCGCTAATAGAGTTCAGATTGGATACTGTGAAAGCCAGAAGTGGGCCTGCCCTACCTCTCAGGGACACAGGCTAAATCAAACCCTCCTGTCTTTCACGTGACATAGGCAAGTTTTGTTTTGTTTTGGTTTGGTTTTTTGCCACTCCGCACTGCTTGCAGGAACTTAGTTCCCTGACAAGGGATTGAACCAGCACCCTCTCAGTAGTGAAATCGCAGAGTCCTAACCACTGCACAGTCAAGGAATTTCCACAAGAATGCATTTAAACAAAGTAAAAGAAAAGGTCCTTTTCCTTTTAAAGGAAAGAACCCAGTACTCAGTGAGCTCTGGCCACAACTGAGAGCTGAGGTGGTTTATAGTGACCCGTCTGCATATTTTCTTAGTTAAATTAGATTTGTCATCTGTTGCTTATTCAACAAATTTGCTATAGTCAGTGTATTTGTAGTTAAAAAAAGAAAAATGTTTGGGTACTTCAGAGAGCTAATAGGGGCCTGTCAGGGAGCTCTCTCACAGAAGTCAAAGAGAAAGGCCATGTCTCTCGATCCTTATTGTGAGCTGTATTCATGTAAATAATTTGTTTTGTTTATTCTTTTATCAACATCTCTTCCTTTCAAATGTAAATTCCATAAAGGTTTTTCACCACTGAATCCCCAACCCGTAGCATATAGTGAAATGCAATAAAGAAGATATAAATATAACATTTGTAATAAGGAAAAAATGTGATATGGTTCTCTATTTATTCACATCTTTATTTTCAGGAGATTTTTAAGTTTTCTTTATATAGATCCCAGAACACATTTCTCACTAAGCTTATTCCTGGGTATTTTGTGAGTTTTATTTGTTTTTAAAAATGCAATCTCTCTTTCTCTTATTATATTTTATAGCCCAGCAATGCTGGCATGTGGGACAACTTTCGATTTGAGTATGTCTAGCCTGCTTGCAGCCAGCGCACTAAACTCTCTTATTAAATCCAATAGCTGGGGGTTCATTTTGCTTGATTCTCTTAGTAGGCTAGGTATAAAATCATATCATCTGCAAACAATAAAATTTTGTCTTTTCCTTTCCAACAATCTAAATCTTGTTTCTGTTTCATCTTTAATTGCACTAGTGACAAACTGGGAAAGACATCAAATAATAATGGTAATGGTGAGTGTTCTATCATCCATTCATGGTTCTAATGAGAAGGCCTCTGTTGTTTCCTCATTCTGATTTTCACAACTGGAGCCCAGCAACCTCCCATGTGCTCACTTCCTTTCACTTTACTCTTATTACAGACAACTTAAAATAATCCTAATATAACAATCTAAGTCTTAATAACACCAGGGTGGTTAGCTCTCAAAGAAGTCTCCTTTCTGCCCCTAAACCACAATGTGAGAGCATCCCTTTGCCTCTGTTAAACACACACACACACACACACACACACACACACAGAGAGCACATGTAGCATGTCCAAGCTATGCCACCTCAGGGATTCAGGGGCTGTGGAGGGTGGTGGAGCAACGCTGATGCCTCAAGGGCTCAGCACATCCACAGCACTCGTGGCTAAGGCAGTTCCTGCAGCTCTGAGAACATCAAGAATTGGCACCCTTGGCATAAACACACGCATTTCCATGATGAGTCCCGGCAGCACCATATGAATTAGCGGATATTAACTGTGTGTTTGTCCTAATCAGCACAAAATTGAACAGCATATTGAAACAATATAAAACGAATTACTTCTGCTCCTGCCCCAAACAATGACTCTGGTGGACTCTGGCTCTTTTCGTTGGTCCAACTACCCATCCACGCTTGAGCAAATTCTTTTTCTGTCTCCTCTACTTAATTCAAAGCAGGCTGAAACTGGAAACCATTTTGGAGCTCATGGAGAGACTCTGCCCTTCTCTGGTCTCAGACCTTCTCCATCTCCTGCACACATCTCCTCCTTTTCAGAACCAAGCTCTGCCACTAGCTGCCTCCAGGTGATGAAGGCCACGGTCACAAATACAGGGCAATACACTGTCAGGTGCAATGGCACCAGGACCTAAGTGTATGGACCTGATGCACCACCTAGACAAGGAGGTCTTCTCCAGGGAATCCCATCCTCCCCAGCCCACTGTCCAAGCTTTGCTGCTGTCAGAGCAGCCATAGGGGAAGCTTGGTGTCATCTCCACTGATGACACTCAAAACTACTTCCAAGACTTCTCTTGGGTTTTCCCAACTATGGCAGCAGGAGAGTCATTATGGGGAAGAGACCTGGGAGATGGACGATAACAGCAGTTATATCTCCCCTTCAGTCAGCCTTTGGCACTGGCTCTACTGCCACCATCATTCTCGAGCTATGTGCAAATAACTTAGAACCTTCCTTCCCCCTTCTTAGCCTCTTGCAGGGCTACAGCCTCCCTGGTCTAGTAGGAGAGGCAAGAGTATATATGTGTGTCCATACTGATCTCATGCATTGGGGGTAGGGAAGGCAGCCTTTGTCCCCATCCCCGGCTTCTGTCTCTCACCCCTTGATGAAAGTATGCAGCAAATGTGCTGGCCCAAGCTATATTCCAGAGTCAACCCTAACCCCAACTTTTCTAATGTTTATCCCCAATGCTATGTTTCATTCATTCATTCATTCATGTTTAGCTTCATTCCAGTCCCCAGCCCCGACCAGTGCCCACCCTTAATGCCCAGCTCAGAAATCCAAGCCCTGGTATTACACTAATAATAAATCATTGTAGCTAACGCTTGTAAGCTAGCACATGCACACACACGTGCACGTGCGCGTGCACACACACACACACACACACACACACACACATTCAGTCTTTATAGCAATCCTCTGAAGTAGGTACTATTATTATTCCCCTTTTACAGGTGACAAAACTGAGGCTCCAGGGGATTAGGTGACTTTCCCAAGGTCACATAGCTTGTAAATAGCAAAGCTGAGATTTGAACCCAGGATCTGCAATCCTAACCTCTGAGCTCATGCCAACACAGAAAGTTTCACTCCCTGTCCCCAATCCAACCTCAGTCCCACCCTCAGGCTCTCCAGATATGATGGCAGTCGGCGCTCCTTAATAATGCAGCTGAGACCCACAGCCTGCCACCCAAAGTCAGGAGGCAGAGTCTGCCCACCTTGCCCCATCAAGTGCTCTCCTGACACACCCTTTCCCTTCGTACAGACAACAACAGAGCCCAAGTCAGTGAGAGGTCAGTGCTTAACCAGGCCACGGCGGTCAGCTCCTGGAAGTCCTAGGGAGCTTCCCAGCTGCTGATTAAAATGAGCTTCAGACACCCAGGATGCGGCCATGGCACCTCAGGCCTACCTTCCAGGGCTGTGGAGGATGTTGCTGCATCAAAAGCATTCCTGTGTCTGGAAACGGCTGTGAAATCTGTGGGCAGCGGAAGAAGGCAGCTGTGGGAAGAAAAGAAGGCCTGAGGGTGAGAGAGTTGACAGGAAATAGGCCTGGGCAGAGGCCTTCACTTCCCCTGCAAGAAACAGCAGTGGAACCCACACACTGCCATTCTAGCGGAACCCTGGGCATTGACTTCTCTGAGCTGTGTGTCAGCAACTCCAGGCTGCTGTTCTGCAACTTTCTGGACCAAACTGTGCTCTCCCACTTTATGTGACTTTCCCAGCAAACACGCCTAGTTTTATTCTCAAACTGACTCAACATCTCTCAGTTCCATCTGCCCCTATTCCCCCATCCCCACACTTCTAGCACTTCTTAAGGCATTCATCACTGTGGATTATTATTAATAACCAGATGTACAATTTGTTCAGAATTTACAGGCTAACTCATTTAGTTCTTACATTCGTAAGTCATTTAGTGCTTTGAGATAGGTACTATGCCCATTTTACAGATGGGGAAACTAAATCCTAAACTCAATTGCCTCAAGTCAAACAACTGACATAACACTTTAACAGGGTCAGTATAAGACAAATAATCACACATTCCTTTTATTGAGATCAAGATAATGCCTTTTACTGAGATCAAGATAACTTTGCTTTAGCGAACAGGCAAAACAAAAAATGACCCACTGGTTTCTCTGGCCTTTGAGTCACCAGTTTAAGATCCTTGAGTTACCTAACTCAAATCAGCCTGCCTATGCGGAACCATGCTCTTAACACCTAGGCTATCCCACTGCTCTATTATTCCCTTTGTTACTAGTCAGTCCACCAGTCCTAAAAAGAGTTGTGTGAGAAAGGAAGCAAAGAACCAGTGTTGAAGAATCCCCAGTGCAGCTTAGAGGGGAATTCCCACCAACCTATACTGCAATACAAATCACTAAGATACAAGACAGAACGTTGTAATCCTAAATTTGTGCACAGTGCCGGGAAAGAACTCTATCTAATTCTTTAAATCCCAATATAGAACATTTCCAAAGAGAAGCAAAACTTGCTTTAAAAATAAGGGGGAAAAAAAAGCAAAAGATGCCATCAGGGGGCTTCCCTGGTGGCGCAGTGGTTGAGAGTCCGCCTGCCGATGCAGGGGACACGGGTTCGTGCCCCGGTCCGGGAAGATCCCACACGCTGCAGAGCAGCTGGGCCCATGAGCCATGGCCGCTGAGCCTGCGCGTTCGGAGCCTGTGCTCCGCAACGGGAGAGGCCACAGCAGTGAGAGGCCCACGTACTGCAAAAAAAAAAAAAAAAAGATGCCATCAGAGTCATTTTGTGTCTATTTCATTATCTTGTTAAAACAATGCTTTCCAGCCACAACCAATGGACAGGTCGAGGGGGTAGGGGGAATACAACAGCTAAGAACAAGTATGAAACATGATCTAGGGAAGTGGGTTCTAACCTGGGACCATGGAATCTTTAGTGGCCTTCAGGGGCTCCCGGTACATCTTGGAAGCTCCTTCAAAAATTTGTGTGTATGTGCCTTTTTCTGGAAAGAGGGTTCATGGCTATCATCAAGAGGCCCACTACTGGGGGAAAAAAACCCACTAAGAACCACTAACTTACAGTAAAAGTAAATCTCTTCTATAACCCAGCAGTATTTTCTAAAACCCAACTGCCCCTCCCTCCTGAAAATAGTGACCTCTCCCCCAGTGACACCTTAGAGGAGCTGGGGGGGTACCAGGAACTCACTGACACCAGGCTTGGCAGCCCATCTTACAAGCCCTTCCTATCATTCCTGTGCCCCTGCCTAGTCTCCTCCACAATGGAAGGCCAAGTATGATCCCACAGCACCCTAATTAAGCCAAACTGGGAACATTCAAAAGAGCTAAAAGGGATATAACATGGAGAATAAACACCCAGTCCCCAGGAGAACACAGCTCAAGTAGCCTGCAGAATCGCTCAGGGAAGCCTGGTAAGGCTGGAATCGGTCAGGGAAGCAGATGAGGTTTCTGAAGGTTAGGGAGGAAGAGCATATTACATGGGCTGGGCTTGCAGGTGTAACAAGCAGAGATCAGAGGCAGAAACAGATTAAAGCAACAGAGATGCTAGGAAGGAACAGATGGTCTGGTCCAGGGCCAGGGAGGAAATGAAAGGCAAGATGAAGGCCATATCATTAAGCATCACTGAGAGATGAGGCTTGAACCTTTGTATGGAAGATGTTAGAGACTGGGCAGATTTCAATGGGGAAAGAGAGTACGTGACTATGCTCTACAGAGGAAGCGACTGAGAAATGTGGTTTAAATGAATAGAAAACAGAAGAAAGATATGACTGCAGAGAAGAGAAATTGGCCAGCACATGGAGTGTCAGGTATTAGTTTTGAAGGGACATGAATGGAAAAGTCAGCAAGGGGTATATAAGACAAGATGCAGGTATGGATAAATGGGGTGACTTAGGTCAAAGGAAATGAAGGGATCCTCCCCTCCATTTCCCCACCACAGACCTCCGCAGCCTACAGGCCTCCCACCATATGCCTATAGCCTGCCTGCACATAGGTCTGCCCTTGGCTCTAGTAACTATTAACATAGAATTATTGTTAAGTACCTGTGATGGTTTCAATGTCCATCTCTGCCCATACCTCAATGGAGCAACCTTTTTCCCAACTGAGTAGCAAGGATTAAAGAAAAATAAAAATTATAGCACAAGAAAGTCAGAAAATGACCAATAGTCTCCTCCTCAGTTCTAGAACAAGTCCCATACCCTGAACCTGAATGATCTGCATTCTTTTCCTTGACTTGTTGTTATTGCAGGAAATGGTGAAATTCTCAACATCCTAACAACCATCAGTAAATGACTGGTTAAATAGATTAGGGTTTATCTGTACTCTGGAATACTAAGCAGCTACTTTAAAGAATGAACTGCATCCAGATGTACTAACATAGAAAAATGTCTGAGATTCCTTGCTGGGCGAAAAAAAAACAAGCTGGAGATCATATATATAATGTAAAAAAAAAAAATTATACAAATAAATATATATTATATAATTGTGCTTGATATTCATCCATTCATTCAGGAATTATTTATTGAGCATCTTCTGTGTATCAGGCACCACACAAAAATCTCTGCCCATACAGAACTTACATTCCAGTGGCGAAGATGCATAATAAACAAGAGAAATAAACAAAAGGCATATGTACCATGTACAAAGTGCTAAGGATAAAAAGAAATCTGAGAAGGGGGACAGAAGTGTGGGGTGGTTGTGATTTTTGACACCACTATCTAGTCTAGACCTCTAGGAGGTGTATTTGAGTAAAGAATGGAGGGAAGTGAGGGAGGAAGTCAGGCTGCTGTCCTTAGGAAGAGCCAGGGAAATAGGAGAAGCAAAGGCTCTGAGGCAGGAGCCTGCCTGGAGGGTTACAGCCAGTGGGGGAGAAGGGACAGAGCAAGCAGGGGTAACAGGGCCTTGTAGACATTGTGAGAACACTGCTTTTACCCTAAGTGAGATGGATACATCTGCAAAGAAAAGCATCTTAGAAAAAATGTTAATTAGCAGTTAATTGAGAAATGTGATTAGGAATAGGTGTGGAAAAATCTTTTTACTTTTCACATTATATACTTTTATACAGGTATATACTTTTATATATATATATATACATATATATATATACACACACAGGTGTAACAAGCAGAGATCAGAGGCAGAAACAGAAATATATATATATACAGGTATATACTTTTATATATATATACTTTTATACTTTTATATATATATATAAAAGTATATATATATACTTTTATAAAAGTATATATACTTTTAAATTTTTATTGAGTTTCTATACCTTTTATTATTAATTTTTAAACTAGTTCAAACTCAAGATTTCTATTTTTTAATGGTAAAAATCAGCATTCCAATAAACACATAAATTCAATTAATTTGCTGCTTTTGTAGTGGTCTGTGTTTTCTTAGATTCTGTATTTGTCTATTTGTCATCCATTCATCACAGAGCCAATTATGTTAACTATATTTTCTTATTTTCTGTATTCTTGATACTCTAGGGCCCTTACAGACCCAGAGAGAGACTGCCCCTCCCAGAGTTTGCTAATTCCTAAAGGTAATAACAACTTGCCAAAGAACACACCTTTCATATGCAAACCAATCAATCTCCCAGTCTATACTCCCAACTACCTTTTTATCTAACTCTCACACAACCGAGCCAATGTTTCCCCCACCCTAAATCAAACCCAGAGCTAGGTACCGGGCAACTACAGACAGCCCCTATGTCCCAAGGCCCAATGCAGTTATTCAAGCCAGCCAATTCTAAACTGTTCATTCTGCCCTACCTTGCCTTTCCCCAGTAAAGGCTCTGGTCCAATGTTTCCTGCCCGCCCCCCCTTCTGCCTCCTGACCATCCTTTCCCCTGGGGCCCTGTGTGATGTGGTATAAAATCTTCATTCAACAGCACTGACGAATGGATAAACAAAAAGGTCCTATTGTATAGCACAGGGAACTATTTTCAGTATCCTGTGATAAACCAAACGGAAAAGAAATGAAAACAAATGTGTATGTGTATATATATATACTTATATATGTATATTATATGTATAACTGAGTCACTTCGCTGTACAGCAGTAATTAACACAACATTGTAATTCAACTATCCGTCAATAAAAATTTAAAAAAAAAAAACAGCACTGACATCTCCAAACCGTCACTCAATCAAACCTCTATAAATTAAATCCTGGGAATAATTTTAGAATAGGTAGCTATGTGTCTTTTAAAAATTCCAAGGATTTCCAGGTAGAGAGGAAGAGGGGTCATTTTGTTTTGTTTTTCATTTTAACTGCTGAATTAACTTTCCCCAGCTCATTCAGACTTCAGCCTATGTCCTTGAGAAGCAGGAAAAGACCACCAAAAACCATGAAGTGACAAAACTACAAATGTGACTTAGCTGAGCAAACTGTGCCCTAGTTAAAAACAAAAACACAAAATCACATCTTCCTCCTGCCACTGTCAACAATTGCTATAGGTAAGGAGGCCTTAGAAGGAGAAAGTTAAAGGGTGCAGGTGGTATTCAATGTGAGGAAGTCTGTAGGGGAAGCCAGGGTGGGGGGCTTCCGCTAGACCTGAAGGGGGTGGATCACAGAAGAGCACCTGCTTCAGCCCTCAAACTATTCTGGAACAGGGATTGAGATGCCTAATTAGAAGTGTCAGAGTGGAGTTTTTATATAAAAGAAAGATCTGAAGCGGAAGTCATTAGAAACCTAAGAGAATACAAAAGTTGAACCAAATTAAGTCAGAGAAGGCGTGTGAATGGGTGTTTAGAAGTGTTTGTTGACTGTGGTCAGCCTTTGAAAGAGAGCCATAAAATGCAAATTATAGGTTTGCATTAGGGCAGGGGCCTGCAAACATCTGGAAATGGCCAGATAATAAATATTTCCAAGCTCTACTGTATTTGTCATATCATCCCAACTCTGCCATTATAGCACAAAGCAGCCATAGACTACATAAATGAATGAGCATGACTGTGTCCAATGAAACTTTACTGATGGGCACTGAAATTTGGATTTTACATAATTTTCACTTGTCACAAGATAGTATTCATCTTTTGATTTTTTTTCAACCATGTGAAAGTGTAAAAACCATTCTTAGTTTCCAGGCTGCAGTTTACTGACACTTTTCCTTAGGGAATGAAGTTTAGAAGGCTGCAAAGATCTTAGGAGAAAAAAAATGCTGGGCTTTGTTTCTTTTTCTGAGGATACCTCTTGGTGTGGGAAATCTTGCAAAACTCCTTAACAAGGAATTCCTACACCTTGTTACTCTTCCATTCTGAGTCTGTCTCAGCGTATTCAATTCTCACTCTCCCTCTGACTCACCAAATAGGGTCCTAATCCCCTTTTCTCATGTTGCTGTGGGTTCCTCTGTGTATTAGGCCAGTGTTACATCCCTGAGCTAAAGGAAACATCAGGATGGACTTAACTTATGAGCCATAGTAGCATTTATTGGATTTGGGACCCAGAAAACACCTTAAAATAACCTGCTCCAACTCCTGTATTTTATAGCTAAAGCAACAGAGGCTCAGTGAGGGTTAACGGCTTGCCCAAGGTCACCCAGCTCTCTGGAAACAGGCCTGGGACTAGAACTCACGTTTCCAGCTTCTTCCACATTTGTACATTTCTGCTCCACTACTTCATTTGCACTCTCAGGAAAAAATTATGGAGCTTGCTATGGAATTGAGGGGTGGGTACTGTGTGGAGAGACTGTAAACACTTTGTTAAAAGAACATAGAACATAATTAAAATGCCATTACCACATCTATAGAATATTTTTGTATTGCCACTCCCAAACTTGGGGCAAGGAGAAAGAAATTGTGGAGATCTGGGAGACAGGGGGAGTTGAGAAGTATTTGCAAGGGATGCTCAAATACACACCTTCCCTAAGCATTGTCTACATACTACTAATGATAATAATGTCTTCCACACATCAATATTCTACAGCAATTCTCAGAGTGTGGTCCAGGAACCCACGGGGGTCCCTAGACACTTTCAGAGGCTCCATGAGGTCAAAACTGTTTTTATAATAAAACTAACACTTTATTTGCCCTTTTCACTGTCAATCTCTCAAAAATATACAGCAAAATTTCCAGAGGCAACTCCGTGTGTAATATTGTAACAGACTGAATGCCAAAGTAGATATAAGAATCCAACTGGCTTCTATCAAGCAAGACACTAAAGAGATTTATGAAGATGTAAAACAATATCACTCTTCTTACTAATTTTTTTTTGTTTTAGAAAATACTGTCGGGCTTTGCTGGTGGCGCAGTAGTTGAGAGTCCGCCTGCCAATGAGGGGGACGCGGGTTTGTGCCCCGGTCCGCGAGGATCCCACATGCTGCGGAGCGCCTGGGCCCATGGGCCATGGCCGCTGAGCCTGCGCGTCCGGAGCCCGTGCTCCGCAGCGAAAGAGGCCACAACAGTGAGAGGCCCGCGTACCGCAAAAAAAAAAAAAAAAACACTGTCATTTTTCTCACAAATGTATTATTTGTTAACATCTAACAGATTTATTATTTTTAAAAATGAATTAACAAATAAATATTTTAATTGTTCAGTTTTAATTTCTAATACAACAGATATCAATAAACAAACAAGAGACTTTTATAATGGCTCCTCAATAGTAAAGGAGTCCTGACCACAAAGTCTGAGAACTCACTGATTTACAATTTCTCAACTCTTTTGCCCATGCACACACAAAAAAATTAATTTGAAAGTGTTACTGAATTTTTAGTAGCCTTTTATCAATATGCATTTTCTTAAAAGATACTAAAATTACAACTACTAGTATATGGTTTAAAACGGCCTTTATCACCACAGAAATAAAATTTGCAACTCCACAGGACTAAAATTATAAATATCTAAGATAGAAAAACTCTACTGCACAAACGATGCAGTTTAATCAACAACTCAATGGCAAGAAAAGAAAGAGGGCAAAGAAAATAGGACATAAGAGACTCAGAAGACCTAGAAACCAAATGCAATGTGTCTACCTCATAAGACCCTGATTCTAACCAACCAACCATAACAAAGCACTCATGAGACAACTGGGGAAATTTGGATCCTGAGAAGATATTTGATGATATTAAAGAATTGTTACTTTTATTTAAGTGTAATAATGGTATTGTGGCTGTGTTTTCTTAAACAATCCTTACCTTTTAGGGATACAGGCTAAAGTATTTATGGATAAAATCATTTAATATGTTGGACTTCCTTCCAAATAATCCAGTAGGAAGGGGAGTAAGAGAGATGTAAGCAAGACTGGCCATAAAATGATAATTATCAAAGCTTGGAGGTGGATACATGAGATACCATTCTTTATACGTTTGTGTATGCTTAGAAAAGTCCACAATAAAAAAAAACATTTAATAGGTTGTCATGCTAAAAAAAAAGTGATAAACCACTTCCCTAACTCATTCTTGATTTAGCCATTTGCAAATCAAAAAGCCATATAATTTTCGGCAGGGAACTTAAACAAGGCCCCCCCTCGTAACCAGAACATCAGATGGTAAGAGAATACACTTAGAGCAAAAAGCATATCACAGGAGGGATTACAACTCTGCAGAAAGCAGCTATTAAAAAAAGCTGCCCCCAAAGAGGACTCTTGCTTTGGGTGGAACACAGGACCTGTGAAAAGAACCCTTAGATCTATCTTGTCCTACCTACTCCAAGACGCCCACTGGGTAGCTACTAGTTTCTTACCAATCTACAAGTATACTAGTCTCCCTTGGAGGGCCACCATGTTATCAGAGGTATCCAGAAGTGCCTGGAACAGGAACGATCATGAAAGTGGACCACTTTACTTGAACCTGAGCTCACCTATACGGATCTCATAGACTGGTTTTTTTGTTTTTCTTTTTTTTCATAGACCGTTTTTAATGACAAAATTTAACAGACGCATATTGAAGAATGACTTATTTTACTATTTATTTTTCTACACTGACCACATTTTTAAAAAAACTATATTGCACAAAAGCCCACCACAACAACTTTGAAAAGTAGTTTGGAATTATTTACTAAAGTATAAGATACATATATCCTATGATCCCTCTATTCCATTCCTTGGTACATATCCAACAAAAATGCATATATATTTGTACCAGGCAACAAGCACAAGAAATTCTTAACGACAATGAAGTCAACCCCATGTCCATCAATAATAGAATGGATAAATTATTATATATATAATCATAATGGAATATGAGACAGCAGTAAACATGAGCAAACAACAGCTACACCTACAACAGGGATGAATCTTATAAAGTTGAGCAAAAAAGACATATCCCAAAGAAAACTTTCTGTAGTGTTAAAGAAAAAATAATAATCTCATCTCTTGGTAAAGACTGAGTACTGAGTAGAAAAAAAATACTGCCAAACTGAGGAACTTAATCCAGCACAGAGTCTAGGCTCTGGAAGATGAAAACTGGGAGGACAAGAAATAGGGCAGGTCATTTAAAGCCAAAAAGACCAAGACTCTTCTTGGACTGATATTAGGAAAACAAAGCCTCATAGTGAGGTTGATTAGCTATGGGAATTGTGTTACCCAGCCGGGTTCACACAGATGTGGGCAGGCTAGGTAGCCAAGCTGGTGCTTCTTAGTATTAGTCCATCTAGGTATAGAGTTCAAAAATGGGCAAAACTTTAAAAAGCAAGGAAGTGGTTACCATAAAAGTCAGGATAATGGTTACCTGGGGTGTAGGGGAAGGTTGAGAAAGAGGTGATCTGGATGGGACACATGAGAAGCAGTTCTGGGGATAACAGCAATGTTCTATTTTTTGATCTGGGTGGTGCTTTTGTGTTTTTTTTCTAATTATATTTATTTTGTAATTATTCATCATACTTTGTGTTTTATGTACCTTTTCTCTGTGTGTTATCTTTCACAATTAATAAAGGTTTAGAATAAACAAATCAGCCTCATTTTATATAACTATAGTAGTCCCTCTGAAATTGTTAAACTTTTAATAAGTGTATTAATACACTTTGACTTTTGGATGAAGGTATCAGTAGAAAATGGAAGCCGTCTATTTCTGACTTGGCAAATTCTCGTATGTTAAGTTCTCATGCCTGTTGCCTTAAATACAGATGAGCTGTAGAATAAAGTTAAGAAACTATTCCAAAATATGACATTTGGGTTCTAAAGAATCCCAAGAGCATTCTAAGAATGACTTGGAAAAGTACTGTATTGTAACTTATACCATAATTTAATTTGAACCTTCTCCATTTTACTAAGCCTTATACCAATTGAGCTAACATTTCCAGGCCATGAAAAGTAATTTGAAAGAACTCCCACATTCTCAGAACACTAGAAAACCAGTGCTCTGGAGATCACACTCTACAAGTTGGCTCAAGCAAATTTCAACATGCAAATACATGCTTTTACATTAAGCTTCATTAAAATACACTTACCGGTTTAAGTGGAGGCTGATTTTGTAACCACATTTGGAATTTAGATTCTTACTACTTTAAAACAAATGCTATGTAAACATGAAAATTAGATAATCAAATGATTCTGTGCCCTCCTTCTACAACACTTTTCACTTGAAACAACTGATGTACTTTAAAACACAAATCTTCAAAATACCCCCGTGAGGAAATGGAGTCCCGAGCTTTGGAAATACACTTTAACCAAGTCAAAAGCAGACTGCCCTGATGTCATGAAGACCACTGGAACAGGGGAATCTTAGAAAGGTCATCTGTAACTCATCCCAGAAGCCCTTTCCAGGCCCAAACAGGCCCTTTCCAGGCCCAAACAGGCCCTTTGCATTCTCCTGTCCTTGCCTGCCAACTGCAGAAGGCTGACCTGCATTCCTAGAGCTGGCCTCCTTTCCTCCGAGCCTGTGGGGTCCTCTCTCCCCAAGTTTGGCTGCAAAAGGACCCATGATCTCCTTCACACTCCCTTCATTACTCTGCTTTTTTGAGGAAAGGGAAGAGTGTGATAAAAAGACAGAACACAGAGACCTAGAGCACTCATCCACCATGTAATGCAGCCCACACCCCTCCAAAACCTGAGGGGGAAGTGTCATTAGACCCTCATTTTACAGAGAAGAAAATCAAAGCCCGAAGAACTTGTGGAATCTGAGGTCACACAGCTAACAGAGCAGAGCCCCACCAAACCACTGCTTAGGGCAACTGACTTCCCTGCCTCTCTGCAGACTTGGTATCTTAGACCCCACTTCACTCAGTGGTTCAGAGTTAGGGCTTAAGGTCAGATAATCCTCATTGACATCCCAGGTCCATCACTTCCAAGGTGTGTGATCTCAGATGGATTACTTAGCCTCTCTGGCTTCAGTTATCCAAGTCAAAGCTCAATGAATGGTGGCCATTATTATCATTTCTTTCACACATGCTAAGGTCTAGTGTAAACCTCTGTTCTCAGACTTTCCTTTCACTCAGGGTCACCTGAGGGAACTTGTTAAAAGCAGATTTCTCCTGCTCTTCCCTGGGAACTTCTGAGCCAGATCTAGGAAGCACCATTTCAATTCTTTAACAAGAGTCCTAGAGATTCTAATACAGAGAGCCAAATTTTAGCAAATACCAATCAAGTACTTCTACTTTCTCTTTTTACTCCTTTGAAATAAAAGAGCTCACCAGATCTATACATACATTTGTTTCCCTCAGGAAAGCTCTGGTTCTAAGAACTTGAGGTCTTTCTTCTGAAACAGATCCCATTACATATCTGTCTTCTAGCTGGTGGCTTTCAAACATTTTTTACCATAACCACAATAACAAATACATTTTACATAGCAACTAAGAACACATGTGTTTATATATACATATATAAATAATTTTTTCACAAAATAAGGTGCTCACTATGCACATTGCTATTTTCATTCTTTTTTTATCATTAATGATAGGCACAACTTTCTAATTTTATTTCACAACCAATAATGAGTTGCAATCAATAAAGACCAACACTAAAATGACCCAGATGTTGGAATTAGCATGCAAGGAATTTAAAGGAACTATTATAAATATGTTCAAAGATATAAAAGAAAATGTGCACATAATGAATGAATAGAGAACCTAAGCAAAAAATAAAAACTATAAAAAAGAACCAAATGGAAATCCTAGAATTGAAAAAATATGTATATGAAATTAAAACTGCACTTACTGGACAGATTGAGATGGCAGAAGAAAGTCAGAACTAGAAATTATTCAGTTTGAAAAACACAAAGGAAAAAAAAATGGAAGAGTCCCAGAGACCTATAGGACAATATCAAGCAATCTAACATACATATAACTTGAACCCCAAAATTATCAAGAAGAGAGAAGAAGCCCTCCAAAATGTCAAGAATAGTGGCCAAACAGTCTCCTAACTTGGTGAAAGATATAAATTTACAAATTCAAGAAGCCCAGCAAAACCCAAGCAGAAGAAATGAAAAACACACCTATGTATATCACAGTTAAACTGCTGAAAATCAAAGATAAAGAGAAGAATATTTAAAGCAGCCAGAGAAAAACAGCTCATTACTACAATGATACCTTTACTATCCAACTTCTCATCTGAAACAATGAAGGCCATAAGACAGTGATGCAACATCTTTAAAGCATTTACAGAATAAAAAACTTTCAACTCAAAATTCTACCTCCAGTGAAAATATTCTTCAACAATGCAAGCAGGGACTTCTCTGGTGGCACAGTGGTTAAGAATCTGCCTGCCAATGCAGGGGACATGGGTTTGAGCCCTCGTTCAGGAAGATCCCACAAGCTGCAGAGCAACTAAGCCCGTGCACCACAACTACTGAGCCTGCACTCTAGAGCCCACGAGCCACAACTACTGAGCCAGCATGCCACAACTACTGAAGCCCACGCGCCTAGAGCCCGTGCTCCACAACAAGAGAAGCCACTGCAATAAGAAACCCGCGCACTTTAATGAAGAGTAGCCCCCTCTCACCACAACTGGAAAAGGCCTGCATGCAGCAACAAACATCCAATGCAGCCAAAAATTAATTTTAAAAAAACAATGAAAGCAAAATAAAGATGTTTTCAGATAAATGACAACTAAAAGAATTCATCACCAACATAAGTACACTATAAGAAATGCTAAAGGAAGAAATTCAGGCTGAAAAGTAATGATACCAGATGGAAATTCAGATCTTCAGGGAGAAATAAAGATGACCAGAAGTAGTAAAAATGTAGATAAATATAAAAGACAATCTTTCTTCTCTTAATATATTTAAATACATATGACCATTTAAGCAAATTATAATATTGTGGTATTTTTAGCATACTTATATTAATACATATGACAACCGTAGCATAAACTGGAGTCAACAAACGTTTTCTGTAAGGGGCCATATGGGAAATATTTTAGACTCTGTAAGCTATTGATATATGGTCTCTGTTGCAACTACTCAACTCTGCCATCATAACATAAAAGCATCCACAGACAATACAAAAATAAATGGGTATAGTTGTGTTGCACTAAAACAAAAGCAGGTACAGGGCAAGATTTGGCCCAAATGTCACGGTTTGTCAACCTCTGGGATAAAGAATTGGGGGTAAGTGAAACTGTATGGTTGCAAAATTTTTATATTTTGCATTAAATGGAACCAAAACTCTAAGTAGACGCTAAGAAAACTTTAAGGATGTATACTGTAATCACTAGAGCAACCATTCAAAACAAAAATGCAAAGAAGAATAACTAAAAAATATAGAAAATAAAATGGAATTCTAAAAAAACCTAATTGACTTAAGAGAAAACAGTGAGGAAGGAACAAAGAAACAACAAAAACAAAAACAAAAACAACTCAGTAGAACCAATAGAAAACAAATAGTAAAATGGTAGACCCAAATCCAAATCTACCAATGATTTACAGTAAATGTAAATGGACCAAACATTCCAATTAAAAAGCAGAGATTATCAGACTCAGTAGAAAAGCAAGACCCAACTACATGCTTTCAAGAGACACACTTGTGCCAATTATCAATATTTTGCCTCTCAGCCCCAAATTCATCTTTCTTTTCAGGCTCTGTAAAAATGGAGTTAGGAATCTAAATATTTTCCCTTTGCCACCTGCCACAATGTTAAGCTTTGTCAGTGGTGATCACTGGAGATACACTGCAGGAAGAAAAGATTTTCTTTGCTGGCTTCAGAGTGCTCTCTCACCAGACACCTACAACACTGTCAGCTTCTCTAGTGCCCAACTCCTAAGTGCACAATGGTCAGCAGCACCCAGCATCCAGCAGATTCTCCAGAACCCCTTGGGCAGTCTCATAGCAGAAACCACCTCTGTGTGAACAACTTTCCTCAGCATCCTAGAGGGCAAGTTTCTGGCAAGTTCCAGAGGGTGGATTTCCAGCAAGATTTGTTGATGTGGCACCACATTGACTTCTCTGCCATACCGTGAGCTATGGCCCAACCTTCTCCAACAAGGTGGAGCTTTGCATCAGCTTTGGCAAGAGGGAGGTGGAGGGAGAGACCCTTCCTTGGGCACCCTATCTCAGCCCTAGAAATAGGGGTGCTACTTATATCTGCTCTTCTTATATTCTTGAGTTTTTTGGGGTTTTTTTGCTTTTTACTAATCAATCCCTCATTATTCCAATCCCCTCTTTTACTTAATAATTCTTTATATTAAACTTTTCTGGTTCAAATTACTGTAGTTTCTGTCCCCCAGTTGGACTCTCACTAATATGACACTTGAAATACAGAGATATATAGGTTAAAAAAAAGATGTTAAAAAAAAAACCTGCAAACAGTAAGCATAAAAAATCCGGATTAGCTATATAATTATTATATAAAGTACTCTTCAAGATGGAGTATTACCAGAGAAATAGTGAGGCATTTCACAATTATAAGAGATCTAATTAATTAGGAAGACATAAATATGTATGTGACTAATAACAAAGTTCAAGACACATAAAGACAAAGTTGGCAGAATTAAAGGGAAAAACTAACACAACCATTATTGAATACCTTAATACCTTTCTCTCGGCAATTGATAGAAGGCAACAAACAAAAACAGTAAAAACAGAAATTCTCAACTATACTATCAACCACCTTTACTTAATTGACATTTTAGAACATTATATCCAACAACTACAGAATATAGGTTCTTTTCAAACACACTTGTTACAGTCACTGAATCAGACTGTATATGGGCCATAAAACAAGTCTCATACATTTCAAAAGATTAGAATCCTTCAGAGTATGTTCTCTGACCAAAACGAAATTAAAGTAGAAATACATGTGAATATATTTTAACTTTTTCTGAATTGCTCAAGGCTTACTATTCTAAATATTAATAATTTACCAGGTCCTAAATGTAAGGCCAGACACTGTAAAACTCTTAGAGGAAAACATAGGCAGAACACTCTATGACATAAATCACAGCAAGATCCTCTTTGACCCACCTCCTAGAGAAATGGAAATAAAAACAAAAATAAACAAATGGGACCTAATGAAACTTAAAAGATTTTGCACAGCAAAGGAAACCATAAATAAGATGAAAAGACAACCCAAGAATGGGAGAAGGGCTTCCCTGGTGGCGCAGTGGTTGAGAGTCCACCTGCCAATGCAGGGGACATGGGTTCGTGCCCCGGTCCGGGAAGATCCCACATGCCACGGAGCGGCTGGGCCCGTGAGCCATGGCCACTGAGCCTGCGTGTCTGGAGCCTGTGCTCTGCAACGGGAGAGGCCACAACAGTGAGAGGCCCATGTACTGCAAAAAAAAAAGAATGGGAGAAAATATTTGCAAACAAAGCAACTGACAAAGGATTAATCTCCAAAATATACAAGCAGCTCATGCAGCTCAATAGCAAAAAACAAACAACCCAATCCAAAAATGGGCAGAAGACCTAAACAGACATTTCTCCAAAGAAGACACACAGATTGCCAACAAACATGAAAAGATGCTCAACATCACTAATCATTAGAGAAATGCAAATCAAAACCACAATGAGATTATCACCTTACACCAGTCAGAATGGCCATCATCAAAAATCTACAAACAATAAATGCTGGAGAGGGTATGGAGAAAAGGGAACCCTCCTGCACTGTTGGTGGAAATGAAAATTCATACAGCCACTATGGAGAACAGTATGGAGATTACTTAAAAAACTAATAATAAAACTACCATATGACACAGCAATCCCACTAGTGGGCATACAGCTTGAGAAAACCATAATTCAAAAAGAGTCTGTATGGAAAATATTTAGTCTGTACTTGTATAAATACATCTTTATGTATTTCATTTTCCATGACTCACATTAATTTGACTGCAACTTGTCTTGGTGAAATACTTTAACATAATAAAGCAGTAAATAATTTGTTATTTTTACAAAAAAAAAAAAAAAAGAGTCATGTAACACAATGTTCATTGCAGCACTATTTACAACAGCCAGGACATGGAAGTAACCTAAGTGTCCATCGACAGGTGAATGGATAAAGATGTGGCACCTATATACAATGGAAAATTACTCAGCAATAAAAAGGAACAAAACTGAGTTATTTGTAGTGAGGTGGATGGGCCTAGAGTCTGTCATACAGAGTGAAGTAAGTCAGAAAGAGAAAAACAAATATCGTATGCTAACGCATACATGTGGAGTCTAGAAAAATGGTACTGATGGACCTAGTGTCAGGGCAGGAATAAAGACACAGATATAGAGAACGGACTTGAGGACAGGGGGGTTAGGGGAGGCTAGGACGTAGTGAGACAGTAGCACTGACATATATACACTACCAAATGCAAAATAGATAGCTAGTGGGAAGCTGCTGCAAAGCACAGGGAGGCTTGGTGCTTCATGACCACCTAGAGGGATGGGATAGGGAGGGTGGGAGGGAGGGAGACGCAAGAGGGAGGGGATATGGGGATATATGTATACATATAGCTGATGCACTTTGTTGTACAGCAGAAACTAACACAACATTGTAAAGCAATTATACTCCAATAGATGTATAAAAAATAATAACAATAATTTACCAGGTCCATCAGAACCTAATCAAGGTGTGTCAAGACATTCCCCCTATGCTAATTAGCCTCAAATTGCTGTATTTGGGAACCATATATCAGCTTTTGGTAGATTTGCTATCTCCATCCCTCACCATCAGTTTCCTTTTATCTTGCTCTCCTTTTATCTCAAGAAACAATACTTTAAACTCCTATTTCCATTTGTAAAATGGAGATAAACAGTATGTATTTTCCTATTTAATTTGTAAGGATTAAAACTAAACAGTTTAAAGATATTATTATTACTATTTTTAAAAGTTTACTATATTAGTATCTGTCATTCAATTGCTCAATAAATATTAGATAATCTCACTCACACACACACACACACACACACACACACACACACACACCAAATTTATCTCCAGACTAGACCTCTCTTATGAGTCAAATGAAGGACTTCCCTGGTAGTCCAGTGGTTAAGAATCCACCTTCCAATGCAGGGGATGTGGGTTTGATCCCTGGTTGGGGAACTAAGATCCCACATGCTGCAGGGTAACTAAGCCTGTGTGCTCTAAAGCCTGCGCGCCACAACTAGAGAGAAGACCGTGTGCCGCAAGGAAGAGATCCCACGTGCCGCAACAAAGATCCCGCGTGCTGCAACTAAGACCTGACACAGCCAAATAAATAAATAAGAGTCAAATGATACCTGATACTCTACTTGGAAACCTCATAGGCATTGGAGTAGACTGACTGTAAAAACTGTCCCATTTCTTCATCCCTCCCTATAACTATGCCCTTTACAATGTGACTTTGTAGCTCTTCCCACTAAGAGGTGGAGTCTACTGAGAGCGACCAGCCATCCCAATTTACCCAGGACTGAGGGGGTTCCTGGGACACAGAACTTAAAGTGCTAAAGTCAGGAAAGTCATGGGCAAACCCAGATGAGTTGGTCATCTTAAGTCTACTTCCCCTTTTGACTCTGGACTGGCTTTCTGACTTGCTTTGGCCAACAGAATGCCGTGGAAGTGACAGTGTGCAAAATCTAAGTTGACTCTGGTTCCAGCCAGTGGAAGAAGGGCAGGGAAGAGTCTCAGCTCTGTCTTAAATGGCCCATCCTAGGACTGGTACTCGTGACTCCCACTCTGTTCCACTCATAGCCTAGAACTGAATCACATCATTAACCTAAGTGCAAGGGTTGGTTGGAAATGCGGTCTAGCTGTGTTCCCCAAAAGATCAGATTTTGGGAGACAGCACTTGTTCTATTTCACAATTTTCCATTACTAGTCCAAATGATGAAGTCTTATTCTGATTAAAGACTAAATTGAGGCACAGAGAAGTTAAGTAATTTTCCCAAGGTCACACAGCTTGCAAATGGCCAAGCTAGGAATTGAGCCCAGAGCCTATACTTTTAACCACTCCAATATATTTCTAATACTATTTGATTCTCTGACAAATTACTTTGTAATTCTTTAACAATAACAACGTTTCCCTTTATCTAAAAAAGGATGCAAGAAGCTGGACATAGCTATAGTCAGTTCCCTATGAATAACTTGCAGGGCTCCTCTTCATCCCCCTCTACGGTTTCAGAGAGGTGTAGAAGCAGCCGGGGCATGCCACACAGGGAAACTACCTAAGGCTCAGCACAGAGGGACTCTGCCCAGGGGACTAAATGAGGATATGCAATGCTACATGAGTTAGGTAGTAAGTAGCCTGAGAGCCATTCCTAAATTCAGTACTGCAGGCAGCCCTGCACTCCCCACATCCCAGCTCCTGACCTCTTCTTAAGGCACATGGGCCCTGCACTGCGACTGGGAGGCCAACGCCCATATCCCCAGCCTGCTCTGGTCCGCTGGAGTTAGCAGGCCTTCTCTGCTCTCAGCCTGCCGCCTGAAGAAAGCATCCTTACGCACTGGAGAAGAAAATGGGGCAACACACTCGCCTTGGCCTTTTAGAACCTGCAGAGCCTAGGCCAGAGAATGCCCAGTTCTCCAGATAAGCAGGGCAGCAGACAAGAAAACACGTGGTGATATGTTCCCACGCAATAATCCCAGGAGGAAGGTATTGGGTTTTTTGTTTGTTTGCTTGTTTTTGTTTTTGATTTAAGTATAGTTGACTTACAATATTAATTTCAGGTGTACAACATAATGATTCAGTATTTTTATACTCCAGATAAAGTTATCATAAAATATTGACTATATTCCCAGCGCCGTACATTACATCATTGTTAACATTTTATACATAGTAGTAGTTTGTACCTCTTAATCCTCTTCACCTACTTTGCCACTCTCTCCAGGAAGGTATTATTATTATCCGCATTCTACAGATGCAAAAACAACGAAGCACAGAAAAATTAAGTCCTTTTCCCAAGGTCACACAGTAAGAGCAGCGGTTCAACTCAAAAAAGTCTGGCTCCCGAGCCCAGGAGTCAGCACCTCCATAGGAGGTGGCACAGCTCTTTAGTGTGTGATGAGGAAGGGGCGGGGTGGAGAGAAGGGAATCCGTGTACCCAGAACGGTACTCTGAGTTTCAAACGGTTCCTTCCAAGTTCTTTTCCCGTTTGGTACTGGGGGGCGGGTTGCTTCAACCACTGAATAGACAATAAAGTGAAATGGACCTGACTAGAGTCTAAGACCTGTAAGGCACAAGGCGAAATTGGCTCTGAAAGTTCCAGAAGTATGCTATAACTGACAACCCAGCACCATGAGCCTCAGGGGGTGACCATCGAGTCTGGGCGTCCGCACAAGGGTTCACCTCCGCCCCTCTTACGGGAGGAGTTACCCTTCAACCTGACAGGCAGCAGTCAACCGTGGCTGGGCACGCAGAGGGCAGGAGGTTCCAGAATGAACGCAGCTCTCCCCGCCCGCCCCGCAGGCACCTGAGCTCGCCCGACGCAAACGTTCCCTGCGGCGTCCGCCCATGCGGTGCCTAGGGCAAAGGGGCGGAGATTGTTTTCTTTCAGGTTTAGGAATAAACCTTGTTGAGAGCCATTTGTTTGCACACCTCTTATCACCCCACGTGGGTGCAGCTGAAAGTGCAAAGTGAAGGTCCCAGTGCTCGGAGCTGGGGGCGGGGGGGCGGGGGCATAACTTACTCCATCTGCGTTCCTGGCCCGCCTGATCCAACACTGAGCTCTGAAAGCCGCGAAAAGAGAACGCGTCCCTCTCGCTCACTGAAGCTTGTCCACCTTGCCGAGTCTCCGGCCTTGGGAGCCCCAGCTGGACACTGAGGCCCTGCGCAGCGCCTCAGAACCCGGGGGGCTCTTCGCCCCAGTCTGGGCGCCCTGGCGGGTCAGGAAACCCCGCTTTCGCTCTCTTTGCTTCAACCACTGAAGAGGCAGTAAAGCGAAATGGGCCTGAATCTGGGTCAGGAAGACCTAGAAGGTAGTCGGGGAAATTGGTCTGAAAGTTCGAGAAGCATGTTGAACTGACCACCCAGCGCCTTGACTCAGCCGCGGAAGGTTCGGGGCTGTGAACGCCGAGCGTCAGCTCACTCTCGCCAAGCCCTTCTGGGTTTACTCACTCGAGCAGGGAGCGGAGGTGCGGCAACTCAGCGGGGACAAAACACCTGCGCGGAGCTGCGGTTCGAGGGCGGAGCGGGAGGGGGCGCCCGCCTTCCCCGCGCCAAACAGTGACCCTCGAGTCTGTTCCGGGATCATCCCGGGTCGCGAGCCGTGTCCGCGCAGGCTAGTCTCCCGGAGAAGCCTCTCCTTCCAGTCCACTCCTGGGGCCGCAGGGCCCCTTCCTAAGCGGTCCCTCTGCCTCGGAGCCCCTGGCCCGGGAGAGGTGGGTGTGCCGCGGCGATCTCCCGTGACCCCCAGGCCTGAAACCGGACCCGGGCAGCAGCGGCCTTGCCTCTGTGGCCCGGACCTGCGTTCAAGTCCTGATGCTGCTGCGTGTCCTCAAGCAAAAAAAAAAAAAAAAAAATCAGTCTCTGTAAGCTTTGGTTTCCTCGATGTGGATAATTGTGAACCCACCACATTAGGATGGTTCCCAGGGGTCAGTGCTTGTCAGAACTCCTGGACTTCAGGAAACGCTCAAGAAATAAAAGCTGGCCGTTAGTACTGTATTAGTTATCGCAATATATCTGCTTTTTCCACGAGACTGTAAGGTACTGGAGAACAGGAACTCCCAGCACCTGGCACAGTACGTGGCATGGTAAGCGAGACTAGCTGCCTGGGACCCTCGACGGCAGAGTGCAGAGTGGGAACAGGGGGCAGTCCAGCAGCAGCGCGTGTGACCCCGAGTGACGTAGGCGAGTGAGAATAAGCCTGTCCCGGCTGCGCACAAACTGCACTTCGGCGCCCACCCCGCGCCCCCAGCCGACAAGGGTCATCCTCTTCCCCCACCCCCCCATCCCGGCACCCCTCGGCGTCCGCTTTCTGTGTAATGGAGGACGCCCAGTGGTCGGGCAGAGGCTGTGCGCAGAGCCAGGGGAAGCCCTAAACGCCTGAGCCAGGCCAGCGGTGGGGCAGAGGCCTGAAAGCAAGGCGCAGCAGACCTGTTCTCCAGAGCCGCTCGCTGTCTGCCAGAGGTCGGCAGCTGTTCGACCAAGGCTTACGGTAAGTACCCTGTGGTTTACACTATGGCAACAGAGAAAGGAGGGGTACCTAACTCAAAGGAAGTCGTTTCTGCCCTGGAGCCTCACTGTTCACGTGTACAATGGGAACTATGATTCCGTCCTTGCCTGCAAGGCTTGTCACGAGGCTCCCAAGGGAGGAGACAGATAAAGGGCTGTCGCGACAACCTGGTGGGCATGGGATCCAAAACAGGAAGGTCTCAGCGACGGTGCTGGAACATAGAAGACCAGAGCAGAGACACTGAGCCCCCTTCCTTCCGCCATCCTTCTCTAGAAAACTGAAAGCAGAAAAGGGGAAGGAGGGTGCCCTGAGGTGGAAGAGGAATTTTGGCTGCAAGGAGGCATTACCCCAAACTCGGTCTGAGCCCCCCCTAAACTCCTCTCAAATCACTATGGAGGCATCCCCCTACTCTGAACTGTGGACAAGAGTGTCATTTCTCTACAGTACTGTCTCCCTGACTTTAGACCAAAGTGAGGAAATCGTTTGGATATTGTGATCTGATAATTTAGGCAAACCCAGATTTGTGCCCAGATTATCAGAATTAACATCTCAGGTCTTTACTTGATTCTCCAAATGCAATTGTAAATTCTGCCTCTCTCTCCCTCTCTCTCTTTGCTCATTGCCTCCGGTCTTTTCTCCCACATACAAACAAGTCCCTTGTTTTGCAGTTAAAGGGGAACTAGGGTCATATTTCCTTCCAGGAAGATGCTATTTTCCAGACCTAGCTGACCTGGACTTCAGGCCATTAATGCAGGTTCTCATAGTTAATAAAATTAAACGCATTTGCCACCATGAGAAAGTCTGGAGTACATGCTTGGGGTGGAAACAAAGGAGCAGAGAGAAGGCAAGGCTATGGAAATTAGATCTTTTATATTTCATTTTCAATAGGAAAACAAGTTTTTACCTTAGGTCAAAACAGCTACCACCTTAGTGACAGAAAGATTTGTAACTTGGTGTCAGGACACCAAAAAGCAATCTTGATTACATATCAAGAGGTTAAGTTTGAGACTGGGGCCCACAAAGCAGCAGGCTGAGCGGAATGCACTGATGAGGCAATGCGGCCTGAGGCGAGACCCACCTCCTGAAGCTTTCTAAACCAGCTCCCGCTTCTCCATCTAGGGGCCTTCTGTAACCAAGAGGAAGGCTGCAAACTAAATCCAGGAGGATTACGTTCCTCAGTATTCCACAGAGAGTGAGCTATGTGGATGCTGCAGTTTTAATTACACACTTGCTTTTTCTGAGGAAGAAAACCAAAGATATTTTTCAAAGTATTAACTTGTTTTCCATTAGGCAGTTGTTGTAACAAGTTCTTTCAGCGACGTGTTATGTCTTTAGAACAGGGTGCTTCAGATGGCGTGCACTAGCACAATTTTGTGGCTTTTAATTACTATTTTGTTCTTTTGGGGGGTTTCAGAGGCTGGCGCCTCGGCATGATTAGACCGTCTACTGGGCCCACCGCAATCACGAACACCTCCACCAGGTGGCGCCACAAGGCAGGAACTGCGGACTCCGGTAAAGGCGAGTGTCCCTCAACTCCGGGCCACGGTTTCCAACGACCAGGAAACAAGAGATATAGAGGAAGTCGCCACTTCAGATTTAAAAGAGATTGCAGTGATAGGGCCAAACAGCGTTCTAAAATGAAAAAAACTGTAAAATAGGGTTAAGTGCATGAGATAAAACTTTTCTGTTTCTGTAAATTTAGCAAGATTTGTAGTATCGAGACAACACTCTCACCAAAGTATCATCCCATTTCCTTTTTCGTAAAAACATGGAATTTAAAGTTAGAACGAACTTTGAAGGCCATCTGGTCAGTCCAACCTAGAGAGGAAATCCCCGGGATCGTTCTTCGGTTGTCAATTAGCCATCAAATACACGTAATTACTCAGTCTCGGTGTCCACATCAGAAAAGTACAAGGGAAAATGCTTTCAAATATATCATTAGCAATACTACCTTTGAATTTATATAGCTTTTCTCTCAAGGAGCAAGGAAAATAGTTTAAATATTATCGAATTAATTGTCCTAATATCCCTGTGGGTTAGGAAGCAGGTATTATTATTATACCATTATATCAATGGACTATGTCAAGTGCCGAGTGGCTGACAACAGTAAATGCCAGACCCTTCGAGGAAAAGCGGAGCTAGAACTGGCCGGGCTCTCCGCACCGCTTTATTTTGATTAATGTTTGAAAGCTGACCTCGGACGTGAAAGTATGAATCACTGGAGTTGGTCGACACTTGTACACAGAATGGGTTGGGAGACCCCATTTCTTCTTCTCGGAGGCGAAATGACAGTCTCCGTCTTCACGCCTTCTGTCCTCCTGCCATCGGTCACCCTGATTCCCCGACCCCCCGCCTCCAGCCCCTCGCCTCGCAGCTCACACTCAGCAGCAGCCTGTCTGCACCCACGACCACAGCAGCCGCCGCGCCAGCCCTGTGATTTCCCCCCACACCCCCGCCCCGCGCCCGGCGTTCCGGAGCTCCAGAAGCCTTGTGGCTCGGCGCTTCTGATTGGCCGTTGCTAGGTGACGTCGCCTGAGCTCACGTGACGAGTGTTAAATGCCCACCCTGCGGGAGCCCGGCCCACAGACAATCGTAAAGCCGCTCGGGGCTGCTCACCTGCTCCCACCTCCTCCCGGAGCCCTGGCCAGGCCCCGCCACCCCTGCCCCCTCCACTGCCCGCCCCTCGCCCGAGCCCGCGCTGGGCAAGGCGCCGAGCGGCCCGAGAGGCGGAGAGAGGATGAGGCCGGAGGCAGCTGTCCCGAGCAGTGCACGGTGATCGCCTCCCCCGGAGGAGGAGTTGCCTAGACCATTGCCGCATTTCTTGTTTTCCTCTCCCCTCCCCCACTGTAATTACATTGGCTGCTGGAGGGGACAGGGAGAGACGGAGGAGGCGCCTCGCAACCCCCCGCGCGCCCGCCACCCCTGCTCTTTCCCGTCCCGGGCCAGGATGACTGGAGTCTTTGACAGTCTGGTGGCTGATATGCACTCGACCCAGATCACGGCCTCTAGCACGTACCACCAGCAACAGCAGCCCCCGAGCGGCGGCGGCGCTGGCCCCGGCGGCAGCAACGGCAGCAGCCTCCACAAGCCTCAGGAGTCGCCCACACTCCCGGTGTCCACAGCTACCGACAGCAGCTACTACACCAACCAGCAACACCCGGCGGGCAGCGGCGGCGGCGGCGGCGGCGCTGGGGGCTCGCCCTACGCGCACATGGGTTCCTACCAGTACCACGCCAGCGGCCTCAACAACGTCCCTTATTCAGCCAAGAGCGGCTACGACCTGGGCTACACCGCCGCCTACACCTCCTACGCGCCCTACGGGACCAGTTCGTCCCCGGCCAACAACGAACCTGGTAAGCATAACTTTCGCGTCAAGGGTGCCAAGTCCGTCTAGTTCCTGGAATGGGTGGGATAAAAATGTTTGGGACGGGGATCCATCTGGAGCCCTGGCCTTTCACACTGATTGCTTCCCGCTCTCCTCGCGCCCTTTACCCTCATCAGCTTTCAATTGGCCGAGGGTCACCGGGTACGTCCCTCGGGTACCCGGGTACTCGGCTGGTGGGACCAGGTGGCCTCGGCGGCCGCCTCACAACAACCTCATTTCCCTACCACCTGCTGCTCCTTTCTCCCCCGGTTTGCGCCTGTCTTCCCCTTCCCTGGAGGGGCCGACTCCCGGGTTCGCTGGCGGCGCGGGTCCGCGCGTTGCAAAGTTGTGCCTGAGCGCCGCGCAGCGTCTCCAAGAACCCGCCTCCCGGCTTAGGCCAAGTTCCACGCTGCTCTCCCGGCGGGCGGGGAACTCCTGGGCTCCCGCGGTTGCGCG
This sequence comes from Grampus griseus, assembly GCF_964374135.1. Lineage (NCBI taxonomy): Eukaryota > Metazoa > Chordata > Mammalia > Artiodactyla > Delphinidae > Grampus > Grampus griseus. The sequence continues at coordinate 60,216,660 of NC_139001.1, forward strand.
GTTCTCACGATTCCATTTTATTGCAGAGAAAGAGGACCTCGAGCCTGAAATCCGGATAGTAAACGGGAAGCCAAAGAAAGTCCGGAAACCCCGAACCATCTACTCTAGTTTCCAGCTGGCGGCTCTTCAGCGGCGTTTCCAAAAGACTCAGTACCTGGCACTGCCCGAGCGAGCTGAGCTGGCGGCGTCTCTGGGCCTCACCCAGACTCAGGTGAGGGCTCGCGGCCTGGGAGGCACGAGGAGGGCGCTGGCCTGGGATGGCCAGGAAGCAGGCAGGTTTAGGACTATGTTTTTTTAATGTATTTTTTATAGTACTTTTAAGGATTTCGAGTCCCGCGCCTTGGGCGGCCTAAACTTCTACGCCCGAAGCTGAAATCCCCCAGGGTGCCACCTCGTGTGAGAAAAGGATAGGACAGGGGTGGGCAGAAATCCGGTAGCAAGTTGTCCTTCCGCGTACTACTGATTAAGCGGGTAAAACAAGTGGCCCTCCTGACTCCCTCCGCTGTCACCATCACCTAAGTGCACACACATCAGCTCTCTCGGGTTTTTTGAGAATACCTCCCATTGGAGCAGGAACCGACAGACCCTCTGAGGCCGCGGCACGTGATCGGCTTACCTGACCAGGGTATCCACCTCCCAACCAGCTGTCTTCCTAAGCTTCCTCCCCTCCCCTGCCCCAGGCCGAGTTTCCTCCATTAATGCTCAGGTCCCTTTTCCACAAAGGTCAAAATCTGGTTCCAGAACCGCCGATCCAAGTTCAAGAAAATGTGGAAGAGCGGTGAGATCCCTTCGGAGCAGCACCCGGGGACCAGCGCCTCGCCACCTTGTGCTTCGCCGCCGGCCTCGGCGCCGACCTCCTGGGACTTCGGCGCGCCGCAGCGGATGGGGGGCGGCGGCGGTCCGGGCAGCGGCGGCAGCGGCGCGGGCAGCTCCGGCTCCAGCCCGAGCAGCGCCGCCTCGGCTTTCCTGGGCAACTACCCGTGGTACCACCAGGCCTCGGGCTCCGCTTCGCACCTGCAGGCCGCTGCGCCGCTGCTGCACCCGGCGCAGACCCCGCAGCCGCACCACCACCACCACCAGCACCACCACGGCGGCGGGGGCGCCCCGGTGAGCGCCGGGACGATTTTCTAATTCCCGGAGACTGCGCCAGAGACTAAGAGAGCAGGGACCAGTTATCCTTACTGCTCATCCCCAGAGCCATAGGGTCCCTCCGGCTGGCCCGATGATGGCACCCGCCGCTCCCGGAGGTGGCGGCCCAGGATGGCCTACCCCAGGGCCGGGGCCACCGCGCGGCCAGGGACTGGAAGGCGTCTTCTCGCGCCACGGGCTCCTCTCGGAGAAACCCGGCATCCGCGGGAGAAACCCTGCCAAGGCCGCCTTTCCGACCTGAGCCCCGCCTCAGACTTGCCTCCCCTCCCCTCCCCTCCCCGCCCCGCCCGGCGAGGCAGTCCGGCGCCTTTTTCGCCCCGGGCCGCGAGCAGAGTCCCGGAGAGGGACGCCTGCCCCGCCCGCGAGGCTGCCTGGGCCCTCTGAGGCTCCTTTCTCCTTGCCCGCCCCCAGGCTCAGCTCCTGTCCTCTGGGGTTATTGACCTCCCGGTCCTGCCGGCCTGCCCTCCCCCCGCCCCGACCCCTTGACCCCGGCGGCCCGCCGCTTTTTTTCTGCCCTGCTGTTTCCAGCCGTTGGAGCCCTCGTCCCTCCCCCGCCTTAGCTCTCCTCGCAGGAACGCTCCCTCAGCTCTCTCCTCATCCTTCACCAGTGGAGTTTTTTTATTTTTATTTTTTTAAAAGTTTAGGTGCCTTTGCGGATGACCTCATTTTGATGTTGGGGGAAAAAATGATTTTTTTAATATGTGGACACTGCAAAAAAATGTGTTTAAATTATCTTTTTTAAAACCTATTCAGGATTATTAGCCTGGACTTCGATATAGCGTTTGTAAATAAAGGTGTCTGTGCAGATTTTCCCACTGATTTATTTGTATAAAAATACTCATCTTTTCAGACTTTTTTGTAAATCCCCACTTGTGAAAACTGCGGTTTAGCAGTGACCTCAGCAACCCCTCCGTTTTATTTTTCCCTTCGAAAAATGTTCTCAGTTTAACTAAGCTACTGATTTGGATTTGTTTTATCTTATCCTAAAGTCTTTGTTCTTGAAATGAAAGGTATTTTGGGGTTATTTATTATGAAAACAACATGCTCTTAATGTTGATTTTACAATATGAAGAGATTATTTAAATAAATTATTGTTTTCATTGGATGTGTGCGCTTTTTTCTTGGTGTCACGACCTGGAAGCGCGAGCCGCTGCCCAGGCGGGGAACTAGGTCAGCCAAGAGTGACATTTACATCTATCGGAGGCTGCGACTTGCGGAGAGGTGCGGCGAGGCGAGGACCCGCACTCTCAGCGCAGGGCTGCTGCGAGAGTTCACGCTCTGCCCGCATCCGTGTCCCTGCGCGAGGTTCGCCAGCTCTCGGCGCGGTGAGTCACTCAGCGCCCGGTGGCTCCGGCCTCCGCCCGCCCGGCCCCTTCGGCGCCGGCGCCGCAGCCCCGCTCCTGGGAGGTCTCAGCCGCCCCCGCGCCCGAGGTGCAGGCAGGGCAGTACCTTCGAGCCGCCGCGGGGAACCTGCCGAAGCCGAGGTCTAACCCCTACTTTGGGCCCTCCCCACTGTTTGCCCTGCAGCCCTTCTGGGACTGGCTGAGCTGAGAACTCAGTGAGTCACCCAGGCCCTCGCGAGACTCTGGAAGGCAGGGCGACCCTGGGCACACAGGGCTGCGCTAGCACACATGCAATCACACACTGACTCGCACAGTCACATCCATACTATCACATATTGAATCACACTTACACTCCTACACAGAACACCGACAAAAATTCATGTACATTCGCACGGAGACCGACGCACAGTGCTGTGGATTCGGCGTTGTTAACACCTCACGATCTCGAAGGGGAAACGTCCATACATGATTCAGCTCTGCTTTCCACACTGGGTCCCACATAACTAGCGCCCAGCTTTGGAAGTGACCCTAATTTCTGGCATTCCCTTCAAAGGCCAGGGGTAGGTGGGTAATGCAGTCCTGAACCAAAAGTCTTTTTCCTTGAAAGCGCTGGGGCCTACAATTGGAAACGTCTTGGCTTCAGTCACAAACTGTGTGACTTTAGGCTACCCACTTAACCTTTCTGTGCTGCAGTTTGCAGATCTGTAAGATGGAATCAATAATAACAGATATCTCAGAGCTGTGAGCCTTTAACAAGGGAATGACAGTGTGTGGCACCTGGTAAGTACTCAGTAAATTTTGCTTAGTAGCATAGAGTTTTATCCCAATGCCCCCAAATAGTGAGGGCATTGGGATAAAATGCCCTGCAATTATGAGGCCCAGAGTTACCCAGAGGCCCTTCCAAGTTCACCTTGTGTGGAAGAGCAGCATTCTAGGGCACTCTAGGGCTGGGAGAGCTCTGGCCCCTTCCTATATGAGAGGCTGAACCTTAGCCATCCCCTCTGAAGCGAACAGCGTCTACTGGAGAGGAGGTTGGGGCAAGCCAGAGAGCCCAGTTTGCCATATGTCCTCTAGGATGGCTATTCAGGCCATCCTTTTTGTGTGTCCTCAACTAATGTCTGCCAAAAAACAGACGTGGGGGACTTCCCTGGTGTTGCAGTGGTTAAGAATCCGCCTGCCAATGCAGGGGACATGGGTTCGATCCCTGGTCCGAGAAGATCCCACATGCCGCGGAGCAGCTTAGCCCGTGTGCCACAACTACTGAGCCCAAGTGCTGCAACTACTGGAGCTCGTGCTCCGCAACGAGAAGCCACCGCAATGAGAAGCCCGCGCACCGCAACAAAGAGTAGCCCCCGCTACCCGCAACTAGAGAAAGCCCACGTGCAGCAACGAAGACCCAAAGCAGCCAAAAATAAAATTAAAAAAAAAAACAGACGTGGGACAATGGTGACTTTCTAAGCATCACTGAGAGCAATTCTCACTTTTCTGGCCAGATTGTTTTGAGGCCTGCATTGAATCTAGTTTACAGCAGAGTATGGTCCACAGAGTTGGGGCTCTGGGGAAGGCAGGGAGGCCATTCAGTCAAGTGTCCGTTCGCATTCCTGCAGTGTTTTCCCAGGCTAGGGAAGCCTGGGATGAAGCTCATTGACCCCATGATTCTGACTTCCCTAAGCAGTTGCTGCCTAGCAGACCCCCATTCCTGCCACCACTCCCGCCCCAGCTCCAAATTTCGTGGTTTTCTTTGAGTGCCAGTAGTTGGTGCCAGCCTTCTTTCTGCGGTTGACTGTGCCCTCCCTTCCTTTGCGCGCACTCCCCTCCCCCTCCTGAAACCAGCGAGGAGAGACGGGGCAGTAAATTGGCTGGTGTCGAGGATCTGCAGCAGACAAGATGATTAAGAGGCCTACGCCGAAGCGCCCGGGGCAGGGAATGTCAGCCCAAGTTGGAATCACGCAACAGGCCTTGGCATGAGCGAGCCTGGGAGCCGGGAGGGCGGGCGGCCCCAGCTCTGGGGTGGGCCGAGGCCCCACAGACTCGCCGGAGTCACCGAACCTGGCACCCGGCGGCGGCGAGGTCGGGCCGGGCCAAGGCGCGCCTTTTCCCGGGAAGCCCTTGAAGCAGAGAGCAGAAGGGTGCAGGGGCCAGAGGAAGGGGGCGTTTCCGCAGACAAGGAGAAGGGCAAAGAGAAGGGAAAGAAGGATGCACCTGGGTCCCAGAAGTAAGGGGGCGGGGAGGAGGAGGGGTGAGCGAGGGGAGAAACAAAGCCTGGCTGGGGGAGGAGGGAGCAGGCTCCAGCTCCGCCGGGGGCGACGCGCTGGCAAGTCCTTCTCAGTCTCGCGGCCCGCTGGGAGACGCAGAGCCCTGTGATCAGCCCGCCGCCGCCGCGCAGACAAGCTCCCCCCGCGCCCGACTGCACTCCCCAAAGCGCGAATGAAAAATGGAAATGGGAAGCAGCGATCTCGGCTCCCTGCACTGGGAAACCAGCCGCGCTCGGAACACACATAAATCTTCATTGTAATCTCCTTCCATTTGCTCGCGTGAAATATCAGGCCAGAGATAGGATATGACAAGAGCTGGGAAGCAGAGGGAGGGAAGACGAAGAGTGAGGGGTGCCCGGTTCTCTCCGCTCCACCCCCTGGCAGTGTTGCTCGGAACTCCGGCTGAGCACTGGCACTGAGGTCCAACTCCAGTTGCAGGCACTCCTGGCGAGCCCGAGTCCCCTGCCCCTCGCAGTTCCCCCTCCCCCACCCACCGTACCCCCGCCCTGCGCGCTCTGCGTCGCGGGCCACCCCGCCCCGGGTGCTTCCCGGGTGTAGACACACACCCCTCCCGCGGGCCCGAATTCCCGCCGCCCGCCCCGCCGCTCCCGGGCTGCGGGGGGGAGGGGCGGGAGGCAGGAAAGAAAGGGAATTCATCCCGGGCCTAATCAGCGCGGCTGCAATGTGGGACCATTTAGGAGGCTTCCCCTCCGCCTTCTTTCAGGATTACTTGTGAAAATAGTGAATATCCGTCCTGTGTAAGGATTTCCGAGACTAGTGGGGAGAGTTTGGGGGAAGTATCAGGTTTGATGGGGGCGGAGAGAGGGCTGGAAGACTGGAGCTTTGTTTACAAACAGTGCTTTGGTAGAAGGGGGAGCGGAAAAGAGGGGTAAAAGGTCCCGTGAAGGAGAGTGATGTCGGGGAGTAGAAAGGCCCCTTACCTTTCTAACAAAGATGTCCTCACTGACTGTAAAACCCAGGAGCAACTCCCGCACTCCCCCAAACACCTCCTCCCCCGTCCCCGTCCCAACCACTTGCTCAAAAGTCACAAGCCGGGTCTTTTCCCTCTAGGGAACAGCGACCACCAGTCGCTTAAACCTGTTGGGGGTTAGAGACCTCTTTGAGAATGAAACTATAGATTCTCTCTTCCTCCTAAAATACTGGTTCCTTTGCATTTGACTTTGGGGTCCCCGCAAGCCGGTGGGTGGGACGCGATGCTGCAGTCTTGATTACGCGGGCCCCTGGCCGGGTCTGACTAGGCTCTCCGGAGACGGGCGGGCTCTCGCTGGGTCGTGATACCCAAAACCGCCCCAGGGAAGCCTCCCTCTGCATCTGGAATCTGCCCCCAAGCCTAACCCGCTGCCCAGTCTCCCACCCCCCAAACTCAAAGGCGCGGGCGGATTCGGAGGCCCCCGCTACCCTCTGAGGCCCCCCTGCCGGGAGTTCCCCTCGCGGGGACGGGTTTGGCAGTGATTGCCCCATTACAAGACTTGACATTCCGCCCTGGGGCCTGGGGCCAGGCGATGCCGCGGGTAGGCTGTGTTTAACGAAAAGAGAGAGCAGGCAAGTCTTGGAGGAGCGGCCATTCCACCTCCACGTGAGAACACAGGCAGAGTCTCTAGATAGACCTTTCTTTCTCCGGCCGCCTCAGCTCCTCTCCGTCCTCCCGGTCGGGCCAGACCGCAAACACTGCAGTGTCTTAGCAGTTTGCGGGCGGCGCAGCGCTCCCAGGATTCTCCGGAGGCCCGTTTTGGGAATCCTCGGGAGTCCTGGTGCCACTGGCTGCGTCCCGGGTCCGGTCCCGCCAGCGCTAGGAGCTGGAGGGCGGAGACCAGCAGTGAGGTTTGGGCGCGGAGCCCGGGAAGGTGGAGAAAGGCTCCCTGTGATGGGTCGGGACTGCGGGCCAGAAGATTAGAACTCAGGGGAAAGAGAAAAGGCGAAGGAGAGGGAGGGACTGGACTTGGAGCGCGCCGGGGTAATCCCAGGGGGCCGACTCGGGCCCGCACAGAGCAAACATGGCGGGCTTACCCCGCTCCCACTCCTGCCCTCCTTTTTGTGGCCCAGGAGGCTCAAATACCCTAGAGATGAAATCGTCGCTCACGGAACAATGGCGACTTCTGGCCCTGGAACCCGACCGAGTCCGGGCTGCTCCGAGCGGTGGCCGCACTTCCGTAGGCTTCTCCAGCCCGGAGCCGCAGCAAGCCCCCCCCACCCCGCCCCGGGGCAGCCCCCGCCCCGCCCCATCCCTCTGCGGCCCTGGCCTTGGCTTCTTAAAGTCGCAGGCTGTCTCAGTGCCCGAGAGAAGCGCCGCCCAAGTGGGGAATGGGTGTTTCTCGGGGGCGCTCTCTCTCTGCGGTGGAGATCAAAGAAACGCCTAGGAGTTCACGGGGCGGGCCCCGAGGATCCTCAGATCCTCCTCTTCCCAAAGCTTCCCAAAAAGCAGGTTGGTGTCCGCCGGCACTGGGCGGCACTCTGTCTAGGGGTGATGACCGCCTCACACCAACTCCTCAGCCAGCTACCCCCACACCCCACCTCCCGCCCCCTGGACTAGGCCTGCAGATTCCAGGGCCCTACTTGGCTGCACTTTGGAGGGGTTTGCGAGAATACGGGAAAGGGGCCGAAGGAAGGAGGAGGGGAGAACTGGAAAGAAAAGAAATAGAAGAGGTGTTGGGAGGAGGAAGGGGGGTGGTCAGAATCCTGCTCAGGCACTTTCTTGCTTAGTTGCCGCATTTAGGGTCGGGGTCCTGGGCCTCTCAGGCATCCCAGCTGGGGCCAGCCGGCACGCGGGAAAAGGGATTCTCTTTTCCCGCAGGAGAACAGTGAAAATTTGCCTTGGGTGGCCAATTTTCTCATTTGCCCCTATTAAAAGAAAAAGCCCAAGAAATTCAATTAAAGCCACCCTGGCCAAGGCGCTATTTGAGGCATGAATGTCTCCCCTAAAGCTGCAGCAATCATGTGGCATTAGACACTTCCGGAATCCTATAGCCAACCTGAAAAATCCCAGACCCCCTTTTTCCCTAATTTTTGCTCTGATCTGTAATTTTATCCACATTTGCACTAGTTTGAGCATTCTGGCTCTCCCATCTGAAAGCCTGCAATTACTATATAATTCTTCGCAATTTCAGATGTCCTAATATGGACTGTAATTTTTGCGCAAGACAATTTCCTGCTATTTCAAGCATCAACATTGTCAAAGTTGTATGTACATAATAAATGGGAATATCAATGCATAGTTTTTAGCATAACATCTTGACTCCTCGATAATTATATCCGTTCGGAGCCTACGCAGAATTAGCCTGAATTGCATGGTAACTGCTGCTGCTTTAAAATTTTTAAAAATTACTCATAATTTTCCCAAAGATTACCAAGATCTCGAGTGCACAATGTCATCAGCGTAATGAAGAGTAAACATTTATGCTAATAATCTGCAATTTTTTTCATCAGCTATAAAGACAGAGGCTATATAGCCGAAATTTTCAGTCCTATTCTGCAAGCGCAGCGCTGCAAAAAGCCTGCGGCGCTCGGAGGCGTCTGGTCCTGGAGACCTCTTTCCACTCTTTACCTCAGGATAGGAGGATGGGGCTGGGGGATACTTTTTGGTTTTCTGGTTTTGTTTTGCTCTGGTTTGGTCGCTTTTGTATTTCCTATTTTTCCTTTTTTTTTTTCTTTTTTTCCTTTTTTTTTTCTTTTTTGCCTTTTCTTTCCTGTCATTCTCCCAGCCAAAAGCCGCCTTCGACCCTTTTGATTTGATGTAGCAAAGATTGTGTCCAGATTATCTGAAATTGACACTGAAGAAGGTAAGGGTGGAAACCGGTTTCATTTTTCAGAGGGTTGGAAGGCTGCGCTGCGCCCGCCGCAGCGGCTCCCGCTCCGGGAATAGGAGGGTGGGGGGAGTGATTATGTATGCACCAGCTAATTCTTCCATCAAAACTTCTTGTCAGCGATGTCAGGATTATTTTTTTTCCTTTTTATAAAAACACTTGATGTTTCAGGAAGTGTTAATCCCTGAAGGTTGGGGGATGAGGGAGGGGGTATGAGAGGAGTGGGTGGGGGGGGTGACAGTTTCTTGAACCTGGGGAAGGCACCCTTTAGAGCCGTTTGCCAGTCTACACTGAATTGGGGTTTGTTGTAGAGCTGGGACGGAAGGAGGGTTTCTTTGAGTCGTGAGAGAGAGAGACCCTTACCCTCTCTATTGCATTTGATAGAGGTTTCTATGGCCATGAGGGATGAGAAGCAGAAAAGTCCGCTTTAGCCTTTGATTTCGGGGTGTTTAACCCAGGCGGTGGGATGACAAAAGCTAGAGATTTTTGAAATCGGTTTTTTAAAGATACAGAATGAAAGACATGAGTAGCAGGATAAAAATATATAGCTAGGGGCCTGGATTGCTTCTTTCCTCCCACTTTTTCTTGGGATCGAGTTTCACAGGTTTTGTATCCAGCACCCAGACCTACCTTTCTTCTGGTGACAAAAATTGACAATTTCTTCAAGGGGAGAGATTTAGTTAATTTCTACATCAAATGACTCTAAGAGTAAATTCATACTTCTGTGCATATAGATACGGGGGATTCTAAAACTTTTTGTGGCTCTTTAAACTAGTGCAGAATAGGCAAGTCTGGAGAGCCATCTGACCTAGCCCAGTGCAGATCTCAAAAAGAAAGAAATAAAAATAAAACATAACAATCAACGAAGGAACGTTGTGAATTATAAACCTGTTTCCAATGTTGTATTTTAAAATATTGCCTAGATTTAGGGGCTTGATTTTTCCATAATTAGACCACTACTAGCAGGGCCACTCAGTCCCCAGCTTATGAAACCCAAGACCAGTGAGGAGGGGGCTGGGGATTGTTGCTTCTGTCCCTCCACCCCCACCCTTACCCCTTTTAGAGCGAGTGTGTGAGAGAAGATATTAAAGAGGTATCTGTTGTTTGGCAATTTTGCTAAGTCTGTCTTCATTACTTCGACGCAGTGCATTTGCTAATTTGGAGGCCCGGCCATTGACAAGCTTGCTTCATACACCTGCAAGCAATTTGCCGGCTCCGGTACCGGAGAATTGCAGAGATGGCAGCTCGCACCTATTTGATTTTTTTTTTCTTTTCTCAATGCACAGCAAATTTGGCTTTCAGTGCGTTATCTCTTTTGTTAATGCAAAAAGATTCCCTGGGCGAAAAAATTGCTCATAATTACCAGAGAGATGGGGAAACTGCATTAGAATAAATAAACCTGAAATTACTGTAATTATGTTGTGTTTGATGGGCCCGGCTTGTAATCAAGAAGAGAATACAGTGAAATGATGCTGACCCTCTTGGGTTTGCAGCTGTACGCGCACTTTGGGGTCTTTTTTTGCAGAAAAGAGTCATTTTGATAATCATTAAGCTGTGTGTAACCTATTTCAGAAGTGTTTTAAAATGAGGTTCACATTTTTTGAACAAGGGGAAAAAAATCCCAAAATTGCATTTTGCCATTACAGACTCATACATAAGGAAAGGTTGTGTTTTCTAAGTGACAATTGTTAAGACATAATATTCAAAATCAGTATTTAATCATTATAATGAGGTATTGTTTAAATATAACCACCTTTAGATTATTCATAGTTTAATTAATATACTCATTATGAAAATCTTTGAATCAGATATTTGATGAACTACTTGTCAGTAACAAGGCAGCATTAATTAGACCTATATTGAGATTAACATTTTTTAAAAGTACAACCGCTTATAATTATAATAGAGCCTAACTAAAGACCGCCTTCGTTGAGCTAAAACTAATAATTTCTCTATTTGAACTGTTAGCATGAGATTATTAAATTAGTATAAGCTAGTATCTCAACGTATTAAAATCCACTTGACCAAACAGATTTTGCCTGTGGCTTCAGGCGTTGGGCCCTGTCTGCCGTCTGGGGTACCAGAGTTGGATGCTTGAAAGAAATCCGCCCAAACCTTCCCGCTAGCAAAGTCACATTTGGCAGGGGAAACCAAATCCAGGAAGGTCCCTGTCCCCGCGCCGGAGCCCAGCCCGGGAAAACAGTTCCCTCTTTTTAGCTTCGACACCCGCCCGCATGCATCCTGGTCTCCAAGGTCCGATCACCTCCCCTTAGCCCTCCAGGTTCTGGGGGCTTGTGGGAGAGGAAGAGCCCCACTCTCAGGCCCAGAAGGAGCCTCGAGGTTCCCCGCTCCATTCCCCACCACCTCCCCTGCTCCCTCCGCCATTCCCCCCCTTCCCCTCCCTTTCCTAAAGGGCGTCGGAGAAGCCTGGCGCATCCGATCTTTCACCAGCACCAATTGAAAAATGGGTGATTGTCATAACACAGATCACTGCCTTCCCCTCTCTGCTCCCCACCGCGCGCTGCAAAGGGGCCCCCAAAGGCGGAGCACCAACCCCCTCGGGAAGCAGTGTCGGAAGGCGAGTTCGAGGGAAGCGGGAATCTTTCAAAGCAGCCCGTCGGGGCCCGCAGCTTTCCTGAGCTCTCTCAGCTTGCTGTGGGGCCTGGGGCTGAGGCTGGTCTGGGGCGCAGGAGGAGGGTGCCAGACTGATGCTAGCGGCTCAGAGCCCACGTTCTTCTGGAGTGTACTGATCAAAACGGTCCACCGGAGGTGCCCCTTAACCGCCTGGCCTTGGGACTTCTGCGCTGGAGGGGGTAGGGGCTTGGCTTGACAAGCTCTCAGGTTCCGTCGAGTCAGCGGAGCCCACCTGCCCCTCCCTCCTCTCCTCCGCTTCTCCTAGTCGCAGAGAAAAGCCCGGGGTCATTAGGCAGGAATGGGCCTCTCGTTATGGATGGGCCCGGATGGGTGGGAGTGGCTGTGGAGGGGCCCGGGTGGCGCCTTGGGACTGTCCCCCGGAGCTCACTGATTGATTGGGGGGTAGCGTGACAGACGTGTCCTTCCGGCCCCTTTCCTGCGTCTGGCCTCGTCTTTTCCGCCTCGAGATCCAGCACCCTGCGGGTAAGCAAAAGCCGGGAGGCCAGATCCCGGCGGATTCGAGGGGCATAGTCGGGTGTCTCCACTTTCAGTCTTCCAGGCCCCCTGCAAGGTGACTGGGCGCGGGGGGCACTTACATCTCACAGGGCGGCTGCTTGTGAGCTCTGCTTTCATCTCATTTCAGACGGCCTTCACAGTCCCTTTGGTTCCTGAGCCCTGGCTCTGCCAGGCCGCACCTGTTCATGATTCCCCTTCCCAGGAACCCTTGCCACCGCCCTCTAACCCAGGCAGGGATCAGACCCTTTGGGGGGGGGGTGCAGGAGTTAAGTCTTGAAGAATGGTCCCAGCAGGGGCTTCGCATACCTCCGCCGTTATCCTGCTATGTTTGGAGACGGGAGTCGCTGCCCCTGCCTCATCTGTCCCCAGAGGTGGCAGTCTGCTGCCTGGCCCCAGCACCCCTCACACAGCACACCAGACAGCAACTCTTTCTCGAAACCATAATTTTACTGTCTCGGAGAAACTTTATAACTTATTTACAAAGTTCTTTCCCCCCCCCCCCAAGATACAAAGCAATAAGTTAACATTCTCAATATAAAACTAAACTTTGACATAGAGAACACAAAACACGGTTGATTTCATTTGATCACATTTTCCAAATTTCACAAGAAAAATGTCAAGATTCTCATTTCACAAAGCATCGGGTTTTACAGCCACACACAACAGAAAAAAAGCTAAGCTTGTGCAACATGTTTACAGAACAATAATAATAACAATAATAATTAATAACAATAATATGTACAGCAATTAGATCCTGCACTGGAGACTGTGCATTCAGGGTGGTGACTGGCATTATTCTGTGGTCGAGCCTCTGGGGATTGTTGTAAAGCTGCTTTCGTCTTACTTTAAAGCCCACCGGCATTAGGGCACTGGCGCACCCCTGCACGTTTTCTCTCCCCGCCCATCAGTCCTCTCTCTCCACAAGGGAAGAATTAGGATTTTCCTGCTTAACCAGGCAAAGCGATCAAGCGTTCTTCCCGAGATGAGGAAATTGTGTTGGCTTCATTTCTTTCTCTCTCTCTTTTCTTTTTAAAATAATACGGGACATGTAAAAAATGCAAATCATTCGTTTCCAACCTCTCCATACCAGCGAAGTACAAAAGTTACTATATAAATTAAAAATCACCAGGTCCTCCTTATTCGTTTTTCCGGGTGCGTTTAAAGTAATGGGTACGTTTGGACCCTGCGCTCCTCGCGCCCCACAGAACCGTGAACTGACCGAACATTCAGCCTCAAGCGAAGTCCATTTCTCAATAAATAAAACCCCCTCCCTCCAATTTCCCCCAATCCCCGAACGAGCCACACAGATGGTTAGGCAGGCCCAGGAAAAGGTCCGAAAAGACAAAACGTTCCAGTATCCGGAGCAGGGTGGCCCGGTGGACCAAGCCTCCTCCGACCTGGTGACTTTTTTCAGCGGCCGAAGAACGAGGACAGCGGACGGAAGAGAACCTCGACTTCGTCAGCGCACAGATACAGAGCGAAAGGAGACAAGAAACGGACAGGACAGAAAGAGCTTTTGCTTTTTCTACATTGTTTTTTGTTTTGTTTTGTTTTCCTGATAGTCCCATACAGCTGAGCGTCGGCGGTCGGGTCCGGCGGGATCTTGCTGCGGCTCCCGCTGTCTCAGGCCGCTGTGCCTGCGCTTCGAGGCCACTCTGCTGTCACCGCGCGGCCGAGGCCGGGGTTCGGGCAAGGGCGTGGGCGCCAGGGAAGTCGCCGAGCCAGACCGCGCGGCACTCGGAGGAGGCGGCGGGCGTCCTGCCTTTACTGTTCCTTCTTCTTTCCCTCTGGGCCCTTCTCCTCCGGACCCACGGCACGCGGACGGGGCGGATGGACCGGGAGGCGAGAGGGGCCCGGGCAGAGGGAGACGGGAAGGAGGCGGGCGGATGCGGACGCGCAACCTCACATGAGCTGGGGTTGCTGCATAGCTTCTTGGTGCGCCGAGGGGTACCACGACGTGTAGCTAGGGATGTAGGAGCCCGCGCTGCCGCCCGAGCCCTTCCCGGAAGAGGAGTTGGGGTTCCAGCCGGGTGGCACTGGAGGAGAGCCTGCAGACAGCGCCCGGCCGTTGGCCAGCGCGCTACCCTCCAGAGCTGCCCCGCCCTGCTTCATCAGCTTCTTGAACTTGGAGCGCTTGTTCTGGAACCAGATCTTGACCTGCAAGAGCGGACAACAACGTGACTCGGTCTAGGTCCATTGTGCCTACCTTGGTCCTGGGGAGATAAGGGGGCCGTGGGACAGCGAGAGAGGATACCCCGCGGGCCCCTGCCCTGAGCGACCTGGCAGCTCCCTGCTGCAGAAGCATACACACCCCCCTTCCCCCATAAGAACCGAAGGCTGGGAGGCTCCACCGCGGGCCGCCGGTGGCCGGCAGGGGCAGCTCTCTGAGAGCCAGGGAGCGTGGTGGTGAGCGGTGCAGGGATCCAGGCCTTCGCCTGCCTCGGGACTCAGCCCGAGCCCGGCAATCTTTTGGGGAAGACGCGGAGCCTGCATAACATCGAGGCTTCAATTCCAGTATGAACATCAATAAAAGAACCGAATGGAGAAAAGAAGTGGAGGAAATTTATTTCCAGTGTGACCCGCCTTCTCTTTGCGCCATCATTTCAGCCCTTGAGCAAGTTGCGGGCTGACTGAGGAGGCCACAGGGTTTTGTTAAACTTTTCATTTGGACTCAAATCCACCTTTCCTTAGCGTCTCCTAACTCTGCTCCAAATCCCGGCCCGGACGTTGGAAACCCGCACCAGTCGTGATCAGAACGCCCAAGGGGTCCCCGGAATCTTAGAGAAACCAGGGAAGGAAGGTTCCGTTTCTCCTCCAGGGTCTGGGATTTGGGAGGTGAGAGGGCCGAGGAAAGGATTCCCCCTGCCAGCCTAAACCGGTGAGAAGGCGGAGGAGGAGGGAGACAGAGGCTCGGGCCCAGGCCAGGAGTGATTAGCCACACACTTTAAAGCAAAGAAGGGATTAACCCCCGCGTCTATTGTTCCAGTTGTTCGGGCACGTGTGACCTCAGAGTCCCCAAACAAAATGCCTAGGGAAATCCTTCTTGTGCCCTAATCAGATTGTCCAGGAACGGAGGGCAGCGACAGAGCCAGGGCAGAGAGAACTGCGGAGGAAGGAGAGATGTTGCGAGAGCCGGGGTGGGACACACACACACACACACACACACACACACACACATACACACACACACACACACACACACACCCCGACCCCTGACGCCCAGAGAGCAAGAAATGAAGCTGCGGGTGCAGGTTGGCCGCGGGAAGCCTGCGTGGCGCCACAGTGGGGCAGCGCCGAGGTACCTGCGTCTGCGTGAGTCCCAAGGAGGCCGCGAGCTCCGCCCTCTCGGGCAGAGCTAGGTACTGAGTTTGCTGGAACCTGCGGTTCAAAGCCTGCAACTGCAAACTGGAATAAATCGTCCTGGGTTTGCGGATCTTTTTCCCCTTGCCATTGAAGCGCACTTCACCGCCTTCCACCACCGTGCTCTTCTCGGAGTCAGCCCCTGGAGGGACAGCAGAAGTGGGGGCCGTAGTTAAGGCGAGGGACTGCCTTTAGTGCGGGGAGCCCAGAGCAAGTGACCGCAGAGGGGTGGCAGAGGCAGGACCAGGAATGAGAACGCTCAAGAAACTCAGAAAGCCAGGGAAGGGTCCCGCCAAGTCCAAAGGGCCCGACCCCGGCCGCTGCAAGCGGTCTGGGGCAGTTCCCAGGCGCGCAGCTCCTGCCTTTGCAGGGAAAGTTTGCTATTTTTACAGGCGGTAGTTGAGGTTTAATTACCCTTAATTGCATACATTGTTTACAGCGCTACACAACAAATAATTACCGAGACTAATAAGTGCACATGTGGGTTTCTGTTTTCCACCAAGGCATTGTGTGCTCGGCTCACGGAGCCACCCAGAGGCCCAGCCAGTGCCAGGGGACGCTCTCGGATTTATCCTTTGCTGGATAGTTGCAAGTTGCGTGGATACATATTTTAAAAATTTCTTTGCTATGGCAGGGATTCATTTACTGATACCCAAAACCTTTCACTGCTTCGGCGCCCTCCCCACCCCCATCCCATGTCTCTCTCCTCCACTCCTCTCCCTCCTTTCTCTCTCTCTCCTCCTCCTCCTCTCTCTTCCCCCCCTCCCTCCCTTCGCACCTCTTCCTCTCCCTGGCAGGCGCACGTACCTGGGTCCTCCAGGCGGCTCTGGGCGAGGCTGGCGCTGCCCGGGTAGGACTGCACCGAACTGATGTAGGGGCTGGACGCGTGGCTGCTGACCGAGTTGACGTAAGGGTAGCCCAGCGGTCGGGAGAAGGACGAGGCCGAGCTGTAGGCGCCGTCGGGCTGCGAATGGCCCGCCGAGTGTAAACAGTGCATGGAGTAGTGCCCGTGGGACATGGGAGAAGGAGACATTTGCTGGTTGGGTGGCCCAAACTCCATAAACACCGCCTTGCCCGACACGGGGCTGTTGAGACTCTCTGGCATGGTGGTCATGGTCATCTCTTCTCGCGGGGTCTGGGTGTGGGTCTCTCTCTCCTCTGCTTCCCTTTTGGGGGTCTCTGTGTTTCTCAGGACAGGAAGGAACCCAATTTAAGCGTAACAGGGGTTTTCACTTTCCATTCATAAGAAAATGGAGTTTGTCTCTTTGAAAAGTCTAAGCATGATGCTGCCGAGCTCCCCAAACTCGCTTCAAAGCTTTGACTCAGCCAAGGTCATAAATATTCATGAGCTGGCGGAGCTGATTGGTCCGCTGTCTTGCATAATCACCGGGGATTGGTCCGAGGCGCTCCGGCTCCGCTGGACTAGAGCGGGCGAGGCGGCCCGGCCTCGGGGGAGACGCATCCACACCTCTCGGCCGGGGCACCTCTGCAACAGAGCAAGCAGCGTGGGGCGCACAATGGGCTGCGGCGTCCGCGCCGGGACCTCCGCGGCCCGCGGCTCATCAGCCTCCCGCCTCCCCGGCGCGCCTTACTTCCCAGAAATCAACCAGTGGTTCGGCGCCGCCGCCCACCCCCTCCTACTGTCCCCACCCTCCGCCCACCCCCAACACCGGGGACCAAGGCAGTTTCTCCTAGCAATCGCCAGCCGGTCCGGTGCAGAGCTAGGGCGGCTCTGGAGCCCGGCCGCGGCCTCCCGTACGCGGAGTCGCGCAATGGGGGCGCCGGAGGCGGTCAACAGAGCGCTGTCCTCCCGAGAGTCTCGTGCCTAGCGCAGCACTCTCCCGGCGGCGCCTCCCTGTCCTGGGTCCGCTCTGCCACATCCCTGGGGGCGGGTTTGGGGCCCTCCGGCCGCACTCACTCACTCGGCCGCCGCGCCGCCGCCGCTCCCTAGGGCCCGCTCGCATTGCTCCAGGCCAAGCTGGCCACTCCAGCTCGAGGCTGCACCGGTCTGATTAAAACAGTGCGCGCGGAGAGCCAGGAACCCGCGCTTCTCCTCCCAGGAAAGGCGACCGCACCGCCCCCTCCCTCCAACACCCACCTCCTGTTTCCCTCCCAACCTTCCTCCTCCTCCCCCCCCTCCATTCCCTCTGCGCCGAGCGCCCCGGCTCACTCGCCCCTAGGGCGCGGCACGGAGTGGAGCCTAGGAGCTGGCGGGCTCAGTTCTGCTTGAGCCGCGGACGCCAGGTGGTCATTTTCCGGCCTCCTGGGGTCTGGCGAGAGTACCCGGGGTGTAGGAGTCCTGGAGGATACCAAAACCCGCAGCAAAACCAGGCCAGTGGTAGGCTCGCTTGTCTGTGTGTGAACACGTCTCTCATTGTCACCCAGGATACTCCTCATCTCCAGGGGTCAAAGCGGGCGCCACTGGGCCTGGGGTAGAGCTGGTGGAGGCAAAAGCTGCCGCGGCGCCTTCTATCTGCTGGGGCGCTAGGTACAGAAAAGTGCACAAAAGCCCCCGCCGCCACCGCCACACAGCCACCCCCATGAGGCGTGGCGCGCACCACGCAGGCTGCCAAGGGGCTGTTGGTTCCCTATCCCGCCAGCCCCACGGTGAATCCCAAATTACTTTGTTAGGTAATTAGAAAGTGTTGATAATTATTTCTTTCATAATTTAGCGGTGTGACGGGAACAGGGAAATGATCTTGTGAAAGTTCACACGTGCAGATGTATTAGTTACTGATTCATTTGATTAAATGGTAGTCTCAAGTGCTCGGATCCGCAGCTGAAGGCGCCCCATTAGCATAACACTGATGTTTAATTTTCATATGCATAATTAGCCATATATTTAACACTAATAGCAACATGCAGCCTTTCAGCCTTAAACAGCCCAGGGTTTGATCTGGCCTGAGCTGAACCTTCGCCGAGGCACCTTCCCCTTTCTAGAGTGCGTAGTGATCACAGGACAAACCTCTGTAATCAAGCACATTTTGGCAGAGGGAACACCAATAAAAATGAACATTCAAAACAAATTACATCGGTGCTGTCGTTACAGATATTAGTGGAAGGGGCTTCTCTCTTTTAACTTCTGTAGCAGCAGCTGCTGCCCGGGGGAATTCCTCTCCTTTGGTTTAAGGGTAAGATATTGGGGGGCAGAGATATTTCAGGCAGTGTGGTTGGAGCAAAAAATAAAAGCCAAGCAAAACGAAACAACC
The DNA here is from genome assembly GCF_964374135.1 of Grampus griseus. NCBI lineage: Eukaryota > Metazoa > Chordata > Mammalia > Artiodactyla > Delphinidae > Grampus > Grampus griseus. Next base: position 60,234,947 of record NC_139001.1, read on the forward strand.
AATCCTCCAAACCAATAACGGGTTTGCCAACGTTTTAAAAGATTTTTCCTTCTTTCTTTCTTTTTCTTTTTTCTTTTTTCTTCCCCCCCTCCCCACTTAATCGCCGAAGCACACGGTGAGGCTTTGTAGCAACAACCAGCTAATGACTCCGCCACCAGACAACTCCCGGAGCCGTTCCACTCCTCTTGTTTTCCGTGTTGCACTTGTGGTTTTAACTGCTCTTTCCTAGCGCCTGTTTTGGGGTGCGGAGTGCGGTGCGCCCTGCATCGCAGCTGATGCCGCCCGGGCCCCTGGTCTCCCGCGCGCCTCATGGGCCCTGCCCACGTAAGTGATCGCCGCGGCTGGCGCGGGGCAGGGATTGGGACGGAGGGAAGCAAGGCTGGCGATTCCGGCTGCTCAGGGCAAGGCGTGAGGAAACCCGACGGCTGGTCTGCCCTGGGCCAGTTTATTCCAGAGAACTGCAGGGTGGGGGAAAGGGAGAGAGGCGGCCACAGGTCGCGATGGTCTACAGGGCTCTTTGCCGTTCACTTCTGGTGGGGGGGAATCCAAGTCTTCCGCAGCGCAGGGGACAGGGCTGGCTCCAGGGAACAAAAGCCCCGCACGGGAAATGGTTTCAGAGCCTGGGTTATTTTAAAAATGAATTGTATCTGGGCGAGGGAGTGCCTACACTCCGGAATTATTTCTTAGCCCCAGAGAAGCAGGTTCGGGGAGGGGTGGCTGAGCCGGGGCCCTCGGGTGCTGAGACGCCCGGCCTCGACTAGCTTCTCCATGTGTGATCTTATCTCTATTCTAAGAGTCCAGGGTGGATCCCTCCCAACCCTCACCGCTAAGGCGACACCTGTTCTGAAACACCGGCTTGCTTAGATCTTCGCTTGTCCCAACTCAGAGAGGCAACAAAACTCTCTCAATTATCCTGAGAGCCCCGGATTCTGAGTAGGACCTGTAGGAGACACCACAGGACCGGGCACCTTGTGGTGTTAGCAGTAGTCACGCGTGGCTGGAATCCCTGCAACCCAGGGTGAGGTTTGGGGCCAATTGAGTTGGCGGGATTGGGGGTGGGGACGTGGACAAGATATTTTAAAATCTGCTTCCAAATTTCAACTTCAAAGCATGTTAAACGGAGTTCATTCTAATTCAAGTTTGTTTCCTACGGAGCTGCTGACGATTGGCTGGTACTAGTATATATACATATATACGTATCATATTTAAACTTGAGGTTAGTCACTTTAATAAGTGGGATTATAAACCTGTCCCATAAATACCTCCACCTCGGGAAAATTACTGCACAAGCAGCGTGCTATCCCAGTGGCTGGTAAAATTCTGTGGTCCTAATGAAATTATTCTTGGGGAATCTCCGGGTAAACGGATCCGTAGATAAGATACTGGCTAATCGCTGCAATCCGACTAATCTAGGAGAGAAGTGAAGTCATTCTCTGGCAAAACTCTCCCAAGGCTATCTGGGCCTTGTTCCTCTCTAGAAAATTCGGATTGTTCTGGGGCAGCAGCCTCAGTCTCTAGGCCTTTTCTTGGCCAACTCCCCGGCACCCTAAAGTTTTCCTGTGGGTCTTGTAAATCTTCAACCCGTCCCTCATCTTTTCCAGCTCTCAGGTCCACTAGAATCGGAATCCCCTCTGTCCAAATTCTACATCCCTGGACGCAGAGAAAGGGAGCTGGAAGGGTTGGCGGATGCCCATGAGAACCGAGTTCAGGGAAAAGCTTGAACTAGCCACTTTTCCAAGCACGCTCGTGGGCCTCAGTTTCCTATAACTTTTCCCACACTCTGAATGTCACATAGACGAGCTGGCTCTCCAGTCCTATCACATAGGCCACCTGTCATGGCAATGACAGGTGTCCACATCTCCTTGGTGGTCTGGAGCTGAGCCCAATCTGTGTTTAGTGGATGGCAGCTTTGTAAAACCCGCTTCAGTAGAAACAAGAGTTAGCACAAGCACTGACGGGTGGGACACCCTGAAACCATGACGGGGTGAAACTACTTTCTACATGGCTTGTTAGAAGCCCAGCCCTTGCCACCTCTGAGCCCAGGTGTGAAGAGGTCCTGAGGAGCGAGCGCTAAGAAAGGCAGGGTACTGAGGGCGGTAATGAGCCTTGGGGGACGCAGAATGTGGACTCTTGGATTTCCTGCTTCTGAAGCAGGTGGAGCTGCTGGCAGGCTGAATCAGGGTTAAACTCGCCAGCTCCAATCCCGACTAACTAGGCCCTTGCCGTCAAAAGTTCCCGTGACTCCTCTTGCAGGGATGCTCTGGGTCTCCAGCGCATTAGCGCGGGTCTGAAGAGGGCCAGTATTGGAAGAGATCAATTTAGGTAGGAGACCCGCCAGACACCGCCCACATCTGGGCGGGTGGGACCGATGCTCCAATTCCTAGGGCGACAAACGGTCTAGCTTGCCTTCGTGTGTCGGAGGGAGGGTCTCTCAAATTTAACCTTTGGGATGGGCGCGCGGTGCGGGTTGAAGGCCAGGGAAGAGGAGCCGCACGGGACCAGGCAAGTCAAGTTTGGGGAGTGATAACCCCTGCAGAAGGGCCAGGCCCAGGGTCCAGTGGCAAGGAAATATTTGTAGCTAACTCCTCCACTGGCGGGCTAATCTTTTCATCGCGAAGCAGCTATGAAGGGGAAAGAACCGGAAGGGCTGGGGGCAGCTGGCCCCGCGAGCTCCCTCAGGGCTGGCCAGTGGCGGGGGGGGGGGGGGGTGGGGTCCAAAAGGGGGGAAGAAAGAGACTTAAAAAAAAATTCCTAACAGCTAGGCTCGGGCTCTTCTTTCTGCGCGCGCGTGTTAAAAGTTCAGAGACTCAAAAATTAACCACCTACCCTCTTACCCTAGTAACCTTCAGAGACGAAAGAGCACAAGACACAGCGGTTTTAGGAGGTGAAAGCTTTTTATTCGGGCAGTCAAGACAAGGGAAAGAGAAAGCTATGCATTTCTAGGAATCCCTCGTCTTCCAAATGAGGGCGTCCCCGCTTCCTTCCAGATGCGTTTCCCGCGTTGGGAAGCAGAGCCCGGCGCCAGGACCCGTCTTTCCGAAGCCGCACGGCCACATCGGGGCCTCGGATCTGAGCTCTCAACGGCCACCAATCCCCACCGCGTTTTCCCAAGGCGCTACTAGGTGCTAGGTAGGTTACTGTGAGACCTGCAGTTAGCCTGTTTCTTCTCAAAGTTCTCCAGCTGGATTTCAGCAATTTCAGAAAAAAGGCGCCGGGTCTCTGCGACCTTTGGGTGGATCCTCAGGCCTCGTGGGGCAGTTTGGTCAGGATCTGCGCGTCCCCCGACGTGATGAGAACTGTGTGCTCGAACTGGGCCGACCTGAAACACACAAGGCAGCGATCAGCAAGCGCTCAAGCGCCTGCGGGGCGGGGAGTAGCAGCTCGCCCTCGTCGTCGGACGAACCTTCCCTTTCTATACAATTTAAAACAAACCGGGCAGAAAGCAAACACCTTTGATTGTCCAAGGAGACCACAGTCCATGCATCCTCCAGCACTTTAAATTCAGGGGATCCCTCGGTTATAATTGGCTCTGTAAGAGGGAACATATTTACTGCAGTGATCTAATCAGATTCTTGTTAAACATTGTTTCGGCTGATTATCAAAAAAGAGAATAAAAAGGTTCTCCCCCCTCCCTCCAAGTGCTTCCCCCCACGGGCTCATGTTGTCATCTCGCAAGCGCTGATAATTGATGTTGCTTACATAGTATGCTACAAACCAAACAGTAGGAAGAGGAAACGCTATGGCATTCAAAAATGTTATGAAGTTGCCTAGTTCGTAATTCTTTTTAGAGGAAAAAAGGGCATTTTAATCAAGCCTTAATTAGGACCCTGTGGATAATAACCACCCAAACACCAGTCCCTCTCATGAATACCAGTCAGTTTTTAAAAATATTTGAATTTTTAAAACATGCTCAAAATGTTCATTAATCAGCAAATAACAATTTTCTTATTTCACTCTAATTGCTTCTCCATTAAGCCCCACAGTCAGAAATATGATGCCTTCAGGGTCTTAGGTGATTGGAATTTGGTGTTGACACCACTCACATGATCAGCCAGGAATGGGTTACCAGAGAGTATGTCACTAGCCGACAGGGAGCAAGGGACATAAATGCCTCTAGTTACTGGGTGTTAATGAAAAACAACAACAAAAACACCCCACAAAACAACACAAAAAACCCAAACACCACATTACACTGGTAACAGAATTAAAAGGTTGGACGGCTGCCGTCTCCTAAATGTGTTGGTAAGTATCTGATTTAGGAAGATGGGGCTCGAGGATATTATTTAATCAGATTTACTATGCATCTGAATTATTTAATTATGCTGATTGGCTTTATTAGCCCTTCAACTGGACTGCCTGGCCTAGGCCAGCGCCGCTGCTTCTGCAAGGGATCCACTGCTCTCTGAAGAGGAGCTCAGCACTGACCTACGGTGAATGCCATGCCCTCCTCCATGCGTAGATCGCTGTCATTCGCTGTAAAACAGAAACAGAAAACAATGGGTGTGGGGAGCAGGAATGGGAAATGGAGAGGACAGAGAGAAATGGAATTAGAGGGGTTAGGCTACTCAAAAAACATGGTTATCTTATTTATTTTTTCTTTTAGGAAGAAAGGGTGGAGGTTTCTAGAATCCTGGGCGGTAGCTACCACCCATGGGTTAATAAGCACAGGGCTCCTAGGCCTCAGTCTTTGCATTTTCTGAGCTTGGGGTCAGGGTCCCTAGGAAGGGTGCACCAAGGCTAAGCAAAATCAGCCTGGGTGCTTGAGACACCTGTTGGGCACCCCCTCTCCACTGTCCCCTGGCCACTTGCTCTGAGGTCTCCTGGCTGCACTGGGTCCTGGACCTTGCCCTCCACACCTCCAACCCAAAGAGTAAGACATCTTGGGAACTGAGTCAAAGGGAAGGCAGGTTGGTAGAAGGCAAGAACAGGGGTGACTTGAAATATTTCCAGGTGTTGGCGCTGGGTAGGCACATGCCTGAGAGGCCCTTTCTGCACTCCAGCCTGGGCCTCTTATGAGCTGCCTCTGGTGGAGCTCTTTGGCCCAAAGGGAGTTCTGACTTGCTGAGTCTCTAGGGATCTTCCAGGGGATGGATTCCAGCCAGTAGTTCCTCCAGGGGCTGCTCCCACCGCAAGCACACAGGTCAAGGCTCTAGGGCCAACTTTCCTTTGGTCCCTGTCCAGGTATGCACCCCCCTTGGGGGCACTCCATAGAACTGCTTCCTACCCTAACCCAAATACCCCACCCTTTCTGGCCCACCCTTGCTTTCTCACTGTAGGGTACACATCCAGGCAGGGAAAAACAGGAGATTCTGGGGAAAGAACACAGGGTGGGTATAATCTAGAAATCACTAAGAGTACACGCTGCTAAATACATCAGCTGTCAACGCTGTGTAGGATGTAATGAAGTTTAACCACAACAGTCAGCAGTTTGAGAAGGGGGCAGAAAAAGAAAAACAGAAAACAGTCATATGTGTATGCTGCTGGGACATTGATGCTGTGGTGTTTTGTTTTCAGTAACTTTTTCTAGACAAATATCCCTCGTGCCTTCCAGCCATCACCCTTCAGGAGACAAAAAGCAAAACAAACCTTATTTTGGGACTGAAACGGCTGGGCTCTAATTCAATAACATAGTAATGTGCTGGTTACGATTAGGTAGGACCCCCCCATTCCCACCCACACACTCATAGGAAAGGATGACATTGTGGATTAAAAATTGCAGCAAGGGATTCAGGAGCAAAACTGCTTTATCCTGATTACATTCGATAAGCAGCTCCCAAACTAACTTTCTTACCATGATGCCAAATTTCTGGATGTCCATGAAAGTAAGATCCTATCCCATGTCCCACAAAATGTGGACAGACTTGCAAACCATTCTGATGAGTTATCTGGCTTTAAAAGTAACCAAAAAAAATACTTAATTAAATTGGATCATTTTAAGTGCATACACAGATAAGACAAAGTCACTTCAAAATATTCTCTGAAAAAGAAAAAACTAAGTTATATTTAGGATAGTAACAACTTGTTTTCATTATTCTGGAAAATTTTTAAATTTTTGTCATAGCTTGTAACAACTCCCTCTGGATAAATGAAGAAAAAAAAAGGTATGTATCTAACACAGTAATTTTTTTTTTTTTTTTTTTTTTTTTTTTTTTTTTTTGTGGTATGCGGGCCTCTCACTATTGTGGCCTCTCCCGTTGCGGAGCACAGGCTCCGGACGCGCAGGCTCAGCGGCCATGGCTCACGGGCCCAGCCGCTCCGCGGCATGTGGGATCCTCCCGGACCGGGGCACGAACCCGTGTCCCCTGCATCGGCAGGCGGACTCTCAACCACTGCGCCACCAGGGAAGCCCCCTAACACAGTAATTTGCTTCATTTACTTTATTATTATTATTATTATTATTTTCTTTTTGCAGTATGCGGGCCTCTCACCGCTGTGGCCTCTCCTGCTGTGGAGCACAGGCTCCGGACGCACAGGCTCAGTGGCCATGGCTCACGGGCCCAGCCACTCCACGGCATGTGGGATCCTCCCGGACCGGGACATGAACCCGTGTCCCCTGCATCGGCAGGCAGACTCTCAACCACTGCGCCACCAGGGAGCCCTGCTTCATTTACTTTAGTACAGCATTCAAACAAGCCCACTTTTAGATGATGAGTGTACAAGCACACATATATAGCTCAATATAACCAAGATACATGTACAGGTAATGCAGGTCATAAAAATCTGCCTGATTTGTATGGAGTTTCACAAAAAGGCTGTGCAAATTACCACTGATTTGGGAACCAGACAAAAAAATTACAATCTGAAATGTGACTTCCTACTTCTATAATTCAGAACATTAAACATTTTACAAACAGACACACTCACACAAAAGGTCACATCTACTTTGTCAGTATTCTTGAAACACTCCAAAACTTTGTGATTATTTGGGATTTCTACTAAAGACTTACACCATTAACAAAATTCATAAAAAATGCTTTTTAATCGCTACGATGCTTAAGTGAAGCTAGTATTGTGATTCTTAATTCTTAATGCTTCATTAGTTACTTCTACATGCAAATCTTTTGGGTTCCGTCTATCCCATATAAGTGAAATCTTACAATCCAACCCTAAAATCTTCACCTACAAGGTTAAGAAGTCGTTTTTGCCATCAGGTGAACATGTTCATTTCTGGGAGCACCAGAAAGACAAGAACATACATATCATGAACAATCTATATTTTCATGTGAATGAAGGGCAAAGTGCCTTAACCCTAACCATAATAATGGACTGGGATTTACAGGCCCACTGTTTAAATTCTTACCAAAACCAAAGTTCTTAGATCCCAAACTAGAGGTTCCAACAGCCCTTTGGTTTAGTTTAACATGAACTCAAAGGCGTTTAGCCAGCATCTATATGAGCATTCCTGTCAATATACTTTTCTGTATACATTTTTAACCTTCATCTCCGGACCTGTAAAATGTCTTCACTTAGGCCAGGATGTCACTATAAATAGCAGGTGGGCAGCCTCTCATTCAGATTTAATTTCCATGTAACAGTGCAGAAATAGGTGAGCTATGCATGTGTAGAGAGGAATGGTAACTGAATGCTTTTATCTCTTAAGTTGTTCTTTATGGTTATACTTATTTCTGTGTGTCTTTGCACTTTGGACAGGAGGTATTACAACTTTTCCAAGATGTTCCTATTTGTACCACACAATTTCTGAATAGAAACTCAGGATGGAGAGTGGATAGAGGGTGGAAGAGAGATTATTTAGTAAGATAAACTGATCTAGTATTTTTTTTTTTTACAAGAATGGGTTCTATCTAAACCTGTAAATTATGTTATCTATGTCCCAACAAACCTCAATAATTCTAAGAAGATTCATTATAAACTGTTCTATTTTCTTTTCTTAAAAAAACCAAACTAGTTTTTTGTTGTTGTTTTTGTTTTAAGGCTCTAACTGATTGGCAGGCATCACAGCTACGTCATAAATGTGTGTTACAATGGCAATCTTCATTTTAATTTCCGATGAGAGGAGAGGAAGAAAGCCCACTCTGAAAAAACACCTGGGGTCCCTCCCATGCCTCTCATTCCTCTTCATAAAAGAAGCTGTGCAATTACTAGGTGGCTAAAGATATCTGAGTGCATTCTACAACAATTTACTGCCTGGATCCTGCTGGAACTTCTGGTATTAGGAGGATCATAGAATGTATGTGCCATGGATGCAAAGGTCAGAGGATTTCACAGCTGTGTGGGAAGAGGAAAAGAACAGGACAAATTTCCCTCAGTTCCTTGGTTGAGCACCCATCTCAGTGCTTGATTCTCACGAACTAAGTAAACACGCCTGTCTGCTTTTTAGGGTATTCTCCTTTTGGATTGGTAGTTCGCTTTTTAACGCATACTTCCTGGGACTGAATGGAAGAAAATCTCATTAATATTTCTAATTACTGTTGAAAAGCGTACCCCTTCTACTATTCTACTACATACTGTTCTTCTATTTTGGAATATAAGGGAAGCACAAGATTATGTACCTGATTCTAGGGTTTAAATCTAACTTTGTGGAGGTAATCCAAGCAAGTTGTAGTAGCAAATTCCACTCTAACATGGAATCAAGTGGCTAGGATCCCTAGCTGTGGCATGGGAAAGTGGAGTACACGTGCTTCTCGTGACTGGTGTGTTGGGGGAAATGGAAGCTGTTGGGTGGGCAGGGGTGCCCAAGAAGTACACAACTGCTCCCCAACGCCAGCCATCGAGGGTCATGACCCATTTCTGAGCATGAGGGTCTTCCTGCCTTGGACATTTCACAGATGAAATCTGCCTTCTTTTTGTTAAAATCTACCAAAAGAACGCTCCTGGTATTAGCTCTTCTGTTCTGATTTTCTCTAATTAAAAATTTTCTAAGACAGCCACTCACCTGAGCCTGAGTACATCTATGATTTGAAGCCCTTCAGATGGAATATTTGGGGAGGAGAGGCAGGGAGAGGAGGAAGGAGATGTATAAAAGTAGTTTATGAACTTACCTGAAAATTATACTGTATTATTACAGTTCATGTTTCAGGTACGGTTTAGAGTTGAAAGAAAAATCTCTCTAAAGGAATTTCATCTTGTGATCATTCTCTTAATTTAATTCCCTTTCATGAGATAGTTTTCCTCAATTGAAGTTTTGTCTAGATAAATTAAAATCCTTGATAAACTTAAACTACATTTTATGACTAAAAATACATTCCCCAAGAGGGCAGAGGAGTATTATATTTAAGTACATACTCTTCTAAAGAAATAAAAATGCACATGAAAATTGTTTTATTACCATTTTCTCATGAACCCTATAAACAGCACTGATTTCCAAATGGTCACATCTCTAATTAAAGGATCTCAAATGGCACCTGACTTTCTAAGTTATGGAATTTTACTTTACTCTTTCCAGATTTTTATTTTAAGCAGTAGTTTTGAATGCAGGAATGCACAAATTCAAGGATTCCCTTTAATGACAAGGAATGTTTAAGTACAATTAGTAATATTTTTGAAAGCCAACAACTGTTTTCTAAAAGAGTGGTACATTTTTTTGTTTCAAACTGGATCACAAATTACTGTATTTTTCTTACAATAGTGCTGAACTTTTATTTGAGGTTTTCTGTTTCTGAAAAGCAGACATGATGGATGGAAATAAAAGATAATTTATTGCAATGCTTACTTTCATGTGCAGAGAGAAGCAGTGTAATTGTAATTTACAGTAGCTGTCAAGAAAAATCCATCACAGATGACATTAAAATGACTTATTTTGCCTGAGCCACTTATTGTTTAAATGTGCATAATCTAATAGAAAGAGATTTTTAAAAATCTGCTTTATATTCTTCTAAATTAATATCAAAACATATACTTATGAATTAAACATTAAAAACCATTCATTGATACTTTCATCATGACATTTACAAGTATAAGTTTAAATTATTTTTGATTGAGCTGTCACATATTTGTGATGCATGAATCTACACATTCACAGTATCTTCATATGTACAGCTCATATCATCTAGAGGTAATTACAAAAATACAAATTTAGAAATATTTTAAAGCAAATGCAAGTCCAGTGAGTATAGTAACACTGTAACCTAAAGATCACTAGCTATCCCTCACGAAGCAGAAGGGCACACAGAGAACTCTTTTCATTAAAGTCTTTTTAGCCAATACTTCTTCAGAGATACCATCCTATCCTTTAGGTTTCAGAAAATTTCAAAATTTCCTATAAAGATCACCAGGTTTTTGGTGACATAATACTACTGAAAGATGCTTGAATGTGCTTTTCATGGTGTATCAGTAGAGGGAGGCTATGCAAAAGATGGTGAGTATCTTAAAATAAACGAGGCTGAGTTGAAAGATGTTTGTCAACTTTCGGTCTGTAATGATTCCGAGTATTTTTGGCTTAAAGGTGGAGACTGTTTGTTTATTTACTCCCTTGAGATTTTGCCTGAATGAGAAAAGGCGAAATAATAGATGTCCAGAAACATTGCCTTAACACATCAGAACAAACATTTGTTAGAAGTGGGGCCAGTTTCCTCCTCAGTGGCAGACGTAGACCATCTAAATAATGAAATGCATTAGGGTAAAGGAAAAAGTTCATTGTCTGTTATTTTTCACATAGTTTCGTAAGTGCAGTCGTCGGGACTGATCTGGTTTTCAAAGGAGCTTGTACATGCAAATTCATCCTCTGCGAAAACTGACCTTTGTATCCAGATAGCTAAAATCCAATGTCACTTTCAATTTTACTCTTCTTCTTCTTCTTTTTTTTATGTAGCTAGAATTAATGTAGTGAATATGTAATGAAATGCATTATCCTGCACGGGGATTTATCAGATTTTCCGACTGAATGCTATGCTTTGCTAGTACTAGCTGGAGTTCACCTGCATGTTGGTGTGGCGTGTGGCTCTTTTTTGTAAAGAGTTAAGTCGTACACAAAAAAAGGGAACAAAGGTCAGCACCCAGCCGCCACTTGAATGTGAGATTTTTCTTTTTATTCCCCTTGATGTATACTAGGCTCTGTGTTATTAGTCTTAATGATGGAAAATTGTAGTGTTGATACAAATCTTTTTTTCAAAGTAGTAGGCGGGAGCTCCATTTGTTAGTAAGTTTTTTTGTGACTAAAAGCCACGGACAGTACATTTATGTAGCAGTAAAAGGCCTAGATGCTCTTTCCATAGCAGAGCTAATTATTCCTACTGTGACCTTACTGATCTAGCCTGTTCCTAGTACATCTCATCTGCACGCCTGTTCCTCTGTGTAGATGGTGTCAGAGAATATGAAAAACCCTATAATGAAACCATTTTCATGATGGAGAAAGGCTACTGGAGTTGCACTTGCTACAAAGAGGCTCAATTATATGAGTAATTGTGATAATTTTCTACATTCATAGCCTTCAATGGGGAAAAAAGAATGAGAGCCACAAAGGAAAATTACTTTAACAAGAAAGTACAGAGAGTAAAAATGGAAGAAGAGACAAAAAAGGGGAAAAAATAACCAGAAAAAAAGTTTAAAAAATAGATCTGGAGGGAGGAATAGCGAGACAGGGAGAACAACAGAAATGCTCAAAAGCCCATGTGCAGCTGTGTTGCACAATTAAATTGAATTTTTTTTCTGCAGTTGATGAATGTGACTACTGCAAATGTGCCTCTGTAGTTAGCTATCATTTGTTGTTCCGTGACAGGAAAAGGATAATTACCTCTCAGAGAGAATCAAAGGCTGACATGCCCTTTAGACACAGCCATGAATGCAGAGCTCGATAGAATGCTTGAATAAGAATCTAGTGTTCTCTGCCCCCTTCTACTGAAGAATAAATTTTGTTAAAATGCAAGAGCACCACCAGTAAATTTGTTGAACCCTAGGTGTTCAAAAATATGAGGTACATCTATCGACTCATCCCATTTGCAAAAATAAAACTGCATTTTGAATTCATTTCTATTATATTCATGGACAGTAAGATAGTGAGATATGCATTAAATTTCTTTTCTCAGTAGGGGTCTGATTCAACATTTCCTATGAAAGAACAGAGAGACACTATCCTTTTTTCCCAGGCTAGTTAGCCTATAATTTAAAACTGTCAAAAACACAATTTTGTTCAAAGTCTTCAATAAAAGCTTCTCGCATATAACCCAAAGAGATTTTACTAAAGTTTGATTCAGACACTGAATCACTGTTACAATATTTTTAAAGCCATAAATGCATTTAACTTATATTTTACTGCCTTTTTTCTTAAAGTGTTTGAAGGCTTACAAAGAAAAAAGGCAGCATCTTTTCAAGGTGACTAAGCCTTCCATCCTTCAGACAAATGGGAAGTATTCAATGGTTCATATTAATGAGAACAGTACTTTAAAAGGTACTGATGTGATCATCTTTAACAAAATATGTTACTGTTAAATGAAAACACATATTCTGTATGTCTACTTCAAAACAGTTATGGGGAAGAAAAAGAGATCTAAAGTAGGTAATGGATTACAAAGAAAAGTCTTGAATTCGGAAAATACACACACTCTCAAAAAGCAAGCATAGAAGCCTGTGTGGAAAGTAAACAATGGTTTATAGGAAAAATGAACCAGACCAAAAAAAAAAAAAGATCACCTTTTCAGGCTGTTTGTTAATCCATCAATTTGAAAGGTAAGGCTTGCTTGAGCTAATAATGCTTTTTATCTTTCTATCACAGGAATATGTTTCACTTCATGCCTTTATAAAATCTAGCTTTTCTCCTGTCTCACTGTCCAAGAGTTGGGATACTTACCCCTTCTTAGTTACTCCTTCCACGTTTGGTGTGATTTTGAATATAGGAACACTACAGACCAACATGTCAAGCTAAAAGTAAAGCGGTCACATAAATATTGCTTGCCGGTTCTATAAGTTTCTTTGCTGACCTGATATAATTCACTTTAAAAAAAATTTTTTTTTTTTAAACTCAGGGAACAACACAGCAGCCTGGCAGTTCACATACTGATATCAGACTGAAATGATGGTTCTGAATAGTAAAACATGTCATCAACTTTATACCAAGCCACCAATAACCTTTGTACCATTTGCCAACCCTCCCTTTACTTGTCAGTGTAAGGCTTACCTGATTGTGTTTCCAATTACAGAGAAGGGAGCCCCCGTTCTGCAAGCAGCAATTGCTTCGTCTCTACACCTCCTGGCAACCTCCACTAACTTTTTACCACATTCATCCACATTGCCCACCAAAAATGTTTCAGAGGTGTCTCCATGGTAGCCATTGTAGTAAACCTAAACACAGGCAGAAATTTTAAAATATGTCCTTGTTTAAAAATCTACTCTCCTAAAGTCTACATTGCATTCATTTATGTATTTAGTAGATTCATGTGTTTCACCCTTCCAGAATTACTGTCAAGTTTACCTACAAAAAAAGAAGAAATAGCCTTACAGAAATTACGAAGAGGAAGACACTCAATGATATTGCAAGATTTTAAAATAAATTTGTGACTAGTATGGCTATTTCAGCATTAGGATTAGCAATGTTCTTTAACATTTTGAGTCCTCATTTTATTTCTGAGACAAAATTATATATGCAGAAATAGTGACCAAAGACACTGACCCACAATTACTACAATAGGTTTAGAGAATCCAGAAGTATTTAACACAGTGAAAAGTTTCTTCAGTGTCATAAAGATACTTATCTTTTATTTACCAGTCCCACACTTGGAAGTGATAGATAATGGCAAAAAGAAATAAGATAGACATGTTGGTGTTATAACAGACAGAAGGAGAATTCAGTTCCAAGAACTGAAGTGGCTCAATATTGGAATGAAAAATGTTATAGAAGAATCCTGTCTGGAAGTGGAATCTTAATCAAATGTTCCAGATAGCAGAATGTTAACAGAAACCACTATACATGGATTTTTAAAGAATCAGAATGTAACAAAACAGGCTTAAGAATAAAATTACAGAAAATAGCATTTTATCTGTCTTCAATGACTCAGAAGGCCCTGTAGGATCTCGAAAGACACCAGATTCATTATAAAAATCAATAATTACCAAACACTGTAATAACTATAGAAGTCAGAGGAGACTGGTTGAATATTGATCCTTTGATATAGCATGGAATTTGCTATTTTGCATAAACTTGTCCTATGTAATTATTTTTCACATTTCTCTTTCCCATGAAATAGAATGCAAAACTGTAATAAAAAAGAGATCTATCTGAGCTTTCTGCTTTAATACCAAATTAATATGTATACTCTTCTGCTTAAAAAATATACTCTTGTATCCTCTGTGAGGGAGGCAGGAGAAGTCTTTATTTTATCCTCACTTTAAAAGTCAGGAAACTGAGGCACAGACAAGTAACTTGTCTAAGGTTAGTGGCAGAATACAGAGGTAGAACCAGGTTAATATGATGGATTATTGGCTTCTAATCAAGTGTTTTCGCTACTACATCAAATTACCTTAATTACCTTGCAATAAAACAATGTTTTATATATTTATTCCCATTTGTAATCCAAGAGAGTACAAGTTTTGATTTGATACACAAGTATATAACATTTACTAATAAAGAGTAATTATTAAAACAAAATTGTAACTCTGAATGTTTGTATAGTTGCTATTTAAGTAAAAATGTATTTTAAAAAATGTTTACTTGCCTTTTCATATTACTTTTTGCTAGCCTGTAAAATGACTACTTGAAAGATTCAATATATATGAAATAATACTTTTGAAAGTCTGTGGCAGTTATCTATAATTACTGTTTTTACCCACAAACTATTCTTGTTTTATACTTCATTTATTTAACAAATATTTATTGAGCAACTAATATGGGTATCACGTTATCTTTTTTTAAACATTTAACTTTCAAGGGGGAAAGAAGTTATTTTCTTGTGATATATACTAATGTAAACAATTACAAAATGCAATGAGTATTTTCTGATAAAAGTATAGGATCTAATAATGGAGTCTTTCACTTAATAAAATATTTCATAAGAAATATAATTTAAGATACTGACCTGTATGTTTTCTTGGTCCCTTCACATTTCTAGACACTTGAAAATATTTCACTTTGACCATTTTAATGTTAAAAATGGAATTGTTTATTGAAGGTCTTCAGGAAACTTAGAAAAGGCATGGACTATTCTCTTTGGACACATTGGAAACAGGAAGGAAGAGTATGCTGATTTCATTCAAAGAAGCAATATTTTATTAGGGGGTGATTAGGTGAGATAATAAATGAAGAGCCCCCAAATCAGGTACAATCCAAAAGAAAAGTGCATCATGAAAAATACTTCATTTCAGGTACACTTCATAAAATACTTCCTTCTACATATTCTGAGTTGGAAAGATAGCAACAATATATGTAGAACAAATGTTCAAGTATTCTAAGTAGGACAAAATGATGTAGGAAAGAGCATCAGCAATAAAAGAATATTTGGCTATATCCTAAGACACACTGATATGAAGAAAAAAAGCTGAATTAATTTAAACAACTAAATATTGGACTGAACTAAACTACTGGATGCCAATCTCCACCGCATTCCCACTCCCACCTAAGGTTCATGGTCTGGAGATGAAATCACTATTATTAAGAATATTTCCTCATTAATAGAAACTGTACTCCTTGAATGCTATCTCAACTAGTTCTCATCAGATGTTTAATTTATATTTATTTATTTAAAATGTATTTATTAATCATCAGATGTATAGAATTTATTTACCATCTCCATAATCCAAAGGTACTATTACAAATTTTTTTAGTAAAACGAACTGCCAAAGCACAAATAACCCAAGTCTGAGAATAGTGGAAGGCTAGGGAAATTAGAAAAGGTTAGAGCTTGTACAGTTTGAAGTTCCTGTGTTAAATTACTTGGGGCTGTTATTTAAAAGGAAGGCTGTTAACCATTTGGTGAAAACTGAAGTTCAGAGAGAAAAGCACTCTGCTTGTACGCTTTGAGTTCAAGGCTCTCTATACCAGAAATGGAATACAACGTTACCTTCAGGGATTTTAATAAATCTAAGGAACACTGCTAGCAAAAGAGTTGCTGTCCAAATAGACTGACACACACAGGCCAATGTAGCGCCTAATGACAGAGTAAGATAATGACAGGCCCCACTCAAAATCAGCAGGAAGAGGAAGATCAATCTTGGCAGAGTGAAGGAAAAATGCTGGCTTTCTTCGCGTTAGCTCATCTCATACATATCTAGCTTCAGCAGCTGCCCAGTGCTGTGGGCTCTGCATTAACTACACAGTGGATCAATAACAATTACACCTTCTCAAAAACATGACACATAGCAGGATTGGGTTGACATTTCACTTAGGCCAACATTGATCTCAGTGCATCTGATTCCAGCCCTAAATTCAAGTCAGGCCTGGGTTTACTTGGAATAAACACAGAGTTAAAGACAAAAAAGGAAACCAGCTGCTTGTGTCTGGGTCTAGAAGTAAACAGCACTTCCATCGGTGCAGTTCACATTTTCAATCCACTCTTCTTCTTGTTGCTACAGGCAATTCTGAAGTTGATCAAAGACTATTTTTTATATGATTTACTCACCGTGACATCAATGTTGATGATATCTCCATCCTGAAGAGGTCGACTGAAACATAAACAGGAAAAAAAATGGTGACAGACAGATCCCAATAAAAGGAATATAAAAATAAATATCTAATGACCACTATCACAAGCCTAATGAGTTGCGGTGATAATTCTGAGTGGAGAAGGAATGAATGGAATAACTATATTTAATCTTTAATTTATGTTAGTCACATCAATTTTTACTAGAAATACCTAAATAAGCATGTATTGCTACTGGTAAAAAATCTACTTATTCTCAACAAATTTACTTAATAGTTACCTTAATTTTACAAAGAGCCAAAGCAACAGTAGATGGTTAAAAATGTAAGATGGTAAAAGAAATACTTAATGCACAGCCACTTTTTTTGTATTACATATTGCTTTAACAAACATTAAATGGTGGTATTATGTCCATTTAGAAGCAAAATACTTCAAAATTGTTGCTCTACCATAATCAGCTTCAAAAGTTTGCAGGTAGGTTTCAATTAAACTATAGTGTCTTTCAACATATGTTATAGATCTTAGTTTCATGTTTTAGTTTCCAAAGGAACAATATGTTATTAAGCAATGAATACCTGTCAGGAATACCATGACAAAGCACGTTGTTTACAGAGGTACAAACAGATTTTGGAAAACCTCCATAGCCTAGAGGTGAGGGATAGGCATCATGACTGATGATTTCCTGATGAACAAGAGCATCTATCTCTTCAGTTGTCATGTCAACCTAAAATATTAAATAAAGAAATTGTGGAGCGACAGTTGAAGATACTTCCTGTATTTATTGACTATGCCTATAGCTATAGCACTTCCAGATGAGGCTGTATAAATTTACTGTGATAAACTTGTGGTACAACATTTCAATTAATTATGATTAACCTTAAAATCCTATTGTGCCTTTCTGACAACTGTTTGGGTATATGATGGTGTTATGGACTATTAGGAAATGGACATTTTAAAATCTAAGATCCTTTCAATCACTTGTGAGTCATTAAATGACATGACTCCGTTTTAGCCTGAAGGTTTAAAAAATATGTTGAGGCAATTCCTTCCTCTTCTTCAATGGTTAGTGCCCTGGGCTAACCAAAGCATATAAATTCTCAAAAGGATCTTCAATTTAGATGACAAAGCTTGAAAAGTAGGTCAAACCACACCTTTTTATCTCAGCGAAACATTACATGGGTTTTGCCATAATGGCATGGAGGTTACGGATCATCATTTAAAAAACTAAGTCTGATACATTTTGTAGAGATTCAGGTTCACTAATCTTGATTTCTTTCATGCCTAAACAAATCAATGTGTTTTAAAAAAATATTTTTCCCTTACTAGAAGGTATCCAATTGCTCCCAAACTAGAAGAAAACTGAAATCAAGTTTTGTGGGCACAGGAGGACTATCTCCACAAATTCATAAATCATGAGCAAATTCTAAAACAAAATCTTTTATTAAAAAGTATTTCTTCAAGAGTTTTCTTTATGTTATTTTATATTCACATTATGGTTAGTTGTGTTGCTATCACAAGTCTATTACACAAATGATACACTAAGTGTTTCATCTTTGAGTCTCACTTCCTAAATTCTGCCCACCTTTTGGAAACTACAGTATTTTCTTTTATGATCCTTACATAGCAGGATTCAGATTCAGTTTCAGATTATTCCAAAAGACCTAAATCTTGTAGTAAGATAGTTGTACACAATTACATTGCTGAATTACCTATAGCTTAGTGTATGTGGTCTGTCTTTCTTTGCAGAGCCAATGTAAGAAAATAAGAGACAAAGGATGAGGCAAAGCAACTCTTCAGGCACACGGAAATAATGTGGGGAATAAAAGCAGAAACTACAGGCAGGAGTAAGAGGGGAAAAGTCAAAGCCATCTGCCATGGATCAACTTGGATAGGCCGATTGTGCTCCAAGTATCTCCAGAATTCTGCTACTTAACATCAAATTTGTATTTTCAATTATCTCTTGAATAAACACAGAAATAATACGATCCCTTTCCCCTATCCCAAGGCTTTACTTAATTTTAACAAATGAGATGTGTACAAAAGAAGAGTTAAAGGGAAAGGGAAAAAAGGGGAGCAGGGTTTGTTGCCCCTTATGTAAGTCTTCCGAGGCTTGGTGAGACGCCACCTTTAAACTCTTCCCGGCCAGGAGGAGGACATGGCGGGCCAGCTGACAAGCCTGACGAAGCCCTTGAATCTGATCTTCATTCTTAACTTCTATGCTGTCTCCCCAGTCGGGTACAATGCCTGTCGTCACATAGTCTGGCTTCTTTATGTGCTTGAGGAAAAAGGATTGAAAACGAAGATCAGAACCCAGTGCATGACAATGGGATCATTTTTTCGGACACAGCCTCCTGCTTCATGGAGCTCTGCCCTTCCTGCCGGAGCACCGACCTCTGAAGCCAGCACAACAGACCCTCCAGGCTGCCCCCAGTTCCTTCCCCTGCCCTTTTGAACTTAACATGGCCTGTTAGTGCTGCCTCTGGATGGTCTGTTAACCTTTCTGTGCTTTGAGCCACACTGGACTGAAGGAGACTTCTGGTCAAAACAAACAGGAGTTTTCTTCCTTCTCCAACCCCGTTAGAAGCCTATTGCCATTGATAACAAATAGCACCAAGCTTCCCAATTGCCAAATGGTTAATTAAGAGCACTTTCATCTCCTCGACACAAAGATAAATTTATGCAAAGGATAGCTCACAACACCCTCTCCCAATGAATATATGTAAAAGGCTGACTGTCAAGTTCACGGACGCCTATTACATATGCACTTCTCTTACACTTTGCAACTGTACCCAAACTAAGAAGGAACTAGAGGACAAAATGAAACAGCTCTCTTTCCTTTTCCTTTCTTTTTTTTTCAAGTACATAAAAAATACTTTGAACACTTCCATCATTTGTCAAAAACAAACAAACTCCCCCCTCCTCTAAAACTCAAAATGTTCAACTCTGATCACCCTTGGAGAACATTCTCCACCACGAACTTAAATCCGTGGGCAGTATTCAGAAAATAAATACTACCTTACACACAGAGCTCCTTTCAGTCCCAAGGTTTTGCACAGCTCTTTACAAACTATTTATGGCAACTGCTACATAAGTTTTGTTGAGCAGTACCCAGTAAGGCTACACAGCAGTTGGGGACAGGAAGCTGAGAGAGATAACGCTATTCAATGGACATCACAGCATCTCTGGAAGGTCTGAGGTTAGGGCTCTGCACTTTGGGAACTGCATCATGCAGGATTTAAGGACCTTCACTTGTTCTTGTGTTCAGATGGGCCTTTCTGACACAAGTAACACCATTGCTTGGGCTGCAGCAGCCGAGCTCGGGGTGAGCATCTTCTCTGCTACAGCTTTACCACCAGCACCCACAAAGCACACCCGGTCTCCCACAGCCCCGCCTCCTCTCTCTTCGCAATCTGGCCAGGTTACAACCACAGGCAGAAGGGCTGTTGGCTTGTCACTGAAATTCTAAAACAATACATTCACCTCTCTGGAGACTTCTTTTTTCTTTTCTACTAAAGAAATACCAGAAACATACTCTGGCTCTGGTGGCCTGTCTTGTCAGCCCTTGTCACAAAAATGGGCCACTCACCTTCAGGGAGTATGATATACTTAATGTGGGTTTACTGCAAAAAAAAAAAAAACACAACAAAAAAACAGAAAAAGAGGGAAAGCAGGTGACTTTTGTGACAAATCTATTATTTCTTTCACCTATTCTCGTTCTTCCTAAACGATCCCCACACCTCCTTTACATTGCATTTTAGAAAAATGGACAGATTGTCTATAATCTTATCTTCATGGTAGAAATTTAATATGGAAATTTTAATGATAGAAACTTGAATTCTAAGTGAATTAAGCAGTTATAAGCTCAGTGCTTTATTTAAAAAATGAATATTATAGAACTGCAGGATGTTAAAACTTCCCAGACCACAGTTTTAAATCACAGACCAAGTTAAAAAATTATAATTCAAACACCTCAGAAATCAAAGGTGCAAAAACACTTGATTGCTTCTGCAGTTAACCTTTATCTTGGCCGGAAAAAGCAGCAAAAAAATAATAGGCAATACAGTACCTTAGGGACTGGATGAGCTGAAGAAACTGCAGCCGGCAAAACTATACTGTGTGAAATCTCTCTTTGTCTTCGGAAAAAGAAATTTCTTCTTTGTTGACTGCTTGACTGCTTGTGTAAGTAGATATGATTGAGTGATGAAGAGAAAATCCTGTGACAACCTAGAAGCAGAAATAGACATATCTTAAGTAAAAAAAAAACTACTTAGTGCTACATTTTAAGATGTTGCATTGTTGTCTATTAGATCATTATTATAATCCTTTATTGGCTCAAAAAAGAAAAAGCTCCAAATAGAAAGGAAAGCAGTGGTATTCTGAGTTCTAGTACAATAGTAGCAAAGCATATTTATTAGCTAATAGTATGTTTACATAAATGTTTGACAATGGAAAACTCTATTCTAGTGGGTAAAAAACATATAGAAACATCTGCTAAACACCAGGTCTATAAAAAGAGCAATTTCTGCTGTGGTACCTTAAAAGCAGCCATGTCCAGGATGACCCTAGATTCAGGGCACTGTTTGGGTGGCTTTAAGTTCTTTAAAGCCATTTTCCTTTCACGACTCCTGGACAAATTACCAGCTGCACTTTTTGCCCTCGATAGGATTACTACTCTGTGTTAAGTTCATGTGCAGCGAGGCATTATACTGAAATTCATTGTAATGAATGCTCCAGTCAGATAAAGACTAAATAGCAAAACTGTAGGGTGTAACCCTGAAAGAAAACGAATGTAGGGTCCTAAAGTACCCACAACAGGAATTTAGAAATATCTATCAAAATTTTAAATGCACACATCCTTTGACTCAGCAATTCATCTCCTAGGACTCTACTGTATGCAATGATGGATGTTTGAAGATGAACTGTAGCACTGTTTGTGGTAGAAAAAAATGGGAAATAATCCAAATGTCCAATCGTAGGGGACTGGTTAAATATATTATGGTAAATCTATACAACAGAAAACTATAGAGGTATTAAAGAGAATAAGCTAAATCATCTCTATGTATTGACATTGAAAGAGGTCACAATATATTGTTAGGAAAATAGCAAATGCTGAGCCGTACATATTAAAAGTTCATTAAAAGGAGCTTATGTAAAAAGCTCATGTAAAAAGAACTTATACATTTATACAGGCTTGTATATGCCTATAAAATTTCTGAAAATTGATATTCAGCAACAGTGGTTATTTCTGGGGTATCTGATTGGGGCTGGGGTGGGGAGGAAGACTTACCGATTCCTTCTGTTTTCTTCTATACTGATTGACTTTTAAAAACATTCACTTGCATTACTTTTATAATTAAAACAATAGTTTTAAAAATCCCCAACATGCCATAATTGCATGTCAGGTGTTGGCAAACTACAGCCCAAAGGGCAAATCTGCCCTGCTGCCTATTTTTATATAGCCCCAACCTGAAAGTGATTTTTATATTTATAAATGGTTGAAAAAAATCATATTTTGTAATGTGAAATTATACAATATTCAAATTTCAGTGCCCATAAATAAAGGTTTATTGGAACATAGCTACACTCATTCACTTACAATTAGCCATGGCTGCTTTTGAGCGACAGTGGCAGAGTTGAGTAGTTGTGACAGAGAACATATGGCTCACAAAGCCTAAGATATTTACTACCTGCCCCTTAGAGAAGAATTTTGTCGACTCCCGGTCTAGAGCACTGGTTCTCGAAATGTGGTACCCAGACCAGCATATTAGTATCACATGGGGAAAAGATGCAAATTCTTGGGCCCCTCCTCAATTTACTGACTCAGACTCTGGGATGTGGTCAGCAATCTGTGTTTTAACAATCCCTCACCAGAGTGATTCTCATGCACACTAAAGTTTGAGAATTACTGGCCTAGAGTAATCTTTCAGCTGTGAAACATAATGGAAACACAAATTGCAGGTGAGTATTAGCCCCAAAACTCAAGATCTCTAAGTGGGAGAAAGGAAAAATGGGAAAAAGGCGCAGAAGCAAACAAACCCCTATAGTCATTGACTCAGTGTCCTAAGTTTCACTCAATTATGTTCTTCCAGAAAGCTGAAAGTAACATTGTTGAATCAAACTTACAGAGGTGTTTCAGGTATTATTTTAAACAATTCCAAATACCAGACAAAATGCTGCCAGTAATATCACTTCTTTAAAAAAAAAAAAGTTGCTTGATAGAGGCAGGTACATATTCCCTAAAGCTTGTAAAGTACAACATTTCCCTAAAGACAACACCACCAGCCCCAGGATGTTAATTGTCTATGAGGGGCAGGGTAGTTTCCTAGTAAAAGCAGATGGTTGGAAAGCAGAAGCCTGGACTTCTGTCTCAGCTCTACTACTTGGTAGCTGTGTGGCCCTGAGCAAGTGTCTTGTTTTGAGTCTCAAGTGAGAATTAATTGGAATAAAGTCTGTGAAAGTGCCCTGCCTTTAGTAGATGCCCCCCAAAATGGTAGTTCCTTCAAGAATACTTGAAAAGTAAAATGAGAAAGAAACCCTGGGCTTCACTATAGCTTCTAATACTGAGAACTTATTGTACGTCAATTACTATGCTAGGCCCTTTACATATGGTAGCTCATTAATCTTCCTGAGAACCCTGTAAACTGTAAACTGTTATTACTCATTCCACAGTTGAAGATACGGAAGCACACAAAGGTAAGTAACTCTGCCAGAGTGCCAAAGCTGCGGGAAAGCAGGTCCAGTTGCCTTCATGAAGTATACTGCTCTCTCATGCGTGAGAAAAAGATGAGCTAACAACACACAAGGACACACTCTGAAAATGTAAAAGGCCTCACAAAACTAGTAAAAGTTACCACTATTATTATTTTTTTTTTGCAAAAGTGGTGATGGGTTGACCTAATCCATCCTCTTTCTCAAGCCAAACTCCCTTTGCTGACCAAATACATGCTGTAGAGGTTTGGCTGGGCAGTCTGTGGACACAGAATGGAAAAATCTGGGTCCCAGTTAAAGCCAAGGAAAGGCTCAGGTGGAATCAATCCATGATTCTGGGCTCCCTAACTGCATCCCTAGGTAGGACCAAAGACAAGCTCCCAAGTGTTTTCCCTTCTGAGAAAAGCATGTATTATGATGACTATTAATAACAATAACACTAATAGAAATAGAAAACAATAATAGTGGTTAACACTTAATGGCCAGTTTCTTTAATTAAGCACAGTGCTAGGTGCTCCACACACATTAAGTCTTACCAGTGCTGTTAGGGAGGCGGGCAGCTGTTGATGTCACTAGTTTATGGATGAGGAACAAAGGCTCACACCTCTGGTGGCCCCAGCTAGAGTCCTCGAAGTCTGAATCCAGGGCTGTGTCTGCCGCTCCAAGCTGCCTTTCAACAGTGTGCACGGGCTCTAGTAGCTGGTATGCTTTGCTATAGCATGTGTTTTTTCAGGGATTCGATTTCAAAGAAATTTTTTTTTAGTCATGAAAAAAAAATAAACATCATGGAACCAGCCAACATTCAGAATGAAGGTATTTTTCATGAAAAGTCTTAGAACCGATTTAACTGGGAGGCATTGTGGTAGTGAAAATAACATGAGCTTTGAAGTCAGATCTGAATTACCAAAACTTCTGAGCCCCATTTCTTCACCATTACATGGGAATAGTAGTGCTTTCCTCACCACCAGGTTGTTGTGAACATTAGTTGAGATAACACATATCCCTAAACCATCTTTTAAAAGTAGGCGCTCCATGGGGGAGTTCCCTTGTGGCCTAGTGGTTAGGATTCCAGGCTTTCACTGCCATGGCCTGGGTTCAATCCCTGGTCGGGGAACTGAGATCCTGCAAGACATGTGGTGTGGCCAAAAAAATAAAAAAATTAAAAAGTAGCCACCCCAAAAATGTTAATGTCTTTTCCTTTCCCTTCTCAACACTCAACATGTTTACCTGTGGGCCTTGAAATTTACTTATTCTTTTATTTGACAATTACTTACTGAGCTCCTCCTACATGCCATGCTTTGGACACGAGGTGAACCAGGTGACAAAGTCCCTGCCTCAGGGAGCTCATATTCCGTGGTGCGACACAGACAAGAAGCAAACAAATACATTCGATTATAACACATGGTGATATTCCTGATGAAAAATGGGCCCGAATGACACCGCATTGGAGCTAGAGGTTCTGCTCCTGGTCCTGCCAGGAGCTAACTGTGTGACCTCGGGCAGTAACAACAGCAGTGAACACTGGCTGAGAGCCTACTGGTGCCAAGCTCTGTGCTGAGCACTTCACAGACACTATCAACTGCTACAGAAGGTTTAGTAAAATGAGGGAGTGAACTTCATAATCTTTGAGGTCTATTTTTTTTAATATAAATTTATTTATTTATTTTGGCTGCGTTGGGTCTTCGTTGCTGCGCACGGGCTTTCTCTAGTTGCAGTGAGCTGGGGCTACCCTTCATTGCGGTGCGCGGGCTTCTCATTGCGGTGGCTTCTCTTGTTGCGGAGCACGGGCTCTAGGCGCACGGGCTTCAGTAGTTGTGCCTCGTGGGCTCTAGAGTGCAGGCTCAGTAGTTGTGGTGCACGGGCTTAGTTGCTCCGCGGCATGTGGGATCTTCCCGGACCAGGGCTCGAACCCATCCCCTGTATTGGCAGGCGGATTCTTAACCACTGCGCCACCAGGGAAGTCCCTGACGTCTCTTTTAGCTCTGAAAATGTGTGCCTTCATTCAGCAGCTTCTGACTGTCATGCTATGTCCCAGGCAATGGGACGATGTAGAGTCTGATCAATTTTAGGACTCATGTAGATTTTTTTCAATGCAGCTGATAACATGAAAGAGAGGTCATCTTTATCAGTATTATCAAGTTCAAGTACACAGTCATTACAGGGGGAATCTTTCCAATGTTCTTAAACTCAACGCATGAAGTCATCAGGTCTCTACTAGGAGATCTGAATGAGGCTTCTCAGACATTCACTTCTAGAATGAACAGTGTCGCCAACATACCTGTTCTGCTAAATAATGGGCTCACTGCCAGAAAGAGGCAAGCACCTTCACACATGACTTAAACATTGGGAACACAGCCTGAACATATCCAATCTGTTGACAATTATGGTTTTGCAGTGTTCTCAGCAACTCCACTTCCATAAGATACATTTTTATTGGAAGCAAAATCTTTTCTTTCAATCTGATAAAAGACACCCTATAAATGTTGTCACAAAGTAACAGGATAATAAGGTACCATACCGTGTTTATTCTACTAACTATTCATTACAAACCAGAAAAAAAACCCCAACAATTTAGTGTTTTCACAGGTGAAATGAAGAAATGGTCTTACATCAATATGTGCCTTTAGAAGATAATGGCTCTCCAATTAACATGACAAAAAATGCGGGGGGAGATCCTCAACTTTGCTTATCATAGTGTAATTCATAAATAGCAATTAACAAATTTTCTAAATGCAGAGGGAGTAAAATTAAAATCCCCCATCCCAATTATACTCAGGGTCACAAACTACATTATCTGCTATAGATCAGTCTAGAAAAGGTTTGTTGAATTTCCTATATATTTCCTTTCTTTTTAAAAGCACTGCTTTGTACATCCAAAATGAACACATATGTTATACATCTGTTATATTTCAATTTAAAAAATAACTAAATAGAAGAACTGCTGATACCTTCTAATAACTACATGTAACTTCCAACTTGCTACTGTCAGTGTTACACAGCTAATTTGATGATGTCCATCATCAGAGGCAGGGACACCAGGCAGGTTTCCATCAGCCTCGGGACTGGCCCCTCGGTCTTCTGGGCATCATCATTCACCCAGGACTCACAGCAAACCCTCTTTTGTTAAAGCTATTTTTAGGAAACAAGAGTTAAGTTGACTAATCTGAAGTTTAGGAGATGCCAGTAGGAAATCATCAGAAACCTCAGAAGAGGAGAGCCCCAGATCAGCAAGGAGCTGCTTTGGACTAATTTGATCTTAAAAGACATGATCATAGCGAGTGTTGTTACTGTCAATTATGTAACAGAAACTCTATATAAGGTTTCCTTAGGCAGTAAATCTATACATTATTAGTTATGAATACTAGAATACTTACTGTTATCACAGGTAATAACAAGAATTTATTTTCAGTGTCATAAAAATTCTATTAGCTCCTAGTTTGAGCTGAATGTCAAAAATTATAAGCAACTGCTTCTTTCCTTCCACGGAGGAGCACGCTGTGCGGCCTGAATGTCTATTGAAATTGCTATATGACCCTTGGATCCTGCAGCACATTTTTCATATTCTAAATTTGTATTTGAAATGTAAATCTAGGTTACAGTTTTAAATATTTTCATATTCGGTAATAACATCAATTTCTAAAAGCTGCATTTTATTTCCCTTTACAGATTAAGTCTGAAAGGTGGGACTACAGAATTCAAGTATGATGGGGGAAGAATGCATTTAAAATAACTAATATTGCTGCACATGACATGCCCTATATTCACTGGCCTCTTACTCAGGGTTCATTTTAATTGTTATCTGCACGTGCATTCTATACCACATAATGAAAAGCTTCCATTTCACCCACTGAGCCCTGGGTTTTTATGTGCACCTCTACTAATGACCCTTAATTAAGCCGATTTTACCCTCGGAAATGCAAGTTTTCTTTTGGTCAACAAGTATTTTTAAGAGAGTTCTGAATGAACTTCCAAAGAGACATTTAAAATGCCTATTAATGCTTATTATCTTAAGCAGTTGTAAAACTGAACAAAGTACATTTGTACTCAAGTGTGGGCTACCAACACCTCTATGTTTCACTGTACGTTTCCAGGGAAGCACTTTCACCCTCCAGAGTGCCATCAATCCTCAGTTACGGTATGTTTCAGAGGCTTCAAGTATCTGGGTAGAAAACAACACAATAAAGTAGCCTGTATCACTTTACACTAGCCAACAATGTCAACCAGAGATAATATGTAATTTAAAAGACACCCTGTAAAATGTCTTGCTGAATGTATTTTTTCGTAATGATCAGCAAATGTCAAAGTCTAGTAACAAAACTATTATTTATAGCATATCAACATCTAATTGATTTTACAAATGGAGGCAATTATTTTGGATGAAGGGAGGAATGCCTGCCAGATTTAAATGATTTATGATTACTAAGAGAAAACAACGTTTTGCTAATTCATTTTCAAATATGGCTCTTACACTCATTGATGATTTTAATTTTAAATCAAAGGATTTGCTAAAATAATATATTAACTCTAAAAAAAAGCAACTTGTGACAGCAATTCAAGATATTTTTAACTGTTTAGAAATATTGCTTCCTACAGTAGGCTCAGGAGGGACTGTACCACAGAAATACATTTTCAAGGTGCTGATTTAGAACCACAGAAAGATCACAGTTCATGAACTCCAACCAATTACCCAGGGTAGGAGTACAGGCTCTTACAGCACGGTGAATGCAGCCATGTCTCATATTTCCTGACCTAAAACATTGACTGTCCGCTTGATAGGTTTGATAACTTGCACAAATGTCGTGAAAGGAAAATTAAATAGTCTGCCTCACTCTCTGTAACTCCCATTGATTTTTATAATCTAGTAGTAAGAGGTACATGTTTTAAGAGTAAATGAGAAAGTAAGTTCCTTCCCATATCAAGGAGACTATAACGCAGAAGAGAAGCTCACATTTCACAAGAAATAACCTGTGCATCTGTTGAAGAAGAAGAAGAAAAAGAAGGGAAAAAAACCCAAAACGGCTAGAGGAATGCCCCAGGCTGAAGCAGATACTGATTGGGCAGAGCTTAAGGACAAGGGCCCTTGGAACTAAACAAAAGCAAATTCATTCTGTTGACAGATGTTGATTACATCAAAGCAACAAGGAACTCCCCCAACTCCCATTTTTTAAAAAACAATTAATACCTCTCTATAATCTACACAATAAGGACAAAGTAAGTTTTTAAACCAATCATAACAGACATTATTAAACTTGTTTTTTAAAAGTTTTGGTTGAGTTCTGGTGTGCTTTTAGCTACGAGCTTCTCCAAACAGTGCTTTATTCATTCCCACGGACATGTCTGGGGAGCTAAGCTGCCCATGCCATCAGCCCCTTCCTTCCAGGGGTTAACTGCTCTAACTGCCAAATAAAATACAGAGCAAGCCATGTAATTATGGAGACAGTCAAAGGGCAGGCTCTATTTTGAAATCTATTTGCACGGACAAGGTCTTCCAATTGAGCTTACAGGAAACAAGCTGGTAAAGAGCCTCCTTTTCCCCAGATGCTTTCCACACTTTTTCTCCAATTCAGAAAATCATGGATATGGACACCATACACCATTACTTCCTGGATTTCAAGCTAAGATGCCATTACAAGGAGAAGAGTGGATCTGTTTCACAAACCTGTAAAAAAAACCTTTTTTTTTCTTAATTAACAGCATTTGGCAACAGCATCCGGCAACAGCCTCTGGACGATAAAGCTACAGTGTTTATTAAACAACATTTCTCAAGAGGATACAGGCCAATTGTTATGCAGGTGTTGGAAAACAGATCATTTTCTTTAATGCTCAAAATAAAGCACATAGTCAAGTCTAAAGTACGCTGACATAAACACTTATCTGAAATAAAGATTCTACTCGACATGCAACAGGGTTGTCCTTGAAGTTATTTATAGCTAAGCTGGCTAAAACAGTAACAAAGATTCCACAGAAATAAAAAAAAAAGAAATGTGTAAAGTATTTTATGTGACACAAAATCACAAGTCACTTTTATGCTGAAACATAAAAATTTGTCCGAGTTGCTTAGAGCTCTAAGTTTGCAATTTCTATGAGACTTTATCATACTCATATTAGAATTGGGCCACTACAACTAATAACACTAAGTAGTCAGAGGAAGGTGAGATAGTAGTCTTCACCACACATATGAGGCTGTGGATGTAACTCATCATCAAGCCTATAAACCAGAGCCTGGGAGTCCTGGTTCTAAAGAAGATGAGCTGGAAAGCCAGCCACAGAGCACTTCTGGGAAGAGGAAGGGTGGCGGCCTGAGGGCACCCCCTACCAATAATAACAACATTCAAGAATGATGCCCAGGTCATGGCAAAACATGACCTTCCCCAAGGCTCCATCAGGAAGTTGGCTCAGTGCTACATCCCTCTTCCTTTTTAACAAAATGTATCAATAGCAACTGATAGAGTATAATGTCAATGACAAGTTCAGAAATGGGTTTAGGAAAAATACTTCATTTTGCTACTTAACAAAAGCTAATTGGATAATATGTTGTTATTCATTAATTTACATCACTAGCACCTAGGGATCTGTGATTTAAACGAAAAGCATTCCCCTCTTCTTGGGTGACAAAAACAACCCAACCTATTCTAGAAACACAGATCAATAAACATACCTATTTAATAAAGTAGACTCATGTTTGTGAACCTAGAAAAAAGTTCCTTTAGGCCGGCCCAGTCGTAGCCAGGGGAGGAGTGTCAAAGATTATAGTAAGAACACAAAATCTAAATCTGAAAGCAGATCATTTGGTGGATAAGTGGAAGTTACACAGAAATCATTCATCTGTAAAAGGAACTAGGACTACTGTATGAAATTTCTCCATTTAAGATGAAAAACGTTTAGTTCAACATTTGAATTTAAATTCCTCTTTATAATCATAAAATATTGAGTCACACTGAAATAGTATATGCTTAGAAAATCCCATTGTGTCTCAGCTAAAGTTTAGAGAAAAGCAGCTTTTTAGCACTTCAACAATACATATACTCAGGCAACTTCTTGGACAAAGAAATATTGTACCCTTTCACAGGAAATAAAGAAGCTGTTTATTAGGGCTGTGGTTAAAATGTAATAATTCATTCCAGTTGAGCCCTGTGAAAAATGTCATCAAAATATCATTTTCTTTGCCAGATTTTCTGGATGCCGTAGTATCATTTAAATACAGAATAAAAGTCAAGCTCTGATCAGAGTAGAAGTACGACACCAAAATGACCCAAAAGCAAACATTCATTCTGTCAAAGTAACAGGAAAGAATTTCACACAGTCCTGATACCCAGAGAATGCACACTTCTAGGTTAGCACAGAACATCTGGCAAACTTCAACTTTCCAAAGTCTCTCAAAAAAACATTCCTATTACCTCACATACTTGGGTTAAAGAAGAGGAAAACATAGAAAAAAATTTATATTAAAGCACACAAGTAAGCATCAGAAAGAGCAGTTTCACAGAAATAACACATGGAATTCAGTTTTAGAGAAAGTCTGTATAAAAGTATCATGAGTTTACAAAAAACTGACATAATAAGAAAGTCCTTCTTTAATTCTTTAAAGAAGACTATTCTTAAATACTACTGTCATGTAAAATACTACTCAAAATATTAGTTATTTGGATAAAAATAGCCAGTAATAGAAGATGTTGGGACTTATAATTTATGATCAAAGGCACAGCTTTAGTATGAATATTTTTCAATTGTACTAAAGCCTTTGAAAAGACTGTAATTTTAATCTTCCTCTCACAACAGGGTCAACTGAATTCTATATGCAACATGCTCTAGTTATATTGTTGGATGCATTTCTTTTTTCTTTTTTTTATGAGCCCTTTAAAGTTATTTATGCAAATAATTGGTATAAAATAGCTCAGAGCTTTGACCCAAACTACAGTATCATTACCAAAAAACCCCTAAAAAACCCAAAAAATCTTAATATTTTCCTGAGAATGCTTTCACTGTACAGCTCCAAGTGAAAGGCATGGAACAAAAAGAAACCATTTGAATATAAATCCTACGGTGGTATTTTGACAATCGTGGGAGTTCTGCCCTGTAACCAGGCAATAGAAGTGGTAGGTAGTTAGGTAGGTCAATAATCACAACCGAAAATAAGAAAGCTAAGCTCCAGGAAAACAATATATTTTCAGCTTCTGCAGTTGAGATTACACAGATTCAAGACAAGAGAAGGCAGGATCACTCATCAAGGAGTCATTTTCACAAAAAATAAAGAGAAAATACACAGTAGCCTCTTTAGCAAAAGAAAAAAGTTCCAAATTATCTGAAGGTAGCTTTTTGAAGTGATGTAGTTATGTTGCCACAAATAACTTTATATTTAATTCAACTATGTAGCCTTAGTTAACCACATGAAGAAATAACAGCTCCATTGCTTTAAGAATTAATGCAAAAAGTACAATGTATTAAAATGGTACAGGCTTAAAAGAGGCGTCCCACAGAAGCCTGCTTACAAATTGGCTCTTGTATTTTTTATTTTTCAGATGTGGATGCTCAGCTATAAAATCATTATTTTCTGTACTAAAGATTAAAAATGAAAACCACTGCCACCACTACCCAAATGTGTACTCTTTACCTGTATAAAGCAGGCTGCCTCTCACAGCTGAAAACACAATATTACTTGAAATCCGTAGCTGACCAAGGTCATTCACACTTGGTGGAATGAAAAATTCATCATCTCATTTTTAGATTAAAGTCTTCAGTAGAGCCACAGTCCTGAAATATTTAATGTGTACAATAGCTGAAGCATGCTATTGTCTAATGTGAACACTTTTTGAACTATAGTTCTACCAGAGTGTTATAAAACAAAAACAAAAATGCCAAGATAAAACATAGCCCATTTGGAGGTAAAAATAAATAGTAGAATTTCAAACACTTTATATTTTGCTTGTGAATGTGCCATGGGATTTTCCTCTGAAAGGTGTGCCTTTCTAATTATATTTACTTGAGTTCTTGTTTAAATTGTTTTCCCTTCTCTGAGCATTAGTTGGTTTACTTGGACAAGTTAGTTAAATTCTCTAAGCCTTAGTTTGCTCATCCGTTAACAGGAATAACAATACCTTCTTCACAGGGTTGCTATGATAACTGTATGACATGAGGTATGGAGAGTGGCACAAGGTAAGCACTCGATAAATGGTAATTATGATCACTGGTTGCCTGACTATGTATGGGAGAAGGTCACTCTAAAATGGACTGATCAGTAGGTAGAAACCAGCCTGAACGTCAAAATGTGTTTTGGATAATTCACAAAGTAAGTACTTCACAAAATATTCATGAGATCCTAGGTTGGGTCCCAGAACTGCTACTTAAAAACCATGCTATCCAAAGCACTGGTCCTCTCCTGCCTTTATCACAGGACCACCCTGACCATCAAATGAGACTGCAGATGTATAAACACTTTATAAACCAGACGGCATCTCATGATTGTAGTGTATTGAGAGAAGGCTTAAATTCAGTAGGATGAATCATGTACAGCCTAATTTTGACATTTTTCTGAGAGTTCTTGGTGGGGCCTTGCTAGAAAGCTGATGGTAAAGTCTAAGGAAAATCTCTTCTTCCATTCAGAAGCATAAACGATCCCAGCTTTATTCAAGAATCATATCCTTCCAAACACATTAGTATATGGAATAGATTTTATATTTGTGCAAAGGGTGGGATGAGAGAAGTATGTTTTAGAAAGATTCTACTTGGGAGTGAACACATCCCCTGTAAAGCTCCTTACCGCAAATGATTTTGAGACAGCAGAATGTTATTTTTATTCTGTTATTAAATAGTGTTCAGTCAATGTTATGCTTAGCCATAAACTGTTACGTTGTCCTTGGTAACCTCAGTAACTTAGTTTGTAAGAGTTTAAACACATTTGTTTGACTATTTAATAGAAATATTCTAGAGCTCACCGAATCTTATTGTTTAAATGTACCAAGAAGTCTCCTTTGCATAAAAATTCCTGTTTATTAAACAGTAATACAAGAACGTATTTATATTTCAAGCACTACCAACATACATCATTTATGACAAAAAAGGCAAGCACTGCATAAGAAATGCTCAATCACTGTCAATCACAGACACTAAAATATAAAAACCAAAGCAAGCCGTGTGAACTGCATTAAATTCAGCTAAGCACAGAACTACCAAAAGAACAAAAAAAAAAACCAAATAATTATCAGTGACTCACAGATCTATTTACATGAGATACACAAAATAACGTGCAAAGGTGTAACCATGGTAACGTGATAGCCTAAATTGAGTGCCTTTAAAATTTCCACTTATTTAAACACTATGCAAACTGATGTCCTTACAAAATTTAAATATTTCAAAAGTAGTCAAAGCTTATCTTTGTTATCTGATCATTGATCAAAATAGTTTCAACTATAAATCAGCTGTCTTTAAAATTATTCATGGCCCAATTTAATGAAACCATGATAAAAATATCAAACAATTTTTTCTAATTTTTCAGCAAACTATTTTCACAACCACTGATTAACAATTGAAACAACTCAGCTGTATACAATAAATCTCATAATAGTCAAGTAATATTAAAACATGCTTTGACATAAAGACTTTTCTTAAACTCATACTGTTGCGAGTAACCACCCCCCTTCTAATTAGCTACTGAAGCAGTAATGCTATCAGCTGTTTCAGTTTACAGGTGATTTTCACTGACAATTACCATTTGAATAGTTTAATATTTAATGCTATAGTTAGTCCTAATGTCTTCTATTTTATTTCTTAAGCTACAGGAGTAAAACATTATTTTGTAGTTCACTGGCTCCCACACTTAAGATGTAATGTTTAGTGTGTATTTCATTATGCAGATGAGCAATGGATGTTGCTTGACATGATTTAAATGGGTCAACAGTATTTTCCTAGTCACGTTAATCATTCAGACAGCTAGAATTTAAAATATGGCCTTGAAAACTAAAACTGGAGAATCTATTCACACAAATGACACTCACCATTGGCGGGTTATCTAGGATGTGGTTAAGGAGAAGGAAGAGTTACAGACTTTGAACACATGTTTCATTATTTACTCGGAAACCACTTCAAGACCCTAGCTCTGTTTTCAGAATCTAAGTGAACACCCACAGGGACAGATTTCTGAGATACCAAACTGTAGTTAAAAAAAAAGCATTAGATGGAAATCTATGAAAACTTTTTCATTTGAGAAGAA
Organism: Grampus griseus; assembly: GCF_964374135.1. Classification (NCBI taxonomy): domain Eukaryota; kingdom Metazoa; phylum Chordata; class Mammalia; order Artiodactyla; family Delphinidae; genus Grampus; species Grampus griseus. The sequence continues at coordinate 60,269,384 of NC_139001.1, forward strand.
AGAATAAAATTTGGGGAGCCCAGCTGTAAATGAGACAGGGCCCCAAGGGTATGATCAGGCAAATGGTATCTATACAAATATACCGCAGCATGGATGAGGACACAGCACTCACTTTGGACAACCATCATGTCTTCACCCGCTGATGGCTCCTAGGAAGTGAAGAAGAGAAGGAGAAAAAGAAAAAGCAGAACTGGCCTTTAGAAATAGCTGCAAATCATCTTGTTCCAGATGCATCAAAAGAAAGAATCTGATGAGGAACATGGAGAGAGACAGATGGGAACCCATGAACAGCAACTCCAGTTTCCTCTTCCCTTCATTGTCATGACTGACCTCTCCACTGAGTCTGACCGAGGGACGCTCTGGTCTACATGGCTAGGCAATATGCTGGAAGACCATCCTGGACAACCATCCTACCACTTTGTTCCATATGAATTAGGTGCTTTCAAATAAAAGTATGGAAGCCACATGCAATCGCTTCCCTCCCACCAGAAGCTCTTCAGGGGGTCTTTGGCAGCTGTGAAGAAGACAGTGCGCGGCATTAGCTTTCTCTTTCTGAACTCACTTCACAAGGGTCATCCTCCTAAGTGGATGTGCTCTGTCCTTGCCTGAAACCACACAGGATGAGCCAGAGTTCATGGGAAGCCTACTTTTTTTTTTTCTGATTATGAAAATGGTATATGCATGGTATTAAACATTTTTATAACAATACTGAGAAAGCATAAATAGTATAAAGTAAAAAATGGTAAAGAGCTTCCTCAAATGATCACTGTTAACATTCAGCAAACACACTTTAGACCATTTCTCTATGTACCCATTAATATATTTTTATTATATTTTTAATAGTATATTAATTTATATTTTATAAATATTCTGTTTGTACATGTAGTTTTATAAACTGCTATTCTGAAAGCTAGTAATTTCTCTCCACAGTATACAGAAGTTTCCTGTCTTTTTTTTTAAATTAATTAATTAATTTTATTTTTGACTGCGTTGGGTCTTCGTTGCTGCACGTGGGCTTTCTCTAGTTGCGGCGAGTGGGGACTTCTCTTCGTTGCGGTGCGCGGGCTTCTCATTGCGGTGGCTTCTCTTGTTGCGGAGCAGGGGCTCTGGCCGCGCGGGCTTCAGTAGTTGTGGCCCGTGGGCTCAGTAGTTCTGGCCTGCGGGCTCAGTAGTTGTGGCACACGGGCTTAGTTGCTCCGCGGCATGTGGAACTCCCGGACTGGGGCTGGAACCCATGTCCCTTGCATTGGCAGGCAGATTCCCAACTACTGTGCCACCAGGGAATCCCAAGATACCTGTCTTTAACAAAAACTATAGATCTACATGATACTTTTTATCCTCCTGGGTTACTGGTTTCATAGTACTCCTTTATATGGATGGGTAACATAGCACTTTATTTAACTGATGATGAGCATTTAGGTGAGTTCTTCTGTTTTGTGCCCTGCACAATATACCTTTTACAAATACATGTATTTGTAATTTTTTTTTTAGCTTAAATTCCCAGAAGTAGAATTCTTGGGTTAAAAAATATACAAAATTCTGACATATCTGCAAAACTGCTCTCCACAAAAGAGCAATTTATATTCCCAATGGTACCTATTCCCCTACACCCTCACCACTATTATTAGTGTTGAAACCTTTGTCAGTCTGATAAACGAAAAATGGTATCTCGCTTTTACTTGTTTTTCTTCAGATACTACTGAGGTTGAAGATCTCTTTATTTATGTATTTATATTCTTTTGTGAAATCTCCATTTAGGTCTTGTGGGTTGTTTCTTACTGGATTTACTTTATGTGTGCTCTGTGAATTAGAAACATTAAACATTTGTGTACTATATTGTTTCAAATTTTTTTTCAGTTTGCCATTTGCATTTCAACTTTGTTTGAAGTGTGGGCTTAGGGACTTCCCTGGTGGCTCAGTGGTTAAGAATCCACCTGCCAATACAGGGGACATGGGTTCGAGCTCTGGTCCAGGAAGATCCCACATGCCACGGAGCAACTAAGCCCGTGCGCCACAACCACTGAAGCCTGCGCGCCTAGAGCCGGTGCTCCCAACAAGAGAAGTGATCGCAATAAGAAGCCCGCGCACCGCAACGAAGAGTAGGCCCCGCTCACCACAACTAGAGAAAGCCCGTGCGCAGCAACAAAGACCCAACACAGCCAAAAATAAATAAAATTAGATATTATTAAACAAAATAAAATAAAGTGTGGGCTTATATTGAATTTATAGATTAATCTAGGGAGACTATGACTCTCTAAAATATTTAGTTGTCTTATTTAAGAGATGTCCTTACATTTACTGCAGTCTTCTTTACTATATCTCAGTAGACATCTAATGTCTTCACATAGGCCCTGTATATTCCTTATTATTTGTTTACTCTGGGATATTTTATATTCTTGGTTGTTATCATAAATGGATTTTTTCCATTATATTACCTGCCTAAACATAGGACAATAATTGTTTTTCTTTTAAAAAAAACATAAGTTTTAAAAAGTTGAAATATAATATTCCACTGTCATACTTTCATGCTCCTTAATATATAAAAAAAATCAAACAGACATACAGACTCACATGCTTTTTCCACTGGAAAGAAGTGAGTTGGGACTGACTGGGTTTAACTAGACTTTCCTTTCCATCACTGCCAACTCACCCCCTCCTACCTTGTCTCGCCCCAACGTTACCCTCCCTCTTCTCAAATATGAAGTGTTAAACGAGGTAGGCTAACAGGTGCTGGAAGTGCCCGTAAATTAAAGGCACCAAAACAGGACAGATTTTTGGCAAAGGTTTGATATTTAAAATATTCCCCCTCAAAAGCAATGACCTAATCATGAGGGGTTGGGGGAAAGAGAACTTTTTAAGACTTATTATTCTACACTTACCTAAATTTACAGCTTAGTCTTGTTTTTGTGTTGAGTTGTGTGTCTGGGTTGGGATGGGGCAACTGTAATCTTTTCAGTGGTAGGGTTCCATCTTAATTCAGCCTTTATGCAGCTGTAACTGTGCCTGTAGGCACAAGAAGGTCTGACTGCATTGAGCAAACAGCACAATTACGAAAATTCCCCTCATCTTATAACAGTGAAAGAAATCAAGAACTTTAAATAAAAATAAATTTAAAACTAATCTGCCAGCTTTCCAACCAAGGTCTCTGTATAGCTCTAGTTGCCAGGATCCTCTCATATTCAGTTTGACTTCCCCCTGGGAAGACAAATGTTCCTTAAAGTTGTAGAAGGGGGGCCAGGGTGTGTGTGGGAAAAATCCTCTCCTTACCGTTCTCTTAGAGCAAATGCTCTCCTGACGTATTCTCTTCCATGAGTTTCAGAATACTACTTCCAACTCCACCTGCAAGTTTGGAAAATCCCTATGACATATATTTGGCAGAAAAAAATGACTACTTTTTTGCATTATAAATATCTGATCCATAGGTAATAGCATGGAGGATTATACCCTTTTCTCTACTTTTACCTATATTTGAAATTTTCAATAATAAAAAATTTAAAGAGCATTTGGTCTAGCACTAAAAAAGAAAAATAGCTTTCCTAAAGAATTCAGAGAGGGCTTCCCTGGTGGCACAGTGGTTAAGAATCTGCCTGCCGATGCAGGGAACACAGGTTCAAGCCCTGGTCCGGGAAGATCCCACATGCCACGGAACAACTAAGCCTGTGAGCCACAACTACTGAGCCTGTGCTCTAGGGCCCACAAGCCACAACTACTGAAGCCTGCACACCTAGAGCCTGTGCTCCACACCAAGAGAAGCCACTGCAATGAGAAGCCGGCGCACCTCAACAAAGAGCAGTCCCTGCTCACCGCAACTAGAGAAAAGCCCGTGCACAGTAACGAAGACCCAATGCAGCCAAAAATAAAATAAAATAAAAGAATTCAAAAAGTGTAGGAAATAGAAGAGTTATTCTAAATCTAGCATGCTGTTTACAATGAAAAAACAAAGTATTTAAAATGAGCATTGATCTGCAATTGCTCCTGTTAGGAATAGCCCCAGGACTGATGCTTCTTGATGGTAGAAACTGCAGAGTTATTCACACATTTCTAATTTGCAGTTTACAGCAACGCATCCTTCTTTGGAGTAAACCTGGGGTTGAGTTTTAACTGCTCATATGTTATGCAAGTTAAACTCCTAAAGTACATTATAGCACAAGAGGGCACAGGTTTGGACACCAAACTCTTTCTGAGCACAGTGTGATATAAGGTGCTGGCTGGGATCTGAAAAGTGTCTCGGGCTTGGCCATCATGGTGATATACAGAGAGGCAGGAAGTCTTCATGGAAGTTCAACACTGGAAGTGCTGAAGAAACACTGCAGTGAGGGAAGTTCCATTTCCACCTCTGTGTCATAAAACCTTAGGCAGCAAGTAGATTTTTGCACAATGGTATGGGGCCCCTCAGGTAAGTATTTCAGGGATAATACATAAAACAGGAAGGCCATAAATCCTGTAAAGGGGGTAGCAGTGGACTGACATGGACAGAATTTACACCTAGAATTAATGTGTCATCATTACCAAATCCACTCTGCTCTCAAATCCATTGCCATGACTAGATGATGCTGACCTCACTGAGTTATCTGAAAGGCTGGCAATATTTGGGTTTGGTGACGCTAACTTCAGACCTCATAAATATTATGTAATTCTAGTCTTTTTGCCTCTAGCCAACCAGCCTGACTGCAATTTTCAGCCACAAGTGGCGAACTGACATTGAGAATTTATGAGCTCTGCCATATTAGTAATGCACATTTCCTTTTGAATTATTCTAGCCTGTAGCCTGAAGCAGATCATAATTATCATTCCTTTCGCCATACAAATCTGAAGATCTAAAAGTGGTTCAGGTGGCAACATCAACGTTTCAATGTTCTATGTAGGTTGGTAAATAAAAGCCCATATATGACAAATGAAAAGCACATGGATATTTGTATTGCTGGAATTTTAAGATATCTTAGCTTATTAAAGCTTGGTCCCCATCACAGTGTGTCCATATAAAGTAATTCCCTATCCTATTAGAGATGTTTTTCACTTTACTATCAAACAAATGCATGTTGTACGGTTTGCGTGGAGCAGGATATTCAGGTAGTCAGTGAGCCATACTATGGAAAAAGTTAGTTCTACACCAAGATAAATATGTGGTCTTAGCTGTTAGGAAAGCATTTTCCGACATAAGCAGTGTGTCTGAGTTCTAGGCTAGCCCATCTGCCCATAATACCACTGAAATACTACACATCTGCAACGAAAAGAAAAAGCTAGGAAACGATTCAGCCGCAAACACCTGATGTTTTAGCTACATTATGGATTTTCTGGGAATGTTGCTGCCATTTACAGTGTGGTTTCTAGAGGAAAACATGTTCTACATGGACAAGGAGGGAAAGTGAAATGCCCTCTCTATGGCCTTCTACCTCCCATTCCCAGTCTCTTCCTTTCCATCTCCCACTGGAAAGGGGATGAAGGCTGAATGGCCCTGAAAATGCTAGAGAGGAGAGTAGGCCAAGTCTCATTCCTTCTCATAAAAGCTGTACCAGCCCCAGAGCTAGGATCCTCGTGCTGCTTCAGCTTCTTCCAACATCTAGAGCAAGTGAAAGGAAGCAAGTCTGTTTTGAAGTTCAAGCAACCCCATTCCCTGACCCTCAGCACCAGAATGAACACCTCAAGCCCCAGTACAGCCACCTTGAGAGGAAACAAGGTGGCTCTGTGGGACTACTGTCACTCTAACTGGAGTTCACCAACATGGGCAGGAGGTCTGGTTAATAATAACTTAGATGGAGCCAGGGGAGCTGGATTGTCTAACTTCAGTTCTGGCTCTAAGATTTACTAGCTGCCAACCTTCAGCAAGTTACTTAATCATTCTGTGCCTCAGTTTCTCTATCTGTTAATAAAAAGGGAAAATTTTTTAAATTGTGAGGATTAAATAAGTTCATACGTATTAAGTATTTATCATTATGGCACCTGGCACATAGCAATCAAGAAGTTGAGCTATCATTCATTATAGGTATAGTATTACTTTGAATGAAAAAGGTACATAAATGCTTTCTCCTTTTTGAAAGCTATATTATTTTTTCCCTCTGGTCTCCAGAACAGTAGTGGTTAGGTAGGAAGATGAAATTTAGCAAGTGGGGCTTTCCTGGTGGCACAGTGGTTGAGAGTCCGCCTGCCGATGCAGGGGACACGGGTTCGTGCCCCAGCCCAGGAAGATCCCACATGCCATGGAGCGGCTGGGCCTGTGAGCCATGGCTGCTGAGCCTGCGCGTCCGGAGCCTGTGCTCCGCAACGGGAGAGGCCACAGCAGTGAGAGGCCCACGTACCGCCAAAAAAAAAAAAAAAAAAAGAAATTTAGCAAGTGGACATTAATGCCCAGAAACAGTTTATGTACCTCTAAAATACTCCTACACTCACAAGGATGCTTCAACATATGCAAATCAATCAATGTGGTATACCATATCAACAAAAGAAAAGAGAAAAATTATGTGATCATCTCAATAGATGCAGAAGCATTTGATAACATTCAACATACATTCATGATAAAAACTTTGACCAAAGTGAGTATAAAGGGAACACATCTCAACATAATAAAAGCTATTTATGACAAACCCACAGCCAACTAATGCTTAATGGTGAAAAGCTGAAAGCCTTCCCACTAAAATCTGGAGGAAGACAAGGATGCCCACTCTCATCACTTCTATTTAACTTTGTACTGGAAGTCCTAGCCACAGCAATCACACAAGAAAAAGAAATAAAAGGTATCCAAATTGAAAGGGAAGAGGTAAAATTTTCATTATATGCAGATTACATGAAATTCTAAATAGAAAACACTAAAGACTCCACACAAAAACTATTAGAACTGATAAATGGGGACTTCCCTGGTGGTGCAGTGGTTAAGAATCTGCCTGCCAATGCAGAGGACACGGTTTCAATCCCTGGTCCGGGAAAATCCCACATGCTGTGGAGCAACTAAGCCCATGTGCCACAACTACTGAGCCTATGCTCTAGAGCCCACGAGCCACAACTACTGAGCCCATGTGCCACAACTACTGAAGCCTGCGTGCCTAGAGCCTGTGCTCCCTAACAAGAGAAGCCACCGCAATGAGAAGCATGTGCACCACAATGAAGAGTAGCCCTCACTCGCTGCAACTAGAGAAAGCCTGCGCACAGCCACAAAGACTGAATGCAGCCAAAAATAAATAAATAAATAAGATTAAAAAAAAAAGACCTCTTAGAAGAGAACATAGGCAAAATATTCTCTCACATAAACTATAGCAATACTTTCTTAGATCAGTCTTCCAAGGCAAAAGAAATAAAAGTAAAATACTCCTCTACACACATACACACACACACTCCTCAAATAAAACCCAGACTTTTAAATTACAAGTACATATGAGTAACAGACAACAGTAAACTTATTTATCCATGTTGTTTTTACTAATAAATTTTTTTTTTTTTTGGCTGCATTGGGTCTTCATTGCTGCGCATGGGCTTTCTCTAGTTGCGGCAAGCGGGGGCTACTCTTCATTGTGGTGCATGGGCTTCTCATTGCGGTGGCTTTTCTTGTTGGGGAGCACGGGCTCTAAGTGCATGGGCTTCAGTAGTTGCAGCACGTGGGATCAGCAGTCGTGGCACGTGGGCTCAGTAGTTGCAGCACGTGGGCTCAGGGCACATGGGCTTCAGTAGTTGTGGCACACAGGCTCAGTAGTTGTGGCACATGGGCTTAGTTGCTCTGCAGCATGTGGGATCTTCCCGGACCAGGGATTGAAACCGTGTCCCATGCATTGGCAGGTGGATTCCCAACCACTGCACCACCAGGGGAGTCCCACTAATAATGTTTTAAAGAAAGCATTTTAAAACTTAATGCAAGTATAGGTGAGAACGTGGGGCAACAAAAACATTCAAATATTACTGGAGAATGTGTCGATTGGTACAACCACAATGAAAAACAGAATGAAGTCACTAGTTCAATTCCAGGTATACACGCAATGAAAATGCATACGGAGGTACAGAGATGCACCAAAAGACACGTACAAGAATGTCTGTAATAGAAAAAAAGTGTAACTAACCCAAAAGCCCATCTACAACAGAACGGATAAATTATGATAAATTCATAAAATCGAAGGCTATTCAGCAACCAAAATAAATGAACTGCACCTATGGACAATAATATGGATGAATATTTAAAATATAAAGTCGAGTCAAAGAAGCCAGAATAAAAGAGAATCTGTGATTCTATTTATATGAAGGTACAAAAACAGGCAAAATCGAATCATACTCTATAAGAATCTATACATGGGCGGGGGGGTGGTTAAGAATCCGCCCGCCAATGCAGGGGACACAGGTTCGAGCCCTGGTCCAGGAAGATCACACATGCCACAGAGCAACTAAGCCCGTGCTCCACAACTACTGAGCCTGCGCTCTAGAGCCCGCAAGCCACAACTACTGAGCCCGAGTGCGACAACTACTGAAGCCCATGTGCCTAGAACCCGTGCTCCACAACAAGAGAAGCCCCCGCAATGAGAAGCCCGCGCACCACCATGAAGAGTAGCTCCTGCTCGCTGCAACTAGAGAAAGCCCACGTGCAGCAGTGAGACCCAATGCAGCCTAAATAAATAAATAAATAATATTTAAACTAAAAAAAAAAAAAAAGAAGCTATACATGGGGGTAAAACTATAAACAAAAGTAAGAAAGTGAATACTATTAAAGTCAAGATTGTGATTACCTGGGAGATGAAAGAGATTTGGACTGGTAAAGGCAATGAGAGTTCTTCTGAGGTACAGGCAACATTCTGAGTTTTTTTTTTTGTTTTAACTGGCACAGTAGTAATATAGGTGTTTGCTTTACAATCACTCGTTAAATTGCCCAATCCTTTTACACATGTTTCTCTCTATATATTATAATTCACAATAAAGTGCTAGAGGGGAGAGAGGAAAGAAGGCAGGAAAAGAAGAAGGGAAAGGAGGGAAGGAGGGAAGAGGGGGAGGGAGGGAGTGAGGGAGTGAGGGATAAAGCCAGAACTAGAAAACAAAATAAACCAAAAAAAAGATGAGAAAGCATTCTAACAATCGAGTTTCTGTATATTATGATGCAAGTAATTCAAAATATTAATATATTAAATTCAAGCAATTTTTAAAAAATCAAGTAAAACAGAAAATCAGAAATAATTCACAATTCTTATTATACAGTGAAAATTAATAGCATAGTTATCTATATTATATTTAATTGACCAGGCTATTAGAAATTTGTATTTGAAAAAAATTAAAATGAATTCTTATAATTATTCTATTACTACAAACTAGTTAATAAATATCTTCGATGGCCATATAACTATATTCTTATTCCAGGGCTTTTTAATTGATATAACATACATGGGACAACTATACTGCTTGCTGAAGCAGAAAAACCTACTTAGCAGGAAAACTGTATCCTTTCAGAAGCTTTATAATAACAATAATAAAATAGCTGACATGTTTATAGCAATTTACAAAATAACTTCATACAGATTATTTAATTTGGTCCAACAACTTGTGTAAGGTAAACTGGGAAGATATTCTTGTATGTATTTTACAGGCAAAAAACCCTTGAGACTCAAGGGGGTTAAGGGATTTGCACAAGATCACAAAAGTTACAAGTGGCAGATCTGAGTTTCAAACCTGAGCCTATTTCTTTTTTTTGAGTTTTTTTTTTTTTTTTTTTTTAATTTATTCTTGCCTGCATTGGGTCTTCGTTGCTGCACGTGGGCTTTCTCCAGTTGTGGCGAGCGGGGGCTACTCTTTGTTGCAGTGCGCGGGCTTCTCATGGCGGTGGCTTCTCTTGTTGCAGAGCACAGGCTCTCTAGGTGCGAGGGCTTCAGTAGTTGCGGCACGTGGGCTCAGTAGTTGTGACGCGTGGGCTCTAGGGAGTGCGAGCTTCAATAGTTGTGGCTCGCGGGCTCTAGAGCGCAGGCTCAATAGTGGTGGCACACGGGCTTATTTGCTCCACAGCATGTGGGATCTTCCCAGACCAGGGATCAAACCTGTATCCCCTGCCTTGGCAGGCGTATTCTTAACCATTGCACCACCAGGGAAGGCCTTAAGCCTATTTTTTTAAAACTTTTTTTAAAAATAGAAAATTAGAAACATATGCAAAAGTAGACAGATTACTATAACAAACTCCCATGTACCCATCATCTAGCTTTAACAATTATCCACTCATGCTGATCTTGTTTAATCTACAACCATTCTCCCTTCCCACTGAATTATTTGGAAGCCAATCCCAGACATCGTATCTGTAAATATTTCAGTATGTATATCTAAAAGATGAGAACTCTTTAATAATTTAACAATATAACCGTATCATATTAAAAAATTAATATTAATTCCTTAATATATCAAATATTTGTAGTCTTCAGATACTCTCCTTTTGTCATATATATGAAAATTATATGTATATATAATTATATATAATTCAATTTTTTATTAAACAAATGATTTGTTAAAATAGGATCCAAAGAAGATCTGCACATTGAATTTGATTGACGTCTCTTATGCCTGTTTAATCAATTCCTCTCTCTTTTATTTTTTCTTCCATGTAATTTATTGTTAAAGAAATGAATTTCTTTGTCCTTAGCATCTTCCTTACACTGGAATTCACTAGTTATATCTAGTGGTGGCTCTGTCCCTTATATTTCCTATAGCCTGATATTAAACCCAGGGACTTGTTTTGATTCAAATTCAGTTTTTTTAGCAAGAATGTTTAAGGGGCGGTCTCTGACAGATGTCTCTCTTTTTGTGATGTTAGCAGCCACTGATGGTCAGTGCCTAGATCCATTAATTCATTAGGGGTTTGTCAAGTGGTAATATTTCATCAGTACTTTTTAATTCGTTGGCAGGAATATTTCTATAAAGAAATCCTTTCTTTTTTTTAGACTACGTATTTGGCCATCCTGACGTTCAGTTCATACAGGAAATCAAGCTAATGGCTTGATTCTTTCTCTCTACTTAACCAGTTTTCAGAATAGCTAGTTAAAAGCTCAGAGCTCTCAACAATAAATTCAGTGTTCTTAATCAGAGATTAGATAAAATTTCTATCTAAAAGATTCTGATCTAAAATATTATCTATTTCTGTGTAAATAATTTCTATATGAAAGATTGAGTCAGTGAAACTTAATTGCACTTTGAAGTAAAAATACTGGTCAGAGTCCAGTGAAACAGAAACATTCTATTAATTTTTATCATAAAGTAAAAACATTAGTCACCCAGGCTTAATAAATCACATATCTCCTCCATCCTTTTCTCCTCACACTTCCATTTGGGGGGTGGGGTGGAGCTGGAAGATTAGAGGTAACAAGACTGCAATTTAAAGCGGGGGGGACCCAACTCCAAATGGATTTTTCTTTAAGAAAGAAACCCAAAACCGAAAGAAAACAGGTAAAATTAGCTATTGGAAATTATGGCCATGTGAATCAACCCTTGCTCCCCACATCTGGCAGCACTTAGCTCCCTGAGGGCACACTTGGTGCCCTAGGGCACCGTTACACATGTTTGACCAGCGGGGCAACAACAAAGGACACAGAGGCTATAAAAAGAGGCAGCAGGTAACCATCAGGCCGGCCAAATGGCTGAGGCACTTTGACAAAACACACAATGAAGCAACTGGTTATTCCCATGGCTGAAAAGTCAGCCAGGGAGGGCTGTATTTTAGGATTCAAATTCCACAGCGTGCCTCTTTAAGTCACTGGGTTACTTCCTTGTTTTAATCAGGTCCACAAATTCTCCCTTTTCTTTCAGATACTCAGTGAAAAACATGGGAGACAAGCTGTATAAAGTGACCTTGTGTTCTTGCCAAAAACCCATCTAAGAATTCAACTAGACTGTTCTCTGGACTTTCCCCCCAGACGGTGGAGGCAGTGAAGGTGCCAAGTTATTCTGCACACCCTGTGGCATCCTGCTCCAAAAGAGACAGAAGTGTTCACGAATGACACAGTCCATCTGATTATACCCATTCTACAACTTAGATGAGTACAGTACAATTAGTTTTAAATACAGCGCCCACATAAGCAGTCATTTCATATTTAGGAAGTAGGGGCTCTGCCTTTCCCACACCCTAAAGCCCTCTTTTGGAGCCCTTGGTACTGGCGTGTCTCCCTTCTCTCCCACCAAGAATGCCCACCCTCCCCTCCACCTCTTCACTAAGACTATTAAAAACATATCAACTCATTCCTTCGAATCCAGTCTTAGCAAAACACAGGAATGATAACGCCTATTAAACAAAGGCTTTGTGTGGATATTCCCTTAATCCGAAGGAATGATTCTAATTGTAGGAAATTTTAGATTCAAACAGGCTGTAGAGCGGAGATATTTGGGGGCCAGCGGACCCTTCCAGTGTTTTCAGTTACACCACTGTTAACAATCTGTTTCATAAACATGAAGCTCTGGGGGGAAAAAAACCTATAAATGTCTTTAGTCTCCCTTTCCAGTGAAATATTTCTGAATTATGAGCTTTTGAAAATGTTGAGCACTTACAATAAAATATCTCTAAATTATCTTGAGTACTTATTCCATAAAACAATTTCTTAAAAGTAAGCAACAGGAAGATTTCTTGAGGTATCATACATACATACATGTCGGTGAGTGTTTAATTGTGGAATTAAGATACCTTTTAGCAAAAGCGTCCCATACAATTAAATGTTTGGAGAAGTTAAATATATTTACTTTTTTTTTTTTTGGCTGTGTTGGGTCTTCGTTGCTGCGCGCAGGCTTTCTCTAGTTGCGGCCAGCGGGGCTACTCTTCTCACAGGCAGTGTTGCTCTGCGGCCTGTGGGATCTTCCCGGACCAGGGATCGAACCTGTGTCCCCTGCATTGGCAGGAGGACTCTTAACCACTGCACCACCAGGGAAGTCCCTATATTTCCATTTTTAAGTACAGAAGAAAGTTACATGAAAGATTTTATTAAGAAACAGAGTATTTCTCACTAATCGATGTTGCTCCAGGGTCTCCAATTTGCCATAAAAGGCAGAAAGGTAACTGATGAGTGCGTAACTATTGCTTGTGACTTTATTGCAAAACCAGAAGCATATCAACGATTTGAATTTAAAAAGATACTTCCAAATGCTGAAGGCTGGGGCCAGGGTTCATGGGTTAAGAGTGCAGACAGGGGTTTTGTCCGAGATATCCCTCCTGTAATGTGATAGCAGTGCTGTGTCACACATCCTCAGGCTCCTTATTTCTTGCCTGCTTTAGTTCATTTGCAGCTCTGCAATATGTTTTTGTTTTTGTTTTTTAATGTAGGCTTAAAAATTAGCTACATCAGTTTTCATGAGTTCGAGGCAGTTATTTTTGTAGCCTATAGTTTTTTCATTCACCTGCTATTTTAGAAAATGTTTGGCTTAAAGCCCATACTACAGGGGACTCTAAGACCAGAAAACATAATCCTTGTCTTCGCTTTACTGTAATATAGACAGTTTCTCCTGTTTAAGCTTTTGCTTAGATTTTACAAATGGGCAAGAACTAAAAGATGCCGGAGTTTTTACAGTTTAAGGATTTTTAGGTCTATTTTTACAAAAATTAAATATGTTTTAAAAGTGAATAAATATGTACATTTATAACTGTTGACAATAGTAAACCACACTTCTCAAGGTGACACGTTCTCTGTGGAGTTTATTGATCATCTCTCTTGGTTTGTTATGGTTTGACCATACACTTCCTGCTGAATTCTTATTCTTCTATCTTCCTTCTTTGTTCAAGCTGTGCTGTATCTAGAAGACTAAAAATGGCCTATAAAGTTGTTTTAACAATAAATACATGATTAAAGTAATATACTAATCATGATAAGCTTATGAAAGAATCAAGTTAGAATATGTCTTTAATGTTCTTAAGTTACTGAAGTGAATTTGTATCTATAATGGACATTAAAAGCAAGCACTGTCCATTTTTTACCCCTAGGACACTGATTTTTAGCCACAGCTTCAAGTTCTTACATATCTACATCTATTTGTCATGTCGTTCACAGCAAATCAAACTTATTTTTCCTTATAAATCTTCCTTTCATAGATGCCCATGATGTTATTGGTAAATGAAAGAGCAAATTGCAGATCACCTACAGCAAGCTACCATTAGAAACACACATAGGGAATTCACTGGCAGTCCAATGCTTAGGAATCTGCGCTTTCACAGTGGAGGGCATGGGTTCGATCCCTGGTTGGGGAACTAAGGTCCCGCATCCTGCAAGCTGTGAGGAGTGGCCAAAAAATAAAAAAAACAAAACACACACACACACACACACACATAGAGGTTTGCACATGTGTAAAAAAAAAGCCTAAATGAAGATAATTACTAAGTTTTCCTGCTTAAAATTCTTCAATGTTTGTTAACTGCTTTTAGAACATTAATTCCAGCTTCTCAGAGTTGACATGGTCCTGGCGTGGTCTGGCCTCTGCCTACCTCTCACACTCCACTCCCCCTGTCACTCACGGCCAGCCAGCCACCAGGCCCCCTTTCTGTTCTCAGACATACTAAGTCCTTTCTCATCTCTGCATCTGCTCTTTCACCAGCTCCTCACGTCACTGGCTCATTCACATCCTTCAGGCCTCAGCTCAAATGTCACTTCATCGGAGAGGCCTTCTGGGACCGCTCTCTCTAAAGTGGTCTCCCCAGTTACTCACTACCTCTTAACTTTATTTCCTTCCAAGCACTTTCCCGTTGCGGAGTTATCGCATTTGTCTAATTGTGTCTTTGCATCTCCCCTATTAGGGTGCCTGCTCCACCAGACCTAATCCACAGCACCTACCACACCTGTTGGGTCTGTCCCTCATCCTGCTGTAGGTCTCTTCAGCCTGAGGAAATATTTAGTACTTTGCACTGGGATTTTCTTCTCAGAGTCTAATTTTCCCAATTTGGATTTCACTTTCTCTTCAAAAAAGCTAGTCACATGAGCAAACTCCAAAGTGGGTATAAAGTATAGCTAATTCACTTGCTACCTGAGAAGCTGGAGATGAGAAAACTTCACGCAAACGTCAGTGCAAATGACATCTGTAGATAAATTACAAATGAAGAAAATGATTTTTTTTTTCCATTTCAAATGAGTTGGTTTAATTCCAAATGGTACAGAATTCAGGATAGAACAAAGACTTAAGAACACACTTTGGCAGGATTCTGGTCTGGGTTTATACGGATTTCATCGCTAAGGTAGAAATGGCTGAGAAGAACTAAAGATAAGATGAGCAACTCTATGATTTAAGGAAATGATTTTTGAAATTATAATGTAAGTCAGAGGGGAAAATCAAGTAACACACACATATATGGGCCTATATATGTATAAAATTATATACACACATATATAAAATCAAATACACATATACATGTGCTTATATAGGTATAAAATTGTATACACATACATATATAACATCAAATACACACACATATGTACAAATATATATATTTGATTACCTATAAGTATAGGATGAGACTTGATGGCTAATTCTAGGCACAGAGGTATATGGTTTTATGCATTAGGTTGGGAGTACTCTAGTATTTACCATCCTCTCCAGAGCTGGCTCAGTGTCTGCATACACTCGACCATCAGTATGTGTTTGTTGAATGAAGGAATGAACCCATTCATTCCCAGTTCCTGGAGAGATCTTGGCATACCCAATTCATTCTTTTAGACCCCTTCACATTGCTCTCAAGGAGAAAACTGGGGTATAGGGAACCAATATGGTTACTGTTATAAGTAATAATTGTGTGCCCCTGATCCAGAAACCTCATGTTTGCTTTCAGGACAAAGTAAATAAATATAGGTATTAAACACTCATCGCCTTCCCCTCAGGATGGGATGATGGTACAGAACTGGAGGCTCTTACTCACTTGTACTTATACCAGGTCACCTTGCCTGCAACTGTGGTTTCATTACAGGGCCCCCAAGTTTCTGCTCAATTGTGTGGTCATCCATTCATCTTAATATGTCTCAGAAACTGAAATAAATGTTGAAGGCACTAGGACAAATTTTAAAGATTACTATATTGTGAAAATGAGACTAAGATGTGAAAGCAAGAAAGCCTTTCTGCTTTTTGTAGCAAACACATTGTCTAAGTAGGCAGCTATGGTTCACTGTGAAAGCTTTAAAAGCCTAACTTAGAAAAGGAAATATCCATGATGAGAGGGAGAAGGTTCTTCCATGAAATACTTAGAGTCAAAATATGGGGCTCTCCCTACGTAAGAACAGATCTCAGCAATGATCATCAATAGCTGCTAACATGACATAAAGAGAGATAACCAAAAAAAAAAAAAAAAAAAAAAAAGAGAGATAACCAGACATGTGCCTCCTGATGGAAGTATATGACATGACCAATGATGCATTTTAGCCCCCAGATTGAACTTTAATCTGATCAAACTTCAGGATGGAAGTGATGGAATTTACAGGAAATACAGGGGAAAGAAAAATGATAAATGACATCATGGGGATCCAATCAGAAAATCTAGACTGAGAAAAGTTACAGAACAAATGGCCTAGTTTCTTCAGCAAATAAATCACAAGGGAAAGAAAGAAAGCAGGGAAGGGGGACCTCTAGATTAAAAGATTAAAGAGACGCATCAATCAAATGCAATGTGTAGACTGTGTTTGGTTCCTGATGCCAACAAATCAACGGTGGGGGGAAGAGAGAATCAAGGAAATCTAGACACAGACATATTTGATACTAGGGAATTATTCTCTAATTTTGTAAGGTTTAATATGGTATATTTTTTAGAGTACTTATATTTTAACATTTTAGAGTTGCCTACTAAAATTTTTTTTTTTTTTTTTTTTGCGGTACACGGGCCTCTCACTGTTGTGGCCTCTCCCGTTGCGGAGCACAGGCTCCGGACGCGCAGGCTCAGCGGCCATGGCTCACAGGCCCAGCCGCTCCGTGGCATGCGGGATCTTCCCGGACCGGGGCACGAACCCGCGTCCCCTGCATCGGCAGGCGGACTCCCAACCACTGCGCCACCAGAGAAGCCCCCTACTAAAATATTTATGGATGTAATGATATGCCTAAGATTTGCTTCTGCAAATAATCAGTGGATGAAGTGTATAGGGAGTAGATAGGGGTAGAAGTGAACTAAGAATGTTGAAGCTGGGTGATGGGTCCATGGAAGTTCGTTTTACCATTCTCTCTACTTTAGTGTACGTGTAAAATTCTCCCTAAGAAAAAGCTAAAATAATGCAAGATTCTATCAGTTAACATAGTACCCATCAAAACACACCTACGCTGGTTTTCACGTGGTCCAATATTTCCATCAGTATCACAGCAGGCATTTATTAAAATGCAGATTTCTGAGCTCTGCCCCAGACCTACTGATTCAGAAAACCCAGGTGTTGGAAGCTGGAATCTCTAACAAACTAAATGATTTTTACACACACTAAAGTTTTAGAACCCCTGACCGGGCATTTTGTGCCAGGTTTCACTTCTCATTTTCCAAGTGAGAAAATCAATGAATGGAGATAAATTAACTGGCCAGAGTTCATTTTGAGACCCTGAAAGAACTGAGATCTTTGAGCCTCTCCAATCTTGACTTTCCAGTTTACTGTTCAAGCACCAACTGAGCAACATGGCCTCATTTAAAAATGTATTATCATTAGCTTTTAAAAGTTTGGTTCAAATTCACCAGAACCAATTTACCCTTTTGACCCTTCAAGATTAACACACACACAACATAAGTATCACAGAGGTCCCATATAAGATATCTTTAAAAAGAGGCCTCTATCAGGATGTAAGAGATAGCTTGGCATTCTGATAAAAGTAGAGGTGTTCATGGCCAAATCCCTGAGATTTGGCTGAAAACCGAAAGCCCATTTTCATTTGATAGGGCCTTAGTATAAGGTATACAGCAGGGGGGTTACCTGCTTACCAGTGGTGAAGATTATGTGTCAGGAGGCCATGTCCTTTTCCATGGTTAGGGGTCTGGAGGCCAATTTTTATCTGCCCAGAGAGGTCATTGGTTGGGGGCATGATGTGGGTTTCTCAGAGCTCTTCTTGTTTGTAAAGACACTCTTGGCTTCCATGCTTGATAACGGCCTTTCAAAAGTAACTAGAGTATGAGGTGGGTACATTTTTCTATTTATCTAAATGGCTCACATTCACACTCCTCCCCCCTTTTGATATTAATCCAAGTGGCTTAATTTTGAATGAACGGGGGGTAGAATTAAAAATGGAGGTATACAAATCCTTTAACGAGCAATAACCAGTACCTTCACTTTTTCCCCAACATTTAATGAACATTTTCAAACATATAAAAATGTTCAGGGCTTCCCTGGTGGTGCAGTGGTTGACAGTCCGCCTGCCGAGGCAGGGGACACGGGTTCGTGCCCCGGTCTGGGAGGATCCCACGTGCCGCAGAGCGGCTGGGCCTGTGAACCATGGCCGCTGAGCCTGCGCTCCGCAACGGGACAGGCCACAACAGTGAGAGGCCCGCGTACCGCAAAAAAAAAAAAAAAAAGTTCAAAGAATTTTATGGTAAATATTCACACTACCTAGATCCTACGGTTAGCTCCGTACCATCTCTGCTCTTTATCACATTTCTAAACATTCTATATCCATCTTTTTTTCCTCCTTTTGGAGGCATTTCAAAGTAAGTTTCAAAGACAGTAACCCTCTCCCCCATATTTCAACACGTATAACGTTAACCAAATATGTGTTTAGAATTCCTTTTTTTTTGTATTTTGAGGTAAAATACACATACTATGATATGAACAAATCTTTAAATCTTAAAGTATATCATTTGATGAGTTCTGACAAACGCATACACCTGTGTAACCAAATACCTATCAAGATACAGACTATTTCCAACATTCCAGAAGTTCCTTTTCTGCTCTTCCCAGCAAACCCCAATCTCACCCGGTACCTAAGGAAATATGTGATCTGATACTTCCACATCATCAGGGACTGAAATTATTGTAACACTTCCCAAGTAGAATAACTTGGGCCAGACAGAGAGTAAGTATTTTTCTTAGATCACATGAACATGACATGAGAACAAAAACCTCAGACCCTGAAGAGTTTCATGCTTTTCCCACTTGATTATATCCCAAAATTTCATTTCAAAAATTCTAAATTAAATTAAAATCTAATTCGTGATTTCTGACTGTTTCCGAGCAAATAGACAAATTTTCTATAACCTTTTCTCAGGGCAAGCGTATGGGAATAGCTAGTATAGAGGAAAAAAATCATAAATGCATTTTAAAAAGAGACTAAAAATAATTCATATAGGAAATACAATTAAGTTTAATTACATTGAATGCTAATACTCCCCCTGCAATCATGAAAACAAATGTTTGAAATATATTCTAACGAAAGGAAAAGCCCCTAGTATATTACACAGCTAAAAATAATATATTTGCTTAATATTTCCATTTTTATTACTACTTTAAATCTAATACAACCCAGATTTCAAAAATTAATGATTCTGTTCATTCTACTATTTTCTACTTATACAAGCGAAGGCAAGTAATGTTACAAGGATATCCTTAGGATATCTGCAAACTACCCATAAACAGCAGTTTTTTTCTTATTTGTTTAACAACTGCTGTCATTCTTTCTGTAAGCAGCAATCACAAGATGTCAAACAAATTCTGCCTTGACTGACAGATGTCTCTGCTTGTTTTTATTAAAAACAAAAAAATTTCCCTGCATTAATCACCAACACTGGAGAAGTGGGGCACGGCTGGGATGTGCACCAGCCTCTGGGCAAGCAGAGATGCCTCACAGAAAACCACAGCGCAAACTCGACTACCCGAATACCAGAACACATTTTTTTTTAACTCCCTTGGGGACCCAAGGACTCAAAGTTTTAGATTCCCTTAAAGGGAAAAGCAGGAGCATGCATGGGGGCAGGGTGGGATCATGTTTATCAGTCTCAACAGTTCATCTGGGCCTGGATCCAGGTAGTCTGCACGTCTAAATTTGATGAAATATAGGCGCCACCAGGTAACAGTAGTGGTCAGGGAGCTTGCCAGAAACCTGTAACTCAAAACTGAAAAATGAAATTAAAAGACTACTTTGGCCAGGCAATTTCTTTCTGCAGGATGCAATAACTGCAAACTACAAAGTTGAAAGAACAGACAATTCTTTGTATGTTTTAAAATTTCTTCTTCCTAAAGTGACACAACATCTGGGCCAGAAAAATAGACATAAATATTTTCAAACTTGTATTTCAAGACTGAACTGTAATGTTTCTGCAGAACTTCGCCTGTTCTTCCTCCTTTCTTCTTTCCCTTCCCACATTGTGCAGGGGGGGTTGGCTTACAGCAGGGAGCCCAGGCTGGCTGAGGTCTTGGATGTATCCGGAGGGCAGGTAGGAGGGGCAGTGGTGGCTGAGCAGACGCCTGACCCTGTCCTGTCAATAAACCTTAACCCCGACCTGCCAGGCCCCTGAGCCGGCTATTCTCTGTCTAGCCTCGTCTCTAATTGCTCTAAAAATGTCTCTTCATTTAAAAGTACCTTTGTGTAAACACCCCACAGGAACTGACAGTCATCAGAATTACCACACAGTTCTAGTTTTTAAGGAGTGCGAGAAAAGTCATTTTCTACCTCATTGTGGAAGGACTTTGAAAACAGTTTCAACTGCTGTGCAAAACAATACTCATCATTCTTTTAGCTGCCTCTGCAGGTGACATTAGTTTGACTTTTAAGACTGTTTACAGTGAAATGTTTGATCTTTTGATTAAGTTATTTGAAAGTAAAGATGGATACGTGATTCTCCCCACAAAACTAGCCTCCTCCTGAGCGCCCCAGACAGGTAAAGCTAAAGTCCTGTGCTTCTCATGCATATGATGAGGCTTCCCTATAAATTCTAAAAGGACCCATACTTTTTAATCTAAACATGAAAATCCAAACCAAAAATTAAAAAGGAGAAGTGGAGAGATAAGAAAAGAGGCTTTGGAATGAAGTGGATTTCTTTTAAATAATAAAATTAAATCAGCCTTGCAGATTAGTATAAAACACAAACTTCTTTTTACTGCTTTGTGGCTTAATTCCTTATTTCCTTTTTCTTTGTAGTGGTAAAAAAATCACATAATTTACTAGGACTCCTTGGGAGCAATTCCTTAAATTATTTCTCTCCTACTGACATATAATAACATAATGGGAAAGACAGTTATTGTCAATTTTATAAACGGAAACTAGACTTGAATTTTGCAAATCCCAAGCTCTGTTCTGACTGGGTGCAGGTTAAGTTCTGCCTTTTAAAGTATGGCTTATTTAAACAGCTCAAATTAAATAAATTATTTTCTCTAGTAACTTATTACTAAGCACTGACAAAGTAAAAGAAAGTCCTCCCTCCCTGTTCCATTTTCTCCACATTGCTTATCACCTTCTAAAATACTCTGTGATTTACTTAACATATTTATTTATTGCCTATCAATGCAAGCTCCTTGAGGTAGGGATTTTTGTCTGTTTTGTTCATTGATGTGCAATAAACGACTAGAACAGTGACACATGGCAAGCCCTCAACAGTCTCAGAATTAATGAATAAAAAGTTGAACAGATTAAGCCAACACTCTTAAATGAAATCAGGGAATTTATCTTATTTCTACTTATCTACCTTATCCTACATTCAGTATAATAAGCAATCTTACAGTGGGCATGGAAGAGGACTGCATAGGCAGTCTTTTTTTTTTGGCTTTAATCAACTACCCAAAAGCTTTTTCTCCCCTCCTCAACACCAGTTAAACTGAAAGGAAAAGGGCTTCCCTGGTGGCGGTGGTTAAGAATCCTCCTGCCAGTGCAGGGGACACGGGTTCCAGCCCTGGTCTGGGAAGATCCCACATGCTGCGGAGAAACTAAGCCTGTGCGCCACAACTACCGAGTCTGCGTGCTGCAACTACTGAAGCCCGCGTGCCTAGAGCCCGTGCTCCACAACAAGAGAAGCCACCGCAATGAGAAGCCTGCGCACCTCAACGAACAGTAGCCCCCGCTCAACGCAACTAGAGAAAGCCCGTGAGCAGCAATGAAGATCCAGTGCAGCTAAAAATAAAAATAAATAAATAAGTTTATTTTTAAAAATGCAAGGAAGAAAAGCCTTGACATTTCAGAGTTGAAATAGATCTTAGAAACCAATTAAAACTGAGGTCTGACATGGGGAGGGGGAAGGGTAAGCTGGGACGAAGTGAGAGAGTGGCATGGACATATATACACCACCAAATGTAAAATAGATGGCTAGTGGGAAGCAGCTGCATAGCACAGGGAGATCAGCTCGGCGCTTTGTGTCCACCTAGAGGGGTGGGATGGGGAATGGGGGAGAGAGACGCAAGAGGGAGGAGATATGGGGATATATGTATATGCATAGCTGATTCATTTTGTTATACAGCAGAAACTAACAACCTTGTAAAGCAATTATACTCCAATAAAGATGTTTTAAAAATAAAATAAAATAAAGATACTGAGGATATAGTTTTAAAAAAGACAACTGAGGTCTGAGCCTTCAGAACTCCCCAAGGAGCTTGTTGAACATGCAGATTCCCAGGCCCCTCTCCATACCTACTACTCAGAATCCCTATGCTCAAGTAATTTATTGCCTAGAAGGGAAAAGAAGATAGACCAATTAACCCATGGTTACAATACAGCACTAGAGGTACGCTAAGGATGCTGCTGGAACAAAGAGATGGTGCATATCAATCAAAGTGTACTTGAGATGAATTTTAAAGAATGAGCATAAACGTAGTGCCAGATGAGGACAGTCGTGGTATATGCATTTCACACAAATAGTCTTTGTAAAATCTATAGATGTTATGGCTTGAGGGAAGAGTGCCCATCACAAGATTAGAGATGCACACAGGGTCAAAATATGAAGAGATTTGTGTTATAAAACAAGGAGTTTAAAGAACTGTGGGAAGACATTAGAGACTCTTGTGATTCTAAATGCACAATACAGTTAGAACCACTGGGATAGTCTATCTCTAACTCTAGAGGACAGTGAGCTTTGGGAAATGAATAGACAGAGAGATCAATCAGCAAAGGAATGGCAGCTGAAGCCACAGGCTGCCAACTAAGGGACCTGCCTAAGGTCACATGGTGTTATACCCAGAGCTGAAGTTACCACTCCTTATTTAGTTTTATGGTCCTACCTCTGCACTACTTATGGAAGTATCTCTTAAGTGAGCCTCTTATCTCAGATAAAGAAAAGATTTCTAACACAATTTATCTTATTTGTTGTGTCTTAATAAGTTATCCTTCAAACCCTGACTGCAATTTATTATTAGAGTCCTTACATCCTCATAAATCTGTCCATAGCCACGAAGTCAAGTTGATTACCTTGGTTATCAGTGACATGAAAGTCCTCCTTATTTTCCAGAGGCATCTATTTTCTAGTAACTTTCTTTTACTTCTTTTCTTTTTCTTTTAATCATCACAGTAAGTCATCTATTTCTGTTCTTAATAAGCAGACACAAGTTTACAGGACTCAATTCCATCTACTACCCTGAGTTTTCTCATTTCAAACATCAATGGCAATTGTACCTCCCCCACAGGACATTTCTTATTCAATGACATTAGAACCATCTACAGGCTCTCTTCTCTTCAGTGTTAGAAAAAAGAAGTAATTTGTAGCTAGAATCTCAATTAAACTTCTGTTTTGTACATAAACAAACTGAAATTTCCCCTGGAGTTTTTTAGACTTCCTTTTAATTACTCCCTTGTCTTGTCTTGGGTTAATATTAAAAGGTTTTCCCTTCTATCCAAGTAATGATGCTAGTCTTGGCAAGATGACTCAGTTTCACTCATATAGCAAATAGTTATTTAGTTCTTACCCTCTATAGAAACTTGTGTATTTACTGGGAGGGGGTATAGGAATTATTCATACTCCTATCCTAGCAGACTTGATAATCCACTGGTGTGACAAGGTTAGTGTGAAAACTGTTACAAATATAACAGCCCATGGCTCACACTAAGTGTCTGTGGAAAAAATGATCGTCTCAGCATGCATTCCAACCTCCTCCTCAGTTGTCTTCTGTACTGTGGAGACTCAATAGCTGAGAACTATGTGTCCCAGACTCCCCAACATCAAGGTTCTACATCTGAATTTCACCTTACCAGTTAGAAACTTTCATGGGAGATCTGAAGTGGGGAGTGTGATGGCAGCCTCATTCTTGCTGCTTCTGCTATTCTTTCTTCTGCTGGTGAGCACGATGGGGAAATGTAAGGGTTTTCTGAGCAGCATCCTAGCATCCCACATCGGCTTCGTGAGTATTCAGAAGCAGTTGGAGGTGGTGGCAGCTTAACTCACCTGGTGGGCTGGCTCTGGAGGAAAGGAGGAGCTGTTCTGGAAGTTGTTCCCGCACGCTCCGCCAACAGGCTGTTTCTTTAACCTCTCAACAATTATGGACACCCAGTTTCCATGTTAAAGGCACTTCTGCTTGAAATAGCCAGAATGACTTCAGTTTCCTGCAACTTCCCCAACTGGTAGGGTTCCAATATTGGTGGAAGAAAGGAAGGAAGGAAGGCAGACAAGCAAGACGGCAATTATTAGGGAAGACCAAGAGAGGCTCTACAGGGAAGGTGGTGCTTGACGTAGCCCTTGATATACAGAGAGGCTTTTGACAAAAATGAAGGGCAAAGGAACAGCATAATAGGCTGAGGGTAAAGCATGAACAGAAGTGTAGAGTTATGAAAGGCCGGAGTATATGAAGTGTCGAGTGGTTTTGTTTTTGCTAAAGTATTGAGTATGCTTATTTGGAAGAGTAAAATAAGACTATATTCTGAAAGGTTTAAAGAGCTCAGTTTAGATTTAATTAAGCAAATTATTAAAGAATTGCTCTTATATGAAAAAATATATATATATGAAAAGGAATATATATATATATAACTGAGTTACTTTGCTATACAGCAGAAATTAACACAACATTGTAAGTCAAGTATACTTCAATAAAATTTTTAAAAAATTACTCTTTAGGGAAGTTAAAAGGGTAGAATGGATTGCAATGGAGAATCAGGATATTGCACAGTTAAGCGGCTATTACAAGAGGACAGATGAAAAGTAATGAGGGATTAAACCTCTGTGGTAATTTAGGGAATGTAAGAAAGAGGAGGGACACCAGAGACTGCAGAGGTATAATTTACATAACCTGATAATTGGTTAAATACATACTGATTAGCGGAAAGGAGTCAAAGATGACTCTGATGACAGTGGTGTCATTAACAGAAAGGGGAAAGAATAGAGGATAAGTTGGTTCTGGTCTGGGGAGGACTTCGTTTGGATTTACTGAATGTCAAGTAGCAGCAGGACTCTACGTGAGGGTATCTGGAAGGTATTTGGAAAGGAGGGTTGGTGCTGAGGAGAGAAGTCAACCATACTGAATCTGGACACTTACCTCAGAATCTGATGATACTTTAAAGTATTAACTAAAAGGTAATTACCCATAAAGGCTTCCTACTTCTCTAGCTACTCCTCAGCCTCTTTTGTAGGCTTCCCTTCCCTGATTACTCCTTATATATCAGTTTTTCTTAGGGTTCTGTCCTTACTCCTCTTCTTCTCAAGCTACTACCTTCCCCTAGGGAGCTTACATATGTTCCGTCACATAGCCACCACATGTTCATGACTTCCAAATCTGCATCTCTAGCCCAGATCCCTTCCCCAAACTCTCCCGACCTGTTCATCTCCTCCGCTTACTGGAACTCTCCATTTGGCTCTTTCTGGGCACTTCACACTTAACACTCTCCATGTTAAATTGATCATATTCTCTTCCAAACCTTGTCCTCCCTCCAGTGTTCGCTATGAATGGTACCATAATCCACTCAACTGCCTAAACCAGAACCTGGGAATCAGGGGGTCCCCCACCACTCATCCTTTTCCATCATCCCCATCCCCAAATCCAAGCGACAACCATTCTGTGAGTCTACCTCACCAACAGCTCCTAAAACCATTCACTTCTCTCCACGCCCACGACCCTGGTCCAAGCCACTGTCATTTTTTGCCCCAAATGGTTACAAATGCTTCCCTACTGTTCTCTCAGTTTCTAAAGTCCTCCTCCAAATCATTCTCCTCCCTGAAGCCAGGGCGATCTTTATGCCATGCAGCTTTGAACCTGTTCCTCCCTGCTTATCATCTCTCTCACTTTCTCATTCAATGGCCCCATCAGGTCACCCCATGGCTGAGCTGACCCACAGCAGCTTGTCCCCATCCCTTGCTCAGAGCTTCCACTCAGTTTGTCTTGTTTTTATTTTCTATTTTGAAAATAGTACAAAGGGAAACAGCGGTACAAAAAGTTCCTACACATCCTTCAATCAGCTTACCCTAACGTTAACATTGTACATAACCAGAGTTTTACCATCCAAAACAGGAAATTAGTATTAGTAGATTAATATGAACTGAAGTATGGATCTTATTTGAATTTCACCATTTTTTCTACTAATGTCCTTTTTTCTGGGCCAGCCTCCAAATCCAGGATTCCACAATGTAATTAGTTGTTAAGTCTCTTTAGTCTTCTACAGTCTCTGGCAGTTTCTCAGTCTTCCTTGTCTTTCACGAGCCCACTCAGATTTTTAAATCCCCCATTCTTTTTTTTTTTTTTTTTGCGGTATGTGGGCCTCTCACTGTTGTGGCCTCTCCCGTTGTGGAGCACAGGCTCCGGACGCTCAGGCT
Organism: Grampus griseus; assembly: GCF_964374135.1. Lineage (NCBI taxonomy): Eukaryota > Metazoa > Chordata > Mammalia > Artiodactyla > Delphinidae > Grampus > Grampus griseus. The sequence goes on from NC_139001.1 coordinate 60,295,950, forward strand.
CAGCGGCCATGGCTCACGGGCCCAGCCACTCCGCGGCATGTGGGATCTTCCCGGACTGGGGCATGAACCCATGTCCCCTGCATCGGCAGGCGGACTCTCAACCACTGCGCCACCAGGGAAGCCCCTAAATCCCCCATTCTTATACAGAAGCAAGCAACCATGGATTTCCAGATGTCTGAGAAAGTCTCTTATATAAAATATAAATACCAAAAAACAAAAACAAAAACAAAAACCTCAGAGGAAACAATATATAGAGAAGAAAATTTCTAGAAAATTATTAATAATGTACTCAAGAAACCATGGTGAGTATATTAATAATATACTCAAGAAACCATGTTGCAACCATGAAACAAGAACAGAATATACTATTTTTAAACAAAACTTTAAGGGAACAAAACAGACTCTGGGAGATTAAAAATATGACAACAGAAAGGAAAACTTCAATAGAAGGGGCAGAGAATAAACTTGAGGATCTCTCTCAGAAAGGAGAACAAAATGACAAAGTTCAGAGGGGACCTGGGCATTAAAAGAACAACCACACAAATGAACATATGATTTTAAAATGTGGTATGTATTATGAAAGACAAGCCTAGGTCACAATGAGTGAGTATGCTGGGGGGTGGAGTACAGGGGTGATAAAGAGGGTCAGGAAATCCCTTTGATGAAGCTAAGACCTCAAGAACAAGCAGGACTTAGCCAGACAACAGCTGGGGAAGAGAAGTTCATGTGCAAAGGTCCTGGGGAGGAAAGGGCTTAGGGAATGAGAGCACCTGAAAAGCAGGCCAGTAGACAGAAATGGAGGGACTGGAGAGTTGGGGTGATAAGACAAAGCCTTGGAGGTCAGGATTTTCATGGTGAGTGCAACGGGAAGCCAAGGAAATGTTTAAGAGGAAGTGAAATGATCCAATGTGCTACTTAAAAGGCCACCTGAGTGTAGTGTGGAGATGAATTAGAAGAAGTAGTTTAGCGACTATATAATAGACTCTCTCCTCTTATGGATGTATCATAATTTAATCATTCCTCTATTTTATTAGACATTTAGGGAGTTTCCAGTTCTTCGCTAATATGATTAATACTGTAATAGACATCCTTAAAATGAAATCTTTGCCAGCATCTCTAGTTATTTTCTGAATATAGACTTGTTGAAGTGGAATTAAATAATTGAGTTAAAAGGTATGAAAATTTCTGACTATTTTTTACAAGTTATCTTTAAAAGAAAGATTTTGATCATTACATATGAGAAACCTACTTTACAAAATGGATATCTTCCTACTTATTCAGTTAAATGATATCAACAGATAATTACTTAAGATGAAAAACTTCCATTTGTATGTAAAAAGCACTCCATTTATTTGTTTTTTAAAAATGGTAAGCACTTAACATCATCAAAATTGATACTGTCCAACTTCTTGGTTGGGATGAGCCACATTTAAGACAATCAACACGCCAGCAAGCATTTGGGACATCCTAAAATAACCTTAGAGTAATGTAATCTTCTAACGGTCTGTTTGTGGTTTAACATTTTTATAATAATACTTTTTTGTTATAAACATATTCACGGGCTTCCCTGGTGGCGCAGTGGTTGAGAGTCCGCCTGCCAATGCAGGGGACGCGGGTCCGTGCCCTGGTCTGGGAAGATCCCACATGCCGCGGAGCGGCTGGGCCCGTGAGCCATGGCCGCTGAGCCTGCGCGTCCGGAGCCTGTGCTCCACAACGGGAGAGGCCACAACAGTGAGAGGCCCGCGTACCGCAAAACAAACAAACAAAAAACGAAAACATATTCACAAATCTGAAAAAACGCTTTGTTAGACCGTGTTTCCCAGTGATGCGCCTGGTCAGGTTCTATGGAGCAGAGCTGTTCTGCTCTCTCCATTTTCTCCTCCCATTCTCTCACAGGTGGCATCTTTCACACGCAAATTTACCTCTTTTCGTCCTCATCTCAGCATCACCGTACGCAAGCTCTTTCACCTCTTTACTTAGTTCTTCCTACTCGTTCTGTCTCCTTGTATACAGACTCCCTCACCCTCAAGGTCTTACATATTTATTTTCTCTTCAACTGATGTGATCCTTTCTCCCTCTTTCCCCCACACCCCTTCTCTCTCACTTTCATCTCCCCCCCCCTCCCCCGCCCCCCGACTCCTCAGCCCTCTCCTCTCACACACTCCAACGACTCCTTTCCTGGGTCCTGGTTCGGGCAAGGGCTGTTGGTTAGAAAATCTGCCAAGGTGGCTGAGGAGATAATTGGGGCAAGGGTGGGGATGCAGATGCACGGATGCTGGGCATGAGGAGACCAGGTGGTCAGCCAGGGTTTCCCAGGCCCCTGTGGCAGGAGGGGGTAGGCCTGAACTAAAGGCTGGGGCCGCCAAAGCAGGGGACAAAGGCCGAGTCCTGCTGATCGCCAGCCGGAGCACACACACTTCAGCCACCCAGAAACACTCCGTGGCCTGGATGGGGTCTGAGAGTTGCCAGTTGGACATACTGACCTAGACAACCAATTAAGGCATGTTCAAGGTCTGCTGAACAGAACAGTCTTTTAAACTAGGCTAAATCCCCTCTTCAGGGTTGCTGATTCTTCTCCCCCTAAATTTTCCAGATTTATAATCATAGTAAGAACTAGAAGACAAATCAGACAAGGGTACTGAAAAATCTGACGTACACTGAACATTAGAGTTAATGTACTTTTGGAAACAAACCAGGTGCCTGGTGAACACCGAGGGATCTAGGAGGTATGCTTGATGAGAATCTGTGCTGGGAAGGAATTTAAGATCAAGGTCAGGAATGATTAATATGCATGAAGGAAGTCATCAACATTTAAGGACAAGCAGTATGAATCTCATTAAATCTTCAATCGCTTCCTATTGCCTGAAGGAATTGGTGATAGTCTAATGATTAAAGCAATAACATTAAAGTAGAAAACAGTATTAGAAAATTAATCTGACTTTTATAAAAGAAGCTAGCACGAAGCACCAATCCACCTAAGAGACTTGACAAGACCCTCCTCAGCAGCTGTGATTTTTCTCTACTGGCGAAAGAGACTTCTGGGGGCTTTCTTTTTTTTAATCGAGGTAATTGATAATCTTTCACATGCTTCCCAGTGGGCCATCGTACTGCTGTCTGGCTGTTTGTCATGTCTCCCACTTACTCACTGTATCACCAGAACGTACCTCCCTCGGCCCCAGCCTTCTCCTGCTGTGTCGCTCACTCACATTTCTGATTGCAGCACCCCTGTGCTCACTCGGCAATACCCTGAACAGCTGCTATTCACGGAGCATAAAGTAGGGGAGAAATGACAGAAGACAACAGAGAGGAGCTGTTTTTGTAACATCAATTCTTAGAGGGGCTGGTTTTCAGCTGGACCAGCCAGTTGGCAGGGAGTCCGGTGAGGGTGTTCATTTCATCTGTGACCTATTTCTATTTGATCTTATAGGAAAATCACAATCTTACTGATGACAGAGACAGGGTATGTGATGCCCCAAATTCAGAATTATCACAATGCTGAATAGAAGGATAAACAAGTGTGATGTGCAGACTCCAAGTGTGAGAGATAAAAGGATCTCAAATGTTCATTTTCCTAAGTTAATATTTCAGTAATTAATAAGCTTTCTCTCGTAGATGTGGAAGGAATTTTTAGAAATCATGGTCCTATTACTAGTAGCCCTCCTTAGGGAAAAAGTCATTTTAGAAATGCCAGTTCCATCTAGATGGTGGACTGTGAGTGACTTTTACTTTCTTCTTTATACTTTTTTTGTTTTTGTTTTTGTTTTGGTGGCACCACTCAGCTTGGGGGATCTTAGTTCCCCGACCAGGGATTGAACCCAGGCCACGGCAGTGTAAACGCCGCGTCCTAACCACTGGACCACCAGGGAATTCCCTCTTCTATATACATTTTTATAATATCTTTTTAAAAAACATAAATTTATTTATTTGTTTTTATTTTTGGCTGCGTTGGGTCTTCGTTGCTGCATGCGGGCTTTCTCTAGTTGCGGCAAGTGAGGGCTACTCTTCGTTACAGTCTGTGGGCTTCTCATTGCAGTGGCTTCTCTTGTTGTGGAGCATGGGCTCTAGGCGCGTGGGCTTCAGTAGTTGTGGCATGTGGGCTTCAGTAGTTGTGGCTCGCGGGCTCTAGAGAGCAGGCTCAGTAGTTGTGGCTCACGAGCTTAGTTGCTTCGCGGCCTGTGGGATCTTCCCGGACCAGGGGTCGAACCTGTGTCCCCTGCATTGGCAGGCGGGTTCTTAACCACTGAGCCACCAGGGAAGCCCCACTTTTAAAATATCTTAATATTTCCACTATGAATACAGTTGACCACTGAACAACCTGGGGGTTAAGGGTGCTGACCCTCCTCGCAGGAGAACATCTGCAAATAAATAGTCAGCCTTCAGTATCTGTGGACCATGTAGCACTGTAGTATTTACTATCAAAAAAAAAATCCATGTATAAGTGGACCCATGCAGGTCAAATCCGTGTGGTTCAAGGGCCAACTGTAGTTATTAAGGGCTTATTATTAAGAACTGTGTGGTAGCCAAGGTGGTCGCCAATGACCCAGCCTCCTGGCATCCACACCCTGGTCCGCTACACTGTGCTGGTCTGTGGGAGCAGGGGGATGGGATGTTACTTCTGAAATTAGGTTATAAAAGACTGTGGCTTCTGCCACAGTGGGCACTCTGGTACCCTCCTTGGATCATGAGTCTGGAAGAAGCAGTCTGCCATGTTGTGAGCAGTCCAATGGAGAGACACAGGTGGCAAGAAAGTGGCCTTCACAAGGAACTGAGGCCAGCCAAGAACCATGTGAGTGAGCTTGGCAGTGGGTCCTCCAGCCCCAGTCAAGTGCTGGGATGACTACAGCTCCCACCAATAGCTCAACTACAACCTCGTGAGAGCTCCTAAGCCATAGGCCCCCAGCTAAGCTACACCCAGATTCCTGCGCCTCAGAAACTGTGACATAGAGTTTGTCATTTGGGGTAATTTGTTACACAGCAGTAGGTAACTAATACAGCTGCACAGGTGTCATTTCTTTAATCTTCATAACAGCCTAGTAAGGTAAGTACTTGGCTCAACTCCATTTTAAAAATGAAGAAACTGAAGCCTGGATAGGTTAACATGCCCAAGGTTCCACAACTAGTAAGCAACAGCATCAGGATTCGAACCTAAGGAGCCTGATTTGACAACCCACACTCTTAGCCTCTCTTTATACAGCCTTCCTTGTATTACTTTTATAATCAGAAAATATATTTTCAAAGTATTTTCATTCATAGAAAAAGAAATTCCCACTCGTCCTTCACTCCTGTTGTAGAAGTAGAGATACTCTCACCACTTCCAAGGGGAATTTTCCCCTTCTCCTCCTTCTATTCCTTTTCACCTCTTTCAGGTCTGATCTCTCTCCAGGAAGCCCCCTGCTCTCCAGAATTTCCCGTGGTCCTTGTTCCTTACCAGTTGCCTTCCTTCCCTCTGCGTCTAAACATAGCCAGGACCTCTATGTCAAAACCAAAATGTACGTCCACACAAAACTTGTACACAAATGTCCACAGCAGCATTATTTGTAAGAGTCAAAAAGTGGATATAACCCAAATGTCCAACAATTGGTGAATGGACAAACAAAATGTGATATCCCATTCAGTAGAATATTATTTGGCAATTAAAAAAGGGATGAAGTACTGATACATGCTTCAACATGAATAAACCTTGAAAACACAGTCCTAAATGAAAAAAGCCAGTCATAGAAGACCACACATTATGTGATTACACGTATTTGAAATGTCCAGAATAGGAAATCTATAAAGCCAGAAAGCTGATTAGTGGTTACCTAGGGCTGGTGAGGATAGGGGGATTGGAGAGTGACTACTAATGGGTAAGAGGTTTCTTTCAGGGGTGATGAAAATACAAAATTGATGGTGGTGATGGTCACACAACTCTGAATACACTAAATACCACTGAATTGTAAACTTTAAATAGGTGAATTGCATGGTCTGTGAATTATATCTTGATGAAGTTGTTATTTAAAAAGAGAACCAAGAACCTCCACACTTCTCTGCAGCCACCACCATCACTTTTCATCTCTCCTTCCACTGCTAAAATTTTGGTCTAAGTCTCTATGACCTCCAAGTGGCCAATTTCACTGACCCTTACTGAGTCATCCCAAAATTTCCTCCTGAGCCTCTTTTCCTATGTTCTCTGTTTCTGCCAACTCCCTCTTTTCTGCTCTGACAGCTCTTCTCCTTCCTCAGGTCCCCTTTCTAACCACCAGGTCCTGATTCCTCCTTCTCTGTATCATTTCTCTTGCATCCATCTCTCCCTTTCCATCCTGAACACAAGGCACTAATTCAGGCCCCCATCACTGTTTCCACCAATATTTCCCAAATGATACGATAGCTTTCCCTCTTCAATACATCCAGGGCACCACCAGCTGCAGGTTATTTCACTTATTTATCAAAAACCTTCATCAGTCTCTGCTGCCTATAAGATAAAGCCTAAGCCGACCTTCAACGTTCTCATCACCTGGCCCTAACCTGTATTATTAATCTTCCTCTTCATAACTCTTCTATGCAAACTCTCAGCTCCAGCCAAACCCTCCATTCCAGAACCCTCTGAACAGGTCCTGTATTCACATGGTTTCCCCACCGCTGCCCTGCTTTACCCCCTTAGAAATGCCCCTCCCTCATCCCTCCGCCTCTCTGCTGACCACCTTACTCATCCTTCAAGGCCCAATTCTGTGAAGTGATCACTCCAGCCCCAAATTATCTTTCCTTCCTCTTTTTCCCAGAGCACTATCATACTGTTTTACATCGTTATAGGCATTAGGCTTCTTTCTCCAATTAAACTAAAAACCATCTAACCCAGTTCAGAAGTCACCTCCGTGGTGAAACTCCAGACTACTACCCCCAAATCTTCCAGTTCCTCACTTCTAATTCCCATTATACCTGTTCTTTGCTCTTGCTGGAAATTCTCGTCTTAGGACAACTCCTTCCCCCCCCCCCCGCCACCAAACTATCAGTCTCTTCCCTTTTTACTTCTATGCTCTAGATTATTCATTGTAATAATAATGAGCCCAGAAACAAACAAAATAGACAAGGTCCATGACCTTGGGAAACTTCCAGCCTAGGCTAGACTCTAGAATGCATTGATTCAACCCCCCTCTTGCTAACCCCCCACTCCCCTTTTCTCTTACTCCCTGGTCCTTCCAGTGCATCCATCTGGAAAATTCCAATCAATCCAACTATCTACCTTCACTCTTTTATACACACAGGATGATGCCCATTTGGAGAAAATCACACAGTGGCAATGAATGGGGTCACTACAGATACACGGTCTCTAATTTCACTTGGATCTCAACACTGCTGGGCAATCCTTCTATTATCCCTTATCATTTTTTCCTCCTATTTCCCAACCCCCTACCTCATTTCATCTCTAATCTCTGCAAAAATGTACAGAAAGAAACAGAAGTAATTGGGGGACGAGGAGCTTCTTCAATTTTCTGTCTCCTCTCCCAGCTGAAAAACTATCTACATGCACATCTATCATTTCCTCCATCCCTAAGGGAGCAGGAGTCTGGTATCTTTACCCCTTTTCACACACATGCTTCAGTTGTCCCATTCAGGTAGTCCCCAAATGCTATACATTTTACTGCCAAAAGTAGCATTTCCAACTGGCTACTCCCTAGCTCTCACCCTGCTTGCTTGCCATATTAAACCAGCCGAGCTCCCAGAAGGCTGCACAGGCTCTCACCCCTCTCTCTGCCTTTGGACAAGAGGCCTCTCTGTTTCTAGACTCCTTCATCTGACCAGGCCCTCCTTGCACTGGAAGACTCAGCCTAGTCTTCTCCTCCTCTGTAAAGGTGAAGGCGTGTCGGTCTCTACGGGATGATCCCATTGCATCATATGCTTACCTCTATCTGTGCATCCTTATTCTGTTGCAAAATTGATTTACATGTTTGATTCCACCAAGGACTGTGAACTCATGGAGGACAAGAACTGTGTATTCCAAGGCCAGTACAGTGTAAATGGTACATACCCCACTATTTAGTTTCCTTTTGTTTCCACAATACTTGGGTCAAATCTCCTCTTTCCCCATTAATTTGTGCATTATTGCTTTGTGATCAGAGGATGCAGTTTATACAATTTTTCTTTCTAGAACTTACTGAGGTTTTCAGTGGCATAACTTACCATCTTTTATCCTATTTTGTGTATATTTGTAAAAAAAAATCCTAATCCAAGGTATCAAATTTAATATTAAATCAAATTTACTAATTATAACATTCTGAAATCCAGTAACCTTATTATGTCTACTTAAATTGACAAATTAGAGGCATGCTAGTTTCCTATTACGATTGCGGTTTTATCCATTTTTCCTTTTATTTTTAACAGCTCTTGCTTTAAATATTTTAACATGTTATTTGACTCATAAATATTCATTATTAATAACTTTATTGTATCATTATTAACTAGCCACTTTTCATTCATTCATTCAAAAAATCTTTATTGAGTGCTTATCATGTGCCAGGCATTGTTCTAGGTACTTGGGATACATCAGGGAAAAAAACAAACAAAAATTCTTCTCTTTGCCAAACTTATAGTCTGTATATGTGGGGAGGTAAGCAACAGAAAACATGACAAATAAGTAAGTCATACAGTGTGTTAGAAAGTGTTAAGTGCTATGAGTAGGGCCTTACAGGACATTATGAGGATTTTGGCTTTTACTCTGAGTGAAGTAGGTTTTCAGCAAAAGAATGACATGATCTGACTTAACATTTTTAAAAGTTCAGTCTGGCTGCTGCGTTGAGAATCCAGTATAGGAGGGCAAGGGTAGAAGCAGGGAGACCAGTAAGTGGTTACTGCAGTAATCCAGGTAAGATATGATAGTGACTCAACTCAGGGTGGTGACAGTGGGGTGTCAAAAATGCATTCTGGGTATATCTTAAAGGTAGATTTGGGGCTTCCCTGGTGGCGCAGTGGTTAAGAATCTGCCTGCCAATGCAAGGGACACGGGTTGGAGCCCTGGCCCAGGAAGATCCCACATGTCGCAGAGCAACTAAGCCCATGCACCACAACTACTGAGCCTGCACTCTAGAGCCCGTGAGCCACAACTACTGAGCCCACGTGCCACAACTACTGAAGCCTGCGTGCCTAGAGCCCCTGCTCTGCAACGAGAAGCTACGACAATGAGAAGCCCGCGCACCGCAACGAAGAGTAGCCCCCGCTCACCGCAACTAGAGAAAGCCCATGTGCAGCCACAAAGACCCAACACAGCCAAAAATAAATAAATAAATAAATAAATTTTTTTAAAAAGGTAGATTCAATGGGATTTCTTGACAGACTGGATACGTGAGAGAAAGAAAGGAATTGGGGTTGATTTGAAGGTTTATGGTCTGAGAAACTGACAGGATAAAATTACCAACAACTAAGGTAGGGAAGTCTTTGGGGTGGAGCAAATTTTAGGGAAGAGATTAGAAGTCCAGTTTTGGAGTTTTGCACATGTCGATCTCGACATTTGGAAATGTCAAGTAAGCAGATGGATGCATGAGTCTGGAATTTAGGAGAAAGGTCTTGGCTGAGGGCATAAACATGGGAGGCAACAGCTTAATGGGTTATTAGAGTCATATGACTAATGAGATCATTAAGGGGATAGTGAGGGTAGAAAGAGAAAAGGTCCATGAACCTCTTTGTCCTCTTTGATGCTTTTTGCCTTAAATTCTATTCTGTCTAATATTAATATTCTTACTTTGCTTTTCTCAATGGATAGTTCTCTATTGACACATTTGACCTTGGGTTAACTTTCTAGCTCTGTTCTCTTTGGAAACCTGGCAAATGTGGAAAGTCAGCCATGATACTGAGTAATATCACTTATGGTAAAAATTAATAGATTAATAAACTTCATCTAGACTATAAATATCTGGTGATAGGGAATTCCCTGGTGGTCCAGTGGTTAGGACTCCATGCTTTCACTGCTGAGGTGCAGGTTCAATCCCTGGTCAGGGAACTAAGATCCCAAAAGCAGTGTGGGCAGCCAAAAATATATATATATTTTTAATTAATTTATTTATTTTTGGCTGTGTTGGGTCTTCGTTGCTGCACACGGGCTTTCTCTAGTTGCGGTCAGTGAGGGCTACTCTTTGTTGTGGTGCGCGGGCTTCTCATTGCAGTGGCTTCTCTTGTTGAGGAGCACGGGCTCTAGGCGCATGGGCTCAGTAGTTGTGGCACGCAGGCTCAGTAGTTGTGACTTGTGGGCTCTAAACCACAGGGTCAGTAGCTGTGGCTCACGGGCTTAGTTGCTCCGTGGCATGTGGGATCTTCCCGGACCAGGGCTCGAACCTGTGTCCCCTGCATTGGCAGGCGGATTCTTAACCACTGCACCACCAGGGAAGTCTAAACAAAATTTTTTAAATAAATAAATAAATATCTGGTGATAAGCCATACTTGTTGTGTGTGGTGACTCCAAGTTTTGTGGGAGATATTTTGTGACTGCCTGCCTGCATGTACTACCTATAAGTTGTCCTTTAGGTTTTCCACTGAAAATTAATTGCTGCTGGCTCTTAGATATTACATAGTGTCCTAGTTAATACTGCTTTGTAACGAGTTACCCAAAAGTTAACAGTGTTTTAACAGAACTAATAATTTTATTATGCTCATGGATTCTTTGGGTCGGGAATTTGGAAATGAATGTCTGAGGCCGCATTATATCTGAGGCCCTGAGTAAAGAAGACGACTTGGCTGGGGATGACTCTAGGGCTGTGGGCTGGAACCATCTGAAGGCTCATTCACATGTCTGGTGCCTGCAATGGGATGACTCAAAGATTAGGTCTCCTGACTGGATAACTTTCAAAGAACCTCTTCAAGTGGCTTGGCTTCCTCACAACACAGCAGCCCCAGGGTAGTTGGGTTTCTTACAAGGCAGCTGAAGCTGCCAGCATGACTGTTCTAGTGAACAAAGCAGAAGCTGCATCTCCTTTTATGACAGCCTTGAAAGTCACACAGCATCACCTCCCCAATTCTCTTTCGAATGAAGTAGTCACAAGACAGTCTAGACTCAAGGGGAGGGGACACAGGTTCGAGCCCTGGTCCGGAAGATCCCACGTGCCGTGGAGCAACTAAGTGAGACCCCACTTCTCAGTGGGAGGGGTATCAAAGAATATTGATATTCTAAGGGAGATGCTATTGTTTTTTCAAATCATCTTACTTCGAGAAATTAATGAAAGCCACGCATATTTTCCTTCAGAAAAGTGTCCATATAGACAAAATTTTGAATGTATTTGAGGAGTCCATCTTCTTCCTTCCCATTGTATTCAAGAAACAGCCTTAGATTGCCTCGATTCATTGACACGTATCCCATCAAGAGGGACTCTCTATCCCCTTCCCCGAATCTGGGCTTCCTTGTAATTGCTTCAACCAATGGAGAACATCTGCTAAAAGGGAAGGGACATTTCTTGTGCTAGATACTTTCACAGGTTCTCTCACTTAATTTCTTAATTTTCATTTAACTTAGATAATTTTAGACCCTTTCTTTTTTTGAAAACAGGTGAAGAAAGTGAAATTCAGAAAGGTTAAGTTGTTTTTTTTAATAGACATCGTTTTTAGAGCAGCTTTAGGTTCACAGAAAAGTTGAGTGGAAAATTACGTTACTTTTTAAATTCACGTGATAATAAGTTGCAGAGACAGGATCCAAAATCAGATCTTTACCAGTTACTTTTTCTGATATAGAATCACTCTCTAGATATTAAGAAGCATATTATTCTAAGCACAAGATCTGACGTTTCACTAGATACAAAACTGAACCTCTTGCTGCAATGTGAAGGACTAACACCACGGGACTCAACTTGCAACAAACACTGGAGGATGTTCAATCCTTTCTTACTCTATAACCTCCCACTTTAACATTGTTATAGTAAGAATTCCCTAAATTCATTTTTTAAAATGCTATTCCTGTCAATTGCTTTTGCTCGTCTTTCTATAATCTTTCAATCTTGCTTTAGGATTACATTTCCACACTGCGTGATCCTTTCATATACTTTCAGAAAATTAAGGAAGTAGATACCCAATTAAACATAAATCCACACAGTTCTAAACACAACTCATTGGTCACTTTTGGAGGATAAACTTGTTATTTTAAAAACTGGTAAATACAGAGAACAAATCAAACATTTAACTTTTCAGGATGAGGCCTATCAGGGTAATCAAATACTTGCTGAGAAAGTTTCTTTCTGTAGATATCTTCTAGCTAATAAACGCAGAAGGAATGACTGAATTAAAATATTACCATTTTGCAAAGTCTTAATGAGCTAATGGAGCCAAGTAATGATCACCAGTGGCCACTAACATCACAAAAAGCAATACTCTAGGAAGTATTCTTGCCCAAAACAACAACAACAACAAAATGTAACCTAAATCAAGTCAGGCCTTGGGTCTAACTGCCAGTTAATAGAGGAACATTTAAAATGACTCCACTGGAAATACAGTCAGCAAAATCCAGAATGTGGAAAGCTCCATTAGGGCAGACTGCCGAGTCAGTTGCTTCAACAAATAAATTTCAAGAAAAAAACCCTGGGAAAATAAACTTACTGAATAAAAAAAAATAACTGACATCCTCTTCTAGCCATGTTGGCATAACTGTTACTAGAATTCCTTCCTGCCTTAAATGACTAGACAACTAGACAAAATGTGAAGGAGCTATTTTTTGGCATTGGCTGCTGAACAGTGTAGGACAGTGAACCTTGAGGGTAAATAAGTACACAAGGTGAGCCCAGATTGGCTCCAGTGTTCTGCCTGGGGAAACCGTCCCAAATGTGGCCTTGGGAGATGGAGCCCAAGCCAAGCACAGCCCCTCACTGTTTACTTAGGGAGGCAGAGAGCAGAGGGCTGGCTGCTGAAGCAGCTGGACTTTGTGCAGTACTGAGGGTTCTGGGAAACAGAGAGGCACAAGGCCTACCAGACAGCGGCTGGTGCAAGGCTGAGAGCTGAATAGAGATTCCAGAGGTTGCAGGGCTGGGAGAAGTTGAAGTCTTAGCCCAACCCGAGTAGACGGACCTCACTGAGCCCCACAGGCATTCAGTGGAATAAGAACTGAATAAGTGGGCCCTCAGTGGAATAAGAACCACGCACATGCAGAGCAAAGGTGGGCAAATTAAGACCTGTGAGCCAAACCCGGCTCACTGTCTTTCTTATAAATAAAATTTTGTTGGAATATAGCTATGCTCATTTGTTTATATACTGTCTATGCTGCCTTTGTACTATATTAGCAGACTTGAGTAGCTGCAGTAGAGACGATAGGGCCACAGAAGTTTAAGATATTTACTATCTGGCCCTTTATAGAAACAGTTTGCTGAACTCTGCACTAGAGTAAGAGCCACACTCTAGTACTAAGAGCAAAACAAACAGATCCACCCTACGAAGGAAGAAAACCACGCCTGGCGGAACAGCATAATCTCCACAAGGTATTATCCACTTGGGACGAATATACAATTACATGTATGAAGAACAGAAAAATGTGAGCCACAGTCAAGAAAAAAAAGTCAATAAAACAGAAAAAGACCTTGAGATCACCCAGACGACAGATGAACAGATAAGGACTTTAAAACAGCTGTTATAAATATGTACGTACAAGTACTTAAAGGAAAAGATGGACATGAGTAAACAGCTGGGAAACCTCAACACAGAAATGGAAACTATAAGAAAAGAACCAAATGTAAATTCTAGAACCGATAAGTGCAATATATGAAGAAAATTTTAAAGGCTCCTGGCTTTTGGAGATACATAATGAAAAATGTACAGATGAAATTATATATCTGAGATGTGCTTCAAAATAATCTAGCTTGGGGAGGGGAAGTGGCTGGGGGTAAAGATGAAACAAGAGCTGCCATAAATTGATGACTGTTGTAACTAGGTGATGGGTATGTACTGCTCTCTCCACTTTTCTGTATGTTTGAAATTCTGCACATTCAAAAGCTAAAAAAGAAAATCCAATCTCTACAAGAAAAAACTGTTTTAACTGAAAAACAAGATAATGTTCAAATGAAGCTTTGCATATATCTTATTCTCCTCCCATCTTGCCAAATTCCCAAAGATACATAGCATCTACTCTGCATTTTCAAAGGTTCCCAATGCTTGGGGAAAGGGAACATTTCATAAAAACTGTGAATATTTATGTAGGTGAATGCCATTCTCTCTATCTTTCTCTCTCTTTCTTTCTCTCTCTCTCTGTATGTTCTACACTTTGACACACATGGATATATCAATATTTGATTTCACAAAATAAGATTATATTAAATTGCTCTATAACTTGCATTTTCCAAATAATACATGTTGTGAATATCATTCCATGTCAACAAATAGAGGTCAACACCTTTTTTTTTTTTTTTTTTGGTTAATGACTGCACAGCATTTATCATTGAGGGTCTACGTGCCCTGTACTGTGTAGTAAAGTTCATAATTTCAATGGGAGACAGGAACTATGCGTTACAGAAAGCTATTTCAGGCAGAGGGAAAACATAAGAGCACACATGGCTTGAGGGACAAGTCTGACTTTAGGGAATTCAGGGTTATGATTTGATTGTTAAGTATGCTTTAATTTATGTAGTAACAAGCCATATCATAACAGAGTTTATTTGTATTTGTATTAAGGTACTTGTTAAAAAAATCATATAGCAAAAATCCATCTCCATTCTCAGCTATCAACATGAATAGAGTTTAAGTTACAGGAAGCTCCTTATTAATAGTATTGATATTTTCCAAATCATCCATGGCCTGCATCCCAAAACATGATTTCTAAGTTGGTTTGATGAAACTGAGGATACATTTTCCTACTGAAGCTATACAAAACAGTAAGGATCTCAGGTCAGTTGACAAAAGTTTAAAGTACCTAATTTATTATGTAATATAGCCCCTCCCCTACCTGGAGGTTAAATTTTTGAAAAACCACTATCATAAGAAAATTCTTAGTGGAAGAATCTATGGCCTTAGAGTCACAAATGAACAAAAGCACTTGTAAAAATTCGTACATTTGTTAAAAAAAGACAAGAATAATAAAATACTAGTAGCATTATATGCATCTTAAATTACAGTAATGAGTATATATAAGTAATTTCCAGTTACCATTCCTTGATCATGGAAATCTTAAAGGTGTTCCTTTCCTATATTATAAATTACATAGACATTTTGCTTTGTTGCAGAGAATATGCACAGTAAAAGAAATTTTTCCCTTGGGTCTGGTCCCATTCAAACATTTGATACCTTTTATATTTGCTTGGTTGGTTTTTTCTCTTATACAGTTTTAAAAAAAAGTTTTGGAAAATAAAAATGCTATCTTCTCAATGTATAAAATTCAAACACATCAATTATAAAGAAAGTAAAAATCAGTACAATCTCACCATCTGGAAATAAGAGCTATGAACACTTGGGTGAGCATCATGCTAGATATTTCTTTGGGCATATATACATATAAGGAAACAAAGATACAAACTTTATGTAAGTGGGATTTACTGTTCTATACCAGCCTTTTCTCCTCTATGCATGGCCATGACTTTTTAAGTCTACAGTACATCTACATCATCTTTTTAATGGCTGCACAGCACACCATTGCATGGATAAACTATAATTTATTTAGTCATTCTCTTACCAATGGACATTTCAGATTATGGTGAATATTTCCCAATTACCATTATTATAAAGTTACACTCTTATTTATCCATCTTTGTACACTCATCCTATTGTTCTCTCAGGATAAATTCCTAAAAGCAGAATTGTTAGCTAAAAAGTATGTATACCTTACACCTTGACACACATTGCCACACAGCCCTCTGGAAAAGCCACACTATTTCATACACCCACCAGCTGTGCCTTTCTTAGACTTTCTGCTGGACTTGCCCACAATCTGCCCCCTCTCCTCTCACTGGCATCAGTTCCCTCCACATGGACTGTGGAAGGACAGCAGGATAGCGATTGGGTCTAAGGGTTTACTTCCATCAGCTTCCTTCTTCTCTCCCATGACTACGCTGCTTAAGCCTTAAGCACTTCTCTTTTAGATTTCTTCCCTTCCCCCTCCCAACCTCTTTTTTCTAATTATCTCCAGTAAGGCTGACTCACAACTCATATTACCTGGAATTCTCACAGTTGCCCAAAAAGGTATACAGAAGTAACACTGCCTTAAATTAATCTTGGAGGGAGATGGACTATAAAAGGGGGTGGGGGCAGGGAACAAAGTCACTAACTAGGCCGGTCATATGATAAAAACTGACATTTTGAGATAAATTATTCTTTAGGCCTACCATATAACTTTTGTGAACAAATGTTCCTACAGGAGGTTGCAGTCTGAAAGGTCTTTCATTTGGTTATGAAACTGAGTACTTACTATGTGTACACATTGTATGCCAGGTTTTGGGAAGACAGATGAAGAAGATAAGATTCTTGTCTCTAAGAAGCTCCCATTCTAGCAAGGGAGATGGAGGTGTAAACAAATACTTTTCAGGTAAGTGTGCATACTCTGATACAGGGTAATAAGCGTTGTGATAAAGGCATGCCCTGAGTGCTATGTAAGCAGACTGGGTTCGTTTAGCCTGGGCAGAGGCAAATACAGCTTCAAAGGAGAGATGGCATTTAAGTGTGGCCTTGAAGAATGAATGGTTTGCTGGGTGAAAAAAGACATTGCAGGCAAAGCAATTAAGGAGGTACACAATGGCAAACCTTAGCAGAGATATGAGGTTAGGAAACTGGCAGGACCTAAGGCTGAAAAGGTAAACTGAGGCCAGACTGAGATGGTGCTATCCTTCGATGCGGAGGGACAGACTATCCCAGCAATGAAGAGTCCCCAGAGGTTTTTTTAGTAGGGAAGCGTCATAATCAGATCTGAATTTTAGAAAGACAGCTGGTTGTGGGGAAGAAGGTGAACTAAGGTGGAGACCAGTTACAAGGGATGGTAAAGAATTATACCCAGACCATGCAGAAAACTGGAGGCATCCAAGAAATGGGATTTACTGACTCACTGGACACAGACACTGAAGGCAGTGGTGGGGACCAAAAGCCCTTAAATACTTACATTTAGGTACTGCCTGGATGGCGATGCCATTAATGGAGACAGAGTATATATGCGGAGAAGCAGATGTGCAGGAAAATATTCATTTCCATACTGGACTTGTTGAGCTTAAAGGGTCTGTGAGACATCTAGGAAAAGATACCTAACAGAGAGCTGGTATTCAGACCTGGTGTTCAGTTCCAGGGGATACTCTGTTGATTTTTAAAAACTGTATAGATTTGACAGTCATTGAGGTAGGTAAATTTGATTGCTGACAACAAAGAGAGGAAACAGGGATGAGGGCTTAGAACAGAATCCTGGGGAACACTAATATTTAAAAACCTAGAAGTAGAAGAGCCTAGTGGAAGTCTGGGAAAATCAGAGAAACAGGAGGCAAGCCAGGAGAGACTGGCTCATAAAAGGAACAAGAGTTTAAAAGAGAAAATATGCCCCCTTCTTTGCCTTCACCATTCCTTGCCATCCTCACTGGGCAAAGGATCTTATGTGCCAGCTTTGAGAGCTGGAACAAAGATTCTAATAAAGTGGGAACTGGGAGTGAGAGATTAAGCAAGGAGAGAGCTCCTGGGGCCCCAGGGTAGGGATTTTGCACCGTTATCAAGGATTTAGTGTCAGTGCTAATACCAGGAGTACCTTCATCCCTAAAAGGCTCTTGTTACCTTCTCTCTACCTTCCAAGAGACTAATCCATCCTTTCCCCTTTCCAATGTCACTACTTATAGTTTCCACCCATCCCTTAGCCCATGATAGAAGAGAACAAATTTGGCCAAGCTGCAGGGCTTGCGGGATCTTAAGCGGGATCTTAATTCCCTGACCAGGGACTGAACCCATGCCCTCGGCAGTGAAAGCACCCAGTCCTAACCACTGGACCGCCAGGGAATTCCTCAGAAGAGAACAAGTCTTAACAGCCTCTCAATTCAGTAAGCTCTTCAGCCAGGAACTGTGCTTATTAAGATAGACATATAGATAAGACACGGTTCCTGCTCAACAAGAATTAACAATCTAGTTAGGAGTGGGGATGGAGAGAGGAAGTAGGTAACTACTATATAGAGGGTGTACTGTGATTAAAGCTACAATGAGCTGGAGAGTCATGAGAGAAACCTTATGCCCTTCTTAAGAGGTTAAGAAATCTCTTCTGGGACTTCCCTGGTGGCACAGTGGTTAAGAATCTGCCTGCCAATACAGGGGACAAGGGTTCGATCCCTAGTCCGGAAAGATCCCACATGCCGCGGAGCAACTAAGCCCGTGTGCCACAACTACAGACCCTGTGCTCTAGAGCCTGCAAGCCACAACTACTGAGCCTGCGTGCCACAACTACTGAAGCCCACGCACCTAGAGCCCATGCTCCACAACAAGAGAAGCCACTGCAATGAGGAGCCTGCGCACCACAACGAAGAGTAGCTCCCGCTCACCACAACTAGAGAAAGCTCACACACAGCAACGAAGACCCAATGCAGCCAAAAAAAAAAAAAAAAATCTCTTCTTCCCATTTTCCAAGAGGGAAATGTGCACATAGATGCTGACGATAAATCCTGGCACATAAAGACTTATAGTGGATTAATTTACATCAATCTAAAAGGATGAAAAGGAGGAAGAGAGAAAAGAGAGTACCCTTCATAAATTTACCCTTCATTTTCAACCCTGGGGGGTGGAGAGCAGGTGGTACAGGACAACCTGTGTGCAATGCATAATAAAAGTAATTATGAATAACCCATAAAGGGGCCTTTCCCTATCACTAAATCTCTTCCTGATGACATATTTTCCCTCCCTCTTCTAATCAGAAGATCCCCCTCTTCTAGTTAGAAGATAACCCTCTTGTGGGGTATAGTGGGATGGGTTACTATAGCTATTTCTGTAATAGCTTTTTCCAAGACTGTCTGAACCACCATTTGTCAAAATCATAAGTCACAAAAAAGATGAATATGGAGCTTCCCTGGTGGCGCAGTGGTTGAGAGTCCGCCTGCCGATGCACGGGACACGGGTTCGTGCCCCGCTCCGGGAAGATCCCACATGCCGCGGAGCGGCTGGGCCCGTGAGCCATGGCCGCTGAGCCTGCGCGTCCGGAGCTTGTGCTCCGCAAAGGGAGGCCATAACAGTGACAGGCCCGCGTACCGCAAAAAAAAAAAAAAAAAAAAAAAGATGAATATGTTATTTCTATACTCTGCAAAGAGATTATATACATATGCATACGTATGTGTGTGTATATAACACGTGTGTGTGTGTGTGTGTGTTTTGGCTCCTCCTCTACCTTGACTATCTGCCCAGATCCTCTTCACCATTACCTGCAGTGCACAAAAAAGAAGTCTAAACCCCATTATTTCTTGTCAAAAGAGGAAACAGAAAAAAAGTAACTTGATTAGTAAACAGAGTTTGGATTGGAACCCAGATCTTAAGAGATGTAAATTGGTGCTCTTTTCACAAGGCTGTACTCTCACACTGGCCTCCACTCTCCCTTCCAACCAGTCCAAAATACTGCCTATATCACCTTCCCTTTACACATCTCTCACCTCATATCTTCCTGTGGCTCCTTAGTCATCTCCACTAACACTATATTACACTGAAAGACTGAGGTCTATCTGCCTACCAACCTCCTTCCTCTCTAAAAACATCTTCCTTTTTACTTCTCACACATGCTCATCATACTTGTCCTGTCTCATCTGAACTTTGCACACTGATTTCTGTGAAGAGACCATGCCATGCAGGGCAGAGGAACGAGCACTTAAAAAAAGAAAAGAAAAGAAAAGAAATCAGTGCCATGTTCAAATGCCCATTTTGCCTCTTACAATCTGTGCAATCTTAGTCTTATTACTTAACCACTTTGTCTCACTTTTCTCATCAGCAGAGAATAATGCCTAACTCACTGGGTTTTAAAAGGTAGCTAGCATATGTTAGGTGCTTAACACAGTATCATGTACTTCAAAAGCACTTAATAAACGTTAGCTATTTACTGTGAAAATAATATTTGCCTCATAGGACTGTTGTTCCTACATGCCTGAAACCTAAATAGTCCTTGAAAATATTTTAATTTCCTTCTTCCCCCATCCTTGAAACAACTTCCTAGTTCTTTCCAACAAAGATTCAGAAACCGGTTCAAATCCAACAAAGATTCACCTGCAAAAGTATTTGCACATTTACTAAAATCTCACCACTCACACAAGAGTAACACCTACTGAAAGCTAGCCAGACAAAATTTCTCCTCTTCTTAACTTTAAGTCAATGGAAGAGAATAATCACATTTTGCAAGTTCCCCAAAAGACGTGTTGTATCATGCCAACGGATACAAGTTGCTTTCTCTGCGGCAACTGGGGGTCCAGGCGCATTTCAGTTACTGTAGGTTCATCGCTCCGCCCCAGGAATAAAAGAGTTTGCTACAGCAATCACACAACTGACGTGGGAGAAGAAAACCTTAGACAATGTCCCATAAATCTCAAGGAGGGACTGCAAATAGATGCCACGCAGTGACGTGATCTAGGCAAGTGACAAATGAACACTTGTGGGTATGTTCCTGTGGCAATGTGTCATCGTGTGTCTGCGTGTGTCCGCAGAACTGAAAGCACATTCATGTGCGCCGAGATGTCTGATCGCGGACGTGTATTCCTTTCAACCCGACTGCGTAGCCAGTGAGCGACAGTGAGAAGCCCCGCGGAGCTGTCCTCCAGGTGCTTACCTCTCCGGACGAACAGGTGGACGCCGCTGGGCGCCGCCATGTTGGCGTCGGTCACGTGGCCGCGAGCTCTCGTCCCCTCCTCGCCCCGCCCCGCCCGTAGGAGCAGTCCAGTCGCAGCCGTGCCGAAGACCGGAGGCGCCGAGGCCGCCAGAGGGAGAGTGCGCGTGCGCGGCGGGAGCTGACTGCGGGAGCCCAGGCGGCGGAGCGGCTCGGGCACCGGGGCCAGTAGGGGAACCCGCGGCCGGCCGAGCGCGGTCCGGCCGCGAGAGACGGGCTCCAGCCGCGGTTCGCGCGCTCGCTCTGAGCCCCCGCGCCCAGGTGGGATGGAAGAAGCCTGTCAGGTAAGCGTGGTATCCAATATTTGTAGCATCAACATTTTGGTGCATGGAAACGTAAAGTTGGGAGGAAAAAATAAAGCACAATCTAGCGTTCAACATAGCACTTTGCATCGTCTGCTCTTTGTTGCAAATTATTTCCCTGGATTCAGTTGAAAGGTAAAATTTGGTTCAAAGTCACCAGCTGCCCCTTTGCTGTCCCATAATCTACATTACTCAGCAGAGACAACAGACAAGACAGGATCTGTGTGCAGCTGCAAAATCTATTCTGGGTACCAGAGTGGGTATATTCAGGGGACTTCTCCTTCCCCAAGGACACCTCGAGCTCAGCGGTATTAAGTGGAGTCTTAATCCTAAATTTGACTTTTAACAATGAGAGGATGACGTCTGCCAATTGCGCTGCCGAAAGATGAAGCCTACAGAAGGCCAGTTATGAATCAAGTGAGGGAGCTGATGTATCCCTAGTGATGACAGTGTCAATTTTTACCAAATTCGCTGTTCCTCTTATCTGCATTCTGGGGCATATTTCCATTCTGTCATGGACCAGGTATTAATCATCTTGGTAGCCTGGTACCCAGCAAAGAACCTGATATTCAAGGAATGTCTGGTGAAGGAATTGAACTCTGCATGGACCCAGTCAAACCAAGAATGTAACAGTCTCCAAATGCAGTAAAGATTGATAAGGATTCTTGGTGAACATGTGTGATGTCTCCTAATTAATATTTAAGAATTTAATTTAACTACACACTCCATGAAAAACCCAGACAATTCAGAAATGATTTTTTTTTTTTTTTTTTTTTTTTTGTGGTACGCGGGTCCCTCACTGCTGTGGCCTCTCCCGTTGCAGAGCACAGGCTCCGGATGCGCAGGCCCAGCGGCTATGGCTCACGGGCCCAGCCGCCCCGCGGCATGTGGAATCTTTCCGGAGCGGGGCACGAACCCGTGTCCCGTGCATCGGCAGGCGGACTCTCAACCACTGCGCCACCAGGGAAGCCCCCAGAAATGATTTTTTAAAGAAAGGGTAAATCCCCTTCCTCACCCTCTCTACACACCACAATCCCACTATTTAGTCAGCCACTGTGTGTGCCATTCCATGCCTTTTACAGGCAAATATGTGTAAAGATTTTAAATGGAATCACATACTTACTGTTGCAACTTGCTTTTCCACTCATGAACATCAAATCTTAGAACACTTAGAGCTCATTCTTTTTAATGACTACATAGTCCTGATGTTTTTACTTTTTTTTCACATCTTTATTGGAGTATAATTGCTTTACAATGTTGTGTTAGTTTCTGCTGTACAACAAAGTGCATCAGCTATATGTATACATATATCCCCTCTTGCGTCTCCCTCCCACCCTCTCTATCCCATCCCTCTAGGTGATCACAAAGCACGGAGCTGATCTCCCTGTGCTATGCAGCAGCTTCCCACTAGCCATCTATTTTACATTTGGTAGTGTATATATGTCAGTGCTAGTCTCTCACTTCATCCCAGCTTCCCCTTCCCCACTGTGTCCTCAAGTCTGTTCTCTACGTCTGCATCTTTATTCCTGCCCTGCCACTAGGTCCATCAGTACCACTTTTTTAGATTCCATATATATGCGTTAGCATACGGTATCTGTTTTTCTCTTTCTGACTTACTTCACTCTGTATGACAGACTATCCCTCCACTG
Organism: Grampus griseus; assembly: GCF_964374135.1. Taxonomy (NCBI): domain Eukaryota; kingdom Metazoa; phylum Chordata; class Mammalia; order Artiodactyla; family Delphinidae; genus Grampus; species Grampus griseus. Next base: position 60,318,632 of record NC_139001.1, read on the forward strand.
GGTATGTACCCTGAGAAAACCATAATTCAAAGAGTCATGTACCACAATGTTCATTGCAGCTCTATTTACAATAGCCAGGACATGGAAGCAACCTAAGTGTCCATCAACAGATGAATGGATAAAGAAGATGGGGCACATATATACAATGGAATATTACTCGCCATAAAAAGAAACAAAATTGAGTTATTTGTAGTGAGGTGGATGGACCTAGAGTCTGTCGTACAAAGTGAAGTAAGTCAGAAAGAGAAAAATGAGAGTGAGTTTGGGTAGTTCATTAGAGGACACATCTATACTTCTTGGAGACCCAGTTTTGTATGCTTTTGGGTCACCTTGAAAGATAAAAAGAAAAAATGTTTTCCACTGAAGTAAATAAAATATACAAGGATGAGAAGGAAAAGTACTCTTTCAGGTGACTTCAAGCCCCACCTTTTTCAAACGCAGATCAATTCCAAGGAGAGAGTTTTTGAACGTGCTAATCTGTCCTCAGTGTAACTGAAGCCAACAATCTGAGTGCAGGAAAGGAACCTGAGAGTTAGCAGAACACCAAGTCTCAAGAAGTGTGCAAAAAAAAGAAACCTAGAAGTCCCTAGAGAAATGTCAGAAGGCATTAAGCCCAATTTCAAACACATCTGAAATAGAACACATGTTCATGTGATTCAGCTCAGCCAATCCTTGGAAAACCAATGCACAATTTATTTCCCTGAAACTAGAAGGAAAAGGAAAAGGAAACACTATGAGAACTCAGGTGGCACCACCATAGTGGAATCCAGTGAGGAAATTTCCAGTAAGTTCAGCAAGGATGTGGATATGCAGGATGAGCTAGAAATGAAGCAGACATGAACTTGCACAGGTGATAGCTTGTGCACCGATTCTTGATTTAGCTTCTTTCATCACATCCTTCTGACCTTAGAAAGATTAAGAACTGCCAGCATGTGTCCTCCAAAATTGTCAATTTATGAGATATATGCATACTGATCAACGGTATAAAAAAGGGCTGGACCCCTGACATCTAAGATCCGTGGCAGTTCTAACATCTGTGATCCTGGGTGTTAGGGCATTAGATTGCTTTCATTTAGTTGAGTAACTACTACTGACTCACTTCTCTACTCCATTTCTGCCCATCTTCCCATCTGTGAAATGAAGGTTAATTATGTTGTGGCACTTCATTGATTTGAACTCCCACCATTATTCAGATTTTGTACTTGTGTTTCTTGAAAAAAAATGTTGAATAATTTTTCAGAACCAGGGTTCAAGAAATAAAGTATAACTTCCTAATACCTTCAGTTTCTGTGTCCAGAAAATTCATTCTTAAATGTTAAAATATTTTTATTAATTGTGATTAATTATTGCTTTATAGGTCTTTTACCTTGGTTTTAAAAAAGAGTGTCTTATTAGCATCTTTTAAAGTCTAATCTTCTTTTATTAAAGAAATAAATCAGAAATAAATTCCGACATTCTCATTTTTAAAAAGTCATTTTTTTCTTTCCTCCTTCTTCTACTTAATGATAGTTTATTTTGGACTTATATAACTTTTTCAAAAGCTGTATATAAGTTTGTGATAAAATTGAAATTATATTGATTTCTATAATGTAGATACTGAATTTGTAATTCAGGTTAACAATTTAAAATGCTCTAGGGATTATGCTACATGAAGTAAATCTCTTTTTTTAAAAAATAAATTTATTTATTTATGTTTGGCTGTGTTGGGTCTTCGTTGCTGCTCACAGGCTTTCTCTAGTTGCAGAGAGCAGGGGCCACTCCTCGTTGCGGTGCTCGGGCCTCTCACTGTGGCGGCCTCTCCTGTTGCAGAGCATGGTCTCCAGGCACACAGGCTCTAGCAGTTGTGGCACGCGGGCTCAGCACTTGTGGCTCGAGGACACCAGAGCACAGGCTCAGCAGTTGCGGCGCATGGGCTTAGTTGCTCCGCGGCATGTGGGATCTTCCCGGACCAGGGCTCGAACCCATGTCCCCTGTGTTGGCAGGTGAATTCTTAACCACTGCGCCACCAGGAAAGTCCCAGTAAATCCTTTTAAAAATAAATTTTGCTTTGTAATACATCATCCTGTAACTTGTTACACAGTTTAGATTTTTAAGTACTTATGAAGATTACTTATAATGCAAGATACTTAAAAACATAGACTATAAAATAAAGACTAAGGTGCTTACATATCTATAGAAGAAGCTTGTTACATATGAACACATAAGACTAACTGAAATAAAGTGGTGTTTCCTACTAGGCACAAAGCAGGTTCTGTGGCCTGCTGGGGGAAACTGGTGCCCTGGGACCTGCACAGCTTCAGTAGGGCTGTCATTTAGCCTCAGGTGCCTTCATTCTCCCTTCCTGAGCTTGCTTCTCAGTTTTGTCATCTGAATCAGAAAAATTAGCCTTTTGGTTTAATATCAGGATCATTTCTTAGCAGTTTACTCTATGTCTTGAGAAGAATATTTCCCATCCTGCCCTCCAATGTGTTCAATTTTAGTGTGAGGAAATACTTTTATTTATTTACATTTTTTAAAGCTTTTTAAAAATTTTATTTATTTATTTTTGGCTGCATTGAGTCTTTGTTGCTGCGTGCGGGCTTTCTCTAGTTACGGTGAGCGGGGGCTACTCTACATTTTTTTTTTTTAAAGTCAAATGAACATTCTTTCCATGAACTTGGAGTCCTGCATAAACATAATCTGCAAATATAACAGGGAGCTGTCTAAGCTGACTGGACCCCTCTAAAGTTAAGGTCCAGCTTCAAATGATTCTGTGTTCAGGCAGAAAGTTTCTAGGGGACTCTCAGCCACCTTGTTGTTTCCTATACCCATCACTTGAGACAATGATGGAGATGTTACTGGGTAATCTAGGGGGACCCTTAGAGAAAATGTTTTCTTGAGGAAAAGTAGTGTCACGTGCAAGAGGATGTGTCCGTGCTGTTTGTGCCCTGCTTCCTTCGTCTCCAGCAGGGTCAAGAGGAAGCCAGGAGGCAGGGGAGGGGGGCTGGCATCATGTGTGACCCTCCTGCCCCCCCATTTTTGATTTGTATAATGACGTTTTCTAGACCATGTAACTCCTAGGCAAATGAAACTTTAAGTTCCACCCCCTTCTAACAAGATTGCCCTACCCGAGCCCCTCCTACATTGAAATTCTGAAGATTCTGTGGCTCTCCAGCCATTTATAGGCCTAATCCAAGTGGGCTCAGCAAGGAGCATGCTGCGCCCTCCCGAGCAGCCTGTCACTGTGATTAAGCAGCGCGGAATGGGATCAGATAGGGCTAACTTAGCTGTAGGGTAAGAGCAAACTTTGTCCCAAGGGAGTTGTTGTTGCTCTCAGGCACAGTGTGGCCCACATTCATTTAAAGCCGCTCCAACCTCTTGGCTTGAAAGATATTATGGGAGATTTGTCAGCAGAAATAGTGCTTCAGCATAACAGCCTGTCCATTGTTGGAGCAGCAGGCCACCTGGAATGGTGGCAGGGGCCAAGGGAGGGAAGAGATGGGAAGGCCATAAGGAAGAGGATGAGGGTGGTCCCAGACCTCACTCGCTGATGCATCTGAGTTTTATCTTTTTTTTTTAAATTGAGGTATAGTTGATTTACAATATTATATTAATTGCAGGTGTACAACATAATGATTCAAAAATTTTATGGATTATACTCCATTTATAGTTATTATAGTATATTGGCTGTCTTCCCTGTGTTGTACAATGTATCCTTGTAGCTTATTTACCTTACGCATAGAAGCTCGTACCTCTTGATCCCCTACGTCTATCTCTTGCCCTTCTCCCCTTCCCTCTCCCCACTGGTAACCACTCGTTTGTTCTCTGTATCTGTGAGTCTGTTTCTTTTGTGTTATACTCACTAGTTTGTTTTATCTTTTAGATTCCACATATAAGTGATAACATACAGTATTTGTCTTTCTCTGTTTGACTTATTTCACTAACTATAATATACCCTCCAGGTCGATCCATCCACGTTGTTGCAAATGGCAAACTTTCATTCTTTTTTATGACTGATGGGATTCTGTTGTACATATACCACATCTTCTTGTCCATTCATCTGTTGATGGATACTTAGGTTGTTTCTTGGCCATTGTAAATAATGCTGCTATGAACATTGGAGTGCATGTATCTTTTCAAATTAGTGTTTTTGTTTTCTTCTATATACCCAGGAGTGGAATTGCTGGATCATATGGTAGTTCTATTTTTAGTTTTTTGAGGAACTTCCGCACTATTTTCCACAGTGGCTGTTGAGTTTTATCTTGAGGGACAGGGCTTCCCTGACCTCATGTCTTGGCACTGGCTCTAAGGGAAGCTGGGTTAAAGCAGAACTGGTGTATTTGCCCCATGAAATCTAAATAAAAACGTGTACCATTATCGACTATCATCCATTCTCAATTACTAAGCCCTGGAAAAGTAACACCTGCTTACACACTTCTGGAGAATGAAGAATTCCATGCAGAGTAAGGAAGAAAGGCAAAAAGTTTCCAAGAGAATTTAGTGATCAATCAGCCAATCAATAAATACTTAAGTGCCTACTCTAGGCTCCAAGGAGACGTGATATTACTTTTGTTCTTAGGAAGCCAATCGGAAAGCTGAGACTAACATGCTCACAAAATTGTCCATAAAGAAAGACCAAGTACCCTTGAGACTATAAGCCTCTTAGCAACACCAGGTGTGAGGGGTCACAGATTTTGGCTATCCCCGGCTGCCAAGAACTGAGAAAAATGCTGAACTCTAATTATATAAATTCCCAGGAACTTGCACCTGTTAAAATCCTTCCTGCAAAGATGAAGGTGAAAGGGAAATAATGCTTCCTTTACCATCTCTAATCCACATTTGTAAAAAAGAAGGGAACGCTCTCGATCTCATTGTTAGAATTTTTTAAAGTCTGTTTTTGGTTTTTCTTTTTTGTTTACACATGTATGTAATATGTGCTCTTTAAAAACATTTTAAAAATACGGAAGTGTAAAATATAGAAAGTAGAAGTTCCCCAGAAAAGCTTTTCCCAGGTAATCACTGTTAATACATTGATATGTATTCATCCAGAGTTCTTTCTGTGCATATACCATTTGCTGAACTTTCTAAGGGAAGTTACCTGCTTTACTGTGACTAGTCACACATCTACATAGAATAAAGGACAGGCTAGGCAAACCACATGTGAGAGGACAGGAATGCATAGTATTACCTATGCCTTTGTTGCTGTCTACTGTACATTCTCTTTTCCTTTTGCCTTCACTCTGCCCTTGCTTCTCTTCTTCCAATGTCTCCACCCTTCTATAAGATTACTCCTCTTACTGTTTTTTCCCTTTCCCTCCTGAAATGATGGTACATTCCTGGTTACCTTCTCCTATGTTTTCGTCTTTGCTTACCCTTCTGCTGGGTTTATGGTTCTGTGTTTACTGTAGTGTGTTTGAGTAAACAGTGTCCTGTAGGGTTCTGTGAGACCAGTTCATATAGAAAGCAGTTGGACCACTAAGATCAGAGGTTGAAAATAGTTGTGAATTTGACATTTCCTACCTAGAAGTATGAAACAGTACTCCTTGGTCAGTGAACAGTTATGCAGACTACACTGCAGTAAGAACCTCCAAAGTGGACATTATGAAATAACAAGGGATTTAATAATAGAAAAAGAAAACTAGTCTGTGTCCCTTTTCCCTCTCCCACTCTCCACCTCCACTCCCCAAACTGGCTGACAAACTAAGCAGAAATGCACTACTGCTTAAATTGCATTTCTTAACTCACTCAACAGATTGTGTATTCAAGACGGAAGCTGTTGAAACAAACAAGGGGGCAGATGCTGCCTCGACCTCTCTTCCCATTGAGCTGAGCTCCTCTGTGCTCCCCCCATCCACTTTAACCCAGAGAATAACCTGTCTGGAGAGCATTCTCCTCATCTGAGGCACACACAAACATCACCACGTTTTCCTTTGCTGGAGAAAGGATAAAGGAAGAAAGGCGGCAGCTGCTCCAGGAGCAGAGAGCAAACAAGCCTCACTGTGGTGGTCCCACAGTCTTCACAAAGGGGATTCAGAGAGCTAGGCAAACACACTGCACAGCCCAAGACTTCTGCACAGATTCACCTGCCAGTATTATTCATTAAAGATCTAAAGAACTGTCCAGGTGAACTGAAAGTCTAACCAAAGCACGTTTTCCAACTGGTCTTTTATGGAGTTGGAAGAGGGAGAATACAGTTGAAGAACTGGAAAGGGCTTTAAAGATCACCTAATCCAACTAGAACTCTACCCCTTCCAATTTTAAGGTAAAGCTAGTGAGGCCCGGAAAGGTCGTAGGAGAGAAGATTCGCCCCTTTTCCAGCCTGTGTACATTGTAACACTGGAGGTCTTAAAATTTTTTGTTTTATAAGACATTTATGAGGCATTTCTTGTAGCATTTTACATGCAACAGCTCTTCAGTTGTTCATGAGACCCCATTACACTTTTACTGCATTATATTTCTCCACAGGGTTAATGAAAAGCCCCCCAAATTATTACACGAAAAATTTCAAAGCATTGGTTTTACATTTAGTGTCTGTTGATTCATAGGGCCAGTGTGTCAAAGATGGGGACAGTTTGCTTTTGGTAGCCAAATAAAGTATATGGTAAACTATGGTTCCCTGGAGAATCAGTTTCCAAAGAAAAGAACTGAGTATAGCCACTTTTTTTTTTTTTAAAAGAAAGCTCTTTACTCTCTTTTCTTTTGGCAAATTCTGCTTTGTGGAAGTCAGGCTGAGCACAATCTCACTGTTTAAAGGTGCCACTTACCTGCTTCAGATAAACTTGCTTTTAAAATTTCCTTAGTTTACAGTTATATTTTATTTGACAATTATATGGAGCTTCAGTTGCTGAACAATATTTAAACAAAATTTTATATCAAGGTAACACATATTTGGTTTTAAAAAACATGCAATTATAACAAGGTTTACAACGAAAAGCAATAGTCTCCCATCCTACTGTCTCCCAGTTTGACCAAACTCAACCAATCTGAACTGTTTTCGTTTCTAGTCACTGCTCAAAGCCATGCCAATTATAGTTGATTATATTTAGACTCTGACTTTCTTTACACTTTTTTCGTAATTTCCTATTCTAATTTGGACCAATTACTTTTGTAGACATGTTATTCAGTTGCCATCCTCAGATTTTTTTTATTGGAATCAGAATAGTTTTACTATTTCCTGTACTCCACATCTTACATGCTCTGATTTCACCTTCATGCCGTTGAAATAGATCAACTAGTAACTTCATCAGAAAGTGTGTGAAGTAAGTTTTCTGATTTTATAGATTTCCAAAACCACCTTTCTTTTCTCTCACACTTGGGTGTAGGATTCTTGATTCAAAATCATTTTCCATCAGAACTCTGAAGTCATTGTTCCATTGTCTTTTAGCATGAAGTATGGCTGATAAGGAGTCTGGTGCTGTTTAAATTCCCCTTCCTCTCCCAAGTTTCCCACTCTGAAAGCTTTTAGCACTTTTATTTTATGCTCAGTTTTGAAATTTAATAATGTAGTCTACATGTGGATCCTTTTAGGTAAGTGTTATAGTGGTTAAAAACGCAAGTGAAGGGCTTCCCTGGTGGCGCAGTGCTTGAGAGTCCGCCTGCCGATGCAGGGGACACGGGTTCGTGCCGCGGTCCGGGAAGATCCCACATGCCGCGGAGCGGCTGGGCCCGTGAGCCATGGCCGCTGAGCCTGCGCGTCCGGAGTCTGTGCTCCGCAATGGGAGAGGCCATAACAGTGACAGGCCCGTGTACCGCAAAAAAACAAAACAAAAAACGCAAGTGAATTATACTGCCTGGACTAAAATTCTATCTCTGCCACCTACTAGCTGTGTGACGTTGGGCGAAATAATCTCCCTCGACCTCACTCGAAGAGGATACCATGTGTGCCTCTGAGGGTTGTGCGATCTGAGATGACTGTTACAAGTGCTTAGCAGATAGTAAGGGCTCTATAAATGCTAGTGATGATTTAATCCTGCTCAACCTTCAGTGAACTCTTCTAATTTGAAGATTCATGTCTTCAACTCTGAGGAATTGTCCTTTCTTTGATAATGTCCTTCTGTTTGCTTTTCCTCTCTGAAAATAAGCCAGCTATCAGATTTCCCACATTGATTTCTCTTTTCCCTCATATTTTCTCTTTTTTGATGTTCTAGGGAATTTCTTCAACTTTATACCCCAAGTTTATGCTGCTTGAATTATAATAATCATTTAAAATTTCTAAGAACTCTTTCTTATACACTGATTGTTCCTTTTTCATAGTATTGTTTTTATTTCATATATGCAATATCTTTCCCAAGTCTTATTTTGAAAACATAAAAGCATAAAGGTTGAAAGAATCACATAGTGAACACCTGTATATCCCTCCCACCTAGATTCACTAATTTAAAACTTTTGTCATATTTGCTTCATTTCTGTTTATGTACATATGTCTATGTATGTATGTGTATGCCATTTACACAAACATACTTTTTTCCTGGACCATTTGAATGTCAGTTGCAGATGTCATGACTCTGTTCCTAAATAGTTTAGCATGTGACTTCTAGGAATAAAGACATTCTCCTACACAATCACAGTACCATTATCACAACGATGAAAATAAACAGAATTCCATATCATCTAATATAGAGTCCATATTCAAATTTCTGTATTGTCTCAAATGTGTGCAAAATGTACCAAAATGTAAAATGTCCATGCCTTTTTAAAAATTTTATTTATTTTTGGCTACATTAGGTCTTCGTTTCTGTGCATGGGCTTTCTCTAGTTGCGGTGAGCAGGGGCTACTCTTCCTTGCAGTGCACGGGCTTCTCATTGCGGTGGCTTCTTTTGTTGCGGAGCATGAGCTCCAGTAGTTGCAGCACGTGGGCTTCAGTAGTTGCGGCATGCAAGCTCTAGAGCGCAGGCTCAGCAGTTGTGGCGCACGGGCTTAGTTGCTCTGTGGCATGTGGGATCTTCCCGGACCAGGGCTCGAACCCGTGTCCCATGCATTGGCAAGCGGATTCTTAACCACTGCGCCACTAGGGAAGCCCCCAAAAATGTTCATGCCTTTTCACTCAGCGATTCCACCACTATCTTGCATACATACCCCCACCACATGTACAGAATGAGATGTACACAAGAACATTCACTGCAGCACTGCTTGTAAGAGCAGAAGATAGGAAACTGCCTTAAGTGTCCATCAATATAGGATTGGGTTAAACGCATTGAAACCAAACTATGGAATAAATATCCAACAGCTGTTTAGAATCAAGGTGTTTAGAATTGAAGTGTTCTGATATGCACTAATAAAGATATGAGTTAAATTTAACTGGAAAAGATTCCAAGTACTGCATGTAGTATATCACCATTTGTGTTAAAACAAAAAATGATGGCTTTCTGAAACTGATAATTAACTCTAAGGGACAAAAGAGAAACTGGGAAAAGTAACTGCCTCTGGAGAAGTGACTTAGGTGACTGCGTGGAAGGGAGGGCAGTTTACTTCTTATCAAATACTCTTATTCATTTTGAATTTTGTACTATGTCCATGTTACATAATAAAAAAGTCAGTGCTTAATGTGGGTGAATATCCAATCCCACATAGCAGTGGTTCTTAACCAAGGGTGATTTTGCCCCCCGGAGGACATGTGGCAATGTCTGGAGACATGTTTGGTTGTTACAGCTGGAGGTGGGGATAGTACTGCTGGCACCTAGTGCATAGAAGCCAGGGGTGCTATTAACCAGCCAATATACAGGTCACCCTGGCAAAACAAAGAGTGATCTGGCCCAAAATGCCAATAGTGCTGAGGTTGAGAAACCCTGCTGTAGAGCAATTCTTCTGGATGATAAGGTTTGTTTGAGAAGAGCTAAGCAAGACTAAAGGAATAAACAAAAAGAAAGTCATGTGCATATGCGTAAGCGTTATCATCGTGCCTTTAAGGTACATCATATTTCTAGTAGTATAGGAAAGAAGTATAGGTTGGAGAAGTCCAATATGCTCGTTTGCATAGCTGATTCCAGATTGATACAGTATTATACTTCTGTAACCTTAGTTGGTGTTAATAATTTTAACTGTTGTGAACAGTAGTACGGTCACTTTAAGAATGAGGTCAGGGCTTCCCTGGTGGCGCAGTGGTTGGGAGTCCGCCTGCTGATGCAGGGGACACGGGTTCGTGCCCCGGTCCGGGAGGACCCCACATGCTGCGGAGCGGCTGGGCCCGTGAGCCATGGCTGCTGAGCCTGAGCGTCCGGAGCCTGTGCTCCGCAACGGGAGAGGCCACAACAGTGAGAGGCCCGCGTACCGCAAAAAAAAAAAAAAAAGTAGGTCAAACTAAAGTCCATGATTTCTAGACTTTAATCTGTAAATATACTTGCACATGTATGCACAGCACATGTACAAGAACATGCATGCATTGCAGCACTGTGTGTAACGGAAGATACTGACACAACCTAAATAATAGGGGACTGGTAACTTATGGTATATCCATACAATGGATACCATGCAGCCATAGCTCTATCTCCAAGATATCATTAAGTTTAAGGAATTCCTTGGTGGTCTAGTGGTTAGAACTCTTGAGCCCCCCACTGCAGGGGGCCCAGGTTCAATCCCTGGTCAGGGAACTAAGATCCCCCAAGCCATATGGCACAGCCAAAAAAAAAAGAAAAAACAAAACCCCCCAAAACCAAGATATCATTAAGTTTAAAAAGCAAGTTAGAGAACAATATCTCTATGTATATATGATACATAGAAGATATATATGCTCATTTATACATATATCTCTGAAAGATATGCAAGATCTCAGAAATAGCGGTTGTTTCTAGAGGACTGGGGCAAGGAACTTTTCACAGTATGCCCTTTTGCATTTTTGTACTATATGCATACTACTTTTTATATACATAGCTCTGCCTAAGTCAATGAGTTAATGCACTGTGTAACACCACTGCAATGCATAATACAAGGAGAATGAAATATGTATTACAATAAAGATGTAAAGGCATATGGAAACACAGAAAAGTTGTAGATGTTGAAAAATTGAAAATGTTGAGAGGAAACGAGGAACTTCAAGCCATACTTCAGATGAGGCACCAATAATTTGTCATTACAAATAAACATCCTTTTTCCTAATACTTCTTCCTGTAGGTTATAAAAACAAGAGGGCAGTTGGGGTATTTGTCTAGTGACTAGGGCAAACATGCAGGTGAGGTATTTCCCAGACGGTGATGAAAGAAAAGCCCCTCCTGGCATGCTTAAGACTTGGCTGGCCTACTTGATGGAAGATGAGATGGAGGAGTGGAAGCCAGGAGCCTAGGGTATATAGTCCTGGCTTTGCCACTAATTCACAGTGTGACCTTAAGCAAGTGAACCTCTGGATCTATTGTCCATCTATAAAATGAGAGTGTAGATCCTAAAAGACAAATTTAAAAAATCAAACGGAAAGGTTGGATTAATAAATGCAACTGTGTCCAAGCTAAATCAACTTATGAAATTCCTTTGTTTTAAAATATACCTTATAACATTTTGAAATATTTTGTTGATATGCTAAGGTATTTCAGAGGAGCTTAATAAATAAATGTAAGAGTGTTTTGTCTACGGCTTCCAAGTCACTACAGGAGTGCAATAAGAAGTAGGAAAGAGAGGGAGTGACAGATTCTGTTTGGGAGATTGAATAAATAATTCTAAGAGAAAAAAAATCAAATGGACAATTCCTATCAGGGAAAAAATTTCACAAAATCGTGGAAAAATATTCAGCCTTCCCATTAAGCAAAAGGAATATAAATGTGAGATTTTATACCTATTGAGGCAACAACAAAATCAACATCCCATACCACGGGAATTCTGTTAAAACCAGTATACACATTAATATGTTAGTAATTTACAAAGCATTCTGGAAAATACGGCATGTTTATATAACTGAGCCATAGAGATATTCCTACCTTTTGACTCAGTAACTGCATTTCCCAGGAATTTATCTTGAGGAATACTTAACAGATACAAAAATATATATACACGAAGACACTAATTCATTTGAATGTTGTAATAATAAAAGAAAAAAACCTAGGCAAATGGTTTAATATGGGCACATCAACATGAAATATTGTACATCTATAAGAACCATTTTGAACACTAGAAATGTTTGTTAAAAACAAAATGCTACTATGTTCAATGTAAATAGAGATAATATATAATTTCATTTAGAAGGAAGAACTATGGGTACCTTATTATTTAATCAGTATTTAATATTCTCGAACTGGCTTTTCAATTCTACTAAAAAGAACGTAAGAATGAATTTGAGGAAGTAAATCACTTGACCTCTGAGGTCTGTGATTCTAATAATTCTCTGATATGGCACTGGAGGCTCTGCTGTGAGCTTTCCTTTAGTAGGCAAGAAAACAGATCAGATAAATCTTCAGAATAGACAAGACTCTGGTACAGCAAGCTGAGGCCCTTGCAATTTGGAGTCAGGGACATATAGTGGGTTTGTTTTTTTCTCCTCTCACACATAAACTAACGTATAAACTGAATTTTGTGTGATTTATAAAAATACTTTTAGACATATACTACACCTACACCGACATCTGAGTAGAAAAGCTTAAGAGTGATGAGAAAAGATGTAAAAAGGATTAAGCACAGATCTTAGAACAGGGAGGGAGCCTTGAGATAATTCTAGTACAACTTCATTTTACAGATGAAAAACACTGATGCTTAGAAAGGAAACATATTACACGTAGAGAAAATGCAACTTGGAGAAGATAGGGGAAAAAAATAAGAGTGGTGGACGGGGGAAGGGAAAAAGGTAAAGGCAGAAAGTAAATACAGTCAATGTGTATGTGGGTGATAAAGCGGAGGAAGGCTACTACCACAGGGTGAAAAGTGACTGCTAAGACCTAGAAGGTGGCTGTCTTAGGTTTCACACACGGTCCTGTACATCTATCCTGGTATTTAATTAGCCCACACAAGGTGCAGATCTAACAGACGTACTCTTCTAACTCAAAATGAAGGTACAGCCTTTCAAGTCCGAAAGATTAATGCTAAACGAGATCTTTAACCATGGAACATAGAACACTGTTTAAAAACAAGGTAGAGAAATTGGTATCACACCGGCTTTTTCTGGTTTCTATATAAAAAAGGATGTTGAAAGATAATTTATTTAGATTGTACTGATTTTCTTCCTCCGAGCTCTTTTTTAGGTATCAATTGTGACTTTTCAATAAAAAAATTTAAAATCTGCTAATTTAGATGGAAAACAAACTGTTTTCATATAGTTTCAGAAGGACTCTGAACTGGTTCATTCAATCTGTACAAGTTATGTACATGTATATACTCTTTCAGAAATCAACAAATTTAATCTATATGTAAGCTTCTGAGATGAGATTGCCTGAAACGTTTGCAACACTCTCATTTTAAGGGGATGGTTTAGTGCCATTGGTATGCTGATGGCCACAGCTATTTTGTGTCCAGAGGGTACTAGTCACTGTCCTTCTGTTTGACAGATTGTACTGATGGAAGGCTGATCCAAGGATAAGACAGTGCTTGTCCAAGTTGGGATTTTGCCTTGAGCATTGAACACATCAGATTTTAAAAGTAAAGTTCAACTTACATCTCATTTTTGATGTTATACAATACGTGGCTTACTGGCACACATTAAAAAATCAAGTTTTTACTTTTTTTTTTTTTTTTTTGCGGTACGCGGGCCTCTCACTGTTGCGGCCTCTCCCGTTGTGGAGCACAGGCTCCGGACGCGCAGGCTCAGCGGCCATGGTTCACGGGCCCAGCTGCTCCGCGGCACGTGGGATCCTCCCGGACCGGCGCATGAACCCGTGTCCCCTGCATCGGCAGGCGGACTCTCAACTACTGCGCCACCAGGGAAGCCCAAGTTTTAACTTTTAATGACTGTATCAAGCAACTTATTTAGCTCTACTTCAATAAAATAAAGACTATATTAAGCAATTTATCATTACTTTGTTTTTTTCCTTGTTGGACTTCAACATCTTGGTAACCTTATATCAAATCACGAGAGATATATACCTCATTTTACACAAGATATATTTCAACAATGGTGTGTAAACTGGATTTATGAACTGATTTCTATCTTATATTATTATTTATAAAATGTTTATGGTAACTTCCAAATTATCTTCAATTAATATTTGATGCCAAACATTTAGGTTTTAGGCTGTATTTAGTTTCCCTTCTATTACCCGCCCTACTCCCAACAAGTGGTTAATAGTTTATTTAAAACAACTCTACACTAGGAACGTTTTCTACTTAGAAAAATCACATAGTAAGACCAAGAGCACTAGGAAGACCTTAAAGAAATGTGTTTTAAAGGTGCCAGATGTAAAATCTTAGAAGCAAAGTGTGGGAGGAATTATAGTAAAAGCTTAAAACCTAACGTTTTTTAACAAGACTGAAGAAGTTTATCATAAGTATTTAAGAATCATATCAGTACACATTAACATATCACAACTAAGCATTTATTACACTGTTTAAGAAGGGAAGCAAGTGCAGTGGTATTTTAGAAGCTATATCTTTTTTTAATGTAATATATGCTCATAGACTCTAAACAGTATTTTAAAATATACAATCTCTCCAAAAGAAAATATTTAACTAAAGATAACTTTTAATGTAAGTAAAATGTTACAAGATTTTAAAATTAAAGTCATCATCTGATTTTTCACAACACATGTACAGAAATTTTCAAACTTCCTGTACAGAGAAGTATAACCTCTACTCTTGAGCAAGGCGTTCAATAACACGTCGATAATCTTCCACAAGTTCCTGAAAGCTTTCTTCCAGCTGTTCATGTTGCATGCTTATTTCTATTTGGTTCATCTGGTTTGTCAGTTCTTCTGGTCTGAGACATTTTCTCATTTTAGCAAGATCTCTCTGTTTTTTCTAAGCAACAAACACAATTATTGGTTAGACTAAGAAAGCTAATAAAATTCTAATATAAAGAAATATAAGTCTCCAATGTTAAAAATAATAGTAGAAGGAATATGCCCAAATTTGTCCCATACATTTTTTCTTAAGGAAGCCTAAACATAATGTTAACCATGAATTATAAACTCTCTAAAAGGAAGGTTCCAGAAAATGTGTAATTTGTGTCAGTTAATGGTAAATATAGATATGTGACTAACAGCCCCCTCTCCAAAGCATAATAAAGAACTGGCCAGTACAGACACTCAAATACTTCTTTAATAAAAAAAAATATATTAACTGAAGAAAGACAACTGAGATTAAGTGCTATTATTTCATCTCACTATTTAATCATTAATTACATTAATTTTCATTCCAAACTGGCTTCTGCCACTAGGCTCATTTATGAGTTCCCTTACCCAGAGATGTATTTATGGACCACATGTTAATTTCAACATAAATTGTTGGAAGAGTTTCAGAAAGATGAGCCCAAAACTGTCACTGTTTTTTTTTTTTTGGCGGTATGCAGGCCTCTCACTGTTGTGGCCTCTCCCGTTGTGGAGCACAGGCTCCGGACGTGCAGGCTCAGCGGCCATGGCTCACAGGCCCAGCCACTCTGCGGCATGTGGGATCTTCCTGGACTGGGGCACGAACCCGTGTCCCCTGCATTGGCAGGCGGACCCTCAACCACTGCACCACCAGGGAAGCCCTGTCACATTTTAAAAAACAATATTAACTAGCATTTACTGAGTCTCTACTGTCCAGACATACATTATCTTATTAAACCCTCTCCATTTTACTGAGAAGGAAACCACCATGCTGAGGAGTTTGCACCACACTGAGGGGCTGGTAACAACTTTTAAACAGGACACTGTATCAGAACAATACTGTTAGTAATGCTGAGGACAGGACTGGGGGGCCAGGTCAGCAGCTCCTGCAGCGCTTCAAGTAAGAGATGATGAAAGTCTAGACCAAGTCAGTAGCAGCAGAGATGGAAGGAACAGAACAGATTTAGGGAAGAAAACACTGGGTGATGTGGGGAAAGAAGAATGAAGAAGGACTCCAAGATTCCTGGGTGGGTGGCAACACTGCATTATATAAAACACTGTAATATATGAAACCTTCATACATTTTGGATAAACTGTTCTAGATTATATCAATCCTCTTTTATTAAAGCATATAACGAAGAGATAACTCTACATAGAGAACAGGAATCACATATATTAACTCATGTAATCCTAACAACTCTATAAGACAGGCACTATAATTTTCTTCAATTGATAAAGAAAAAAAAGGTGCAGGAGTTAAATAACTTATGGAGGTAGCAAGCTGAGAAGCCAGGATTCAGCTCTTAATGATCTGATTGGAAGTCTGTATTCTGAGTCCCTATATCTAACTGACTTCCAAAGACATTAAAAAAAACCCCCACAAAACCCTAAAAATGGTATCTTAAATCCATCCTAAAAACTAATAAATGTCTCCTTAAAGGAAACCCTAATAATTCTGGAATATAGACATATACAGTGCTTCTCAAACTTAAATGTGCACAAAGATCACCTGGGAACCTTGTTAAAATGCAGATTCTGATTCAGCAGGTCTAGGGTGGGGTGAGATTCTACAGTTCTAACAAGTTCCCAGGTTATGTTAATGTTGCTGATCTCCCCCCCGACCCCTCCCCCCCAGCACGGCTTGGGGGATCTTAGTTCCCCAACCAGGGATCGAACCGGTACCCCCTGCAGTGGAAGCGCAGTCTTAACCACTGGATCACCAGGGAATTCCCAATGCTGCTGATCTTCTAACCACACTTTGAATATTCTAGAGAAGTGATGAGAATTCAAATTTATTGCTCCCAAGGCCTGGAAAGACAGTATATTTCTTACTCTTCAATCATGTGGATGATAAATGCTTTGTTTCTGCTGTAGAAGTTATTTTTTCTGCCAAGAGGCGCAACTGCCCTATATGAGAACATCTAAGTTAAGGAAACAGCTCAGGAACTAAAGGGTTATGCATCCAAAAATTATTGTGGTATGTGGTAGGAATAAAAGCTATTTTTCTAAACTGCTAACCAGTTATAACATTTATGAAATAATCTAACCATACTGCTTGAATATGCCTCCAATCATATTAAATTCTTATATACAACAGAACCATCATATTAATTCTTAAATATTTCTTGACTATCAATTCTGTTCCAAATAACCTATAGAATGAATCTTGTGCCAGTAACATACTGTTTTAAATTATCTTGTTTTTAAATCTCTACGAGTGCTTACTTCCCCAATTTATCTCCCCCTTCCTTGCCACCTTCAATTTCTTCATTGTCAGTTTTTTTCAGATGGATGTCACAATTAATCTCTATTATAATTTTTATGGGCATGGCAGTACATCTCTGAATTAAATTTAAGAGTTCTAAGTACCTTGGAATAAAAACTACATGTACTAGCTTTATGGAAAAATGTGAAACTATTATATAGAAGCTCCTCATGAGCATGTAAACTGTGGTTCAATTTTTAAAATAACTTGTTTACTGTTCAGGAATATTAAAATAACTTTAATATTCCTGAAACTATATATACACAACACTTTGTATATGTATGAAATATTACAAATTAATCTTTTAAATAATGTGTTTAAAAAAAAAATTAAAAAAAATAAACTGGGACTTTTCTGGTGGCGCAGTGGTTAGGAGTCCGCCTGACAATGCAGGAGATGCGGGTTTGATCCCTGGTCCCGGAGGATCCCACATGCCGCGGAGCAACTAAACCCGTGCACCACAACTACTGAGCCTGCGCTCTAGGGTCTGTGTACCACAACTACTGAGCTGACATGCTGCAACTACTGAAGCCCACGCGCCTAGAGCCCGTGCTCCATAACAAGAGACAAGAGAAGCCACTGCAATGAGAAGCCCACATACCACAATGACGAGTAGCCCCTGCTCGCCACAACTAGAAAAAGACCACGCGCAGCAACGAAGACCCAACACAGCCAAAAAAACCCCCAAAAAACAAAAAACTGATTTGGGGCTTCCCTGGTGGCTCAGTGGTTGAGAGTCGCCTGCCAATGCAGGGGACGCAGGTTCGTGCCCCGGTCCGGGAGGATCCCACATGCCGCGGAGCGGCTGGGCCCGTGAGCCATGGCCGCTGAGCCTGCGCGTCCGGAGCCTGTGCTCCGCAACGGGAGAGGCCACAACAGTGAGAGGCCCGCGTACCGCAAAAAAAAAAACAAAAAACAAAAAACAAAAAAACTGATTTGGGGAACACCTCTATCCAGCAAAGTGACATACATTGGGAGTACAAATTAAATACTGAAAGACAGAACTCCTTAAGATTGAAATAGACCTCCTGTAGGCTCAGAATAATTCTCACCCTCCAAAAATAAAAAGTTAATTCCTTCATAGATTAGGGCTGTTGCTAATTTTAATTAATGCAGACAAATTAAAGATGGTATTAGTGTCAATTTATTTATGTTAACATTTGGCTTTAACACATGTAATGTGTTAAAGGTCCAGAAAACAATTCTTCCTTCTTGCCTAGTTTTCACAGGTTCCAAGAGGGTTTACAAATATAATCTCAAAAATGCCACCACTTCTAAGGGTTCCTTAATTTCTGTCTGCTGAACTAGTCTCTTTTGTGAACTAAAGAGATAAGGTTCTTTTGTAAGAATTTAAAAATAGTAATGGTGTGGAGGCATTGACGAGTCCTAAGACTTCTCAAAATATTATCTTTAGGGCTTCCCTGGTGGCGCAGTGGTTGAGAGTCCGCCTGCCGATGCAGGGGACACGGGTTCGTGCCCCGGTCCGGGAAGATCCCACATGCCGCGGAGCGGCTGGGCCCGTGAGCCATGGCCGCTGGGCCTGCGCGTCTGGAGCCTATGCCCCGCAACGGAGAGGCCACAACAGTGAGAGGCCCGCGTACCGCCAAAAAAAAAAAAAAAAAAAAAAAGATTATCTTTAAAAACATGTACAATGCATTGTATTTCTTTCTCTTCAGTTCCTCACTATGGAGGCATTTCCATTTTAGAGAAGCCTAATACCCAGACGTTAATAAGCTGTCGACACTCACACAATTAGTAAAAGGTAGAACTAGACCTCAAAATGGAGTTTTCTGATTCCAAATCCAATATTATAAAAATGATTCTAAATTTTATACTTGTAAACCAATTATGAATTAAAATATGCCCATGAGAGCTTCCCTGGTGGCGCAGTGGTTGAGAGTCCGCCTGCCGATGCAGGGGACACGGGTTCGTGCCCCGGTCCGGGAGGATCCCACATGCCGCGGAGCGGCTGGGCCCATGAGCCGTGGCCGCTGGGCCTGCGCATCTGGAGCCTGTGCTCCGCAACGGGAGAGGCCACAACAGTGAGAGGCCCGCATACCGCAAAAAAAAAAAAAAAAAAAAAAAAAAAAGCCCATGAAACACTATAAAAACTTTAATGCTAAAAATCAAGCAGCTGTACCAACTTTTCTTTTTTTAGCCAAATTGTTCAAATTTATTTTTTGAACACCTGAAAATTACTTCTGTACTAATAGAGTTTCTTTTTGTGCTTTTAAAAAATGATTCTAGTTAATACAGGTTATTTTTATCCCTTCTTGGCACTGATACAAATGAATTATCAGTGTTTACAACTTTTAAAGTAAGGTACAACTACTTCTAATAGCTACCCAAAAAATTTCTTAGTGGGACAGTGTGATTAAGCTGATACAGAAACTTGAGCCCTCAAATAAAGGCAGCACAGAACTGGTGGACTTTGCTATCAGTAAATAATTTCATACCTCAGTAATAACTTATGACAATCTAAATTATAATTTCTTTTCATAAAATGTGTTGAAGTAAAAATGGAAATTCTAAACTCCAAACTTTCCCCATTTGGCATACATTTTAAGACCTAAAAAAATTTGAAGCCACACTCAATATTAAGCAATTTTACTTTATTCTTAAATATAATTTTGCATTTGAGAATGCTGTGATAGCACAACGAAGTATATGAGTATCAACTTGGAATGACAAATTGGAGAAAATCACTTGCGTACATTCAACAAAGAAATCTTATAACTCCTCCCATGCCTATAGGGCATTCAACTATTTCTAGGCTTTTACTAAGTTTGTGGTAAGTTTTCAACCACATTGTGGCTATCAACCCAAAGTAGGGGAGAGGACCCTCAAGATTTCTTGGTTTTCTCAATGAGAAAGAATACTGGATAACTAAACTCATTAAAATGTGCATATTATAACTAGGGTTTGAGCAAGTATCTGAAGAATTTATAATTTGTGTATGAGCTTTAGTGCAAGGATGGTAATACCCCTTTTGGCTGTTAAGAATTTACAGAGTTTAATAACCAGTCTTTGGTTGTCTTTTAGATAAGGTGAACTTGCTAGACAGGTGAGGATACTTAATATAAAAAAAATCATCATTCTTTAAGAGTAGACAATACTTGCTTTTATGAACTACAGAAATTCCCATTGTTTGGCATAACTTCATGACTACTATATATACTTAGAATTCATTCTCTCTCATTTGCTACATCTGCCTATATAAAATATCACAAGTATCTGAGATGCATAATTCAATTATTTTACTTTACTAAAACAGTTTTAATACTCTTAAATGTTGTCATAACACCTAATTATATTGTTCTACATGCCTAATTTCATCATAAAGAAATTTTCTAGCTAACAAATTAATATTAAAGATCAAAATCTTTGGAAAGTACCATTTCTACCAATTTTCTGATGTTTCTGAATTGATAAACATAAGGATTGATAAAGAATAAAATGTTACTTCAGACAATTTTTGGGAACAGAGACCATTATAATTTATTACAACCTGTTATATGCAGATGGTAGTTCATAAGATAGAAAATCAATCCATTAAATTGCTTAATAAAATGGCACTATGAAGAAAAAAATATATATGAATTCGAGATACAAGGATTTATAGTCATAGGCAAATAATTATTTTTATATTCAGAATGTGATATGTTTAGAATTACAATAACAAATTAGGAAATACGGTTGCACTGCAAACAAGATGTGATAAAGGAAAAGAGCTGGGATTCAACGAGTAGTACGACCTATATACCATCAACATTCAAAAGACTGGCTCTATAAAGCAGAATCTATGATAAATAAAACTTGGATTAATTTAGAAAAATCAGGGACTTCCCTGGTGGTCCCATGGCTAAGACTCTGCGCTCCAAATGCAGGGGGCCTGGGTTCGATCCCTGGTCAGGGAACTAGATCCCACATGCCGCAACTAAGACCCAGCACAGCCAAATAAAATAAATAAATATTTAAAAAAAAGAAAAATCAGAACTATGTGTACTTGATACATTAAGTACTCATTATTAATTGACTTTCTCTTTCAATCTTAAGACAGATTCGAATTTGTCATTTATGTTCTCAGCTACTGTGCTGTATAAGTCTCTAGGTATAGTGTATTCAAATGCAGCAACCACATGTCAGGTGCTCAATAATTAGTTGTTGAATAAATAAATGAATATTCTCTCCAATCAGATTACTGCCCAGCTACAAGAATCACAGCAAATCCTCCTCCACACAAGCTGGCGTGGACAATATCTACCTTAATAACGGCCAAATGATGATGAAGCCAGACCTGATCTAGGAGGGGAGATTTTTGAGCTAGAGGAAAATAAAGGAGATGAAAAAAAGCGGGGGGAATGGAGCAAGAATAACAACAACAACAACAATAACAAAAAAAGAGGTAAACAACACTAAGTTGCAATTTCAGCTATGGTCAAATATAGAGGTTACAAATGGCAATCAAGGCCATATATAGGAAGAAAGGAGCAAAGGTAAACAGAATATATATGACAAATGGGAAGACAATTAGAAAAAACTAACAAGATAACTTTGTTAGGGAAGATTCTGGGCATTCAGGTTTTAAAAAGATGCATACAAATGAAAGAAAAAAATAATCGTGAGTAGACTATCCTTGGGATTAATTTTTAAGTGAATGGAAACAGATTTATAGCTTACATTGGAAAATTATGACAGGGAGAATTCTTATAACTAACTGGAAGAATATTTTCACTTTTGTAAAAGTTAATTTAGCAAAACGATTTGGACTCTCCCATACATTGGCATTTGCTAGATTTTCTTCTTTATTTTAAACAGTGACAAGAATATAATGTTTAAGACTCTTGAAAGTCCTACCTTATATGGGCTAATTAGTCTTCTTTTAATATCCAGTCTATAGCTTCTGTATTGTTCAGCATCACTCATGTCAGTTACCAGTAGTCGAAGAATTTCATAAACCCGTCTGGCATGTTGCTAATAAACCAAACAAAAGAAAAATATGAACATTTCAAATTACAAAATAGTAACACTTTCCCAAAAGAACACAGCATATATTGAATATCTGTCATAGGCCAGAAATTGTGCTAGGTGCCAGACAAAAAGCAATAAAAGATATATAATCTCTGTCCTCAAGGAGCTAGCAGTCTAGTGGGTAACACAAATGACTAAGGTATGGTTAATTTAATGATAGAAATATGCATAGGATATTATGGTAGCACAGCCTGGGAATGGGGGAAATGTTAGAAGAGGATTCCTGGGGGAATAAAACCTGAGTGAATCTTAAAGGAACGGGAGCATGCTATACTTGAAAGAGGCGAGGGCACTATGTGTGTGTGCATGTCGCATGCACACACATGCAGAAGCAGTTTGACACTGCTCGAGCACAAACAAAAAAAACGCGAGGAGTAGCAGCAGAGTGAGGGTGGAGCAAGAGCACTGAGCCTTACATACTGGGTTAAAGAGCTGGGTTTTATCTAGTTGGTAACAGGTTTGAGTTTTAAATAAAGCATTTTCTCAGCTACATAAAAATGGTAGCAAAAGAAGGGGCGGGAGACCAATTAGGAAGCTCAGTTATTAAATCAGGCAAAAAATGATGAGGTGGCGCAGTGGTTGAGAATCCGCCTGCCAATGCAGGGGACACGGGTTCGAGCCCTGGTCCGGGAAGATCCCACATGCCGCGGAGCAACTAAGCCTGTGCGCCACAACTACTGAGCCTGCGCTCTAGAGCTCGCGAGCCACAACTACTGAAGCCCGCGTATCTAGAGCCCGTGCTCCGCAACAAGAGAAGCCACCGCAACGAGAAGCCCGTCAACTAGAGAGAAGCCCACATGCAGCAATGAAGACCCAATACAGCCAAAAAAAAAAAAAAAAAAAAGACAAGGGCATGAACTGAGATAGCACAAATAAGAATACTAAGGGACCAAGGATTCTAGAAATATAGAAGAGTTAAGACTGGCTGTGGAGGAGGGTATGGAATAACAGTTTTCAGAGTAGGAGAGATTTAGGAGGCAGCAGAACATATAAATCTGAAGAAAATTCTAGTCTAAGGGTAAGGATTTAAGCAATATCAGTATACAGGGCAAGAGTTTAAACCATAAGACTAGTTAATGGTTAAGATCACCCAAGGAAAACATACACAGTGAAGACAGGGGAGAGGTCAGAACCCTGTAGTATAGTGACAGTTAAGGAGCAGACAAAAAACAGAGAAAAACAGTCAAAGAAATATGAGAAGAATCAGGAAGTTTGGGTAACACTGAAGCCAAAGGAGTAGGCCTACAGTTCTCCTATTTCTGTCATTTCACTTACCTATTTATTGGGAGTGGGGAAGAGGTCAGGTATATAGAAGTTGAGAAGATAACATTGAACTTTCTGGAAGAAACACTTGAGCTGAGCCTGAAAAAATGAGTACTACCTGGCCAAGCAAAGATGGAGGAACAGGAGAAGGGGAGTATAAGGGCAAAGGGAGCAGCTTATATACAGGGACATAAAAGGAGGAAAGTTGTAGCATAGTTGGGAAATAACAAGAAGTTCAGCAAAGCCAGAGCGTGTGGGAAAGCGGTAGGAAGCTGAGGCTAGCAAGGTAGGCAGGGGCCAAATTATGATGGGATCTGTGTGCCATACTAAGGAGTTTTAATCCCAATAATGTGCTCATATTCTCTTTCTTTTAAAGGCTGAGCTATTAAATAAATTCTCATTAATAAAGGTTTAATACAGTCTGGAAATATAAATTATTTCTAAAATCACATTTTATCTTAAAGCCAGGAAGCCATTAAAGTGTTTTTATGCAGGAGAAGATGGAAAGTTTCAATTTAAATTAAGTTTCTTGTTGAAGGTCAGTGACTAGTAAACTTTTGGTATACAGTTTTGGAGCTCAGGAGGAAAATTTGGATTGAAGATTTAAATGAGCTCTTCCAGGTAGAATTAAGTAGAATGAGAAGAAATGAGGACTGGATAAAAAACTCTGGGGAAGAATTATATTTAGGGAGCAGTAGAAGCTAGTAGACAGTATCTCAAAAAAAGATGAGCACAGTGGTTAACTGGAAAACCAGGAACTGTAGTACCTTAGAAGCCAAGGGAGGGGAGGTCAATAGTATCAAGTGCTAGTCCTTTTTTTTAAAATTTTGTTTATTTTTTTACACAGCAGGTTCTTATTAGTTATCTATTTTGTACATATTAGTGTATATATGTCAATCCCAATCTCCCAATTCATACCACCACCACCACTAATTGCTACTCCTTATTACTGGAATACTCTTCATCCCTCATACGTTTATAATCCAAAACCTACCCATTCTTCAAGGCTTAGATCAAATGCATCCCTTCTATGAAATACTCTGATTTCTTGCTTACATAAATATAACAAATTCCTCTGAACTCCCATATTATTTTTTCTGTACTTAAGATATTTACTACTTTAAAATTCAAACAAACATATATAGAAGTATAAAAAGTGAAAGTTAAGTGTTTTATTCCAACCCTCCTCCCCACCAATACAGTCTCCAGGGGCATTAACTACTTTACCAGTTTAGATAAACATTTTCTTAAAAAGCAAAAATAAGATCCTACTATCCATCTTTGTTCTCCTTGTTACACTTAATATAGCCATGAAATCAATTATCTTTCCATTCTATTAATGAGAAAATTGAAGCACAAGGAGGTAAACTAAATTGCCCTAAGAGCAAGTGGTGAAGCCAAATTTGACCCCAGGCAATTTGGCTTCAGGGCCTGTATTCTTAATGTATTTGCAATGTTTAAATTACATATGTACTTAAAAAATTTTTTTTTCAAAGTTTGAATGTTTTCCTCCTACAGACTAAAAGTACCTTATTTATTTTGAACTTCTGTTGAGCCTCTATTGCCATATCTTCACTGAATCCTTGCATTAACTTTTCCCGGGAAAAACAGGGCAAATCTTGACAAAGCTTCACAAGCACAAAGTCTCTTAATTTCACATAGCTTTTGGATGGATCTTCCGCTAAAGAAATAAAGCAGGATAACATTTCCCTTACCTAACATAACTTCTTCATCATTTGCAACCTCAATATACATGCTAAGCTTAGAAAAGGCAAATATTCTTAAAAGAATTATACATATATACAAAAGTTACAACGTGAAAGGATTATTCCTTATAAATCAAACAACAGCAAGCACTATTATCTTTGTCAAATAAAATTATAGATGCAATCCTTTCGCAAATACATACATATTATTTGTGAAATTAGAGCTACTCCTTTTCAAATGTAAACTTTTTGACTGGTTTGTTATCATATATATGTACCTTAGTTTTATTTTCAGTTAAAGCAGCTGTATAAACAAGAGATTCAAGTTTGCATAATCAACTCCAAAAGCAAGTATTTTCTGATACCTAAGGGTTCCAAAGCTCAATTTATAACTCCTTTACTTTAATAACCTTTATAGTCTGCTAGGCTTCTTTCACCCAGTTAAAAAAATTCTTCCTTTTACAAAACAAATCTTTTTTATTTAGAGAATAAAATGAAAATATGATTTTGATTATTTCTTCATTGCATCTGGATAGCACAGATGTTCCTTTATGTTTGTCTATGTTAGCTACATTAGACTAAGTAGTGGACAAGGAAAATATCAAAACATGATAGGTAGAAAAAATACTGCAGCCAGAGAACATGTGTTTGAGTCCCAGTTCTGTCATTCACAGATGTAGGACTTTAGGCAAATTACCTCACTTCTCTGAGCCCTCATTTTCTGATCTGTAGAAGACTTGAAACAAAGAATGTTAACGTCTGAGCTAGTTCATAGTTCACAAGACAGTTTTGTTACAATATCAATACTCTACAAATTATTCAATGCAATCCCTATCAAAATCCCAGCTGGCTTTTTTTGTTGCAGAAATTAACAAGCTCATCTTAAAACTGATATGGAGATGCAAGGAACTCAGAATAGCCAAAACAACCTTGAAAAAGAACAAAAGTTAGAGGACTCAGATTTCCTGATTTCAAAACTTACTACAAAGCTACAGTAATGAAGACAGTGTGGTACTGACATAGGATGGACATGTAGATCAGTGGAACTGAGTTGAGAGTTTAAAATAAACCCATACATTTATGACCCATTAATTTTTTTTTTTTTTTTTTTTTTTGCGGTACGTGGGCCTCTCCCGTTGCGGAGCACAGGCTCCGGACGCGCAGGCTCAGCGGCCATGGCTCACGGGTCCAGCCGCTCCGCGGCATGTGGGATCCTCCCGGACCGGGGCGCGAACCCGTGTCCCCTGCATCGGCAGGCGGACTCCCAACCACTGCGCCACCAGGGGAAGCCCTATGACCCATTAATTTTTGAGAAGGGTGCCTAGACAATTCAATGAGAGAAAGAATAGTCTTTTAACAAATGGCACTTGGACAACTGGATCTCCACAGCAAAAAGAATGAAGTTGGTTGGATCCCTTTTCCTCACACAATACACAAAAATTAACTCAAAACGGATCATAGACCTAAGTGTAAGAGGTAAAACTACAAAGAGGAAAACATAGGAGTAAATCTTCATGACTTTTGGTTAGGCAATGGTTTCTTAGACAACAAACCAAAAGCACAAGCAACTAAAGAAAAAGTAGATAAATAGGACTATATCAAAATTTATAACTTTTGGGACTTCCCTGGTGGCACAGTGGTTAAGAATCCGCCTGCCAGTGCAGGGGACACGGGTTCGAGCCCTGGTCCAGGGAGATCCCACATGCCACGGAGCAACTAAGCCAGTGCGCCACAATTACTGAGCCTGCACTCTAGAGCCCATGAGCCACTACTACTGAGCCTGCGAGCCACAACTACTGAAGCCCGCATGCCTAGAGCCTGTGCTCTGCAACAAGAGAAGCCACTGCAATGAAAAGCCCATGCACCACAACAAACAGTAGCCCACGCTTGCCACAACTAGAGAAACCCCGCACAGAGCAACGAAGACCCAGCGCAGCCAAATTAATTAATTAATTAATTAAATTTTAAAAAATTGTACACTTTAAATAAGTGGATTGTATGACATGTTAACTATATCTCAATAAAGCTGTTTATAAAAGCATCTGAGCTAAGGGTAATGTTTTATGATTGAGTCATTTATTCATTCAATCCATATGTACTTAAATACCATCTTTATGCTTCTATGCAGCACTTCATATACATGTAATTATTAGGTAAACATTATATGACCGTGGCTTTAAGGTGGTAAAGTGAAATTCTGTCATGGCATCAGTTTGTTATGAAATTATGATCTATCAGGAATGTACATATAATAAAATCAACAGTAAACAAAATAACAAATGCAGATCTACAAAGAAAATCACCAAATAAACATAAGATTGTAATGTAATTAGTTACTTTATCTCATTCTTCAGTCTTTTCCATATTAATCTGGTCACACCATGGAGTTATACAAGCCACCCAGAAATCTGAAGGACATTCTGATTCCTCTCCTATGTGATGCCACCAGTGTTTTTTTCAGCAACTACAATAACCTCCTCACTTGTACTCCGCAGCTTTATAAAATGTAAAGTGGACTGACATAAACCTAAATTAAAACCATTCAAGTGTACCAACATAACTGTAATCTGTGTCTCAAAAAGAAAGATGAGAGAAAGAGACAGAAAGAATAGTTGAAGAAATAATGGCCAAATGCTTCCTAAATTTGATGAAAAACCTTTATCTATACATCCAGGAAGCTCAACAAACTTCAACTACGAAAAACACAAAGAGATCCACATCTAAATACATTATAATCAAACTGTCAAAAGCTAGAGACAAACAGAAAATCTTGAAAGCCGCAAGAGGAAACAACTCATCAGAAACCATGGAGGCCACAAATCAGTGGGGTGATATATTCAAAGTATTGAAAGAAAAATACTGTCAGTCAAGATTTCTATATCCAGCAAAATTATCCTTCTAAATGGAAGTGAAATAAGGACATTCCCAGAAAAGCAGACTGAAGAAATGTGTTGCTAGCAGACCTGCCTTTCAAGAAATACTGAGGAAGTTCTTTAGGCTAAAGAAACATGGTACCTCAAGTCCACAAGAAGAAATTGAGAACACCAATAGTTATGAAGATAAATATAAAAACTGGAATAAATTTTTTTTTTCTCTCAACTGGTTTAAAGGACAATTACATGAAAAAATAATTATAAAACCAATGTTTGGCTTACAAGATATAAAGAGGCAATATCAATTTACGTAACAATAATAGCACAAAGGAGGGGAGAGAGAATAACTGTGATGGAGCAATTCATTTTACTGAAATTAAATATTAATCTGAATAGACTGTTATAAATTAAGATGCATATTGTAATCCCCAGAGCAACCATTAAGCAAATAACTAAAAAAAAAAAAACTTCAATAAAAATGAATAACAAAAGGGAAAAAAAGAAAACAAATAGCAAAGTGGCAGGCATAATTTCAACCATAGCAATAATTACATTAAGTGTAAACATATTAAACACTCCTATCAAAAGGCAGAGATTGTTAGACTGAATAAAAAAGGATCCAACTATATGCTATCTTCAAGAGAAACATCATAGATTCAAAGACAGGCTGAAAGTCAAGGATGAAAAAAGATATACCATGCAAACAATATGAGGTCTGGAGTGACCATATTAGTATCAGGCAAAATAGAGTTTAAGACATTACCCACCCCACCCCACCCCCACACAAATTAGGAAAAAATAGTTTAAGACAAAAAGATTACAGGAGAAAAAAGGGCACATTTTATCACAAGTTAACTCATAAAGACAACATTAAAATTATAAACATATACACAACTAATAAGAAAACCCCAAAATACATGAAATAAAAGCTAACAGAATTAAAGGGAGAAACAGACAATTCAACAAAAATAGCTGGAAATGTCAACACTATCCTCTCAATAATGGATAGAACAGCTTGAACAGCTCTATCAACCAACTTGAACTGATACTTATATAACATTCCACCTAACAAGAGCAGAATACACACTCTTTTCAAGTACATGTGCAACGTTCACCAGGATAGACTATATGTTGGGCAAAGGGTCTATAAACTATGGCGCAGTGGTCAAATCTCATCCATGGCCTGCTTTTGTATGACATGTAAACTAAGACTGGTTTCTAAATGGTTGTAAAAAACACAAAAAAACAAAAAACCAGTAAGACTGTGCAACAGAGAATTTATGTGGCTTGCAAAGCATAAAATATTTACTACCTAGTCCTTTAAAGAAAAAGTCTGTGGCCCCTACGTAGGCCATAAAACAAAACTCAATACATGAAAAATAACTGAAGTCATACAAAGCATGTTCTCTGACAATAATGGAATTAAATTAGGTATCAACAACAGAAGGAAATATGGGAATCCACAATATTTGGAAATTAAACAACATGTTTCCAAACAACCCATGGGTCAAAATGAAATCACAACGGAAATTAGAAGATATTTTGAACTGAATGAAATGAAAGCACAATTTATGAAAATTTATGTGATCAGTAAAAGCAGTACTTGTATTTATATATAAATATATATTTAAGTATTATTTAAATGTCTATATTAGAAAAGGAGGACATCAAATCAATAACCTAAGTTTCAATCTTCACTAGAAAAAGAACAAATTAAACTCAAAGCAATAAGGATAATGAAAATTAAAGTGGAGATCAACGAAGTAGAAAACAAATAGAAATGTTTATGAAAATATAAGGGATCCTGTATAACAAAACAATTTTGAAAAAGAACACAGAGGACTTTCACTTCCCAATTTCAAAACTTAATATAAAGGTCGAGGCTCTGCTGCCACTGGAGGCAGGATGCCCAGAGGGCAAAAGGGAGACCACAAAGGCTGGGCTAGGCAGTGTTTGAGTCCCAAGGAGACCGACAAAGAGCTCCAAGCTGAAAAGCAGGCGACCAGGGAAGAAGAGGACCAAGGAAAGAAGGTAGAGATGGGGCTGCAGGTGACTCCAGAAAGAAGAAATCTCTAGCCTCAGAAGACAGTGAGGATGAAGCTGACCACCAGCAAAGGTGTAGGAGGGCTCATTAACATCAAGAACCCCAACCAGGTGGCACAGACAATCAGACAGATCACGCAACTAGATCTAGATAGGCCAAAGGAGCTTTCAAGGAGAGAAGATGATGACATTGAGAAGAAAAAGCAGAAGAGCATTACATGAAAATGTATTTAGCGGGGGAAACGGAGCCGTCCAAGGCCACCTTGCCTGGCTGGTGATCGATCATTCAGAAAGAGCAGAAAGCAAGAGGGGCAGGAGGTTGCTAGGAAGAAAGAGGAAAGGAAAACAAATGATAATGCAACTCTGTCAGGAAATGAATGCAGTTGCTCACCCTGAACAAGTAAGCATGGCTTGTAGGAAGAAACACCAGGCAACTGGGTCCCACTGCCAGGACCTCTGCCCCGTCTTGCCCGCCCTACACCCTGGCACCACTGTAGTAGCCCCTCACAGCTAGGAGCCTCTCACTGCATGGGGCTTCCTCTTCATTATCTTACATGTAAAATCATTTGGGGGAAAAGGAGGACTGTGCTTCGGTGAGGGAACAGCTGCTACCTTTGAGACAAAAAATGAAGACTCTATTTCTTCTGGAACCATTTGAATGTTTTTGTTGCTTTTAGAATCTGGAACCTTTTTGGGACGGGCGTTGTGTGTCTGAGAGGTGGGGTAAGAAGAGTTTCCACTGGTCACATAGATTGCACCTCCGGGGTGGCTGTACCAGGGTCAGCTGCTGATGAGTTTGCGACAACCAGCCCTAGTCTGTGTCGTCTGGGTGCTCACTCAGAGAGGGACTATCTTCTGGGAGCCTGTGCCTCTGGGTCCCTGAGGGTCATGGCTCATCCCAGGCCAGGCCCCTCTGACTGAGGCCTCTCCTCTCTGCTCCATTCCCACCCACCTGGCCAGGGCCAGTACCCATTTCTAACTCTACTCATCAATCATTTGAAGAAACGTCTGTTTATTCTACAGCAACCAGGCTGAACATGCTCCACAAATTCAACTTACATATTTAACAGGTTAAACTTGACATTATCATTAAGGCAAAACATACACACACGAAAAAAACTCATATATAAAGCTACAATAAAAAATCAAGACAGCATTCTGAATAAACAGCCTCTGTTTCTTCAAAAAAGAAAAAAAATCAAGACGGTATGGTACTGGTAGAAGGATAGACATAGATCATTAAAGAGTCCAGAAATAAATCTTTACATTTATGGGCAACTGATTTTCAACAAACATACGAAGGCAATTCAATAAGGGAAAGGATAGCCTTTTTAACAAACTGCTGGGAAAACTGGATGGCCATATGTAAAGAAGATTAATTTAGAAACTTACCTCACATAATGCACAAAAATTACTTCAAAATGGATCACAAACCTCAATACAAGAGACTGGGGATGGGGACTGACTGCAAATGGACAGGAGGGAATCTTTTTACGGTGACAGAAATATTCTAAAACAGGTTGTAAAACTAGGCAAGTGTACTAAGAATACTGAACTGTACACTTAAAATGCATGAATTTAATGCTATGTATATCATACCTCAATAAAGCTGCTTTAATTAAATCTCTACTAAGTGACAAACTCTTAAGCAAGCATCTCTTTAAAAAAATGTTTTTAAGTGCTAATAGTGAGGCACATGCTTATTCAATATCAGTTTTTCTGGGGCTTCCCTGGTGGCGCAGTGGTTGAGAGTGCGCCTGCCGATGCAGGGGACACGGGTTCGTGCCCCGGTCTCGGAGGATCCCACATGCCGCGGAGCGGCTGGGCCCGTGAGCCATGGCCGCTGAGCCTGCACATCCGGAGCCTGTGCTCCGCAACGGGAGAGGCCACAACAGTGAGAGGCCCGCGTACCGGAAAAAAAAAAAAAAAAATCAGTTTTTCCAAGTCCACCTCTTCTTGAACTGGTTTAGAAAAAATAACTGTGCTGCTAATATCAGTTTAAAATAAAATTTCGTATGAGTGAAAGCTTAAGTAACTTAAGTAACTTATATACCCCCAGAATTTTAGGAAAAAACACATCAAAGGTAAAAGAATTACAGTTGAGAAAAATCTAAAAAACTCACTCCACAGTCTTATCTGAAATTTTCACATATACTAAAAAACTGTGCAAAAAAATTTCCACTTAGCTTTAAATAAGCCATTATAGACTAACAATATTTTGTTTGCAGCTTAATATAAGGGGCCAAGTCACACTCAGTCTTCCAGCACTTTAACTAAAGGTGTCAGCCTGAAAATGAACCTAAAATGGTAACACCCATTAATCTGTGACATCCTTCACAGATGAGTGACGCATTTAAAAGATGAAATTTGCTTGGATATAAATCTATAGTGATACGTGGGATCAAAACTTGAGTTTTTTCCCAAGTTAAATACATCATCTACCAACATAAATGCTCTTCTATCATTAAAAAAAAACCTTCATATTATAAAAAATTTATAGATAACACTCTAAAAAGCCATGTAACATATTCCAGTACTACAAGGAACGTTTAAAGGACAGATATAATTAGCTCTTAATATACAACTAATAGATTAATAATAGTGAGATATATTCTAGCCCAAGATCAATTTCTATTGCCAAATGCAACTCTCTTCATAATTCTGGAAGAAACAAATCACCAATTCTATATGTAAGGTCATACAACCGATATGTATTCAAACGCTGTATATCTTATGAATACTGACATCCTCAAAAGGAAGATGGCACATGATATAAAGAACTGTTTTCCAGTATTTTACTTTAAGTGCTTAAAAAAGGGAATTCCCTGGCAATCCAGTGGTTAGGACTCGGCTCTCTCACTGCCAGGGCCCGGGTTCGATCCCTGATTGGGGAACTAAGATCCTGCAACCCGAGAGGCGCGGCCAAAATAAAAAAGTGCTAAAAAAAAAAAATGGGTGGCAATTACACCACAACACCTATCTATCCTGTAACATAGGCCATTGCTGGTTAAGTTTTAATTTTTACTATATCTGGCTATATGTCAAGTAAGCAAAAGGCCATCTCAATATAAAGAATATCCTGGATTGCAAAGGGAAATTCAGAGCCTGATAAAGATCCAAAAAGTTTAAAAAATATACAAAATAATGGCGCTATAGGCAACTAAAACAACCAAAGAGTGGAAAATTCTGTACTTTTCTTTTTTTAAAGGACTGGGTATGGAAATTGAGGAGAAATATCTTAGAACAGCTGATAAGGCATATTTAGTAATTTATAATGCTAAGAAATGTTAACACTGAAAATAAAGGCCAATACCCAGTTTTCAAATTCACAAGTCCTTTAGCATGTTTAGCATTTTCTCTTTAGAGACTTCAGTTTGCAATGAATAAAGGCTACCATTATTGATGACTCTTCACTGAGATTTAAGAAATAAAATTCTTTATCTGCTAATTGGTGCTAAGTATCAAGGACTTTATTGGTTGGAGTAGACAGAAGAAAGTGGTTAAGAGGCTTCACAGAAACAACCCCTGCTGGCACATTACCCACTAGAGAAGACAAAGACTACTTATGTGAACTCTTAAGTCTCTAGATTAAAATCACCAAAAAAGTCCCTTCATGTAGTACCAAGTCCAAGCTCTATAAGTAAACAGAAGCTAAACAATTTTGAGCTTAGCTAAAAAGAAGTGTTATTGTTTGTATTATGTTTCTATAATTTTGCAAGTCACTAAGCTAGTGAAGGTGTCACTTAAACAATTTATAAATTTTGATATAAACTAACTTTAGTAATTACTTCTGTATCTCCCAAGTTTCCAAATCATTTAACAGTAGCAGTAAAGTTAGATGAAAAGATACATCAATTTTATAAACTGTCTGCCAAATAAACTGAACAAATAAGTCATACCACACTTGCAACATATATATGCCTAAGATTTCCCATTATATATTCAATTCATTATCCTCAATTTGTTCAATTAATGAGAACCTCATACTCAGAGATGCAATCCAATCCCACAAAGGCTTATGATTTAAAATGTAACCTTAAGCCATTTTTAAACAGTTCCAAAAAGACCTCAGGAGACTGCTGCTATTTAAAATAAAATAGTTATTTCTGACAAAACCAAAATTAGTAAAGAAGAGATTTTTTAGAAAGGCTCTTTCAACAACAAATCAAAATTTACATACCTGTAATATCAAGAACAGAAGGAGATGCAATGTAGTATCTATGAACTGTTTCAAGAAGTTGAGCACCATGGCCTTGACCTTGAAATGGAGTCAATATCAGCATCTGACTATAGTAAAGAAATTATATTAAAATATCACAACATGACTGGTTTACAAATTGCAAGTCACTATAGTAATATAAACACTTTAAAGTTTGTGTGTTTTTTTTTTCAATCCACCTTCAAGAATTCCAAAAATTATTGAGATACTCAAAACTGTAAACATTCAATCTTCCACGCTGTTTCAAAGGGAACAATGAAATAAATCAGTACATAGCCAATGAATAATGGTGATTTTTTTAAAACAAATCAACACTATTATAAAAA
This sequence comes from Grampus griseus, assembly GCF_964374135.1. Classification (NCBI taxonomy): domain Eukaryota; kingdom Metazoa; phylum Chordata; class Mammalia; order Artiodactyla; family Delphinidae; genus Grampus; species Grampus griseus. Next base: position 60,353,269 of record NC_139001.1, read on the forward strand.
GTATTGGAAACTTCAGCAGTTCCTTCTTCTGAAATAAAAGACAAGGCACGTGTTATACTGCCAATTACCTTACACGTGGCCGGGTTTTGTCTGGGTACACATAGTAATTATAGACTGTCATGTAGCCTACGGTCGCAAAGAGTGTAGCTCCGTCCTTATTATACTTCTCAAATCTGCAGATAAAACAGAAAGCCAAGCAGGTCAATTACAGTCGCGCTCCCATGCAGTGTCCATTTTCTTTTCCATTCTCTGACTGAATTTTCAGTGTCAGCAAGCTACTCTGTGAGGGCCCAATGGGTACACCTGCTATGTTCTGAATATACAATTCACTTAATTGGTGTGCAGCAACTTGGATAAATCAGACCTCTTTACATCACTTCAGTGCACTTGCTTATTATAAAGATGAATAGGTGGCAAGTAAAAGAAAACACAGGCAAAGCTCGTTTTACTGTTTAAGCCTACATTCAGGGCCCTAACGGACAACAGCATTTTATTCAACTCTATTCTCAAGGTCTCCCAAAGCATAATGAAGGAAAACTCAAGCCTCATAAACAATAGATTTTCTTTCCTGGGAAAAATATCATTATACTGTCCTAATAATTGGGCCGCCACAATTAAAATGCTGGCTTTGTGGAGGTAATAAGGTCTACTGTTGCTTTAGAACTGTACTTACACTAGAAAGTAGTGCCATCTTTCATCATCCACGTCAATAAAGCTAGCAGTTTCAATAAACCACATCAAAAAGGTCTGAAGCCTTTCATGATATTCTCGAAAGCCTCTACATGTCATGTCAGCCTAGGGAAAAAGCCAGGAAAAGTCAGGTGAAACTCATCACAGAGGTAAGTAAAAGTCTGTAGAACACAAAACTATTCTGTGGGAAAATGTTTAGAAGTCTCAGACTAAGATGTGTACACAGACACACATACAAAACAGATCTTTGTTTTTAATGCTGACAAAGACTTGTTTCCTGAAGTTACAATAAATCACGGAAAAAAACATCAAAACAGGATACAGGTTCCAGGCAAATGAGGTACTTTCACCCAGGGAATATTTAGATTTATCTTTACCTTATAAATCTGAAAGGTAAAGTTTTCTCCTCCTGTTGGACTGAGAACAGAGTATGTATGAAGTAAGGTTCCAAATGGCTTGAAATCAACTTCTTTTTCCAGCAAGGAAAGAAAATCATTCGTGTTTGTGCAAAATCCAGGTGGAATGATTTGTCTAATTTTGCCCTCAACATCATCTGCCTAAGGAATGGAGATTAAAGGACACAAAAAAATTAATAAATTTGACTTAGTTGAACATGCTTAGTTTTTCTTAGTTTTTCTTCAATTCACTGTTAAACTGAAGGTACAAACACACGGCGAACTGGGAAAGGATGAGTTTCATGTGTACAGGATGCTGCCACAAAAATGTCAGATGAACACAAGTACAACACAAATAAAAAAGAGGAGGTGGGTAGCCTGAAATCAACTACAAGAATGAGGGCAATGCTATAGAAATTTCTAACATCATGTAGAAAATGCTATGTCCCTTCAAGACAATTTAAACTGGCCAAAACAAAAGGCTGCTTATTATTTTACACAGCTGCTTATTATGTTACATGTGTCAAGGAGAGTATATTATCCAAGACATGAAAGGATCACCAGCAGTAGTGAGGTGAGGCTAGGGTCTGACCAAACAAATGGCAACCTCACAATAAGCAAGTAGGTCATAACTCCCTCATACACGAAACTCAAAATTAAGATAACTTAAAAAATATACCCACTTAGGAAATACATAAATTATATGAATGGATATATTATCCACTCATCCTATAATGTGGCACAATTTTTATAGAGTTGGATTTGTGACAGTAAAAAAAGGCAAGGCTGGACAACAAAATTAAACTCAGAGATTAAAATTATCCTTGTTAAATAACCTCAATGAATGTTAAACTATCAGCTGAGCAGACTTCATAATCCTTTACAAAACCCCAAAGACCACTTGATTGAATACATTTACTACTTCTCTTTAACCATGAATATTTGATGAAGTCTTACAATAAAGTATTACTGCTTCTCACCAGGCAATAAAACTTAATGAATTGGTCTCAACTTAACAAAACCTTATCCCTCAATACAGTCCCTAAAAGCCTGACATTACATTCAACAAAATGAGCTTGCATTCTATTCAAACTTTTTCCTGAACAATGAGGCCAGGTTTTTACTTAATGGAGTTTGCCGTGAGTTCAGCTGTAATGTTTGTATTGTATCTATTTCCACAAGGACTGACACAAGAACACTTTGTGTTAACTTACTAAGCAGCTCTTTCATACCGTTTACATGCATGATGGGTATTAGTTCTAAACCAAGACCCTTGCTACTTAGCATTCAAAACAGGGAAATTAAGATGCTTAGGACAAAATACACTACAAAAGGCTAATACAACATGCTACTAATTCCTGTCCTTTCAAACATCTTTTAACTAAGCAGAAGCAATGCACCTGCAGATGAATAGCACTTTATTATCATTCAGTTACATTTTCGGATAGAGAACGAAGGATGGAATTTATCACAAACAAGTTTTATTTTCAATGCTCTGGTACTACCAACATTTATATATAACTTGTTTATAGCTATAAAAAAAAAGCTATTATTTAAAAATATAGCTCTTCGACATTTTGCCCAACAGCTTATTTCTAATATGTGCACCAGTCCTTACAATCCATTCACCCTCAAGATCAAATAAACTGCATTTGACAGAACCACTTTTGCTTATTTTTAAAGTACTATTTGATAAATTATTTTTCCTTGATACTGCTATTTAATGTGAAGAGACCATCTTAAACATATTTTATAGAATTTGTACAAATTCAATAATTACAAGAGGAAAGTGTAATAATAAGGGATAGGTTTAATAGGTCTGTTGTGTGGCAATTAAAATCCAAAGTAGCGATGGGTAAAGTAGTATTAATTCAAGTTTTAAAAAGTCAAGAAACACTACTTTTAAATAAAGAGGTTTACAATCTATCAATTTAAAAGAAAACACTTCAAGGCATGTACAGTGTATATAATTTTAACTTTAAAAACTTTCCCTGTGTCCTGTCTTCTCAACAAGGCATTGCAAAGCACGATCAAATAACTTCACATATCAGGCACCAAATGTACTTCAAAGATTTCTCAGAAACTCTAAGTTTCAAGTAGCAGTTCAGATAGCAGATAAAGCAGCCAAAGATTTGAGCTCAACGAAGTTGAAAGAGAGTTAATGTTTAACTTTCAGCCTTCAGAGGATACCTATTTATTGTAATAAATATCTTCAAATAAATATTTTGCTCTGGGCAAGTTTACACATTAAGAACTTTTACAGGGGAATAAAAGGCCAAGTTTAAAAACAAGGAATCTGTTACATATAATACATTAGAGAAAATGTATATGTATTACATAAAATACGTAACATAAAACCAAACAGCTCTTCAAACCCAGAATTCAGAACTTTGCACCACTAAAGGAAAAATGCCTGCATTTCTCTATTAAATGGATTCTGCTTTAAGAAAAAAAAAAACCCTGTAACTGTCATGTCTTACAGATCTGTACTCTTTTCTAAAAGAATAAATATATTTTAGTTCAGTTAAATATTCATTTTTCATATTGGATTACTGGCCAGACAATACAATTACCACTAGAGAAAACCCCCATATACTCATTTTCAATTTAATGTAGAATTAAAGATTAACTGAAACCTTTTAGTTCCAATGCTTGTGGCTAAACGTTTAGATTCTGTTTCTGAAGATCCCTGAAAAATTCCCTATCTTCAAGAATATTCTAAACTTTAAGTAAAATTATGTAAAAATACAGTTCTAGAAAGAATAAGAAATTAAGCTGACTAGATCAAGAATCTAGAATACAACCTGATATATTTAAAAAGGATATGCCTTACAAATGTTTTCCTAACCCTTGGCAATATCTTTTTAATAAGGAAAGCATAAAAGTAACTCTTCTATTCAGGTCTTCTCTTAGGTGACTCAAGATGAAATATTTTAGATTGTATACTTTCTGACTATGGTCATCTCAATTTCCAATGTTCTGTACTTTGTTACACATGAGATGTTTCCATGAAGCAATTTTTACTATCCTTCATCACTGCATAAAGCAATGTACCTGAGACTAACTGGTAGTCTGCTGTAATACAAATATGTTAACACTTGTACACGTGTACTTATCACATTTGAAAACCAAATTACCTCTTTAGTGTCTTATCTTAAACAGCAGCATTTGTCTAAATTTGTCTGTGGTGCTTTATTTTTGAAATAGCAACTTTAGAGGCATGTTAAATAGTAGTACATGCTATCATTTACTTGGCTGAAGTGGTGAAGACAACATTAACTATAATTCTAAGAATATGCTATAAAACAAGCAAAAAAACTCCGTATCTACATAACGTGCTCAATCTTACATTCTCTGACAATATTTAAGCTGTAGAAATTTCCATTTTGTTAGAGGAGTAGAGAAAAAGCGTGAATATTTCAACTACTGGAAAAACAAAGGTCGCATTATGTTAATTTATACTGCATTAGTGTTTTGCAACCTAAACTCACAACAAAGTTCCAAGATAAAAATCTAAATACATAATTTTAAAGCTTTTTATGATACTTCATATAAAATTACTCATTAAGAATGCTGACACCATTATCAAAAAAAGAATATAGTGGAATATACTGAAATATTATTAGTCTACCAAAGAGTTATTTTTTTGCTTCCTCAAGATTAAATTTTTATAAGTACACAGGATTTTTCTATTTAAAAAGCCCTAAGGAATCCAGAAAATTTAAAAAATCTGCTCTCATCTACTCTCAAACTCAATCCATATTAATGAGAGACAAGGATAAAACAGATGACTGAAATTCACAGATAATACAAACCTTATCCATGTACTTCAACTTTCTCCAACAAAACTTTCCCTAAAATGTTAGCAGTTAGCAAGACTGAACAATCTTAGTTACACACCCTTCCACTAAAAAGCAATGAAATTACCTCAAGAGAGGGCAGGAGGTATTGATAAAGGCAAAGATCAGGGACAACCATAAGATGACCAAACCATCAGTGTCTGAATAATCAAGTTTATTGTATCGCAAAATTCAAAATAATTATGTTGTCTTTAAAGAGGATGGCTAGTGGAGATGTTTTACAGGCATCTTAATTGTAACTAAAAAATTTCAGGTGACACTGGAGAGCATGTAAAAGAAAAAGAATGGATGATGAAAGACTAATGTAATGGCAAAATTTTAACAAGCAAATAACTTCTAAGCAGATTTGCTGTGGTTTCTGACCACCTAAAAGGCTATATTTTTCATATGCAAAAATAATGCCACATAGTAGAGTCTGCAAAAGCTCAATTATGATATATTATGTAATAACCTCAAAACAATACATCTAAAACAAAAATCTTGGGCTTTTTCCACTTAAATCTACTTTTCCTATCTTCCCCATCTCAGTGAATAGTACCACTACTGCTTAAGCAATGGGATCCTCCTCGTTCCTCTTTCCCTCATCAATCACATTTAATTCAACAGCAAATGCTACTGGCTCTACCTCCAAAGATATCCTTAACCAGACAACTAAATGCAGTGTGGCCTATAACACTGCAACATTCTGGTCTCCCTTCTTTCACTCTTGCCCCCTACAGTGTGTTCTCTGCACAGCAGCCAGAATCATCTTTTAAAAATATAAACCCTATCATATAACCCCCACCTACTTAAAACCTCCAAAGGCTATCAACTACTCTTACTCCGTATGACCTAGTTTCGCCAACCCCCTTCAACCATCTCCTAACTTTCTCTCCATCACCACAACGACTTAACAACAGTGATCTTTCTGGACAACAAAAATGCCAAGAATGTTCTCATTTCAGGGCCTCTGCATACATTGATCCCTTCAGATTATTACATGGCTGTCTCCTCTTCATTCAGAAACCAGCAAAATGTTTCTTCATACATTAACGTATTTTCATACATATTAATTTGTTTATTTAATATTTGTTCACTGACTGCTCCTCTTGGCAAGAAGGTAAGCTTCATGAGAGCAGTGACTTTGCTTTGTTTGCCACTAGATTCCTGGCATCAAGAACACAGAAGGCATTGTGAAATGAACATTCGCACTGCAAACTGAGAAGAGGCAAGCCCATTCCTCCCACATCTGCTACCCATTCTTTTTGTATAAGGGGAAAAAGAGGTCTCTGCTTGAGCATGTAATTTAAATAAGTGATCTTCGACCATGAAGCAAATAAATAGTCCTACAAAAAGGCATTATAAAAGATGGATTTCTTACTCCTAACACAGTACTTCTAAATGGAGAAAGCTGGTTTTCAAGAATGGAACAATTAGAAGTCAATGCAAATACATAGCTATTTTCACTGCACATAATATTTGAAAGATTCATCAATAACTAAGTCAATTGTTCCTTTGGAAGAAATTCAGCACTGCCAGCCGAAACTTAAAAAAAAAAACAAACAAAAAACCCCAAACCAGCAAACCCCTCAAACAAAAGTGAATTTTGTATAACACAAGAAAAAAAACCCACCACTGCATTTTTTTTTTTTTTTTTTTGCAGTACATGGGCCTCTCACTGTGTGGCATCTCCTGTTGTGGAGCACAGGCTCCGGACGCACAGGCTCAGCGGCCATGGCTCACGGGCCCAGCCGCTCCGCGGCATGTGGGATCTTCCTGGACCCGGGCACGAACCCGCGTCCCCTGCATCGGCAGGCAGACTCTCAACCACTGCGCCACCAGGGAAGCCCCCACCACTGCATTTTTAAAGAGTATCTAGCTGGGCTTGAAAGTTTAACAATCTAATAAGAAATATTTGATTATAAAAAGCTCCATTTTACTAAGTCTGTGTTAAATGCTAGTTTATCTAAGATTAAATCTTTTCAAGTATCAAATCACCACAACTACAGTATTATTCAGAATCACTTTTATATCTGCAAATTTTCAAAAATTTCCAAGGGACACAAACCACTGAATAAAACAGATGTTAAGTGCAGTTACATATTATTTATCTGACAAGCTTAGGCATCTCAAACAGAGTGGGATGGGAACAAAAAAAAGTAAGTGCTCAAAGTATTTCTGACACTGAAGTTTGAATAACGGATATAAGAGACTATTTTAGACCTCTTTATGCTATATATGATTCATGTTACAATTCCATTAAGTTTACTAATATGGTATTTTTTACCCATAAGGGGACTGTTTGCAAGCGGAAAGTCCCTCACACCAGCAGTAAATTGAGATCTAACAGCATAAAAGTATGGAAGCAGGCAAAAATAAATCCACATTGTAAAAAACAGAAATAAAAACTAATAAGCACAAGCGCCTGGGCCCATTTAGAACAGGTCATAAACAGTTCTATAATCACATCTTTTAAGAGGGTATTACTATATATTATGCATACTACGACTAAGTGATTCTTTCCCATGTACAATATGAATCATTTATTGATACTAGTTGTGGGACTTTGGGCAAGTCCTTTACAATAAAAGAAAACCAAACAATGATAATAAGGGGGCAAATCAACAAATGCAAGTAATGAGAGAAGGTTTTACAATAAAAGGGTGGGGCACAAGGTTGGCAAAAGGCTTAAGTCAGAAATTTAAAGTTAGTTAAAGCCTTGAAAAAGTTGGCTTCAATATCTTTAAACAGGAATGCCCAGGAACAGAACAAGTCTAAAATATATAATTTTTTGGGACTTCCCTGGTGGCGCAGTGTTTAAGAATCCGCCTGCCAATGCAGGGGACACGGGTTCTAGCCCTGATCTGGGAAGATTCCACATGCCGTGGAGCATCTAAGCCCGTGCGCCACAACTACTGAGCCTGTGCTCTAGAGCCTGTGCTCTGCAACAAGAGAAGCCACCGCAATGAAGAGTAGCCCGCGCTCATCTCAACTAGAGAAAGCCCACACGCAGCAACCAAGACCCAAGGCAGCCAAAAAAAGGGAGAAAATGGTAGGAAGAAATAAGTCACCAGTACCAAACAATTTCAAAATCCAGCTAATTTAATCCATATTCCATTAGACCTGGGAATACTGTGGCCTGTGGGTCCATCCTCTGAGCCTGAAGCTCCACCTTCAAAATTGTTCTTCCTTTTTCTTGAAAGGTAGCACATGTTTGCAGCTGAATAGTGTTATCAGCCTGTTTCCTGCCTATAGAACTTTAGAAGTCCATTAGCCTTCCCTCATTCTGTCAGTCCAAACTGGCCGTGTTTCTGCTGATATAACACTCGCGAAAAACCTTGTGGGTAATCTGTGTATACCATGAAGGTTCATGTCAATAGACAAGGCAGTCCTCCACAGATGTTCCCTGAATTCATATCATAGAATTCAATCCCTATTCCTGGCTTTGTTGAGATTACTGAGAACAGTGAGTCACGTGCCTATCTCTTCAGCAAAACAAGATTACTTAGCCATACTCTTGGCTTTCTCCCCACAGCAAACTTGCCTGATAATGAATCTTCTAATTTTAGTGTCTTCAGAACAGGCTGAGAATCTCCGAAATCATCAAGTCCTAGATCTTTTTTGCTTAACAGTTCTTCCCTCAATTTCTCTCTTTCCTCTCACATTTTACGAAAAGCAGGAAACCAGGCCAAAGCTTCAATACTTTGTTTGGAAAACTACTCAGCTAAGTATTCAAGTTTATTGCTTACAAGTTCTCCTTTCCACATTAATGCAGGACACAATTCAGCCAGGCTTTCTGGCATTATACAAAAAAGATCTCCTTTACTCCAGTTGCCAATAACATGTTCCTCATTTCCTTCTGGGCCCTCACCAGAGGCACCTTTTACTGGACTGTTACTAGTACTAGAAGGCATTCCTATTTCTATCAACATTCTCTTTTATAATGATATAGTATGTATTCTCTAAGATGATAAAAAAGTTTTCTCTCCCATGGTCCTAAATTTGCTCTGAGTCCTCACCAGCAGTGCCTTTAACATCCATATTTCTACCAACAGTTTGTTCAAGGCAAACTTGCTTTTTCTATCATGTGTCTCAAAATTCTTCCAGTTTCTACCTATTACACATTTCTAAAGACATTTCTACAGTTTTAGTTGTTACAGTAGTATCCCACTCCCTGGTACAAAAATCTGTATTAGTTTCCTATGGCTGCTGTACTAAATTATCACAAACATGGAGGCTTAAAACAACAGAAACGTATTCTCTCACAGTCTAGAGGCAAAATCTAAAATCAGTATCACTGAGCTGAAATCAGGGTGTCATCAGGGCCACACTCCCTCCAGAGGCTCTGAAGGAGAATCTGTTCTTTGCCTCTTCCAATTCCTGGTGGCTACTAGTGTTCTCTGGCTTGTGGCCACATTACTCAGCCTCTGTGGTCATGCTGCCTTTGGTGGGGCCATAATTCAGCCTGCCACAGGTGCATACGCTTCATACTCTCTGCCTTTACCCTCTTTTGGTTCATTTGCTTCAAATAGTTTTATAATGTAATCAGCTTAATTATCCATGTTCATAAAGGAATATATATTAGGAAATTTGGGATTAGAAATATGGCAAGAGAAATTTTAATAAGAAAATTGTACATGAAGTAAATGCAGAAAATTTAGCTAGTTCCCTCCATCTTAACTTTGGGGAAAATAAGTACTTTTAATGTTCAAAATAAAAAACTAAAGTTGGTAAATAAAATGCAACTCTGATCAAGTGAAGGGTTTTTTTTGTTTTGTTTTGTTTTGTTTTTGCGGTATGCGGGCCTCTCACTGCTGTGGCCTCTCCCATTGCGGAGCACAGGCTCCGGACGCGCAGGCTCAGCAGCCATGGCTCACGGGCCTAGCCGCTCCATGGCACATGGGATCCTCCTGGACCGGGACACGAACCTGTGTCCCCTGCATCGGCAGGCGGACTCTCAACCACTGTGCCACCAGGGAAGCCCAAGTGAAGGTTTTTATGGAAAAGGTCCACTCAGGAAACAGATCAGGCTAAGGATCATGATCACAGCATTAACTGGAATGACAGGCAGACAATCATCTCCATGACTAAATATTAAATATGTGGTTTTAAAGCTGCTATATAACAGATTCTCTCCTCCCTCAAACCTTTACATCTTATAATCTGTTTTATACTCAATTGGAAAACAGTTAAAAATAAATTTATTTCTGTTCTTACCTCTACACAGTCAAAGTTCTCATCAACTTTAGATGCATATTCAACACGGAACATTGTTGACAGGCTACCAGCAATATAATATAACAAGATCTTCAGACCCTTGTAACCAAAAGCAGTTTCACTAAAAGGGGAAAAACAGCAGTAATCTAAGACCCGAAAATGAATCTTTACAAAGTCATGACAAAGTATTAACCCTACATATAAACAAGTTTAACTTCATGGGTAGTTTCGAGATTTTAAACTATACTTATTAAAAACAAATACACAAACGAACCATACTGAATGAAACTGGACCTCCGCTTTCCTCATTTATAAAGTGAGAGAATAATAACACCTACCTCAAGGATGTTTTATGGGTTAAATGAACAAGTTAATACATGTAAACTGTGTATAATATTGACTGTCACATTGTACAAGTATACTACAGCTACTGTTGCTGCTCTTACTGTTGCTACTACTAGGAGGCATTTCAAATCAGAGACAAGCAATGTCAAATTGATTCCTGGCTAGGCAAGCAGCTAAGATGTAGCCTTAGCCCAGTGCTTCCAACTTACCACTTGCATCCATCACCAACATCCAGAGCTGTTGAAAGTGGTGAGTGATAGTACCTGTCTGATCACACCCCACTTATGAACTCAGAAAGCAGATCTGGAGCTGCTGCTATTTTTTTCCAACCTTGCTCCCCGCTACCCATCTACACCTTGCTATTCCCTTTTTCAGCTTAAAAAAAAGTCTTCTGGGACTTCCCTGGCGGTCCAGTGATTAAGAATCCGCGCTCCCAATGCAGGGGGCATGGGTTCGATCCTTGGTAGGCAGAGATCCTGCACACTGGCCAAAAAAACAATCCAGAATAGGTAAATTTATAAAGACAGAAAGTAGATTAGTGGCTACCCAGGGCTAGGGAGGGTAGGGGAAAGAGGGAACAACTGCTAATTGGTCACAATGGGAATTTTGGTGGGAGTGATGAAAATTGGCAGTGGTGATGATTGCGCAACTCTCAATATGCTAAAACCCATGGAACTTTTTACACTTTAAAAAGCTGAATTGTAGGGCTTCTCTGGTGGCGCAGTGGTTGAGTCCTCCTGCCGATGCAGGGGACGCGGGTTCGTGCCCCGGTCCGGGAAGATCCCACATGCCGCGGAGCGGCTGGGCCCGTGAACCATGGCCACTGAGCCTGCGCGTCCGGAGCCTGTGCTCCGCAACGGGAGAGGCCACAACAGTGAGAGGCCCGCGTACCACAAAAAAAAAAAAAAGCTGAATTGTATGATAGAGGCTTTTTTTTTTTTTTTGGCGGTACACGGGCCTCTCATTGCTGTGGCCTCTCCCGTTGCGGAGCACAGGCTCCAGATGCGCAGGCCCAGAGGCCATGGCTCAGGGGCCCAGCCGCTCCGCGGCATGTGGGATCTTCCCGGACCGGGGTACGAACCCGCGTCCCCTGCATCGGCAGGAGGACTCAACCACTGCACCACCAGGGAAGCCCAGAGGGTTTTTTTTGAAGGTGAATACTGAAAGAGTGGTTAAAAGAAGCAGTGTCATTTCCAGATTTCTGTCTAGGCTACCAAAACAAAATATGAGCAGTGTCCATTCTAGGACTCTGAAAATTGTATGTAGTAGAAAGGAGTGGCAATGACACTAGGATCAAGATCAATGTCATGGGTCCCAAGATACAGAGTTATCATGATTATGTGATTGTCATCTGCCTACCTTAGAGGAGGGGTATGCAAGCACACCACTTTTAATGACATGCAAAGTGAGTGTGCAAAATGCCATTAGGAAGCAGTACCTGTGAAATTAGATCCTACTCACTAAGGTATTACCATAGGAAGAGATTTTAAATAGCAGTAAGAGGAAGAGAATAAAATAAAAAGCTCCTTAAAGACAGAGATACAAAGAGAAAACATTCTTATTTTTATGGTGTAATAAAACCTGTTTAAAATATGAAAGGCTCAAATTTTGGCACAAATCAATATATAGTAAAATTCAGTTATTAATATTTAAAAGCACATAAAATGCCTAATCTGATGTATTCATAAGTAATTCTCAAGAAACTTGTTCCATGAAGAGACATTTGTCAATTTAAAAACACATTAAATAAATATGTCCAAAATGTTGAAATAATGCATAGAGAAAATAGCAATAAGAGGGAATATTTTAAATGTCAACTATGTCTAAACACCCTTTCCTACTAAAAAAACCATGGTTCCTTGAGAATATGCCCGACTCCAGAACTAGCAGAGGAAGTACAAGGTGAACGTGGAACACCTTATTGTATCACAAGGTAACATGTCCTCAAAATGATGACGATATATCTAAAGGACTCAAAAAGCCAGTTTGAAAGAGCCACTTGTTGAATCTGTGATAATTTGAGCATCAAATTAATAACAGTAAAAGATTATAACCCATTAATTTAAAAAAAGAATCCCTGAGTCTATTCTGATATAAACAATACACAAGGGGAAGAAGAGAAGCTGTTTTTTATAGCAGAATGCAAACTAATAACTGCTGAAGGTGTGGTAGAGTTAGAAAATCGCCATTTTACAATCATAGTAAAATACTGACATGAATCATTAACAGTTTTAAAACTGCTGAGCGAAAGTTTGATGGGAAACAGGATATTTTCACTCTCAGACTATCTCCCCACAGATTACATATAAATAACAAAGAAAAGCCCAATAACCTTTTAGTGGAGAAACCTGGCAGATACCTCGAAACTTAATGACCCAAGTTAGCTTAACCAACAATGGGACAAACTGACCTCATAGACTTTCTGATATGACACACTGAGAAGGACATATACAACTTCTGTTGTGGTACTACAAAAATATGCATTATCTGAATTTAATCATGAAGAAACAATCAAATGAGTCCAAAATGGTTTATAAAACTAGCCTATTCTCTACAAAAATGTCAGTGCCATGGAAAACAAAGCCTGAAGAACTGTTTCAGACTAAAGGGACTAAAGAGAGATGACAACTAAATGCAATACGTGATTCTAGATTGGATCCAGGATGGGGAAAATGGTTATAAAAGAATTACTAGGAATCAACTGGCAAAGTTTGAAATGTGGATTATATTTTAGAAAACAGTACTGTATCAATGTTAAATTTCCTGAGTTTTGATAATTCTACTATGGTTACTGTCCTTGTTTTTAGGAAATACATACTAAAGAATTTAGGAGTAAGAGAAGATATATCTGCAACCTACTCTCAAATGGTTCAACAACAACCTATCAATATATTTATATAAGAGAATGATTAAAGCAAATATAGCTAAATGTTAATAACTGATGATTGTAGATAAAGGATATACAGAATATTATTCTTGCAACTTACTGTAAATTTGAAATTTTCTTCAAAATCAAAAGTTAAAAAAACAAAAGGTGATGGACTATTCTAATAATGTAATGAAGGTATAGGAAATTAAAGAATTGTGCTGAATAGCCCAGGACGTATCTTTAAAGTTGCTTCTGAAAATAAATTTCTCTTAATTGCTTATTTACTTGTCCCAGAATAAACTTAAGCTTTCCAGATTTAGGGGAGTGTTTTCTAAAAGCAGTATAGCAAAATGGTAGGAAAAAAGGAGTAGTTATGAATATGGGCTCTGCAGTCAGACTGACTAAATCTGAACTTCAGCCATTCATACGTCCTTAGGCAACTATCCAATCCCACCAATGTTAATGTTACAAATGATAATACCATTGCTAAGATTATGAGAATTAAATGAGATAATGCACCTATAGCACTAAATGATAGGTATTATATAGTAGATTGGTGTCTCAATGTAAAAAATGCCATTCTTATATTTTAAAATAAATTACATGAAAAATAACAGTAAAGAAAATAAATTCTCATCTCTAAATTAAAAAAAAAATGTTTTTGCCATACTATTTTGACAAATATCTTACTAAGTTACTTACTCATCCCCAAAGAGTTGATGGGTATATTCAGGAAAGAAAGTTCTAATGTCATTCTCAAGATCTTCAGAAAAACGAACTGTTTAAAAGAATAAAAAATATAGAGATATTAACGATATTAAAGATGACAGGTATTTCCAGTTTAAGAATTTCAGTGTAACTAGGATACAGCCAACATTTTTCATACTTAAAATGTCACTTTTCCATTATATGATTTACACTGGATTCTCATGAGGAAAACAAACAATGAAAATCAGAATATTACTTTGAGTGCTTCAGCGTCAAAACCCTACTGATTCTAAGAATTAGAAAACTAGGCATGACAGAGGCATCTGATTTAATTTTTACTTTTCTGGTATGTTTATACACAATGCAAAGAGTAAAAGGAAACAAAACCAAAAAAGCACTTTGAGATGAGAAAAGCTACAGTACAAAGGAAACAAAAACAAAGTGCTGTAAGAAACATTCTGAGAACAAGAACAATCTGAGTTTGATGAAGCTCATAGCATCACATCATTCTTTATGACTGCAAGATGATGATGTTTATGTTGTTTCTAGATTTTTTCCTTTTCTTTTTTGCTATTAAAAGTAACGCTGCAATGACATCCTTAACCGTGCTATACTTTTACAAGTATACATAGAGTAAATTCCTGGCAGTACAAGTGCTGAAAAAAGTACTGAAATATTTTTGCAAATACTGCTTAAGTGCCCTTTAAAATACTGTAAATACACACCAGCAGCTACTTAAACTCCTTTGTTTCTCCCATATCCCTGAGAATACTCTGTACCCTCAACTTTAATTTCTACCAATCCAGGATGGAAATGGGTATCTTGTTATTTTTATTTGCATTTATTATGAGTAGTGATATTACTGGACTTCTTCCCAATATAATTTATCTTATGAAGAAAAACTACCAAAAAAACCAAACAAACCCTTAAGCAATTGAAGAATGAAAAGATAACTGCAGATGAAAAGTTTCTAACACTGTCCTTGTAGAGCAGGTCATTCACAGGGTGCCAAAGTTATCAACTAGCAGCTTACTGATTTACAAAAGGAAAGACAATCTTTTCACTGTAGAGATCTGGTGGTCACCATCTTTCCAAGTGATCTCAAACTTAGAATCACTCATTGTGGGACAGACCAACAATATGTGCCTCTTGATTCAATGCAACATAATGCATACAGTATCACCTATGAAGTTTTCTTACTGAAAAATTTTATCCTAGCTCGAATCCAGCTTTATATCTTCCAATTTACAATAGAGAAGGGAACAAATTAAATACCAGCAAAAGGAAATAGACAAATCCAGAATGCAGATTTGTTTAATAATTTTATGTAATGACTTTACTCTGCCTAATAAATCAATGGCATCAGGAGGGAAAAGTTCCATGGGTAGGAGGGACTGTTCTGGATTAAAAGAGATTAAAGAAACACCCAACACAATGCATGATTCTTGAGTGGATTCTGGTTTAAATCTTTTTTTTTTTTTTTAAGCCACTGAAGACTTTCCAGAACAACCAGGGAAACCAGAAAATTTCATGATACCAAAGAATTACCACTAATTTTCTTAGGTGTAATAACTGTGTTGTGGTTATATATGTGCATATTCATATATTAGGACATGTGCTATGAGCAAATTCATGATGTTCAGAAAGCTACTTTCAAATAATTCAGCAAAAATACACACACAATAAAGCATATATGGAAAATGTTAATTGTTAAATCTAGGTATAGGATATACAGGTATAATCCTATTCCCTCAATTTTTCTGTGTTTGCAAATTTTAGTAATGAAAATTGAAAGAAAAAAAGGCCTGGGAAAATACAGCAAAATGCTAAGATTTGAAAAAGCTGAGTGATGGAATCAGAGATATTCATTAGTTGCTTGTAATTTTTGCATGTCTGTAATATTTCATAATAAGAAAATAAAGTACTCCAATATGTCTAGACTCATTAACCTAAAAATTCCCAACTACTGCATCTTTAATATTTTAAAATGTCTCGAAGTCTCTAGAAATTATTAAAAAATAATTTCAAAAAAAATTAATTTCAAGCTACTGCTTCTAATATGTATAGCACTTTGGTAATGATGGGTAGAGACATGGATAGAGAAAAAGACAAGTAATGAATAGGAAAAGTGTAAGGTTAGTTATGATAACTATTTCTATAAATTGGATTGGCCTTCTTCCAATACCCACTCCTGTCATCCAAATTAGTGAGGTTTTACTATTTTAGCCCACAGAAGATAGGAACTAAAAGAAAAAGTAAAGTGATGAATCTTTTAGTTAAAATGAAGTAAAACTCGGGCTTCCCTGGTGGTGCAGTGGTTGAGAGTCCGCCTGCCGACGCAGGGGATACGGGTTCGTGCCCCGCTCCGGGAAGATCCCACATGCCGCGGAGTGGCGAGGCCCGTGAGTCATGGCCACTGGGCCTGCACGTCCGGTGCCTGTGCTCCGCAACAGGAGTGGCCACAACAGTGAGAGGCCCGCGTACCGCAAAAACACAAACAAACAAAAAACAAACCAAAAAAAAACCCCAAAATGAAGTAAAACTCAAATAGCTTAAGGCAAATATATACTTAAATATTTATTGGCTTGAGCAGATTTGATTAGATTTTAAATATAAGAATCCAAGAGAAACTCTTTAAAACCACTGCTGTGTAGTTAATAAAGGATTATTTTACTATCCAATAAGTGAAGTTTTTATATCAGTCCTTATCGTGAAACTTGAAATATGAAATTTGTTCACTGTACGACCTTTAACCACACTGGGCAGATTTCTAAAAAGTTGCCTAAAAGTTCCTGGCATTACACATCGAGAAAATACCATGGGTTAAATTTGATAGAGATTAGAATGAAAGTAATCTCCTCAAAAGAGGGTTTTTAAGGTAAAAAGTCCTGGGCCTTAGACAAAAGGAACCAACAATTGGTGCTAGGGGCACAAAGAACGGAGGTTAGCCCTTTTAATAGACAGGACAAATGTGAGTTTTCTATTCTCATTTTAAAAACCCTCAACACTTATACAAATGTAGTAATTACTATGAAAGGGATGAAACCAGATCTCTAAATCTGCCTACTCTGGGCATATCAAATAAACAGAGTTATAAAATATGAGGGCTTCTGTGTCTGGCTGCTTTCACTTAATATGTTGTCACGGTTCATCCATGTTGTAGCATGTGCTAGTAGCTCATTCCCTTCTCGTGGCTGAACATTATTCTACTGTACAGAGGTGCCGTATTTTGTTTATACACTCATCAGTTAACGAACATTTGGGACTATTTGAATAATGCTGCTATGAACGTGTGTGCACAAGTTTTTGTGTGAAAAACATTGTTATTGGATATACATTTAAGGAGCAGTCACACACAAAATAATAATATGTTATTAATAATATTATTAGTTGTCACTTGAACATTTACTGTGTGCCAGGCAATTTGTTAAGGATTTTATAAACATTATTGTAGTTAATCCTTGCAAGAGCTGTACAAGGTAGGTAACATTACTACTTCCATTTTACAGATGAATAATGCAAAAAAGAATAATTTGCTCAAGGTTACAAAGTCGGTAATAGTGAGTTTAAGGCTGACTCAATCTGCATATATATATGTACATGAGAACACATACGAAGTGCTGTTACGTCAGTAAAGCAAGAGAGCAAGCAAGCAAACCAAATATCAAGCAATAGAATGATTAAATAAATTATATAAATGTGAAATGGTTTATATAATCACTAAACATCATGTTACTGAGATATTTGGTGACAGAGAAAAATGTTCACAATGTACCTACAGTTAAGTGAACAGAACATGACACTGTGACCTGAATTTTATAAAAGAGAAATAATATAAGTGAATATATAATTTAAAAAACTAGAAAGAAATATCCCAAATTACAATACTGAAGTAGTTATTCTGGGTGACAGAATTACAGGTTTAATTTTAATTTCTTATATTCTTCAGCACTTTTTAAAATTTCTGCAAAATATACATTATTCCAATAGAGAAACAGACAATATAAAAACTGAAATAATTTAAAATAAGCACTAAAAATTTTCTTTCCAAGAAAAATTATGTCATTCACATCTGTGGAGACAAATGGAAGATCAGGGCCTGGAATACTAAATGGCACCTTATTGCCAACATAGGACCTGCAATGAATTTTCTTTTTGAATATACATCTTATTGTTTCTACTCCTATATATATAGTTCCTGTATTTCCTAGTTCTCCGAATCACTTCTGTAATTTTTGGAGGGACAAAGAAGCATAAAAGAAGATACATTCCATCTCCAGGCTATTGTAAATAGAGCTGCAATGAACATTTTGGTACATGACTCTTTTTGAATTATGGTTTTCTCAGGGTATATGCCCAGTAGTGGGATTGCTGGGTCATATGGTAGTTCTATTTGTAGTTTTTAAAGTGTCCATCATCAGATGAATGGATAAAGAAGATGTGGCACATATATACAATGGAATATTACTCAGCCATGAAAAGAAATGAAATTGAGCTATTTGTAATGAGGTGGATGGACCTAGAGTCTGTCATACAGAGTGAAGTCAGAAAGAGAAAGACAAATACTGTATGCTAACACATATATATGGAATTTAAGGGAAAAAATGTCATGAAGAACCTAGGGGTAAGACAGGAATAAAGACACAGACCTATTAGAGAATGGACTTGAGGATATGGGGAGGGGGAAGGGTAAGCTGTGACAAAGGCAGAGAGTGGCATGGA
This sequence comes from Grampus griseus, assembly GCF_964374135.1. Taxonomy (NCBI): domain Eukaryota; kingdom Metazoa; phylum Chordata; class Mammalia; order Artiodactyla; family Delphinidae; genus Grampus; species Grampus griseus. Next base: position 60,372,054 of record NC_139001.1, read on the forward strand.
CATATATACACTACCAAATGTAAAATAGATAGCTAGTGGGAAGCAGCCGCATAGCACAGGGAGATCAGCTCGGTGCTTTGTGACCACCTAGAGGGGTGGGATAGGGAGGGTGGGAGGGAGGGAGACCCAAAAGGGAAGAGATATGGGAACATATGTATATGTATAACTGATCCACTTTGTTATAAAGCAGAAACTAACACACCATTGTAAAGCAATTATACTTCAATAAAGATATAAAAAAAAAAAGATACATTCTACATATGTCTTATTAGCCAAAAACAAAATTAAGAAATCACCAATGCATGTTAATCAATTATTAAAGTTTAATTAAATACTTAGGCGTTTAACATATGTACAACCCACTAACAGGTGCTCATATTGCAGATACAATGGGTTCTAGCTCTCAAGCAGCTTCAGAGATGCCACATATTCCCCACTGTATCTAGTTGTACTCTAGACTATAAGTTTATTCATAACCCTGTGTTCTTTAAATAACTGAAATCTTAAGTGCTCTGGCCAACATATATTTTCCTGAGTATACTAAATTCCAGAGCTATGGCAGAAATAACACATGAGCCTAGAACATCTTGTTCCAGAAAGTAATCAAAAAACGAAGTAATCAAATAATAAGGAGGACATGTAAAAAAGACACAGAAGCCAACTTGACCTGGCCTCCCACTGGTCAAGTCAGGGACAAATTGACCACCAAAATAAATGACAGTAACAGGTTATAATTCATTAAATAAAATAGGAAATAAATGAAAGAATTGAAAGTTTAATGAAAAACTGATAGGATGCAATGAAATCTGCACATCACTTCTGTGATAGTCCTAACAAAGATATACAATCTGAAATAAACGATAAGCAAACATGTGCCAAACCCAAATTGAGGGACATTCTACATAATAACTGGCCTGTAATCTTCAAAGTGTTAAGGTCAGGAAAGTCAAGAAAAGACTGACAACTGTTCCAGTCTGAAGGAGACAAAAGAGACAGCCTGGAACACTCCTTGAGATATCCTTGAGGTATCTACACGATTCACAGATTCACTTTACTTAGCATCTACTCAAATGTCACCTTAGTTGTAAGACCTGATCACTCTCTATTTTCTCCATAACACATATCACATATCACAATGTGTCATGTATTTAATATGTCTGTTTCTCATAATGAAAATGTAAGTTCAGTGAAAAGAGGGACTGTTTGTATACTGCTCTACCTCTAGTGCCGAGATAAGTGCCTGTCACATAGTACACCTAAATAAGTATTTGCTGAATGGTAGTAAACTTAAAACAAAGATCATCTCAGTAGAACTAACAATACACTGTATTTTTATAATTGGTTATATGGTTTTTTAGTAGAATTTAAAAGAGTATACTGGAGAGTAAGGGATAAAGGAAAACAAAACACACACTACATAGGAAAAGAGGAATGAGAAAGTATAAGGAAGCAACAGAAAAAGATGACAAAAGCAACAAACAATAAATGTAACGGAGATAAACTGGTTAGATTAAAAAAATTTTTACAAATCAAATTCAGTATGTTCTCTATAAATGACATGCCTAAAAGGAATGACAAGTTAAAAGTAAATGGAAGGACAAAAAAATGTAGCCTGTAAAACACAAAACCTGAAAATGCAATCTAAATTGTATTAAGGCAAGAAAAACATTAAATGGCCTAAGAGGACAATCTCTTCAAAATGATTAAGGTGAATTATTTCAAGCCTTTAAGGAACAAGTATACCTAATGCTTTAAAAACTGCTGAGAGTAGGAATGGTAAAGTGGGAAGGCCATGAGAAATAGTTACAAAGAGTACAAAAGCTGACCTTCACCTTCCCTAAAAAGAAAGCCTTGAGGAGAAAAACACAGACCAAGATCATCTATAAACAATAATGTAAAAATATTTAAAGATAATATAGTCTTCATCAAAACAAAATATCTCGAGGTACTGAAATGCAAGGATGGTTCAAAATCTAAAGATTAAAAAATAAAATTATTTAAATATTATGTTTTACATTGTATATAAGATAGTATAATAAAAATTATTTCCAGGGAAACCAAAATGGCACTCAATAAAGTCTAATATGCATGTTTGAATAAAAACTCTTTGCAAACTGAAAAATACTCTCCAATGTAATAAGCCAGGATCACGTTTAGTGGAGAAATAACAAGAACCATCATCATTAATTTAAGGAAGAGGAATGACGGCTATCATTTTTTAACACTGTTCTGAACGTGCTAGCCAATGCAAATTGAAAAGAGAACAAAGTAAGAGGTATATATAGAAAAGAAAGTGAATTTACTAAAATGTTCAGATGCTATGATTGCATGCTTGAGAAAAACAAAGAAAATCAGCTGAAACCACTCTCCACAACAGTAGAAGAATCCAGTAAGATTATCTGTTTTTAAAATATATTAAAACAACAATGACAACAAAAAATATATTAAAGACAAACAACTCAATGAAAAAATATGCAAAGGATCTGAACAGATACTTCTACAAAGAAGATACACAAGCAGCCAATAAGCACATGTAAATATGCTCAATGTCATCAGTTATTAGGGAAATGCAAATTAAAACTGCAGTAAGATGTCATTTCACACCTACTAGGATGGCTATATATAAAAAAATAATAAGTGCTGACAAGGATGTGGAAAAAGTGAAACTCATACATTGCTGGTGGGAATGTAAAATGGTGTAGCCACTATGGAATATAATTTGGCAATTCCTCAAAAAGCTAAACATAGAATTATCATATGACCCAGCAATTCTGTTCCTAGCTATATGGCAAAAGAACTGAAAACAAGGACAACAGACAACTGTATCTTGATGTTCACGGCAGCATTATTCACAATTGCCAAAAGGAGGAAACAACCCAAGTGTCCATCAACAGATGAATGAATAAACAAAGTGTGGTATACAACAGAATATTATTCAGCCATTAACACGAATGAAGTTCTGATACATGTTACAACATGAAACATTTGCTAAGTAAGTTGAAAATGTTATGCTAAGTAAAATAAGCCAGACACAAAAGGACAAATATCCCACTTAAAAAAATATCTAAAATAGGTAAATTCATAGAGATAGAAAGTAGATTAGAGGTTACCAGGGGCTGGAGGGGAAGGTGAATGGGGAATTACTGCTTAACAGGAATATAGAGTTTCTGTTTGGGGTGATAAAAAAGTTTTGGAAACAGATAGTGGTGATGGCTGCACAACACTGTGAAGGTAGTTAATGCTACCTAATTGTATACCTAAACATAATTAAAGTGACATATAGAAAAAAAGATTCACTCTTTCTACAGTAACCTACCCCCAGAGCACTGGACCCGTGTGGGAAAAGTGTGCCTATCAATCCCTCACACACAAGGTGAAAATAGCTTGCTATGGGAGAAGAATGTTGGGATAAACCTTAGTGGAATTACTGGTATGCAGGCAAGAGTTAAAGTTATCCCATGTGTCTAGTACAATGCCTGTCACATGGTAGCTTTCAATAAACATTTCTCCAGAGAAAGTAGAAGGGGAAGGGAAAGAGGGAGATAGGAAGAAAGGTTGTTTTGAGGGAAGCAAATTATTGCTGCTGACTGTAAGGGATTAGACTGACCAAATAACCCAGTCAATTTTAGTTCTGTCAAATATGTATAAAATTTATGTAAACTAGATTTTGATGTGGGAAAAAGATATGTGTTAAGAATTATTTTCCATAGTTCTCCCATACACAATATAGAAAATATAATGGACGAGGAGATCCCATTTATAATAGCAGTAAAATAGATGAAATACCTTGGAATAAACTTAAGAAATGTATATCATCTGTACATAAAATTTAAAACTCCACAGCTAGACATAAAAAAAGACCTGAATAAATAGAAAGATATTCTTGCTATTAGAAAGGAAGATTCAGCAATGTAAAGATGTTGATTCTCCCCATACTAAACTTAAATTTTAACAGGATCTCAATTTAAAAAAAATCAACCAAACACCTCTTTGGAACCTGATAAAATGTCCACCTAGAAGTAGACATTAGAGAAAACTCAGGAAAACTCCTAAAGAAATGAGTGGGACCCAGTCACACCACATACTAATCACAACATTTACTGTAACAGTACACTAATGGCTCAGGGAAAAAAAAAAAGGCCCCAGAGTAAACCCAAGAATATATATAATATTTTAGTATGATTAAAAAAGAAATTTTAATTGTTGAAGACAACAAATCAGCAGCTAGATAACTGACTAAACCATCTGGAAAAGTATAAAGCTGGATTCCTACCCTATGCCTCATCAAGATAAAGATTCAAAGGTTTCAATTTAAAAAGAAAAAAAAATCGACAAATTATTAAAAGAAACAATAAATAAATCTTTTCATAATCTTAGAGTAGGAAGGACCTTTTTATAAGACACAGTGAAAACTCATAAAAGAAAAAGAAATTTCCCTAGATAAAAAATGTTAACTTCTACATAACAAACTCACCAAAACTCAAAACAGGGAAAAAAGTACTTGCAACATATTACCAAAGAAGGGCTGATTCTTTTAGAATATAAAGGATATACTTCTCTTAGGATTAAAAATCAATTTTAATTATCAAATCAAAAAATGGTCAAAAACTGTGGGGGGAAAAAAACCTCAGAAAATAATGTGTTGGTAAGGATGTGGAGAAATTGGAATTTTTGTGCACTGTTGGTGGGAATGTAAAATGGAGCAGCAACCACTATGGAAAACAGTATGGAGGTTCCTCAAAGAATTAAAAATATAATTACAATATGATACAGCAATCCCACCTCTGGGTATATATCCAAAAGAATTTGAAGCAGGATCTCGAAGAGATATTTGCACACCCCTATTCACAGCAGCATTATTCGCAATAGCCAAGAGATGGAAGCAACTCAAGCGTCCATCAACGGATGAACAGGTAAACAAAACGTGGTGTAAACATGTAATGGAATATTATTCAGCCTTAAAAGGAAGGAATTCCTGCCACGTGCTACATGGATGAATCTTGAGGATATTATGCTAAGTGAAATAAGCCAGTCACAAGAATACAAATACTACATGCTTCCACTTATATGAGGTATCTAAAGTAGTCAAATTCTAGAAACAGAAAGTAAAAAGGTGTTAGCAAGGGGCTAACAGGAGGGGGAAAACAGGGATACAGAGTTTCAATTTTGCAAGATGAGAAGGTTCTGAAGATCAGCTGCACAATAATGTGAGTATAAATGCTAAACACTACAGAACTCTACACTTAAAAATGGTAAAAAATAGTAAATTTTAAGTTATGTGTTTTTCACTACAATTGCAAATTAAAACAAGAAGCTATTTTTCACCCATCACAGGGGCAGGGTGTTCTGCTTTGTTTTTTTTAATGATAATATGCAACACTGACCAGGGTAATAAGTAAAAAGGCAATCTCAAATTCTGGTGTAAGCACAGGTACTTTTTTGGAAGGCAATTTAGCAACGGCTACTAAAGTAGAATATGTTTGTAACCCTTTGACCTAGCACAGTGGTTCTTAAACAGAGACAATTTTACACACAACCCTCAGGAGGTGTGACAACGTCAGAAGACCTTTTTTTTTTTTTTTTTTTTTGCAGTACGAGGGCTTCTCACTGTTGTGGCCTCTCCCGTTGCGGAGCACAGGCTCCGGACACGCAGGCCCAGCAGCCATGGCTCACAGGCCCAGCTGCTCCGCGGCATGTGGGATCTTCTCGGACCGGGGCACGAACCCGTGTCCCCTGCATCGGTAGGCAGACTCTCAACCACTGCGCCACCAGGGAAGCCCCAGAAGACATTTTTGATTGTCACAACTGAAGGAGAATGTTACTGGCATCTAGTTAATAGACAAGGAATGCTGCTAAACATCCTACAAAGTACAGAATAACAAAGAATTATCTAACCCAAAATGTCAATAGTGCTGAAGCTGAAAAACTCTGATCCAGCATTTCAATTTCTAGCCACACACTCTACAGATCACTCACACAAGTGGGTACATACATATGCAACGATATTTACTGGAGAATTACTTTTAATAGCAAAAGAGGAGAAGTACATCTCCCAACAGAGAATACTTAAATAAGTTATGATACAGTCGTACTATACTACATAATTTAAAAGAATGAGGTAGATCTATATATAGTTACAAGGAATGATATTCAAGATACTATTAAGCTAAATAACAAAACAGCCTTACAACAGTATCCTGGTTTTAGAAAATTAATGTATGTACAAGAAAAAAAAACTTAGATCAGTATTATCTTTTTAGTGAGGCATCAGGGCACCATTATCTGTCACTTTCTTTATATTTCTGTTATGTTTGTACTGTTTTAAATAATAATAGCTAACATTTATTGTGCATTTCTAAATCAAATTGTTTAAGCACTTTACTTGTATTTAACCTCATATGTAATCTTTACAACCACTATACAGTAAGTAATATTAACTCCATTTTAAAGATGAGAAACCTAAGGAATGGAAAGTGATGGAACCAGAATTCATGAGCTTATAATTATTTCTTAAATAGCTTTATTGAGTTATAATTTACATCCCATAAACTCAACTGCTTTAAGTGCTTTAAGTGTTGTAGCATGTATCAGACCTTCATCCTTTTTATCGTCAAATAGTATTCCATCACATGGATATACCACACTTTGTTTAACCGCTTACCAGCTGATTGATATCTGGGCTATTTATTTTGGCTATTGTGAATGATGCTGCTGTGAACATTCATGTACAAGTTTTTGTATGGACAAACATTTTCATTTCTCTTGGGTAGATACCTAGGAGTTGAACTGTTGAGTCATATGGCAAATATATATGTTTAACTTTTTAAGAACCTGCCAAACTGTTTTCCAAAGTAATTGCCTCATTTTATGTTCCCATCAGTAACATATGCAAGTTCCCCACATTCTCCCCAACACTTATTTTCTATTATTTTTATAAGCAAATAAGTAAAAGTAAATACTTTTAAGAGGCTGAGACCACTTATACCTGTCACTTTTTGCCACACTGAACTTTCTATATGTAAACTCTGCCATCTCTCAAACACCTACCCACACCATGACATAAACCAAGACTTAATAAAATCTGAATGTGTTCAATAAGTGTAGAAAACTAAACATTAAATTGCAAAAACAATACAATAACTATACAAATGTCTGCAATAAACTGCTCTTACATAAAATTCTACTTCAAATTTAAAAAGAAAGATTATATATACACACACAGTACACACGTAATACTACTTAGAAAAGGCATACATACCTAATTTTAGTTCAATTGCTGTGTTGGTGTTACATTTGTACTCTGCCAGTTTCTTCTCAACTGCACTCTTGTATTCAACCAAAAATTTCTCCATAGCACCAAATCCTAAGAAAAAAGGTTTTTAAAAAGTCTAGGTGGAAGTGGTTTAATTAGTCAAACCTACAAATAGAGTTCTTATTAGAACTGGAATAAAGGTAAGACTTACAACATGCTAACAGATCACAGATCTCCATATACTCCTACATAAATGTACTGAGTATGACTATCTCATCATAAAACAGAAAAAAAATTACTTTTGAGATAGAGGCTTGTGAATTAGACCTGCTTTACATAAATGAGTAAAGCTGATAATTAAAATGACAGACTACTGACATTTCTGAATATTTAATATTAATATAAATTACCTGCTAGGATTTATACCTAAGTAGCCTTTTTAAAAGAAATATAAAAAGGATGCTACTGCTCCGCTAAGAATCAAGGTGAGAATGTCCTTTGATAATTACAGGATAGCATTTTATTTCTAATACTGAAAAAATTCTACCCAGAGTACTTCCAGATCAACTATTAAAAAAACCAACAACAGAAGGCAGGCATACAGGGAACCTACCTCAACATAATAAAGGCCATATATGACAAACCCACAGCCAACATCGTTTTCAATGGTGAAAAACTGAAACCATTTCCTCTAAGATCAGGAACAAGACAAGGTTGCCCACTCTCACCACTATTATCCAACATAGTTTTGGAAGTTTTAGCCAAGGCAATCAGAGAAGAAAAATAAATAAAAGGAATCCAAAGCAGAAAAGAAGAAGTAAAACTGTCACTGTTTGCAGATGATACGATACTATACATAGAGAATCTTAAAGCTGCTACCAGGAAACTCTAATCAATGAATCTGATAAAACAGCAGGATACAAAATTAATGCAGAGAAATCTCTTGCATTCTTATACACTAATGACGAAAAATCTGAAAGAGAAATTAAGGAAACACTTCCATTTACCACTGCAACAAAAAGAATAAAATACCTAAGAATAAACCTACCTAAGGAGACAAAAGACCTGTATGCAGAAAACTATAAGACACTGATGAAGAAATTAAAGACGATACAAACAGATGGAGAGATATACCATGTTCTTGGATTGGAAGAATCAACATTGTGAAAACAACTATACTACCCAAAGCAATCTACAGATCCAGTGTAATCCCTATCAAACTACCAACAGCATTTTTCACAGAATCAGAACAAAAAATTTCACAATTTGTATGGAAACACAAAAGACCCTCAATAGCCAACACAATCTTTAGAAAGAAAAATGGAGCTGGAGGAATCAGACTCCCTGACTTCAGACTATATTACAAAACTACAGTAATCAAGACAGTATAGTACTGGCACAAAAAACAGAAATATAGATCAGTGGAACAGGAAAGAAAGCCCAGAGATAAACCCATGCACATATGGTCACCTTATCTTTGATAAAGGAGGCAAAAATATACAATGGAGAAAAGACAGCCTCTTCAACAAGTGGTGCTGGGAAAACTGGACAGCTACATGTAAAAGAATGAAATTAGAACATTTCCTAACACCATACACAAAAGTAAACTCAAAATGGATTAAAGACCTAAATGTAAGGCCAGACACTATAAAACTCTTAGAGGAAAACATAGGCAGAACACTCTATGACATAAATCACAGCAAGATCCTTTTTGACCCACCTCCTAGAAAAATGGAAATAAAAACAAAAATAAACAAATGGGACCTAATGAAACTTAAAAGCTTTTGCACCACAAAGGAAATCATAAACAAGACAAAAAGACAACCCTCAGAGTGTGAGAAAATATTTGCAAATGAAGCAACTGAGAAAGGATTAATCTCCCAAATATACAAGCAGCTCATGAATCTTAATATCAAAAAAACAAACAACCGAATACAAAAATGGGCATAAGACCTAAATAGACATTTCTCCAAATAAGACATACAGGTTGCCAACAAACACGTGAAAGGTTGCTCAACATCACTAATCATTAGAGAAATGGAAATCAAAACCACAAGGAGGTATCACCTCACACCAGTCAGAATGGCCATCATCAAAATATCTACAAACAATAAATGCTGGAGAGGGTGTCGGGAAAAGAGAACCCTCTTGCACTGTTGGTGGAATGTAAACTGATACAGCCACTATGGAGAACAGTATGGAGGTTCCTTAAAAACACTAAAAATAGAACTACCATATGACCCAGCAATCCCACTACTGGGCATATACCCTGAGAAAATCATAATTCAAAAAGAGACATGTACCACTATGTTCACTGCAGCACTATTTACAATAGCCAGGACATGGAAGCAATCTAAACGTCCATCGACAGATGAATGGATAAAGAACATGTGGCACATATATACAATGGAATATTACTCAGCCATAAAGAGAAACAAAATTGAGTTATTTGTAGTGAGGTGGATGGACCTAGAGTAAGTCAGAAAGAGAAAAACAAATACCGTATGCTAACACATATATATGGAATCTAGAAAACTGGTACTGATGGACCTAGTGGAAGGGCAGGAATAAAGATGCAGACGTAGAGAATGGACTTGAGAATGTGGGGTGGGGGAAGGGTAAGCTGGGATGAAGTGAGAGAGTAGCAATGACATATATACACTACCAAATGTAAAACAGATAGCTAGTGGGAAGCAGCTGCATAGCACACGGAGATCAGCTTGGTGCTTTGTGACCACTTAGAGGGGTGGGATACGGAGGGTAGGAGGGAGGTGCAAGAGGGAAGGGATATGGGGATATATTTATACATATAGCTGATTCACTTTGTTATACAGCAGAAACTAACACAACATTGTAAAGCAATTATACTCCAATAAAGATGTTAAAAAAAACTAATAATGCATAGAAAGATTATCTCAGGAAGGATACACAAGAAACTAGTAACCACTGTTACTTCTAGGATAAAGAGAAGGAAAGGGGACAGGGTTAGGAAAGAAAATTTTCACTGTATTAGCAAAATTTTTGTAACCATGTGCATGCAGTCATAGGCTACTGGAATAACAAAATGGTTTTAGTACAACGTGGCTACCCATCAATGTATATAATAATTAACAATGGAAGAAACCATTATGAAGAGAAACTTTCAAGCAAAGATGACAATAAATCTCCTGACAAAATGATCATAAAAATTAGGAAAAATTCAGGGAAAAAAGGTCATGAGCAGAAATGAAAAATGGGGTACAATGACATGCCGCAAACTTCAGTAAGCGGTTAAAACACACATATACAGAATGTGGGGAACACTTGAAGCAGTATAGTTTAATGGTTTGGAGTCAGAACTGCTGGATTCAAATCCAGGCTTCACTATTTACTTACTAGATCTGTGAACTAGAGCACATTACTTGGTTTCTCTGACCCTACTGGATAAAAATGGTATAATAGAACCCATCTCAAACATCATCTATAAAAGTGAGATAGTAAAACCCACCTCAAGGCATTTATGTACAATCTAAGCAACAAATCATACATTAGTTTAATCCCCACAATTCTATAAGACAAGTAGATACTTTATCAGCCCTATTTCATATTCAAAAGCTCAGTTAGAAAGAGGTTTGGTTGGGCTTCCCTGGTGACGCAGTGGTTAAGGATCCGCCTGCCAATGCAGGGGACAAGGGTTCAACCCCTGGTCCGGGAAGATCCCACATGCCGCGGAGCAACTAAGCCCGTGTGCCACAACTACTGAGCCTGTGCTCTAGAGCCCGCAAACCACAACTACTGGGCCCACATGCCACAACTACTGAAGCCCGCGCACCTCAGAGCCCATGCTCCGCAACAAGAGAAGCCACCACAATGAGAAACCCACACACCGCAATGAAGAGCAGACCCTCCACTAGCCGCAACTAGAGAAAGCCCACACACAGCAACGAAGACCCAACGCAACCAAAAATAAATAAATAAATTAAAATTTAAAAAAGAAAGAGGTTTTACTCCTTAAAGGGCACCCGATTACTAAACGGTGGGACTGAGATTCGAATTTAGGTGTAATTCTTATAACACTACACCCTGTGCAATACACGTGTCCCCCCTCTTTTATAGTACCAGTGTACCCCCAAATCCGACAGTCTCTATTTGGTAGAAGAGCCTTTCCTTAAACACCTGTAGAGCTCATGCTATAGCCTATGTATCCAGCACATCCATAAAAGTGTACTGAGACTACTATAAAGGCAATGGGGAAAGATAAAAGAAAAAGAAACTGTCCATTACTTCAAAAGATATGTAAATGGATTAAAAAAAGCATATACTCAACCCAAAACAATCTTTATAAACGTACAGAATGGCAATTATTAGTTATTAAATGTTGTGAACTGAAGAGACTCAATAAAGAAGAGGTGGATAGAATAAACACAAGAAAATTAAAATAGACACCCCCTAAAAGAGAAGTTTAGATTAAGGAAGAATGCTTCACTGTCTCTCTCTCAAAGGAAATCTAAATAGATCTTAGTAATACTAAAGTGTGAGGCATTAAGGAGACTATTACGGAGTCAATCAAGATTCAAATGAGAGCCCTAGTGCAGGGCAAGACAGCAATGCGCTAGCTCAGAAGTTGACTGTAGTGGAAGGCGAAGAGAGACCTGGAAGAGAAGCGTCTGAGCATTAAAATCAGCTGGCGGGAACAGAACCAGACTAGTGGATGAGGCAGCAGTCGGTAAAGGGAACGAGAAGAAAAACAGGCGTCCAGGCACCTGGCACCTTACAAGCCCAAATCACGACGCTTTCTCCTGGCCTCTTCGGCCCTCCTAAGGGCCGAGTTCCCCGCAGAAGGTGCGGAACCCCGAGCCGTTGGGGGCGGGGGCACGAACCTCGGCGGACAAGGAGCTGAGCTGAGAGTTCCGCGTTTCCAGGCTGAAACAGGCCTTCTAGAAACCAGGCTGCAGCCCGAAAGTTCCAGGCGGGCACTGTCACCACCGTCTCGGCGTTCTTTCCCAAACCTGCCCGCCCCCTCCCCTTGGTAAACTTTTCCCGGGAACTTACCCGCCATTTCCGAGCTGCGAGCACCCGCGGCCGAGGAAGGACGAATCAACCCGCGCGCTCCCTAGCCGGAAGTGAGCACACTTTCTGACGCATTTCCCCCGCCCACCCCTGGCCTGGTGCTGGCCAATGAGAGGAGGGGGTTCGAGGCGCGGGGTGGTGGAAGCGCCTCGAGAGGCGGGGCTAACACGGCAGGGAAGGCTCGGACGGTTGCCTAGCCACGGCCAGCGCAGTCAGCCTCTTTGAGGCTTGAATTGGAGGAGGAGGCCGCAAAGGGATATTCTCTGTTGAGATGCTCGCTGGCTCGAGGAGAGTTTCTTTGGGGGTGATTTGCATAATATACATACCTCTGGCAGTTTTCTGTTCCCCCTTAACGATGTTTTGGAGACTGTTAGAAAAACTTTTCCCTTGGCCTGGACAGTAGATCCAAACACCTGAGCCCTAGTTTTACAGGTAAAATATAGGGATTGAGTTCTAGTTGCCAGAGAAATTTTCCCATATTTATTTGTTTCTATTTTTGCGGTAAATAGTTGTTTAACATCGTTTTTCTTTTATGTTTTTTTAACAGTATGTATACGGTGTGATATCTTAGGCACTCGGGTTTCGCATTTTAAGGTTATGAGGCAACAATTTAGTGTAAGGAAATTGCTACCTAGTAATAATTTAGGTGACCAGAACTGTTCTGGTTCTACATCTCTCAAGTCCTCGTGGCGTAACCACATCACAGGATGCTACCTGATTTGGGCCATAGGGCTTGTTAGTGTTTAGTAGCTGCTGAAACTGTCCCAGAGGATAAGCCACTGTTTAGGTATCCACAAATACACCCATGATGTCTGTACACTAGAATGCCTTGTCTCAACAAATGTTGGTTAATAGGTTTTACAATGATGATACGAGAGCTAAAATGGACCCTTGAGATGATAATCTAGAACTAACACACTTCCTCGTTTTAGAGATGCGGAAGCTAAAGCCCAGAAAAGAGAAATTACCCAAATTCACACTCAGTGTACAGCCTACACAAGAGCCCAGTTCTCCAGATACTCAGCTCAGTATTTGACTACATGGAGATGACCCTCCTGAAGATAAAGATCAGAAAAGGTACTGAGAATGCTCAGATCCTTTTTCTTTAAGCTTTATTGAAACATAAGAAATTACGATCATAATGTTAAGAAGAAAACTGAAATCGTTGTCACTAATGACATTATAGATCAAAAATGGAAAACAATCTTTTTATATAATTGTTCTTTCAAAATGGCAAGATTCAGCATTTCTTTCCAAAACCACCTTACCTGTAGATTGGCCAATAGCTGACCGGCAATTATGATCCTTAAAATAAGAAATCAAGAGGAATTTGTCCTAACTGCCGCAAATCTGAAACAGATTTTATGACTTTATGTGACTTTACGGTTGGTTGTAGGGAATATGTTGAAACATATATGATAATATGAATAAGAAATAAGATGAATATGAATAAGAAATACGATGAAACCTATATATGACTAATATTTCATATGATCTGCTTGCAGAATTGAGGTTACAGTTTTAAATTGACCTTGTCTTAGAACCCTTCACACATATTTATTAAAAATGTCACAGAATACATGTTTAGCTAGTTTATCTAAAACCTAAATGAATGACTTCTTTCAGAAAGGTAAAAATAAAATTACCAAAAAGGAAAAAATATTTTTGTAGGGTTTTCCCACTCTTTTCAATTTATATTTTACCTTATTCTAAAGGGGATTTAGGAAGTGAATGTTACCACCATAGAATACAATTTCTACACAAGGAATCTGCTGTCCTCATGTATAGGAAGGAGGCAGCATAGTGGTGTGGAAAATTCAGGCCCTACTAGTCTCAGTTCTACTACTTCGTGATTGTGTGACCTTGTTTCATCTATTAAGTGGAGATAAAAACCTTCCCAGTCATTACATTGAGTTGTTGTGAAAATCAAATGGAAAAATTTAGGAGAGAGCTTTGTAAATTGTAAAATTCTATATTAATATGAGGTGGTATTAGTATGATACCATTCATTCTAGAATAGGAAATTTGGAAAAGGCATTTTTCTCCATAGAAAAAGGCCATATTACACTGTTAGGAATGAACTAGCAACCTTATGTTTGGTACAGGTTCAACTGCATATGGACTAGTAAATTTTGCCATCATGTCTTGAAACCTCCGGAAGGGATTTTTTTTTTTAAAAAAACATGGTATTAAAAAGATGGTTATCAGAAAGTGGATGTAGGAAATTTGAGATCCAAAAGAAAAATGCAGGTACTTGATGTGTCTTTAATTCAAAATACATACGTCTCTACAGACAAATAAGAATAGCTAGTTAACTCATTTGTTTAGCTCATAGTGCAAATGGTGGGGGTGTGGTGTATGAGTTTCAGTTCCCAGAACAATTATCCAGAATCCCCTATCCAGCTAGATGACTTTCATATAGGATAAAAGAAAGAAAATAAAAATAGGCCAGCTCATATTGAAAACTACTGTTAGAGGAAGGTATGTATATTATTAAGATGCACAGCACCAACAGTTTGCAAATTCCATATTTCAATTCTCATACACTACCCATAGGTGTGTAAACTAGTACTTTTTGAGAAGCAATTTAGCAATTTAAAAAATTTAACATGTTTCTATTTGTACATCCTTTGAGGTAGTAGTTCCACTTAGAAGTATTTGTCCTACAAAACTATTTGCACAAGAATGCAAAGATAAATGATCAAAGATGTTCAAGGCAGCATTAATTTTACTGGCACATTGGAAATAGCCTAAACATTCATCAAAATGGGCTGGCTAATATGTACTGACTTGGGAAAATACTATATAATAGGTTAAAAAATAAGTTAACATTATAATGTTATTTTACTTATATAAAAAAAGTGTATTTTGATATAAACATAGAAAACATTCGGAAGCATAACCAGCTAGTTTAACTGTGGCTCCTTCTAGGAGAGGGAATTTGGAGATGGGGATTAATCAGGGATTTAAAAAAAATGCTGTTTGCTTCTTTTAATGAGGATGTATTGGTTTCTTTCATAACTAGAAACTTATCAATCTTTTGGAAGTTTTTAGACATGGTGGCTAACTCTACACTCTACATTCTATAAATTGTGATACATAGAATTAAAGAGAAGCAGCTTAACTGGTACAAGGAACAGTTAATTGAAAATTAATATTTCTAGTTTTGCATTCTGTCATTATTTACAAGCAAAGACTGGTCAAAATGAGGGAAGAGGACTATAATTGCTTATCCTTATTTACAAAATGACCACCCAGTGATGCCCGCTTTACTTTTTGAAACTATAGTTTGTAAAAATGGCTTTAATTATGTATGTCTACTTAGGGTGACTAACACAATAATGCCTATGATATTTCACATTTCATAGTTAAAAATTACTTCAAATATTAATTCTTTTTTCCATTCTAGCCAACAGAAAAATGACCATTGTTCCTCTGTTTTAAACTTTTTTTTGCTGTTGTTTTGTGTTGTTTTTCAATGTAGAAGAGCTTCAGGATAGGAGGAGGGTGAAGAAAACTTTATCAAAGCTACTTTGATATTAAATAAATAAGACTAAAACGTGGTGAAAATTATGACTAGAAATATTTTAAACTGATATATTGTTTCAGTCATTCTGTCTTTCTTTTTTTTGATTGTAGTAAAAAAATACATAACATAAAATTGACCATCTTAATCATTTTTTAAAAAAAATAAATTTATTTATTTATCTTTAATTTTGGCTGCGTTGGGTCTTCGTTGCTGAGTGCAGGTTTTCTCTAGTTGCAGCGAGTAGGGGCTATTCTTCTTTGCGGAGCACGGGCTCTAGGTGTGTGGGCTTTTTTAGTTGTGGCATGTGGGCTCAGTAGCTGTGGCCCATGGGCTGTAGAGCGCAGGCTCCATAGCTGTGGCGCCCGGGCTTAGTTGCTCTGCAGCATGTGGGATCTTCCCGGACCAGGGCTCGAACCCACATCCCCTGCATTGGCAGGTGGATTCTTAACCACTGTGCCACCAGGGAAGTCCCATCTTAATCATTTTTAAGCATACAGTTCAGTAGCATTAAGTATATTCACGTTGTGAAAGCTGTCGTTCTAATGGGTTGGTTTTCAGGCACCCCCTTGGTAACCTGTTTACCCATATCGCTATGCAGAACAAGACTCTTAACTTCCTATGATCTGGACACACAAAGTGAAGAGCTTTTATGCCTGCTGTACAGTGCTGTTAAGTATTTAGTTCATAAACCTCTCCCTTAAAAGAATTATAAAAAAATAAAATAGCTTTATGGTAGTGTTTCTTCTAAATTTTTTTACAAATCGGAATTTTGAGGGAATATATATAGTTGTTAACAAGCTAAACCAACCAATCACTGTGCAAATTAGTAAAAGAATTCTTTCTGAAAATTTTGCTAGAAGGAATCCAGAATTTAATGATCTAAGAGAAGGAAACTGTCATGCTAACCGGCATCATATAATACAAAGAGAACCTGCTTCATCAGGTAAGAAGGGTGTGTTGGTAGGGTTAGGATGCGTTTAAAGAATAAAAGGTTTACTTTTACATATCTTTATAAAGTTAAATTTTGTTGTATATGAGGCAGTTTATGTTACTATAGATATGGTGTTATTTTTTAATAGATTTTAAGAGCAACTAAGGTACTTTGAATAATACAGAATCAGGAATTTTAGAGCAAAGTGATTTTAGAAATCAGGTAATCTAGTCATTGTCATGTTTATTTGGTATACATATGCATAAAAACTTTTGCTGATATCTTCTCTTCTATATATCAATATATTTCTACTACTGTTAATTCCTATATTAAATATTACTATTATTAACTTTTTTTACTAATTAATTTATTTATTTTTGGCTGCATTGGGTCTTCGTTGCAGTCCTTGTCTGGCAGCCTCTTGACAAAGTTGGTGTAGGGGTTGTCTAGAGTCTCCTTGCTCTCCTCCAGGATGATGTTCTTCTTGTCCTCGCTCAGGCAGAAGAGCACTGCCTTCTTGCGCTTCTTCTCCTCCTCTGGTGTCGACGACTTATGCACCTTCATGTCATTGAACGCTTTGATGGCCCCATCAGACACAGCCACACCAGAGACCATGTTTCTGGAAGAGAAAAGGAGAGAGCAAGGAGAGCCAGAAAAGACAAGAGCTGCTACTGCAGCATTTTTAAGCATGGGTCATGAAATCAATTCAGAATGTTGAAAACAGAATTAGAAAATAAAAAATAGAATAGTACAGAATAGCAAATACCAGAGTATGTTGCATGTAAAAAAGTTCAATATTGCTTCATGAAGTTTTTACTTCAGTGTGTACTGGGGTTGTGATAAAAAATGTATTTTTTACTATTTAGTTCTGGGGCAATAAAGTTTGAAAGCCACCAGTGGAAAAGACAATGTGATTTATCACAATGTGATAAATATGATGGGCAGGTCTATGATGGGTGAAAAAGGGGGCTTAAGGATTGTTTTGTGGAGGAAGAGATTCTTGATCTGTATCTTAAAGGATAGGCCAATTGTAATAAATGTGGAGTAAAATATCTCCAGTAAAGGAAATAGCATAAAAGCTCAAAAATCTTTGTGACTAAAGGAACAAGTATAGTAGTAAGATACAAGTAAGAGGAAGGGGCTGGATCAGGAAGCTTCTATTCTTCGTCAAACTGAGAAGCTTGGATTTTATATTGAAGTCGCTAGAGAGCCACTGAAGGATGGGGAAGTGACAAAATTTAGTATCTGTTTTATATCGAGCAGTTGACAGCACTGTGGAGAATGGATTTGAGGATAGTGACAGGAGGCAGAAAGTGGAGAACTGGAGGCATGGGAAAGCAATTAGGAGGCATAATGAAGGCCATTATAATCAAAAGAAGAGATTTTAAAAAGCCTGAAGAGGATGGAAAACACAGGACTGGGTAGCTATTTGGATGTGAGGGGTAAGGAAGAGTCTGATACCCAGCTTTCTGGCTTGAGCCACTAAGACAATGGTAATGGTCTTTACTTAGGAAATATAACAGGACTAATGGCTAGTGGTTGAGCAACCAGGTAAGAATAATCAATAAATATTTAAGGGGCTTCTCTGGTGGCGCAGTGGTTGAGAGTCCGCCTGCTGATGCAGGGGACACAGGTTCGTGCCCCGGTCCGGGAAGATCCCACATGCCGCGGAGCGGCTGGGCCCGTGAGCCATGGCCGCTGAGCCTGTGCGTCCGGAGCCTGTGCTCCGCAACGGGAGAGGCCACAACAGTGAGAGGCCCGCGTACCGCAAAATAAATAAATAAATAAATAAATAAATAAACATTTAAGTCGTACTTACATAGTTAATGTCAAGCATTTAGATAAGTGTTAGGGCCGACGGTATGGATGAAGGAGGAAGGACAGGGTAATAAGATATACCCTGGAAGAAACAGAGAAATCATGAATTCAAGAAGTGGCAAATTATGGTTTCCGTGAAACCTTCTGTATATCACCCAGCTTGAACTGATTTTTTCTTTTTCTAAGCCTGTATTGCATAAATTTGCCACACAGTTAAGCATATGCATTGTTAATTAATGGTTTTACCTATGTTTTGTCTTAATACGTTGTAAGATCCTTATGGAGAGGAATAATTATGTTCCCTTCATATGTCCTGCTTATGGATATCAATAATAAGCCAACACTCTGTCTAAGAGATGGAGTAGAACTTCATAGCCATATAGAATTCCATATGATGAAATGTCCTTTCATCCCTTCATGGTGCTCTAGTAAGTTTGAACAAAAGGGGATTTGTCTCATCTACTACTGAGCAGTTTCTTCTCTGTGATCCATGTCCCCTCTTTACCACCCAGTATGCCTTGGGTTATACTCACTTGGCTGCTGTTCCCTACCTAGGACTCTGAGCCTACTGTCTTTGATGAAATGATGTTGCTGCTACTGCCACATGGATCTCAGTGAAGGCGTGATATGAGGAAGGCTACACTTCCCATTACTGCGCCTTAATTTTCCGTCCACACCATCAACACAAAACTAGTTCACATAAAATGCTTTATTGAGGGGCTGGGGATGATTAAAGGAAGTATAATTGCTGACTATTTTATTACCCATCCTCATCCTGAACTGTCCAGGTAAGCCCATCCATCCATCCAGGCTGATGGAAGAACAGGATAAGCAATGTTTTCTGGGGCTTCTTTCCAAGTGGTAAAAGGGAGAGATAATAAAGGCAAGACCATGTACATCTGGTACTCCATGATTTCTTCCCATGCTGACTTGACCAGAATCACGGAAGAAGCAGCAGGTCAGCATTACCCAGAAGCTTCCTCAAAAGCACAAAATATAGTTAACCCCCCCTTTTTTTTGGTATTTTGGCCACACCACGCAGCATGTAGGATGGTTGCCCAAACCCAGGCCTCCACAGTGAAAGTGCTGAATCCTAACCACTAGGCCACCAGGGGACCCCCTAGTTAACCGTTTTTATACATAAGTTTATTCTTATCCATTGTTACATCTTTTGAAGTACAAAGACCTTATACCATGGTGAAGACCTCATAATTATTTATTTCATTTTTATGTAGTTTTTTCTTATATTTTCATTACCTTAAGGTGCTAGATATACTATTGTCAGGGCTACTGGGAATGGAAAGTGCAGAATACTACTTTGACTGAGACCTTTTAACAGTTCTTAGTTAAGTTCCTTCTGTGTTCTCAGCTTCTGACCTTTTCCAATCAAAAGAATGCCAATCATTCCACAATTCTGCCCACTTTTCCTCCTTGATTTGTCTCTTTCCACAAGGTCTAACTGTCCTCAAGTTTTAGCTCTTTCATGTTGTTTCTCCAGAACTTTCTAACTTAAATTTCCTGATTATTCTTCTGGTCAGTACAATTTTATGCTGATCAATACTACATTGCATTACATTATTCCTTTATAGCAATTCTTCAGAAGGAGTTTCTTCCTGGGCATACCCTGGTTCCTAGCTTCCTTGTCTTGAGATTTGTGGCCCTCTCTTCCTTAAGGAGTCCTTTTTTTAGGTCTCCCACTACAAACCTGCCCTCCCCTTTTTTGAAACTCCCTTCTCACTGGGGTTGATTTCACCCTAGGATGAGTTCTCCTTCCCCCAACAGGGCAGTCCAAGGACACAATGACCCGTTGCAAGATATTTCCCACCAAAGTCTTGAGTTTCTCAGCCTAGATTTACACTCTAGGTGCATTTCAACAGGAGAGTTCCAGGTCAGGCTTCAGATTCCAAGTCTGGTACTTTCCAAGGTTTCTGTCAGTATGTTGTGCAAATATACCTCCACATTCTTCCTCTAATTTTCCTGTGGGTAACTTAGACCAAACAGACACATAGACACAAACACACACAACTCCCAAGGACATATAATTACTGTCTGAATCCATGTTAAGGAAAACATTTTTCTTCCTCAGTGCAATATAGTCTTCATAGATTTCGCTGCCCATACTAGAGATATACTATTTGTCAAACAGTTTCAGTTTCTTTTCCCTACCCTGCAACAATGCACAGAGACCTGTCAGTGTTTAAGAAACAAGGTCCATTACAATTTCTAGCCAAATAACAGAATTACATAACTGGATAGCCATCTTTAGTATCAAAAGACCCAGCACGATTTTCCCCAGCATTTTATTATGAAAATTTTCAAAAGTATACAAAAGTTAAAAGAATTTTAACAGTGAATTCCTAAATACCACCCCCACCCCAGGTTAGGTATAACATATCTATCTATCTATCTATCCATCCATCCATTGTCTTATTTCTTTTATGGAATTCAAAGTAAATTTAATATACCAGTACTCTTCTCCTTAAATACTTCATGTCATTACATACCTAGTTCAATATTTATTTACAGATTTTCTTTCTTTTGAGGAAAAATTGACACACAATGAAATGTATAAACCTTAAGTGTACATTCCCTAAATTTTGGAAAATACATACACCTGTAACCGAAGCCCCTAGCAAGACATAGACGATTACTATTACTCCAGATAGTTCCCTCATGCCTCTTTACAGTCAGTTCCTCTCCCTAAGCAACCATGGTTCTGCTTTTTCCCACCATAGATTAGTTTTGTTTGTTCTAGAACTTCACATAAATGTAATCACATAGTATATGCTCTTTTGTATATGATTCCATGTAAGGCTTCTTTCATTTAGCATGATACTTTTAAGATTCATCCATGTCATTGTGTGTATCAGTAGTTTGCTCTCTTTTACTGCTGAATAGTATTCCATTCTCTGAATATATCATAATTTGTTTATCCAGTCTCCTATTGATGGACGACTGGGCTTTTCCAGTTTTTGGCTTTTTTAAATTAATTAATTAATTAATTAAAATATTTATTTATTTTGTTGCACCAGGTCTTAATTGTGGTAGGCGGGCTCCTTAGTTGCGGCTCGCTGGCTCCTTAGTTGCGGCACATGGGCTACTTCGTTGCAGCAGGCAGGCTCCTTAGTTGTGGCTCCCAGGCTCCTTAGCTGCGGCACGCGGCTCTGTAGTTGTGGCGTGCAAACTCTTAGTTGCTGCATGCATGTGGGATCTAGTTCCCTGACCAGGGATCGGACCCAGGCCCCCTGCATTGGGAGCTCAGAGTCTTATCCACTGAGCCACCAGGGAAGTCTGAAGTTTTTGGCTTTTATGAATAAAGTGGTTGTGAACATTCTTGACCAAGTCTTTTTATCCACACATATTTTCATTTCTCTTGGGTAAACACTGAAAGGTAGAACTGCTGATTCATAGTGTAGGTATATGTTTAGTTTTATAAAAACCCGCTCAATCTTTTCCCAAAGTGGTTATATTATTTACACTTCCACCACAGTGCACAAGAGCTCTGGTTGCTCCACATCCTTGCCAGAATCTGATGTTTTCAGTCTTTTTAATTTTAGCCATTCTAGCAGGTATGTAGTACTATCTTTTTGCTGTAACTTAATTTGCATTTCCCTGATGACTAATGATGTTGTGCAGTTTTTCATGTGCATATTAGCAATTTGTATATCTTCTTTTGTGAAGTGTTTGCGTCTTTTGCCCATTTTTAAACTAGGCTGTTCATTTACCATTGAGTTTTAGGAGTTCTTTATATCCTGGATATCAGTCCTTTGTTTTATATATGTTTGCTAGTTTTTCTCCTGGATGTGGCTTGCCTATTTCTTTTCTTTTTCTTTTTTTTGTTTTTGTCCTATTAATTTTCTTAATGTTGTCTTTTGATAAGTAGAAATTTTGAGTTTAGTGAAATCTAATTTATCAATTTCTTAATTTATGGTTATTGACTTTTATGTTCTCACTAAAACACCTTTATCTAACTCTGAGTCATGAAGATATTCTTTAATGTTTTCTACTAAAAGCTTTATGATTTTAGCTTTTGCATTTAGGTCTATGATTCATCTCAAATTTATTTTAGTATATGTTTTGAGGTAGAGGTTGATATGGATATCTAGCTAGTCGTGTCATTTGTTGAAAAGACTCCTTGCCCCATTAGATTGCATTGGCACCTTTGTTAGAAATCAAATGACTTTATAATTCTGGAACTATTTCTGAGCTCTCTATTCTGTTCCATTGATCTATTTATCTATCCTTTTGCCAGCCAGTACAATACAATATTGATTTCTTTAGCTTTATACTAAATCTTGAAGCCAGGTAGTGTAAGTCCTCCAACTTTGTTCTTTTTCAAGTTTGCTTTGGATATTCTGGGGTCTTTGTTTTTCTCCCAGCACAATTTTTTAAAAAATTTGTCTATTTTTGGAGGCGTTAGGTCCCCGCTGCTGCACGCGGGCCCTGCCCTGCCACTGCGAGCTGGGGGCCCACCCCCTGCCACGGCGAGCAGGCCCCTCACCGCGGCGGCTCCTCCCGTCGCGGAGCACAGGCTCCCGGCGCGGGGATTGTGGCCCACGGGCACAGCAGCCGCGGCTCGCGGGCTCCAGAGTGCAGGCTCCACGGAATGTGGGATCCTCCCGGACCAGGGCCCGAACCCTCGTCCCCTACATTGGCAGGTGGACTTCCAACCACTGCGCCACCAGGGAAGCCCACAATTTTTAAAGTGGAAATTTTTTCTTTACTTTGGATCAGACCCAAAGCATCCTTCCTTACTGACCTCTGAGTGGAAGGGAGGCCAAAACCAGATCCAAGTAAATCCCCAGAGGAGGGGAGGGGTGAGCGGCTGAAGGACTGGGCAGGATGTTTGCTCTTCCAGTTATATACTTTTGATTGGAATGGGAATATGTGACAAACCACAGAGTTTTTACCCAATTATTACCTAAAGCTGCCTTGGCCTTTGGCATATACAAAGGTTTTGGTATCATTCTTTCAGCTTTATTCATTGAAAAAATGAATAGTAGCTGTTGCCGCAATAAAATATTCTCCATACTTTGGGAATCATGCTATTTATTTTTCTTATATTTCCTATAGCTGCAACAGCAAGTTTAGTACCAACACAAGGCACTTAATAAATGTTTGTTAACTAAAATTTGGGTCATTCCAAATCATAACATTAGAGTGTTAAAAGAAGCATTAAAGCTCACCTAGTTCAATCCTCCATCTGATCATAAGGTTTCCCACTAAATACCAGCTTGTACATGACTAATACAGTAATAGGGCACTCACAGCCTTCAACATCTAGAGCAGCTCATTCCATGAATTCCTTACAAAATCTATTGAAAAGAAAACTGGCTGTTACTGCCTCCACAAGGGAATAAAGAAGACTGTGGTCCCAAACTAAGATCACTGTTATCTGCATTGCATAATTTATAGGACTTAGAGTCAGACTGTGAGGAAGAGCAGTTTAGGAAGATGCAATTGCAAGAGTACAGCTATTTCATCTGATTTCTGATATGCTACTCTTCCCTCTCCACCAAAAATGAGAATTTATTTCAATTAGCGCCAATGTTCCTACAGGGAGTATAATACTTATACAGTATAGAGAAGTCCTAAAATGTGTCATTTATCTAGTATCTAACTATAAGTGGCTTGGGTTGAAATAATAATTTCTGATTTATTGATTTCCAGGTCAGCCTACCAACTGAAACATAATTTGCTCAGACTTGGACACAACTCTTCATACTTCTGCCCAGTCTACCCCTGCCGTTTCCCCATATAGACTCTTAGCAAGGAAAACATTAAAAGCACAACTTATAAAGTTTGTAGGTTTTGTAATATTTCAATAAAATATAAAGAACCATTTTATACTTCTAGATGTAGGCTCAAACCAATCTACACTTAAAATTTCCAGATGTTCAAATATCTTTGTGTGTATGTGCCATTTATTTCATTATGCTATTTATTTCAAATATGTTAAGTGAGCATCTTGATGTGGGGATGGCATAAATGCCAACTTATTCCTCATCATAGTGATGGTGTATGTACCCTTAATCTAGGAGGAGCCCCACTCCTGGTTTAATTAGTCAGTGATATCCTAATGCTCTACTACATGTTTGTACACCACCTTGATTTAGTTCTTGCAAGATGGCATCCGTCGTAGCTGTGTGGGATATGGAAATGGGAACAAAAATGTATCCATGTCAGTAAAATAATCAAAGGGAGCTAGAATATAAACAGAAAGAACATGTTATTAAAGATAGAAGGAGGGCCAGGAGTTGTGGCAGAACAAGCTCATTGGAAATTGCCTCTTGTTTTAATAACTACATTTTAGTTTATTAGGGCGCTAGGCATTAGGATAATTCCAACTTTCACCCACAAAGTTAATGCAGTGTCAGCTGCCTGGGAGTTGGAGACATATTTCTGTGGATTTGTCTAGTAAGCCCATACTTCGTTTTTGCATCTGGGGGTAATATATTATTTTCATGGGCAAGGACTTCACAAGCAGATTTAAATTTCCAGCTCAGTCAAGCTTCATATTAAATATTTTATGAAACCAACTCTAAAAAGTGACTATTAATGACAGTACCTTTGCAGCTGGTCTCTTAGCCCTTAACTTCCAATTTCACTTTCTGAAATGTCATTCTTTTTAGACTCAGTTATCAAGTTTTCAACTTATAGTTGTGCCAAGGTGTTAAAATTATTTCTTGTTTACAAATATCATTTGCAGTCTAAAGAAAGTTATAAATTTCTATACTGGCATTCTATTTTTAAAAATTATAAAAAGTTTTGAATTGTTTCTACTTCCTTTTCCCAAATATTTTGTGAATCTTATTTGACAGGTTTGTCTTTTGTTATTCCATTAACTAATAAGTTTTCCCTCAACCCTGATCATCTACAATTCAGGAAAAAGTAAGTTGTGGTTTGTTTTAACAGCTAACAATACTATTAGCCAATCATCATAACAGAAGGACAGATTTCAAAGTTTTTCAGGGCAGAAGCTCTAACTCATAGGCTTTTGTATTCATTTCCATACTTAGTTCATCCCACAGTACACACTTTTAACACCTTTGTTCAATTTATTGTTTGTTATATTTGGATAGATGAAAAACCTAGCAAAATTCACCTTTTTTTTCTTTTGTCTGTGCTGGGTCTTTGTAGCGGTGCGTGGCACATGGGCTACTCTATTTCTGTTGCACAGGCTTCTCTAGTCGTGGCACGTGGGCTCAGTAGTTGCGGCGCACAGGCTTAGTTGCCCTGCAGCATGTGGGATCTTAGTTCCCTGACCAGGGATTGAACCCGCATCTGCTGTGTTGGAAGGCGGATTCTTAATCACTGGACCACCAGGGAAGTCCCAAAATTCACCTTTATTTAGGGTAGCTGAGCTCTCCTAACTTCTCTTTATTTAGGGTAGCTGGCAGCCTTAGTTTTAAATTATTTTATCATCTCCATTGCAACTAGATTGGCATCAGTGAAACTCTAGAGCTTGCTCAAAGATCAGCTATTTTTTATTCAAGAAAATTATTATTGTGGCCTGGTGCCTGCCTATACCTATGAATTATTGTGGTGGGTTCTGTCTAAATGTAGTGTTGTCTTCCTCTCTACAAGTGGCCAGTCTGTCCCTAAATTTCACTCCAACGGTATGGATTTGGTCAACAACAATGTGTTCCAATAGAAAATAATCCCTTCATTTTAAATAAATGTCTTTCTTTCCCTTAAGTACTTATATTCAAACTAAGGGACTTTGGGCTACAAACAGACATCCTTCCCTTGAAAAGTAGCATAAAATAAACAACTTGAGATTCCTACTTAGAGAAACTTCATAAAATAAGAGAGCAGAGTATCAGGGACATAAGGTGCTGGTAAAACAAAATATGAATTTGTAAATCCTTATGTCCAATTACATTGTTAAAAGAACTTTGAACGGACTAAAGAAAGAGATGTGATGGTGGCAGACAGTTAAAGCAACTGCAGTAGAAAAGCTCACTTTAGGAGTACTAGTAATATATCATTCCTTATCAACAATTTCCATTTGCCAGTCCACTTGCCTCATTTCTACAATATTAACTTGGATACTTAACACAAATATTATGATTAGTGAGACTGGAGAAAAGGGAAGCCTCCTGTGAGATTCAACACTGGAAATGGAAAAGAGGGTGGAGAGGGATTATAGCGCTAAATGAGATAAGCTAAACCTTGGAGTTGTTAGACTTTTTTTTTAAACAGGAAGCTTGCTTGGTTTAAAAACAATCAACCAACAAAAAAAAATACACTTAGGTTTGGGGTTGTGGGGAAGCACTGACCATCTGTAAACTCCTGGACAGTAAGGGCTATATGTTATTAATCTTTGTATTCTTTATAAGCAGGACGGTATCTGGCATATAACAGATGCCCAGCAAACATTTGTTGAATGACTCAATATTTGGCTCAATATAGTCATAATGGCAAAACTCAGTTTGAGAGACATTATTTTGGTTCAAAGTAGAGCTACCCTTTCTTAGACAGGGCTGGAAATGTTTATGTAGAGGCAAGTTGAGCCAGGATTCAGTGCCAGCCCTGTCAAATGGATTTTTTTCCCCCTTGGCATTTGTGCCCCACCTCATGCACAAAGGATTTGGGTGATTAGGAATGTGGAGTCTACTAATAAAGCTTTATAACAGTACACGAAGCACAAGTATATTAAGCGTATTCATCGCATGCCAATTTAAGGACCTATTTCTCAAGTTATGTTTACTTAGGCTTTCCCCAGAGTGAGTGGTTCCCAATCTGTTTTATTGTCAGTATTTCCCTTTAGTTGTCATCAATTCATTTGCTGTTATTCTTTCAAACGGAACATGTTCTTTGATCCTTCGAAATCTTGCTCAATCTAGGCCCCAAGTGTTGCTCTAAGTCTCAGGAGAAAACGACTTTGGCTGAAGTCGGCTCCCAAAGCCACACCCACTAAGAGGCCTTAAGAGACCTGGGGCTTTCCTGGCGGCTGCTCAGCTGCCGGCAATCAAGCGGCACGCCGGAATCCCACGGCTTGGTCCTCCAGTCTCCCCGGCGGGAGGCACGTCCCCCTCCGCCCCGCGGGCCAGCTCTTTCTGGCTGGGACGCCGAGCCCCCTGCCGGCCCCGCCCGCCCCGGGCTCATTTGCATAGAGGCGCGCGCGACGCCGGCGAGCGAGCGGGAGGGAGGGCGGGCGCGGCCGGGAAGGCGGCGCGCGCGTGCCCTGACAGCTCGGCCCTGCTCGCTCACTCGCTCGTCCCCGGCTTCTGAGCACAGCATGGCGGTCAAGGTGACTCTAACTCTCTGCTGCTGTCTTTATTTCATAAGAGACATTCCGGGGACCGTGCCTGCAGTCCCTCACCTCTTCCTATTTACTTCTTTGCCTGATTGTTAGATAGCGTGTCCTGGGGCTCCAGGGAGAGCCGTGCGGGGCTTGGACTGGAGGGAGAGGATGCCCAGCCGGGGGAGGGGAAGGAGGAGGGATTTTGAGTTGGAGGGGCTTGTAAGGACCACAGGTCGGTGAAGGAAGCGTAGTATCCTGCCCTGGGTACATGGAATTGTGAGCCAGGGGTTGGAGGGCATCAGAAAGGGAGTGGGAGGAAGTGGCATATATAGCCGGGGATGCCTAAGGCATCTGTGTACCGCGGTGGGGGAGGGGGTGAGTAATTGAGTATTTTGGGGCCTCTGGAGCAGGGGGCAGTGGTTGGCATTTGAGCTGCAGGTGGCAGGATGGCTAAAGTATTTAGAAACGTTGCAGCGGTTTTCATGATTTTAGGTTGGGTGGAGAAAGAGAGGGGCGTGGAGATAATTATATTCTGGATTGCTTTCCACGGGAAGAAAGGCCAGTAGGCCATGCGATTAATTTGGGAGTTTCAACTTTCCTGTTGTCTCTACTAGCCTTAATGGCCTCTTGATTTGAAGGTGGGTGGTTGCCAAATGTGTTGCTGGTGGATGTGGAATAGGTAGGGGATTGATCCTCATGGCCTTCCCTTTCCAGTCCAGGGGAAATCTATGTGGTAGATTTGCTATATTTTAGGCTCTTCACACCTGTCTTTCCACCCTGTGGTCACAGAGCTCCAATTTGACAGTTGTTATCAGTATTAGTGCTTTTGGTTTGTTTTAAGCTAAATGCCCTTATAAAAGATAAGAGCATTGATTGCTGGCATTTGTGAACTGTAATCTCAAGAGATTGCCTGGTCTCTAGTGAAGCATTAACTGGCTTTTTTTTCTTACAGGTGCAGACAACCAAGCGAGGTGATCCTCAGGAGTTAAGAAACATATTCCTACAGGTAAATTGGCTTACGGGCTGTGCTTTTTCTTGGTGGGGGAGATATAAGTCTAGTACTTTTTAGGCCTTAACTTTCAGGAATGTTCTATTTTCATGTATTCTTAAGAACTTGACAATAGATAATATAGATTATAAGTCTCTTATTACGTTTTTATAAAAAGATTTCCCTCACATTTTTTAACATGACTTAAGACATGTAAAAAAAACACTAAAAAGGATTTCCATCTTCTCTTAACCATTGTGACCAAAATAAAATTTCAAAATGTATTGACACTCTTGTGCAATTGATAGGTATGATGATTAAAATTCTTTTTTCCTTGAAAGCTGTGTGCTTATAAAGTTTTCCTACTTCTAAGCAACTGTGTAATTTGTTACAGAGGTAAGAATATTATAACTGTTCTTAATTTGTGTGTTTTCGCCCTCTGTTTATTTATATTATGTCCATGGGCATTGGGGGTTGTGTTACAAAATGTTACTGTTTGGGATTCTTGCAAGGATCCACCTTCACTTCTGCTAAGTTTTTAGGATCAGTGACTTGCTGTAGACGCCTAAAGAATTGGCTTAGTTTTTTTGTTTTGCTTTCTTTTCTTAAATTTCAAAAGTTCTGCGTGCAGGAAATTGTACCTAAGTACATATAAAGGGAGACAAGCTAAGGTGTTCTACCAAATGTTGTATTTTTCTCTGAAATCTTTTAAGAACTTTCTATTCTGGACATGGTTCTCATATAGAAACTTTGACCTTGGGCAGGTCCCTGCTGGGTATTAGTTTCCTCTGTAAAATGAGAGGTGATCTCCAAGGTTCTTTCCAACTGCAAAAGTCTATGATTCTATATTAGGAACAGACTCTAACATATACAGATCAGCCTGGAATAGATGACATTTTTATCTGAGACATGTGAGTTGCTTAAGCTATTGTTGGGGAGCACGCTTCACAGATGACCAATTAGTGAAAATGAGAATCTTAAATTTTATAAAATCTGTTGAAGGGAAGCATCATTTCCAGAACAAAAGTAATTGTGATAGAAATGCTCTATTTATGGTTCAAAACCTTTATTCCTCACAGTTGTTCTTGAAAATAACCAAAAATATGTCAGTGTTAACCACACCATGTACTCAATTGTTTTATGAGGAGTTCATGGATATAGTTCATTTTATTTTCTAAATTAAGTAGGCATGGAAGAAATCATTTGAAAATGCTGCAGGAGGTGATGAACAGAGCACTGACCCAGGTGTTAGGAACACTGGGTTCAGTTGCCAGCCCTGCCTCTATCTGGTTGTGGTACCTGTAAGCTAATTATCTGGCTTTCCTGGGCTTCATCTTCTCATGTGGGACTCAGTGGGCCATAAGGGAATGTGAACTGAAGTCCTTTCAGCTTTAAAAATCCTATGGAAAAAATCTGTGATTCTGTATGGATTTGGTTTTTGGGGAGAGGGGAGAATGCAAATACAGAGAGAGCTGGGACTGTGCCTAGCTTTTTGAAAACTTTTAAATCTTATCTTTTTACACATTATTTTGATGATGCCCTTATTTTTTATACTGAAACTTTGTGGAATTTATAATTGCATGTTCAGCACTAACTGTAAAGCACTGACCCAAGAGTTATTGGTAAGAGACAGAGGAGATAACTTACCGTCAAGTAGCTGAAGCAGCTTTAGTTGAATCAGTTTGAGGGCAGTTAGCAAGTAACATAGATTTTAAAATTTCTGTCTGAAATACTTCAAACTATAGTTACTTGAAGCTGTAGAACATTATTTAGAAAGTTTTGTTTTAGATACATATGGTTTATAAATATTTTAGAGGTAATAGGCAAAAATACATACTAACTATGCATTTCTTTATAACTTAATGTTGCTACATATATTTACTGAGGATTATTTGTGTGCCATGTATGCACTTGTATTTAGTTTAGTATATTGAATAATTACAGGGGAGGATTGAGCCAAGACTTGAATGGTAATGGACATATGACAAGCTCCTCTTTGAGACGGGTTCCATCTCCCACAGTTTTTGGTAGAGGGAGTCAAGAATAATGAAGGCAAATGCATAGCCTCTGGTATGACAGTCAAGTTGGTTTGTCCAGATAATTGTGGTCATGTGATAATAATGACAGTGGCTATAATTTACTGATCATTCTGTAGTATGCTGGGTATTGACCTAGTCCTTTAAGGGTATTATATTAATTTTCTTTAAAAAAATTCTTAATTGACATGTAGTTGATTTACAATATTTCAGGTAAGGGTATTTTATTAATTTTCATAACAACCTTAGGAGATAGCATTGTTGTCCCTGTTAAACAGATGAAGTTAATTGGCTTGGTTAATGTCACTTAACTCATAAGTGGTAGAGATTTGGATTCAAATCAAACTATAGAATCCATCTTCTTAACCCTTATTCTCTGCCACTTGTGGGATCTTGAAATGGGATGACTTTTGAAAGCTAGAGGTATGTAAGGGTCTAACAGCAGCTGTGTTTTTTAAGAAGTTAAAGAAGAAGCAATCCAGTTACTTAGGTGATGAAAAACAGTACCTTTACACTGTGACTCCCTAGAACGTTTGGCCAAGGAGTTTAGGTTTGCAACAGTAGGAAGGCACTGTGGGTTTCTGAGTGGGCAAACTGAAGTGGTGAATTCTGGCAGCTCTTTGTGTATGTTGGATAAAGTATGGAGAGGTTGGAAGTAGGTAGAGAGATCAGTTAAGAGGCTATTGAAATAATTCATGTTGGAGATAATGACCAGGAGTGGCTGATGGCTGAGGAAATGGAATGGAAGGACAATACCAGGGACTTTGGAAGGGATGAATCAATTGAATTTGGTATTAAATGTGAAAGTAAAGGAAGGAGTAGTGAATCTGGCATTTTTAGAATAGATGTTAATTTATAAGGCATCTATTTTGGGAATTTGGGGGGGGGCGCGGTTTGAAGTTTGGTTGCTAAATAAATGTGTCCCAGTAAGTAAAAATCAGATACAGGGGCTTCCCTGGTGGCGCAGTGGTTGAGAGTCCGCCTGCCGATGCAGGGGACACGGGTTCGTGCCCCGGTCCAGGAAGATCCCACATGCCGTGGAGCAGCTGGGCCTGTGAGCCATGGCCGCTGAGCCTGCGCGTCCGGAGCCTGTGCTCCACAACGGGAGAGGCCACAGCAGTGAGAGGCCCGCGTACCGCAAAAAAAAAAAAAAAAAAAAAGTCAGATACAAATTTGTACAGGTGGTAGATGAATCCTTAGGTTAGGGGAATTACTTATAAAATAAACAAGACAGGGAATAAGGGACTGATTTATAAGGGATATCCTCAATTGAAGTGGAAGGAGGAGGAGGGGAACTAGGGAGAATGATCCCATGGGAGTTTAGAGTTTCACAAAAAGGGTATAGTCAAAGACTAAAATCTAGATTATTCGGTTATTAGTATAATTTGGTTTTGGTAGGATTTGGGGGTCACTTGAGTTCAGGGTCATTTGAGCTACTTAAAGAGAAGATTTAATTTTGAATTTTAGAATGCAGTTGGAAGCTCTCTTTTGTAAAATTTAGATCTGTGGCATAAACTGTCTAAATTCACGAATAGTCGGTGTGGCTCAAAAAATCATTTGTTTTGTAAACAGCAAAATATTCCTGTTTGAAAGTGCTGTTGTATCTATGTTTAATGGAATGATGTGTGCAAGTTCATGAGAGTAAAGCATTATGGTTCTGAGTATAGAGAAATAGGTTTATTTTGTCTGTGTTGTTTCTCAAATTTTGATGAGTTATGTTTTCTATTAATTAAAAAAGAACAATAATATTCACTAGGATTCTGCTTTTTCCTGTCACCCAAGTTCATAAAATTGGAGCAAAATTATGAATTCTTATGTGTTAGACTGCTATAATTTTACAACCATCTGTCAAACTAATATTTTACTGTTGCTACCCTTACAACTGTCATTTCTTGATTTATGCCTTCTTTTACCTCTCTCACCCACACACTATCATTTAACCAAATTTGCTACATCAGAGGTATACAGTAGCAAAAGGAGACAATAGAAGCAATGAAGAGGGAGGTGAGGTGAGGACAACAGGAATGTCACAGGCTGTTTGTTATAAGCCTGACGAATTTCAAAATGAAGAGTTAATCTGGTTTGGTCTGTGCTTTGTGGCAAAGTAGGTTTAACAAAAAACTGTTTTAAGGGACTTACCTGGCTGTCCAATGGTTAGGACTTGGCACTTTCACTGCTGTGGCCCCTGGTTCAATCCCTGGTTGGGAACTAAGATCCTGCAAGCTGCACAGTGGGGCCGAAAAAACCAAACCAGAACAAAACAAAAAACTGTTTTAAGTGAATGATTTTTCAAGATCTCTGTCTTTTTTTTTTTTATAGATTTATTTATTTTATTTTATTTACTTTTGGCTGCGTTGGATCTTCGTTGCTGTGCATGGGCTTTCTCTAGTTGTGGCAAGCAGGGGCTACTCTTCGTTTTGTTGCGCGGGCTTCTCATCGCGGTGGCTTCTCGTTGCGGAGCACGGGCTCTAGGTGCGTGGTCTCAGTAGTTGTGGCACGTGGGCTCAGTGGTTGTGGCTTGTGGGCTCTAGAGCGCAGGCTCAGTAGTTGTGGCACACAGGCATGCTCCGCAGCACATGGGATCTTTCCGGACCAGGGCTCGAACCCGTGTCCCCTGCATTGGTAGGTGGATTCTTAACTACTGCACCACCAGGGAAGCCCTCTGTCTTTTTTTTAGTTGATAGATTTTCTGTTGTTCATTTACCAATGTATTCTGTGATAAAAGCAATACATGTTGAGACTGTACCGTTATATATGCTAGACCAAAAATGTATGGCAATGTAGAAACCAAATATTATTTTGATCCTGTTCTTTTTTTCATTATCACCAATGTAGCAATGAAGATCATATCCCATATAAAATTATGAAAATGCATTTTTTCTATCTTGTTTATTTTACATTAGAAAGTAGGTATAGAAGATGCTGCTGCTAATGTAAAGCAAAGAGTGATTCTTCCTTAGGATTTTTATGATAACATATAAATTTTTGATTGAAAGAAATGTGCTTTATTTGTTTACATATTACGTATTTATTTACTTTTGGCAGTAACCTGTGGCTGAGAAGGGAATTAAGCAGGGCTTTTAGCAAGAGACTTTTCTATTTTGTTGAAATATGAGTTAGGACTATGTTTTCCAAAGTGTAGAATGTGTACCACAATATTACAGTTCTAATAAGATTATCAAGTATTGAAAGATGATAACACCTACTGAGGCCAAATGTGGAGAAGAAAGGTGCTCTCATACTGCATTTGTGGAAACAAAGACTCTTTGCAAAGCAGTTGGCAATGGTTTAAAATAAAAAGATACCACTTAAACAAGCAGTCCTACTTTGGGGATATTTATCCCAGAGAAATAAAAATACTCATAAGAATATATATGTACAAGGTTGTTAGTGGCAGCACTCAATTGTCCCTCAAAAAATAGAAAAAAAAGGGGGGGGACAAAATAAATGCTATCAAAGGGAAGCAGTAGAAAAATTATGAAATAACCATAACATGGAAAATTATGCAGACACGAGAAAGAATGAGTTAGGCTTATTCCAGCTGATTTAGAGGGATTTCCAGTGTACTATAAATGAGGAAAGAAAGATGTAAAAAAGTTTATGTAGAATGATTCTACTTTTCTAAACATTACTTCATATATGTTGTATGTATATTTAAACATATATATGTTTGATATAATTTAATGGGCATTAAGAAAGGTATGGAAGGATAGATAATGTTAACTTTGTTGGGGAAAGAATTCGGGGGAAATAAAAACAAAATTTCAATGTATATGTATTAAATTTTGAGCAAGTGAATAATTTAAAAAGTAAGAACTTAGTAATTCAGAACCTGAAGTTAAAAAAGGACTTTGCAGTGTAAATTGGGTTGTAGAACCCAGTAAGAGACACACAGAAGGAGATCTATAGTTTTCTTAGCCACACTGATTAACAGGTTTTCACCAGTTTTTCAGACTATATGAGTTGAAGATGATAACATTTATCTTTAGTTTATAAAGTATTTGCCGTAAACTATGTAGAGTTCTTATTAATAAAACAGTGTTAGGCATTAAGGGCATACTAGCAACATAGTGAAGACTTTATCCTTGAATCAGCTAGACAGATTAAAAAATAATTGAAAAGATGAAAAAATGTGTTATTAAATGCCATCTATGTTCTACTACCAATCAATACATTTTTAATTGTCTTCTGTGTGATAGGCGAGTCATATGTGTGGTTCTACCTTTGTAGATAAGATAGAGGAGTTTAGTGAAGGTAGGACCTCACATTTTAGGTAGGGGTGAGACAGACAATAACAAAGCCCACACACTGAGAAACAAATAAACAAGCCAAAACCAACTACAGATTGTGACAAGTCCAATAAATGGAATGATGGAAAAGGTGATTGTTTTTCAAGATGGTGGCTAGTGAAGGCCCCTGAGGAAGTGATATTAGGGCTGAGAACTGAAAGGTAGGTATAGAGAGTTCCGCAAGTGCAAGGGCCTAGATGGTGATAGGGTTTGGTATGTTCAACAAACAAAAATGAGGCCAGTGTGCCTGAAGCATCAGTGAGTGAGGGGGTGCATGGCCAGTAAGAGATGAGGCTGAAGGAGCCACACCAAGCAGGGCCTTGTTTGTAGGCCATGAAGAAGAGTTTGGATTCTTCTTATAAAGAGTGTCATGGAAACCGCTGAAGGTCCTTCACCTTGGAAGTGGAATGATTCAATTTATATTTTAAATACATTGTATTTAGATAGATCATATTGAAATGTAAGCTTTCTCATACATTTCTGTACCTTCTCGTGGATGACTGCCTTGAGTAGACTGTGATTCTTTCAGTTTAATTTCCTCCTGTCCACAGCACTCTTAGAATATCTTGAGCTGGGCCTTGGTTGACTCCTTTTCATCCAGGAGGCCACAGAGTGTAGCTGGAACCTACATGGGCTTTGTAATCTAACCAGAACTTGACTCCTTATTTGATCCCTTTTTGCTATATGACC
The DNA here is from genome assembly GCF_964374135.1 of Grampus griseus. Lineage (NCBI taxonomy): Eukaryota > Metazoa > Chordata > Mammalia > Artiodactyla > Delphinidae > Grampus > Grampus griseus. Next base: position 60,407,886 of record NC_139001.1, read on the forward strand.
TTAGGTGTTTACATTACTTTTGGAGTCTGTTTCCTCATCTGTCTAAGAAAGAGTAACCATATCTAGCATGTAGGGATGTTATGAAGATAAATAAGGTAATGTGTAAATAGTGCCTGACACATGGAGAATCTAGTAAAGCATAGTTCTTTGTCCCCTTCCTTTTCTTCTGAGGTGAGGACTTTCTTTCCTGAAAAGGATCTCAGTCCCTTGTGTTCCCCAGGTAACTGTGCTGGACCTATAAAGTGACTAAGATGCTAGTAAGTGTTTATGATTATGTACATTTAATCAGTTAATTACTCACATTCTTTTTTTTTTTTTTTTTTTTTTGGATGTGTTGGGTCTTCGTTGTGGTGCGCAGGCTTTTCATTGCGGTGGCTTTTTTTTTGTTGCGGAGCACGTGCTCTAGGTGCGCCGGCTTCAGTAGTTGTAGCGCACAGGCTTAGTTCCTCCACGGCCTGTGGGATTCCCGGACCAGGGCTCGAACCCATGTCCCCTGCATTGGCAGGCGGATTCTTAACCACTGCACTGCCAGGGAAGTCCTACTCACATTCTTGAGATATAAGTCTGAAGATCTTCACAAATCCCCACATTCAGAAATACCACCGTAAGAGGTAATTTCTCACAAATCTGTAGGTTCTGAGAAGGGGTAGAGCCATGGTCTTAAGACTGGGAGACTGTGGAAGATATATGTAGAGTTTTCTTTTGAACCTTCAGTTGTTCTTTCTGAATCAGAGAAGGAAAAATAGTCCAACCAAGAAATACCAAGACACAGATGTGAAAGAGAGACTTGTAATTCATTCTTTATGTGTGTAATTTTTAAAAAATCATCATCTCCCTGTTCTGTCCAGCTCTCTTTTACTTAGTGCTGCTGAAATTTCTGAAACATCGTTCACTGAAACCAGTGCCATGGCCAGTATTGGGCTTCTAGGACTGTGCTATTGTTTGCTTACTATTATGTCTTAGGCAATGTTTTAAGTGTTTTATACAAATCATATGTAATCCTCAGAACAACTCTATAAGGTAGGTGCCGTTAATATTCCCATTTTATAGATGAGAAAACTGAGCCCCAGAACAGTTAAGCAACCTCTTCAAGGTTGTATGGTAAATGGAAGAGACTTGCTTTATGTATGTTAATACAACATGCCTTTTTTACTTAATATTGTAGGGCAATACAGGTATGGTAGTAAGTGTAGAATCATCTCGTTTTTTTGTAACCTTTTAAAAAGCCTTTTTTATTATGGAAAATTTAAAACATATATGAATTTAAAGAAGGTAGCATAATGAATTGCTATGTACCCATCACTGATCTTCACCAACTATCATAGCTAATTTTGCTTCATCTATATTGCAGCTGCACTGGATTATTCTGAAGCAATTTCCAGACATCCTATCACTGCATGCATAAATACTTTAGTGTCTGTCTCTAAAAGATGATGACTCTGAAAAGCCAACCAAACCACAATACGTTGTCACACCTAAAATTTTTCCTTAACCACATGGATTTCCATTCACGTTGAAATTTCCATGCTTGTTTCATTTTTTTTTTTAAGATAACTTTTTTTTTTTTAATTTTTATTTTTGGCTGCATTGGGTCTTCGTTGCTGCCACGTGGGGTTTCTCTAGTTGTGGCGAGCGGAGGCTGCTCTTCGTTGCAGTGCGCGGGCTTCTCATTGCGGTGGCTTCTCTTCTTGCAGAGCACAGGCTCTAGGTGAGCGGGCTTCAGTAGTTGTGGCACACAGGCTTCAGTAGTTGTGACTCTCAGGCTCTAGAGCACAAGCTCAGTAGTTGTGGCACACGGGCTTAGTTGCTCCACAGCATGTGGGATCTTCCCGGACCAGGGCTCGAACCCGTGTCCCCTGCATTGGCAGGTGGATTCTTAACCACTGCGCCGCCAGGGAAGTCCCTTGTTTGATTTTTTTAAAGTTGCTTTTTTAAAATCAGGACCCAAGCCAGGTTCCTACATTGCATTTTGTTGATCTGTCTTTGCTCCCTACCAGGATAAAGGGCCTTCTTTCTCCATGGCAGAAATCTTGCTATTTAATCAAGGCTTACCAACAGTAAAGCATTCTGTACTCCTAGGAGCTGCACCTTGATTGTCAAACGTGATTTGCCCCGGCTTATAAGTGTGTACGCTCCTTGTATGTTCCCATGGTTACTTAGACCAAGAGATTGAAGTATTTATTTTAAAAACAATGCAAATTAATTATTCAACTTAATCTGCCCTGAGAAGCATTCTAGTTCCAGTTATTGACTTGTCTGGGGTCATTATTTTATTTACAAGGTTTTTGGCCATTTTTAGGGGTTGTTTTGATAGACTTAGTTTATTATGGTAGCTTTAGTTGATTTCAGTGATTAACGAGAGTCTTACACCTCCTCATTCTATTAGAAATTGCATTGTTTAGTAGCTGACAGTAGGACTTGCTGTAATGGACAGCTCTTTTTAAAGCAAAAAGAGAATAGTATTTCATGAAGCAATCAGAGTGAGAAAGGAAGACTTCTGGAGAATTTTCTTTGCAAAATTAAATAGAAGGTTTTGTTTCTAGTATACGTGAAATATGCAACTGAAAGTGCTAATTAGATGTATAAAACTGCCTTTTCCTAATGCATTTGTAGATTTTAGTAAATATCAGAAAAATTTTGTGTCACTAATTAAAATCTCTGTTTAAAAAAATTAATGTGGCTCAATAGAGTTGTTAAAATTTATGTGACCATATGTGTTAAAAATTATTTTTTCTCATTAAAATATTATTTATGATAGATGAATTCCACATTGTACTATTGTAACAGGGTTTGTGTTGTTGGATCTGTTGCGGTCTTTGCTTGTTGCATAGAGTGCTTGTGTAGTGAAAGGGCATGCATTCCTGACTAAATTTGGCTTCCATTAGGAGTAAGAGCAGTAATGATAGTGAAGGACAGCAAGAGGATTAGCTTCATATGCTCAGCTCTTGCCTTGGTACCTGTCTTTCTCCTCCACTGTTCACGTAATTCATTTTTCTATATGGGAAATGCTCTACGTGATATTTGTAGTTACTGAACTTTGTGACGTTGTCATTTGAGAATTACTGAAATTGCAAGGATGTTAAGATCTGAAAATGTCAGTGTATCTTAATTGGAGCAAAGTCATGGAGGAACAGTGTGTTTTGACTCATATTACAGCCACATGTTGGCTGAGCAGAGATGAAGCTGCCTAGACCAGTCAGGACTGATTTTCTGGTAAACCCAAGAATAGTGGAAGTCAACCCCAAAGAAACCTTGGTTTGGATAAAGGTGAGGAGTTAGAAGAGTAACTCCTCCATGTTCGAGCAGAAGCTGAAAAATTCAATACGCAAGAGGGAAACTGGGATCCTCTGCTTTTCTGTGTCTTCTAAGCATTTTAGAATAAGTACGTCAATATGCATTAGCTTTACAATTTCCAAGTACTTTGGTGTTCAAGATCTCATTTTCTCCCTTACAAAAATATCTATCTTTCTGTAACTTCTTGTTAAAGAGACTCTGAGAAGCTATGTGTTTGCTCAAGAAATCTCTATTAGTTAACGACCCAGGCTTAGTCCCTGTTTTCTGACCTTAGTTTCAGTGTCCATCATGCCATCCTCTCTGAGCAGCTTGAGGGCTGGAACTAAGTTTTTTTGATCTCTACATCCCTAGCACCAGGCCTAATGCCCAGCACAAAGTTGGTGCTTGATAAATGTTTTAAAAGTGAAAACAAAGTAACCTGAAAGATTTGATTTAAGCAGATTTTCGGCTTAATAAGTAGTGCTTCTAGATATATTACCTTGTTTTGGTATTACTGAAAAAAGAAAATTCTTTATCTTGACACACTGTATAATTTCTTTAAAAGTAACCAACTTTCTAGTCACAGCCTGTCAGAATTTTCCTTTATAATCTCTGGAAAATCTTTTAGAAATATCGAACATCAAATAAAATCTGTTTTTGAACTTAAACCATTTAAACAGGTAATTTAATATCATTTAGACTATCTGGGTTTACTCATTCATGTCATTGAATTTTAAGTTAACATTTTTTTTCCTTACTCAATGGAAATTTAGGGTTGTGTATAGACTCTACGTAAAGTCTACTTTATAGTTGACCTGTGATGTAGGTTGCATACATTCTAAAGGTTACTTAAGGTTAAATTTGGTAAATTGCAAAGGAGTTACTGTTATCCAATTTACTACAGTCAAGTGAGGTCTTGATGTGTTGATCTGTAGGCTTGATAGGCAAAACATTTCTAGATAACATGATCTTATCACTTGGTGCTAGAGGTAGTTCAGTGCAAGTACAACATAAATCTGTATATGAAACCCTACTGTCTTTTATCAGCAATAATTTTGAATAAATGTATAAAGATTCTAATTTTTCATTAAGATCCATTTTCTTTCTCAAGCTTCAGAATGTCAAGGCTTTTTCAAACACATATGAACTATACTCAAAGTAAATTCAAATATTTCTGGAAATGTCAAAGCTATGTGCACTTTTACATTAAAATACTTGCGTTAGGTTAGGAAAAAGTTTAATCGAGAGAACAGACTACCTATTTTTATTCAGATACTGTCAGCTACTTCTTGTCTGTGTCTTTCATGTGTCCTTGACTTCTTGCCCAAGAGGGATTTATGACTGCTTAAGAAACATATTTGAAATGGCAAATGATTAACTCTAAAGTTATTTGGAGTATGGATATAATATTTGGTTAATTTCATTTAAAGTCATTTTAGTTCAGTCTTTGAAATGATAGGAACAAAATACGAATGATATCGTGGGACTTCCCTGGTGGCACAGTGGTTAAGAATCCGCCTGCCAATGAAGGGGACATGGGTTCAATCCCTGGTCTGGGAGGATCCCACATGCCACGGAGCAACTAAGCCAGTGAGCCACAACTGCTGAGCCCACGCACCACAACTACTGAAGCCTGTGCACCTAGAGCCCGTGCTCTGCAACAAGAGAAGCTACCTCAGTGAGAAGCCCATGCACCGCAACTAGAGAAAGCCTGCCTGCAGCAATGAAGACCCAACACAGCCAAAAATAAATAAATTAATTAATTTTATAAAAACTTAAAAAAAAAAAGAAATGATATTGTGAAACTACTAAATTACTTTAATATATTAAAATTTTAGCATAAGTGTTAGTCTAGGAGATCCAAAACTTTTTTTAAATTGCTTTTTATCGTTTTTAGTGTAAACATGCAAGTCATTTTGGTTAGCAGAAAGAGAAGGTCTCAATAAGGCCACTTAACCTTTTCCTATTTCTAGCTGTATGTGTTACTTTAGGCCATGTTTCTTTTTTTTTTTTTTTGGTCTGTTTAAACATTATTATCCAGTCAATTAAAATAAGTGTTGAAAGCAATGAAGTTATTTAAAATAAACAGGTCAGTCTTCTTTTAAAAAATACTTTTCGGTTTAAACGTATCACCTGTTTTTGAGGTACCTGCTTTTCTTTGTTAACATAATACCTAAAATGTTTTAGTCTCTTGACTGACTGTGAGTAGATTTCTAGTTTCAGTTCTAAATTCCCTCTTCTGTTTTGTCTGTTCAGGCAGCAGGCTCACTGACATTGCCAAGTAATTGTCTCTAATTTAATGAGTTAATTAGTTAACTGTCTCCTGCAGAAGTCAAGTACTGACTCCTTGTAGGTGAGAAGACTTGTGTTTTTTTCCTCTGAGCTATGCACTTTATCTTTCAGTTAAAATCAAGTTAAAATAGACTAGGAGAGTTGGGGAAAACACTAGCAAAATACCTCAGGGTAAGTGATTCTCTGGCATCATTTATAACCTAAGATACTGGCAAAGCCTGTTCCAAGTACATGTCAACAAAAGCATTTGTTTTCCTTGTTGGCCACTGTGTCCTTGGTGATTTGTGCTAAGGCTGCTCTATTTCCTGATAGTTTTAAAGTCAAGAATGTTGTGAAATCCTGGTGATTCAGTAAGTGCAGTATACATTCTGTGTGTGTGTGTGTGTGTGTGTGTGTGTGTGTTCTGTGTATATAGTGGTGATAGTCCTGGCAATCAAATTTAGGTATTAGTATTAGATATTAGACACCTCCGTGACAAAAGAAATGAACAATTAGTTGCTGTATTTTGTAAATACTCTGAAATGTTTTCATATTGTTTCTTTTGAAAATTGACATCTGCTAATTAAAGAAAGCAACACTCAAATTGTGAAGTGAGAGAACAAAGATCACCATAACCCATCTCTTGTATTTTCTTATTTTATATTTAGTTCTTAATTCTTTTAAATTTCTCATAAAAGTTGGCCCAGGATTCTTTGTCAGAGAATATGAGCATTTCTATGGTTCTTTATATATGACATGTATGTATATTTGTGTGTATGTACATATATGTTGCTAAATCACTTTTTAAAAATTTATTTATTTATTTATTTATGGCTGTGTTGGGTCTTTGCTGCTGCACACAGGCTTTCTCTAGCTGCGGTGAGCAGGGACTACTCTTGGTTGCGGTGCGCGGGCTTCTCATTGTCGTGGCTTCTCTTGTTGTGGAGCATGGGCTCTAGGCGCACAGGCTTCAGTAGTTGTGGCACATGGGCTCAGTAGTTGTGGCTCGCAGGCTCTAGAGCGCAAGCTTAGTAGTTGTGGCACACGGGCTTAGTTGCTCCGCAGCATGTGGGATCTTCCTGAGCCAGGGCTCGAACCCATGTCCCCCTGCATTGGCAGGCGGATTCTTAACCACTGTGCCACCAGGGAAGCCCTAAATCACTTTTTAAAAGGCCTGAATTTGAAAAAGCAAGGTGTATAGAACAATGTAAACAGTATGTTATCATTTGTGTAAAAAAGAAATGGATAAGAATATTCATACGTACATATTTGTATGTATATATATTGGCATATATATATATATATCCTATATATAAAATTTACTTGTTTATGCACAGAACATCTCTGGAAGCATATGCAAGAAATTGATTGCCCTTGGAGTGAGGAATTGAGTGACTGGGGACAGAGGTGGGAGGAAGACTTTTCACTGTATATCGTTTTGAATTTTGAATGGTATGAATTGACAGCATTAAAATCATAAATAAAAGAAAAAGCTGCTAGCAGTGGGTGAAAGTCCCCATTGTTTTGCATTTTCACTTCCATTGCCTTGGTTCAGGCCTCAGTCTCTTTTACCTGGATCGTTGCAGTAGCCACTGCTTGGTCTCCCTGCCCCCAGTCAGTTTCTCTCTTCTCCAGTCTACCTTTTACTTTGCCTCCAGAGAGAGCACAGGTCAGATCATGTCTCTCTCCTGTCGTAAAATTTTCAGTGGCTTCCCATGGCCAGGATAAAGTACAGACTATTCAGTTTAGCATTCCAAGTCTTCCACTATCTGGTCTCAAACTGCCTTTCAGCTTCACTTTCTTCTACATATCTTTGTATACCCTCTCTTTGTTACCATTTCTTTCTCCAACTAACTCCTCCTCCCCCCAAAAAGAAATAAATATATGTTTTAAATTTCTGTATTTGTTTGCTTTTTTTTAAGCCTGAAATACTTCTCTCCATTTGCAGTTGAAATTAAGTTTTACTCTCAAGGCCTATTCTAAACATTATTTTCTTTTCCTTCCCATCAATCCCTTCCCACCTATCCGCAAAATGAATCATTCTTTTTGGTTCCCAGTGTATGTTTCTCATACCTTTGGCACTTATTCTAGTTAGTTGTTGACTTGTCAGTCTCTTAAAATTCTATTTTTATACTTCCTTGTATTGATCCCTCTTTCCAGTTGCAGTAGTCTCCCTGACATTGTGCCTTTCCCCACTCCTGCCTGTCCTTAACTCTGGTGGTTTTCGTATCTTGGTAAACATGTCAGGGTATACATGTCAATGTATAGCATAACAATGTTATGCTATACATTGAAGAACTTCAAGGAGGAGAAGAAGCAGTTGATTAGAATTAGTAGAATCCACTCACTATCACTATCAATGCCATTCAGTTTATTTTTTCTTTATCCTGTATTTGTATGTGTATTGTTTTAAAATTCAAAGATTATTTAGTTTTCATTTTATAGATGCGTGTTTTATCTAGAGGCTTGGGAGGAGAATGGCATCGTTGAAGGACTCACAGCGAGTTAGTGGTAGAGCCAGGATATAAACCCAGGACCCTTTCAGGAATGACTTTTATAGCATGTAGAGAGAACATGACTTTTTTGGGGGTGATATTAGTTAGGTGCTTTTGGTAGTACCAGCTAGTAAAAATGTGTCCACCTTTGGGCTGCTTCTTGTGCAGGCTGATAGAGCATTTGTTGTGATAGCCTCTACGGTATTTTTCAGAGTACAACCAAGGAAATATTTAAAACTTTAACTCTCTCCTTATTGAAAGAGCTAGTGGCTTGGTTTAGACAGATTCACAAATGAGGACATTTGAAATGCTTAACCAAAAAGCAGACCAACCGTCCTTTGCTCTTATCCTTCTCATCCTCATCTTGTTTCCTAGAAGCAAGCTCTTGTAACTTTTCTAGCTATTCATTTTGATATTTCCCTTCATATTTCTATACTGCTGTTTCTAGACACTATTGACTTTCTTTTATAGCAGATGAGGACTTAGCTTCTTTATACTACTTCCTCCCACATTCTTCTCCCTCCATTCTTATGAGCATATTTGTAATTGTTATTAATGTTTGGTATCTACATTATTATGACTAAGTTCTGTTTATTTTCAGCCAAGTCATGTATTATAATATTTTCTATTTTTATACAAAAGAAGTACTTATTCATAATTTAATGTTTTTATAGAGTTAAAAATTACCTAACTTTTCATTTACTTAGTGATTTGTGTACCTAGTACTAATTCATTAACAAATGTTTAGAGTGCCCTCCATGTGCCAGGTATTATTCTTGGTGCTTGGGGATACATCAGGGAACAAACTAGACAAAAATTCCTTCTTTTGTGTTATTTACGTTCTAGTTGAGAGATACAGTAAACATAATAAAGAAGTAAAATATATGTTAGAAGGTGATAGGTGCCAGGGGGAAAAAAAGCAGAGCACCCTGGAGGAATTGGGAATATGATATAGGCATGGGTGGTGATGCGAAATAGGCTGATGAAGAGTAGGTCTCATTGAGAGGAGGGCATTTGCATAAAGATTTAAGCTCCTCCCTATGTTATTTTCCACGTACCAAATGCCTTGGATACGCTGACATTGCAGTTTCCCTAGTGGCTTGCCCTCTTGGAGCCCTCTGTCTGCTCCAGCCAGGAATGGCACTCCAGAGACCTGCAGCACAAATGTTGTACTGGGATTTCCCTTGGCCACTTTACTGGATTTGATTATCTGTTTCCTGGATCCCCTGTCTTTCTCTTACTTGGTCCATGCTCTCTCTTTTTTTTTTTTTTTTTTTTGCGGTACGTGGGCCTCTCACTGCTGTGGCCTCTCCCGTTGCGGAGCACAGGCTCCGGACGCGCAGGCTCAGTGGCCATGGCTCATGGGCCCAGCCGCTCCGCGGTATGTGGCATCTTCCCAGACCGGGGCACGAACCCGTGTCCCCTGCATTGGCAGGCGGACTCTCAACCACTGCGCCACCAGGGAACCCCCATGCTCACTTTTTGATGGAGCGAATTATCATAGCTTCCTGAGACAGGGTACATAAAGGGAGAAAAAAAATCTTGAGAACCTGGATATTTCAAAGTACTTTTAACCTACTCTTACAATTGGTTGAAAGTTTGACTCAGTTTAGAACTCTAGGTGAGAAATCATTTCTCTTAGAATTTTCAGTGCCTTACTGCAATGTCTTCAAGCTTCTACTGTTTCTGTTGGGAAACATTGAGGCCCATGATTCATAATTCTTTATATATGACCTATTTTTTCTCTCTGAAAACTTTTAAGATTTTCTCTTTATCCTGATGTCCTGCAATTTTAAGATGATGGGCCAGGCTCTGGTGTGGGTTTTTGTTTTGTTTGTTTGAATTTATTGTGCTTGGCACTAGTGGGCCTTGTATTCCTCAATTCTGACAACTTTTCTGATGTTACTACTTTGATAGTTGACCGAAGTAGCTAAATTGATCAACTGCAACCCAAAGATGAAGACTTTGGTTGGTCATGTTTGGTCACACCATAGTACATAAAACCCTGAATGTATAAAGAGGCATTTATATGATAGGCAGGTATTATTATTATTTTATTCTCTAAAATTATTGACGTAAAAGGCAGAATGTTTTTGTTTTTTCTCGCTCCTGGAACTTAGAATGAGTACCTATGGTGGCAGGTCTTGTTTGCTATGCTGTTGTCATTCAAGGTTTGCAGGTTGTGTCCCCATCCCCCCCCCCCCAACTCTTGCAGGCAGGAAGTCTCCAGATGTTATCTTCTCACTTTCCATCTTGCTCACTTGGCTGCCCTTTCACCTTTCTTCGTCTTTCTCATATTTTTTCATATATATCTACACATATATTTGATTGACATAAAAGTCATTACATAAAATTTACCATTTTAAAGTACGCAAGTCAGTGTTTTTTAGTTTATTTACAATGTTGTATGACTATCACCAGTATCTAATTCCAGACCATTTTTATCACCCCCAAAGAAAAACCCCCTACGTAAAGTGGTTACTCTCCATTCACCCCTCCTCCTAGTTCCTGGCAACTACTCTTTTCTCTGAAGCTCTGAATTTGCCTGTTGTGGACATTTCATATAAATGGGATCATGTGGTTTGTGGCATTTTGTGTGTTTTCTTTACCTTATAATGTTTTCAAGGTTCATCCATATTGTAGCATGTATCAGTACCTTACTGATGTTCTTAACTCAGGCTCTGGGTGTTTGTTTTTTGACCATACAGAGAAAAATCTGCATTTATTATTCTTATTTTGATTATGATACTGGCCTTTAATTTACCTTTTCAGAAAACATTTGTTGGCTACGAAATGATATTGAATACTTTTAATTTTAAGTATACATTATTTATTTTTTAGTATGCCACTACTGAGGTCAATGGAGAACATTACATGACCCCGGAAGACTTTGTCCAGCGCTATCTTGGACTGTATAATGATCCAAATAGCAATCCGAAGATTGTGCAGCTCTTGGCAGGAGTAGCTGATCAAACCAAGGATGGGTAAGAACCTTTATGCACTTTTTAAAAAAACTAATGTTCTTCCATATTATGTTAAAAAATAGGAAAACCATGAATTTACCCATGACCATCTGGAATTTTAATATTAATAAACCATATCTTTTCTTAGAAGTTTATAAAAACTGTTATTTAGTGCCATTATCAAATATACTAGCATTTCTTTCTTTTTTTGAAAAAAAAATTACATGCAAAAGCTGTATTTTATATTGAATAACCTGAGCATAATGATTTTCACGTAACTAAGTGTCTTTCATTCATTCATTCATTCAGTAAATATTGAGTACCTACTATATTTTAGGCAGTGTTCTAAGTACTAGAATTCCATCAGTGAATAAATCATAGAAAACCAATAAACAAAATTTTAAAGTAAATTATAACGTTAGGTGGTTATAACTGCTATGAAGAAAAATAAATCAGGGAAGAATTTAGAGAGTGGTATTTATTCATTTATCTGTGTACTCATTTATCTGACAAATATTTATTGAACAACCACCATTTGCCAGGCACTGTTGGACGTTAGAAATACAAATTAAATGAGGTTCCTGACTGTAAGAAGAAGCTCATGGCTTAGTGAGAAAGAGGATGAGTAAACAAAGAAAAAAAGTAATACTTTGGGAATAAGGTGTTATAGTAGAACCATATGAAACATACAAAGGACACCCAAGAAAGCATGGTTAACTATGTTTTGGGTGGTCAGGAGAGCATCTTAGAAGAAGTGATGCTTGAGTGAAATCTGGCAAGACAAAAAGGAGCTTGCTGGTGGTTGGACAAATAGGGAGGAGAATTCCAGGAAAGGGAACAACAGTGGCATGAAACATCAAGGGCCACTTGCATGTCTCTGCTGCATACACATTGAGGAGGTTGTGTTATAAGTACTTCGGTGGGGCTGTGGCATTGCTTTGTTGTTGTCAGAGTAGCAGTTGGAGTGCAGCTGGGGACCTCATGTGCTAAGCTTTGACTGTATCCTGTAGGCTTGTGACTCTCAGATTTGGAGGTATTTTTAGCCTGGTAGTGTACACATGTGTGCAGTCACAGAAGTTACAAGGTGCATCTTACTAGAGTGTCAGTTTACTCAAATCAAGGGGAAACAGCATTTTTATATTAGAATCAAGTATGACTGTATTATGGAGGGAATGGAATATTTATATGCCTTGCTTTGTGAGTTCCAAGCTACAGCCCCAGGCCTCCAAGGGCCCAGTTTCTTTATCCTACCTGTAGAGGTGCTTGTGTGAAGAACTTTGAAAAACTAGGCAAAACTAGTTTTAAGTCTTTAAACCTTATTTCTGTTATTACAAATACGATCAGATTTTAGAAAAATGGAAGGTTAGAGTAGGACAAGACTTGCATGCAGTGAAATTCGTTTAGAAGGCTGTTTAATAGTTAAAGTAGAAGTGTTGGTTTCTAAGTTCTTTGAATCCTGGGTTATTGTATTCATTTGTATTTTCTCATAGAATCTAGCACAGTGCATGAAAGTTACTATGAGTACTTTATATCTTGGAAAGATTTTGTATAATTTATCAATGGCAGATATCGGGGAACTTGTATACATTTTGTGCCTGGTCTCTTAAGAAAAGTCAAATGAACTGCTGAGTTACTGTGGACCATTCAGTCATTGGGTCTCTCAATAGTGATTAGACAGTAAGGCATATAAAAATTAATCATATTTAATCAGAATTCCTTCTTCAAATTTATTAAAGCTCTTTTAGAAACTTTTATTAGAGTATTTATTGTCATTAATTTGGCCTGAGACTTGCTTTCAGATATCCATATCTTTTCAGATGCTTCCTTTTGTGACTGTCTGCTCTGATCCATCCTACTTGTCTATCTTATTTGAAGCTTCATGTGGTTCTGCCAGAATCAGTTGTGTTGTTAAAGTGTGGTCAAGTGTAATCAAGTGTTTAAGTTGCCAGAGTGGGATAGATCAAAAATGGGTTTGGCTAGTAAAGAATCTAATACTGTTGAATAGTGTTTACTTAAAAAAAAAACCAAAAACTGTTTCTCTTTTGAAAAGGTAAATCTGTTCTATTTCAAATTTTAAAAACATCTTAAACTTCCTTTTTGCCCTCTCTCCTTGGAATAAATCAGATTGAGATTGGGTAGGAAATCTGATTCATAGAGTTAGGTCATAAAAATTATAAATATATGATAAATATATGTTTATGAAACATATAGATTATTTCTAAAAGCAGAGAAAGGTGGAATTTTCTAGAAACAGTGATTCTTTTTTCTTTTTTTAATTAATTAATTTTTTGGCTGCGTTGGCTCTTCATTGCTGCGCATGGGCTTTTTCTAGTTGCAGCGAGTGGGGGCTACTCTTTGTTGCGGTGCGCCGGCTTCTCATTGTGGTGGCTTCTTTTGGTGCGGAGCACGGGCTCTAGGTGCGTGGGCTTCAGTTGTTGCAGCACGCAGGCTCAGTAGTTGTGGCCTGTGGGCTCTAGAGCGCAGGCTCAGTAGTTGTGGCGCACGGGCTTAGTTGCTCTGCAGCATGTTGGATCTTCCCGGGCCAGGGCTCGAACCCGTGTCCCCTGAATCGGCAGGCGGATTCTTATCCACTGTGGCACCAGGGAAGCCCTAGAAACACAGTGATTCTTAACCTCCCGTTCTTGGATAGTCTTCAGAGTTTCCTGAACTTGCTGAAATATAATGCGAAATGAGTGAATTTGTATCTGCATTTTTCTGGGGAGAAATCACACGTTTTTCAAAAGGGTCTATGACTTCAAAAAGGTTATGAAGAACCTAGGGGCAAGACGGAAATAAAGACACAGACCTACTAGAGAATGGACTTGAGGATATGGGGAGGGGGAAGGGTAAGCTGGGACAAAGTGAGAGAGTGGCATGGACATATATACACTACCAAACATAAAATAGCTAGCTAGTGGGAAGCAGCCGCATAGCACAGGGAGATCAGCTTGGTGCTTTGTGACCACCTAGAGGGGTGGGATAGGGAGGGTGGGAGGGAGGGAGACACAAGAGGGAAGAGGTATGGGGACATATGTATACGTATAACTGATTCACTTTGTTATAAAGCAGAAACTAACACACCATTGTAAAGCAATTATACTCCAGTAAAGATGTTAAAAAAAAAGTTAAATATCATTGTTAAAGTTTCTTTAATACTTTTAAGAAAATCAGAGGCTTTGATAATGTTTAACTTATTCCAAGTAGCCAACCCTTCCTCATTTAACGTTTAAGGAAAATGAGCTCCAGAGAGGTTGATTGACTTCCCCAATAACACAAGATTAAGTTCTCTTAATTAGAAAAACTATCTTTTCCCCATTGTTCTGTTTCCCGCCCCTTTACCCAGGGCAATGATGAAAGGTTAGAATAGTTCAGTTGGTCCATCTTTTTTCCGGCTCCAAGAGGTATTCCTTGATTCTATTATACTTTTTGATGATGAGTCCTATAGATATATAACTTGAAATAGAATCACATAATATTGTTTATAATTACCCCAGACCAAATCTCAGTTAATACAACTAGCATAAACAAGTTTGAGTGATTTAGTTAAGTGTATCGGAAAAGGAGGTTTGGGAGTGGTCAAATGTGGCCCCATGCTCTGCCCTTACCCTCCATGTTTTCTTAGCATGTAAACTGCCCCCTTTCTCTTCTTCCCTGCTCCCTTTCCTCCAACAGATAGTAAAATAAGCAGGAGTGTTTCGATACAGGTGCTTGCTATGGAGAGCCATGTAGAAACAGCATTGTATAGTATAAATAGCATGATGGGTTGTCTAAAAGTAAAAGCCATTAGCCAAGCATTATTTGTGAGATTGTGGCTTAAACTTTGAAGTTCTGACTGTATAATGAAAAGCAAAATGATTTTGTGCATTAATTGCAGATCTCAGGGACCATTATTGTGTGATTTAATCTAAAATATTTAGATTCTTGTTTGAAACTGTAACTTCTAGAACCATAGTTTCTATATTTAGCTCTAGTCAGAATTTCATCAGGAGGCCCTATTCTCCTATAATGTGGAAAACTCTAGTTTTCCTTCCTTTCTTTTTCACAAATGTTTTCCTTTAATATTCTACATGCATATAGAAAAACGTTTAATGAGGAAATCTTGGTTGTTTTAAAAATTACAAAATTATCATATTAATGTTGTGGAATTTTATTAGTTTCCATTCAGTAAATTAAAAAGGATCTCTTTAGGAAAATTTTAAAACATCAAATTAATAAAATATATTATTTCAAAGTTATAAAATGAATACATGTTCTTTGAAAAAAGTCAAACAGCAGGTAGGGTAAAAAGTGAAGGTGCCCCCTCATCCTCGTTAAAAGAAAACAAACTATGGGCTCCCCTGGTGGCGCAGTGGTTAAGAATCCACCTGCCAATGCAGGGGACATGGGTTTGAGCCCTGGTCCAGGAAGATCCCACATGCTGTGGAGCAGCTAAGCCCGTGCGCCACAACTACTGAGCCTGCGCTCTAGAGCCCGGGAGCCACAACTACTGAAGCCCACGTGCCTAGAGCCCGTGCTCCACTACAAGAGAAGCCACCACAATGAGAAGCCCATGTGCCACAATGAAGACAACAGCAACTAGAGAAAAGTCCACGTGCAGCAAAGAAGACCCAACGCAGCCAAGAATAAATTTAAAAGAAAAGAAAACAAACTATTTATCAAAGTGTGAAGTAAGCAACGGTTTCTTCACTCCACAGTTAGTGGCTTGTGGTTTGCCTTTGTTTTGCTGAAGTCTTCATCGGATTCTTTTATAGATAGGAGAATCATGGCAGAATAAAGGAAAAAGAGCTTTAAAAATTATTCTGGAACATGTTTGCTTTATGTTGCCAGATAAGCAGACTGTTTCTTGCTTTCTGAAAAGTATTGTTACATTACAATGTGGTATAAAATGCCTGTGGACTAAAAATAGATAAGGAGCATATCAGAGAGAATAAGTGGCCTATCCCCACTCCCCATTTCCTCCCAATATTTTATTATGAAAAATTTCAAACATTCAGGAAAGTTGAAAGAATTTTACAGTGAATACCCTATATACCCACCACATGTATTCTACCATTAACATCTTTCTCTACTTCTTTTCATGTATCTATCGTCTATCTTTACATCAGTCCGTCTTATTTTTTTTTACACATTTCAAGTAAATTGCAGACACTGATACATTTCTTAAATATTTCAGCATGCATATTATTAACTAGAATTTAATATTTGTTTTGAGGTTTTTTTCTTTAGATGTAACATTTACACACAGTGAAAAATATAAATATTAAAGGTACATTTCCTGAGTTTTGGCAAACATGCACACCTGGGAAACCCCATGTGACTTATTATTTTTTATTGTATTAAAATATATATAACATAAAATTTACCATTTTAGCCATTTTTAAGTGTACAGTGCAGTGGCATTAAGTACATTCACATTGTTGTGCTATCGTCACCGCTGTTCATCTCCAGAGCTTTTTCATCATCCATACTGAAACTTCATACCCATTAAACAAGTCCCCATTCTCCCCCAACACCCAGTTCCTGGTAACCACTATTCTACTTTCTGTCTCTATGAATTTGTTCTAGGTACTTCACATCAGTGGGACAATACAATATTTGCTCTTTTTCATCTGGCTTATTTCACTTAGCATAATGTTTTAAAGATTCATTCACGTTGCAGGATGTATCAGAATTTCATTCCTTTTTAAGGGTGAATAATATGAAGTGACTTATTTTTAAGTTGCTTTTGTGTTTCTTAATTGACTTTTCTTTCTTTAAATAAATCACTGTATTAACAAAGGTAACTCTGAGTATTGAGGGTTGGCTGAGTATTATAATAATGTTCTACTTGCTGTAGGTACCAGATACCCTTTCTATTTTTCAACTATAACTTTAAATTTGGGATTGGGGGGCAGGATGGTGAACACTGGATTGAAGACAGGAGTTGAGTCTTCGACGTGGCCCACTGGGTTGCTGAATGTCTTTGAACAGATCACTTCTTCAGATTTTCTAAGGGTCCTTCTGACTCTAAATTTCATGAATATATGATTTGCCTTTTTGAATATACTGGTAGATAAAAATGTAGATATTTAATAAAGTCCATAGAATTTATATTTTAAACAAAATGGCACTTAGTTGGAAATCTACGCTGCCAGAGTCTCAAATCTGCAGGGGCAGGTGTAGATAACTGGCAAGCCCTGGTCTCTCTGAAGAAGGCAGCTTCTGCTAGGCTCCAGGAAGCTGGTGCTACTTGGAACCAGAAACCTGTTGCCCAAGTTCACAATTTATCAAGAGAAACCAGAAAACTGGATACTTTTGTGAAATCTTAGGATTTCCTAATGTTGGCAGCAAACCTAACTAAAAATATAATGCTTTACATGCTAAAGAAAACATATGTGTGGGCCAAATTCAGTCTGCCAGCCAACCACTTATGACCTTTGCTAGTTAAGGAAAAGGTCTTTGACCTCTTCTCATAAATACAGAAAGTTTTACTACTGAGCATGAAATATGCTTTAAAGCTACATATTCTGTATTTCAGGGTAATTGTACTTTTGATGTCTAATTCCTGAGACTTGTTTTAGAAAAACCAAGATGCTGGGCATTGTCCTTCCCCCCTATAATCAGCCTAGCTACTTTTAATTTTTATTTTTAAAATTAATGTTATGAGCAGAAGAAATAATGCTAATTCTTTATTATAAATATAAAAATTGCAAATGTTTCTGAATTACATAATGTAGAAAGTGAAAGTCTACTCCAACTCATTTCCTAGATCACTGTTGTATTTGTGTTATACATTCTCATTGATCTTTAGTTTTGTTCAGAGCTTAAAACCACATATTGCTCATTGCTTTTTAGGAGTGTGTGCATTGTCATGATGATACCTGATATATTGTTACTTCTTTGTTTTTTACTACCCTACAATTTGTGTACTGATAATCATACTTTTGAGTTTTACTATATTTTTTAGTAATGCATAAGGTGTGTTATGACATGTGGCCTGATAAACAGTTTCGATTGTTCCTCCCAGGATTCATTAGGCACTCAAGCTCCTAATTTCACCAAGGATTCTTCAGCGTGGGCACAGTGAGGGCATAGTCTTCAGTGCCCTGAATACTACCACCACAAAGCCTTTCTTTCCCTCAAAAAAGGGTAAAGGCATAGTGTACATCGTTGCTTTGGATATAATGTAATCTGTGTAATTTGAACATACTTCAAAGTGTTTTAAGTAATAGAAAATATAACTTTGAATGTAAAATATGTCTTAGATGAATGAGGGCATAAAATGAAAAGTAAAATGTAGTCACTTTCTTAATACTGTGTTGGAAAACAGGTATCTCTAAAAAGTCATGTATTCTAAATTGGGTGTATTCAAGAAGATTTATGAGTTCCTACCCTGAATCAAGCCTGTGCTCTGACAGGCCTACTTTCTAACGGAGAATTGGACTTTAAACAATGAGTTACATAATTACTTTAACAAGAATTCTGTGAGGGGCGCTAAAAAAGTACAGTACTGCTGTAAGGTGTGAAGGGGATGTGAAGTCATCTGGGGACTTTAAGATGATTCTCTTGAGGAAATGATATTTGAGATGAGCTATATAAAGACTGGGGTCGGGGCTTCCCTGGTGGCGCAGTAGTTGAGAATCTGCCTGCCAATGCAGGGGACACGGGTTCGAGCCCCGGTCTGGGAAGATCCCACATGCCGCGGAGCAACTGGGCCCGTGAGCCACAACTACTGAGCCTGCGCGTCTGGAGCCTGTGCTCCGCAACAAGAGAGGCCGCGATAGTGAGAGGCCCGTGCACCGCGATGAAGAGGGGCCCCCGCTTGCCGCAACTAGAGAAAGCTGTCGCACAGAAACGAAGGCCCAACACAGCCAAAAATAAATAAATAAATAAATATTTAAAAAAAAAAAAAAAGACTGGGTGGAAATTTAATGGACAGAAGTTTGGAGATGGTGGGATCATTCCAAGGAAAATGAATTGCTGAATGATGGACCTGAGTGGAAGGAGCATGGATTGTTTTAGGAGCTTAAAATGAGTGGCCTGGAGTGCAGAGAGCAGGGAAGAGATATGGAGAAGTCAGATCCTGTGGGCCTAGAAGCTACATTAAGAATTAGGTCTGTTCCTTTGGATAGGGTGACTGTAAATGTATTGTCCGAATCAGCCCATTTGAGAGTAAAATGTGGCACTACTGGTGTGTGTGTGTATAATTACTTGGATATATACTGTTATATGTATTTCTTGGATATATACTGTCACTTGGATACTAGTCACTATCAGTAGCAGCAACATGGTATGAAATATTTGCAGCAAGATTTGTTGTGGAAGATGACTCTAAACTAGCATATGCCTACTCCATAAGATCACTGAAGGCAATTTCAGTGTAGTTTTGGCCACTGGCTAATTTCACAACCTTGAGTATTATAGGATGAAATAAGTTAGTTTTCTTCCTTTTGGTTTTGAATTTTCCTTTAAAAATTTTATTATTGACATTTCAAACATATATAAAACAAAGAGTAGTATAATAAATGCAATATACTCATCGCCCACTTTTTTTGAGGTTAGTTTGTGCTTTTATTTGCCAGTATAATTTAACCACAGTGGCCTGCAAACTTTTTTGATCTAAAAAGTACATTTTACGTCACAGTCCAACAAACACACACACATATATAATATGTATACATATATAAAAGTGTAACAAAAGTTTTGCCAAAAATGTCTACCCTGAGTGTTAATTCTTTTTTAAGACTTTTTTTTTTTAACCAAGGATGAACTGCACTGACACATCATAATCACCAAGGTCCCCAGTTCATCTTAGGGTTCACTTTAATGAAGTAAATACACCCACTTTTAATAATTATTAAGATAATTATTAAATTTGTTTCACTTATACCTCCATCCATTCCTCCATCTTCTGGAGTATTTTGAAGCAAATTCCGGGTGACATATTTCATCTGTAAATATCTCAGTGTGTATTTCTAGAAGATAAGAAAAATTACCAAAAACCAAACAAAACCTCCTCAAAAGCATTGATGTCTTAATATCATCAAGCATTTGTGTTGTAACAGTATTTCCATTTCCTGATTTTTTTATAAACTAAAAAAAATTTTTTTTACTTTGCTTTAATCAGAATCCAAATAAGATCTGTATCTTTGTAATTAATTGCTACATCTCTTAGGTCTTCAATGAGGTTCTCCTCCATATCTTCTTTAAAAGTTCTTTTTTTTTTTGCATATACAGAATGTTCACTCTGTAGTTTCCCACAGTCTGCATTTTTGCTGATTGTGTTTCTGTGGTAATGTTTAATTTGAGATGTTCCTTTGTCCTTTGTATTTTTCTGTAAATTGTTGATTACATCTAAAGTGGTTCTCGGTGGGGCAGGTGCTATTGGCATCTAGTGGGCAGAGGCCAGTGATGCTGCTAATCATGATACAATGCACAGGAGGCCCCCACAGCAAAGAGTTATCCAGCTTCAAATGGCACGATTGAGGGCCAAGCTTTAGAAACTCTGATCTAGAGACTTGATCAGATTCAGGTTCAATTATTTTCAGTCTAGTCTCTTTCTTCTTGCCATGTTAGAGGCTATTGATTATTGCCCAGGTCCATTAATGAGTTAAGGGTTTACAAAACGGTAACTTTCTATCATTCCTTCTTTCTTTCTTATCTGGAATACCACTATAAAGAGACACTTCCCTTCATCAGTTGTTTGGTTACCCTGAGCTACAATTCATACTGTAAAGGCAGGTTACCAGCCAATAATATTTTATATTTTATTCCAGGTTGATCTCCTATCAAGAGTTTTTGGCATTTGAATCTGTTTTATGTGCTCCAGATTCCATGTTCATAGTGGCTTTCCAATTGTTTGACAAGAGTGGAAATGGAGAGGTGACATTTGGTAAGAAAAAAAAAAGATTATATATTTAAGTGAAGTTAGTGAGGCTGGTTCAGTTTTTAATTGCTAAATTTAGTAACTGCATATAGATTGCTGCTTATTTTAAGAGCTAGTCAAAAAATGAAGTATTAATTTCCTAAAAGGATTTACATAGATAAAATTAAAATGGCTTTATTTTCTTTTAAGCATTAGACTATTGCAAAAAATTAAGGAATTTAGGAATGTCGTTACATCAACTCATTGACTCTCTGACACTTTCACATTCCTAAAGTAGGTAGTATAAAATTATCTTGTTCTGGGCCAGCCTGGGCAACATTTTTTATGAAACAGACTGAACAACGTGGAGTAATCATCTCATACCTTCAGGAATTTTTGGGTAGAGAGTTCAGAGCTTCTCTGGAGCATCTTTGGAAAATTGCTGCTATGTCATTTTAACACCTAAGAATGGAACGGAAGGAGGGCGTTAAGGCAAGAATAGTTAGCATTCTCTGAACCCCCATTTTAGATTTTTGGTTTTAGGCAACAAGGCTAGAATATTAAAGTTACCATTTGAATTGGATGTAGAAATCAATTTAAATCCTTTGGTAGGCACATAATCTAGCACATTGTGGATGTCTCAAAGCATACAAGCTAGGATTTCTATCTATAGCCATGTATTAGTTTTTTGAAGAGGCTTACTTGCAGAAATTAGTATGTGTTTAGTAAGAGTATCAGCTAATTTTTTCCTGCAAGAGGCTTTTCAATAAAAATAATGTAGTGTTATCAAGGACCTAGAGCACTCCTCCCTTTTTTTTTAATATTTGGATTTTTTTTTATTGTGGTAAAACAACACCTAACATAAACCTTAGCATCTTAACCATTTGTAAGCGTACAGTTCAGTAGTGTTAAGTATATTCACACTGTAATGAAACAGATCTCCAGAACTATTTCATCTAGTAAACCTCAACTTGAACTCCTTTAGTGGTGTGAATTGGAATCAATATGTGGTAGGGAAACTCTTGAAAATCAGGCTTCCCCTGAGCCACAGTGCTAAATATTTATTCACTGTAGTGTTGGTTATAAAACAAATATCCTCTAGTTAAACCCAGAGGAAGATGTATCGCTGCTATGGTGAGAATGGTGAGAAAATACAGGTATTTGAAAGGACCAGTGCGCCTTTGCTGTCATCTTAGTGGGCACATGTTCTAGCTTGGCATTGATTGTTTCCTTCTTTCTGCCCACTGACCCGGTTGTCTTCTGTTATCAGAAGATTTTCCCAAATAAATACCTATGCAGAGCTCTTCAGGTGTCTGTGTTTATCTTGGCATTCTCTCTGCTTTGGAGCAAGCTCTGGCCATTCTGCCTCCTAAAGAATGTTGATTTTCCTCAGAAACACCCAGATTTTATAGTTTAAAGCATAAAGCCTTTATCATCTCATCATTCAGCATTAACCCTGTACTGCTGAGAATGCTGCCTTTTCTATTTTCAATAAGTATCACACATGCTCATATACCTTATTTCCAAATGTGATACACAGATGCTTGGGAAATAACTTGATATAAATATCTGCCTTAGTGACAGTATACCTGTGCTTCTGTCATGTGTCCATTTCTTAAGAATTAGATTTCCCGAAACCAAATTCTATTTTTTTTGGTCCCCTTTACCTTGGTATCATGATTCTTTGTGCCTCCTCCATTTGATTGCTTTTTCCAATTTCTATTTTAAAAATAAGTCACTCAAGTCAGTTTATTCAACAGACTAACAATAGAGACTCATGCCATTGTTGATTAGCAGATTAAAATGTGTAGGAAGTAGCTGAATGGTTTATACACACATTATTTCATGCAGATGAAAGCTTGTAGTTATTAGACTCCAACTTTAGCGTTTTATAGATCTTTTGTTTTTCCCTCAGACTACGATTTATGAGTTAAAATTCCAAGAAAATATAATTAGGATTAAAAGCAGAACAAATCAGTTTTAGTTTTTATAGCACCTGTTCTGAACTGAAGAGCATATAAACCCTCCAGAATCCTTCATTCTGCTGCTCCATAATCTAGAGTTAGGAAGATTCTTATGGAATGAGAAAAAATTGAGCTCCCTTTCGACATTGTTCCTGTGGTCCCTGGCTAACTGGATGGTTCTCTTGAGGGTGCTTACCTATTTGCTGGGGACCTTGACCATTTCCCCTCCCTGCCCTACATCCCAAATTCTGAGGATTCATTTTTAGACAAACTTTCTTAACTAAAATGAAAAAAATCATAATGAAGGAGAGAAATTTTAATTTTATATTCTTAAGAAAAGAAGAAAAGCATTGAAACTGTTACAGATGCCATTTAACAAAATTTCTAAGGCCCACTCATTTCAGGCTGTATTCGAGACTACAGAATTTCAACATAAGGAAATAATTAACTTGGAGTTTGTTTTAATAGGATTTTGGATCTATGATAAAGGTCAGTTTTCATGTTTGTACTCACTTAATAAAATGAATTGTGCTTATGTATTTATAGACGTATGTTTAGGTAAAAGGAAAATTTAGATCCATTCTAACTCTAAATCCTTTTCACCAGATGGCCTTATGTTTTCTAGTTTGGAGCTTATTTAAAGTATAGATTTTTCTTGTGCACGTCAGGAGAGAAAGGCGGGAGAGAATATTGGATGCAAGGTGTAATGGAGTGGGGAAAGACTATTACGCCGTCAGTATATCTCATGGACTATGACGATGATGTTATCTGTGTACTTGTGTATATTCTCATCTATGCTTTTTTTTTAGATATGCTTTTTATACACATCAAATTGTGTACTTAAATTGTGTGTATCTTTGCAAATATTTATATATATCAGTATTGAACAACATTTACTTGAATGCTGGACAAGTTTTTTTTTTTTTAATTAGAGATACCTCTGCTCTGGGCAAGAGGACTTACATTGAGACCTTGGTCATCCATTTTAGAATGTACAAGCTCAAGAGAGGGTTTTGGAGTTTTTAAAAGAGTGAATAAAATCATCAGTTGTTTCTTCTTTGGTGTTCTTTTAGTAAAACTTCTAATGCATGCTGTGGATGATTACTTAATGGCTTGTATATCTGTTTCTGCCTGGTGGCATGAGCCTTATAGGGGCCATTGCATGACTGGTGTGTGCTAGATATTGTGTAAACTTGCCTTGGTCTCACTGTTGTCCACTAGTGTACTGGATATTCTGCTCAATAGAATTAGATTGACGTACCCTAGATAACCAGCTATTCTACATTGTGTTGTCAATAGTTGCCATGCATTTGTCCCAAGTTAAAAAAAAAAACAAAAACCCTATTGCTTTAACAAGGATGTAATCATTCTAAAAAAAAACCCCAACAACACTCTTACCTATTAACTAATAAATGTTATATATTCTAAATTTTCTATTAAAAATCTCATCAACATTGTGTTCCAAAGTGTTTGCCTGGGAATGGGAACTCTCTGAAGAAAACTTTTCCAGGGCACATCTTTACCCCGACCGTAGAACCCTCAAAAAGTAGGGATTCCTTTCGATTTTGTACCGTGTTTGACCATCATTATGTATAACAAATAAAAATGTGTTCCATTTGTGCCTCTAAAACAGACTCTTTTTCCCTAAAGGGAATAATAATCTGATTGGGCTGTTTTAGGCATGACCACTGCTATTGTTAAAAAGAGTTAGGAGATGGAAGTCTAGATATGAAAAATGTCATATCCTCTCTCAGTGGAAGCAAAGCTATAGACATGGTATAATATGAAATTCTAATGGTAATAAATGCCTAGTTTAACTTGGTAAGAATGAGAGCTTCACCTGGGTGTTCAAATTAAATCAGGAAGACTTTTTGAGACTCCTTTCAGGTATCGCAGAGAAGGTCACATTAATATTCAAGGCTATAGAGTAGGTTAGAATTTGAGGTAAAAAGAGAACATGGTTTTACTTGTTTTTATGCCATTTGGTGATAGATTGTTGAAGCATCTAACTTCTGTAGTAATAGATGCTCTTTAAACGTAAACTCATTTTTCCTGAGAAGTGGACCTTTACATATATTTGGCAGCAGGACTACTCTGTTGACTGATTGTACAGTAGTCCCTTTTGGAGGTAGGTAAAGGGTTACCAGAGGAGGTCACCCCGGAAACTAATGAGCCACCTGGAAATAGAACCGAAGTCTGGCCTGACATGCTGGGTTGGCTGGGACTTCTACAAGCTCCTGTTGTTGATCTTTTTGTTGTTGTTTGTTTTCCTTTTTTTTCTTTTTTAGTTTCTTAGTCGTTCCTCTTCTTTCCCCCCAAGTTTTCCCTCACTGAGAAACTCTTTACTTCTGCAAGTCTTGCCATTGTTTTTGTTCAGTTATACACAAGGATATTCATTGTTCCTGGTGGGAGTCCTTCTAAAAGCCTCTCTGACTTCACTTTAAGAACCGTGCAGGTGAAACTCAGCTATTGAGGACTTTTTTTTCCCCTGACAATAAAAATGTTTGATCTCAAGCCTATAAGTTGGAAGGAGTGGCTCCTGCTGGGCTGGAATCCTTGGAATCAGTATGTCGTTGGGCTGATGGTAGGTGGGCTGTGTCACAGGGCTGATGGCTTGTATACCTACAGGAGGAGTTCTCTGGCCACACCGTTGGTACAGCAGCTCCTTCCAGGCTCATTCATGGAACAGGCATGGCGGCAGTCTTGGAGAAGAGTGCCAGCCCCGGTCAGAGGTAATTTTGTACTGCAGAAAGGTGAACAAGACCAGTAGGAAGCTCCCATAAGGACCAGGGGAGGGATGAGGGTGGATGAGATGGGGAGACACAGTGTGGGCTGCTGGGGAAATTAAAACCTCTGTTAAGACATATTTACATAATATATATGCTTCGATGTATTTCATCTAGTGCAATCATCATAAGTGACTGATACAGCTAAACTGACTAATGTTATATGTCTGTGAACATTTTTACTTAATCACAGTTGTCACCATTACCTGCCCTCCTGACAACTCATTGTGCTCCTCTCCTTTAAGCAAAGAGAACATAATGACAGGCTACTTTTGTATCTGGCCCCAATTCCCTTTTCAGAGGAATTATAAACCATCTCTTTCATGAGCCCATGCTCTGCAGGAAGTGAAAACGTGGTCTTTTGTTTTCTATATGTCAGAAAACAAATGGATTCCTATTTCCCCTTAGCAGTGCCAACCTAGTATAAAACACTCGATCATGATCTTGTTGCCAATAAGATGTGACTATCATATCCCTTTCATCCAAGCCAGAACTGTGGCCACTGAAATAGTACTCCTTGGAGAGCTAAAGACCCTTGTTTGCCACTGGAAAGACGGGATTCTCTCTGGGGGGAAACTTGCTATGTAGTTTCAGTTAGATATATTGGGTATATTTGAGATTATTGGTGCTCCCTTTCATATCGTACAGAAGCTGATAAAACTGGGTAAGATAAGAAGATCATCAGCTCTTTGGGCTATTGCCTCACACAAGTATAAGCTCTCCAGTTCTGGAGCTTTTGTATAACTTTTTTTTTTTAATAAGCATATCCTGGTAAAAGTAAAGCGGTAATTATGAATTTGACTTCAAAACAATAGTTGTACTAATTATTTCTGTAAGCTTCCTGATTTAGCCTTAGGCAGTTGGTAGTGGAAATAATAACAGAAGGGAAGTGGAATATCAAGAGGTGCCAAAGTAGGTTTGAAATTTTGTAGCCTGTGACATGGCTAAAATAATTAAAAGTGTCTGGGGGTAGTTAATAAACAACAGCACATAATAATGGTCATAATAAAACCATATACAGAGCTGTCAACTGACCACTTTGGGTGAAGGGAGAAATGTTTAAACAAATATTCATGGAAAATGACACTTCTATATTTGGGGAAATTATTATGAGTAATTTAAGCCATCATTTTAATTGTTTCAAAGGTATTGTAAGATTTTATTTAAAGGTTGCTAAGTAGTTTACAAAATAGGATTTTAGTTAAAAGTTTTTATTTTAGAGCTATTTTTCTGAATGTAAATTATACATTGTAATTTTGGTTTATAAATATCCTTTTTGTGATAATAGAAGACAATTTTCATGGTTCATTAAATTTTCATAAGTTTGAAAGCTTTTGAATCTTTGGCTTTATTTGATATAGTTTCGCACTTGAGATTCTGATATTTTCCAGTCATACAAAGGGAATTCAGTTTTATTCCACTGTTATATAAAACTTATTTAGGTAGCAATACGTATATTTCCTATCAAATAGTTGAGTTTTGGGAGTTGTGACCTTTAAAATACAGGTTATAAAATAACTCATTCCCTTTAATAATTTACCTTAATGTTACTTAAATATATGTAGTAATTTAAGTTATCCTAATATGCTTTCCATTAATTTCTTCATATTCCCTTAGTTTAACACTTAAAATAAGAAATCAAATTAATTAATTTGGAAAGAGAAGCAACTAATTAATTGAATTAGGAGGATCCTAAAAAAATCTTTGCTAAACGGCCATAATACTTTTAACTCTAAATAGTTTTTTGCCATCCTTATTATTTTGATTACTTTGTAAACTTTAACATACCTTACAACTTCTTGAAGTTTCATATAGATTCAAGGGTAATCCTTTGTGTTGGTTAGGATCCCATGACTTGCTGTATTGCATTAATTCTTTGCTTTCAGAAACAAAAACTCATATATTTAATTTGTGTTTATGGAAGATGAAAATAATTGACATGATTTGAAAACTCTGAAATACTGTTGCTATTTAGGCCAGAAATAAATGCTACATTCCATTTGAAAGAAAAGATGAGAATCCCATCTCCCCAGTGACATCCAATGCCGCCTTCCAACTGACTAATCACTGTGACCTATTCAGAGCTGTCATGTTGAGTCCAGACTGGTAGGATTTCCAGTTCAGGATTCTTACACTCCCTACTGCTCCCCCAGCATAGCAATGCTTTTATCAAAAAAAAAAAAAAAAAGTATATTAAAACTAAAGGGAATCCATTAAACCATTTACAATATGAGATTTATATCTTACTCAAAGAATTTGCAGAAATTAGATAAAATAGCATAGTTGGAGATTATAAAACATTAAGCTTGTATTTACTAATTCTTTAGTATAATTGATAGCTATAGATAGTAAAATCCTTTCACTAATATAATTGGCTTAAATTTGAAAATAATTTTGTTAAGACATCAGTAAAACGGGCTTCCTGCTTTCTTAACTTTGTTAACGATTTTTTTTTTTTTTGGCATGAGCTTCTAAATTAGTCTATCCAGTCTATGCTTGTTAAAGTACCAGTCATTTGTGAATTGACTTTCATAGTAAGTGTAGAACGGTGTAAGAAAGTGAATGACTTTGTTAGTGCATGAAGACAAGCTGTCAGAGGGTTTTGGTTGTATATTACACAGTGTGACTGGTTCCTATCTAAAAGTTAGTATACTGTGTTTAGTCCTTCTTTACTTAAAAGTGAATCACTAATTTCACTTATCTTAAAATATTTTAATAGCTGAGACTAATAATCATGGTTTTTATGGGGATCTTGTAGCTTTGTGTCAAGACCATATTTTTGACAATATCAGAAGCTTTTAATAAGGTGCTTGCTGCTGAGCTAATGATATGCTTTTGATAGTATTTCTTATACCTATCTTCAATAGACATATTCAGGCTAGTGTGAATGTAATAATCAAGCCTCAATCAAGCCATACTTAGTATGACAAATATTGCATTATACTGTAATTTAGGTATTCATGCTTCTGATAAAGGGCTTAATTCGACTCCTTGAGGAACCGGGAAAACACTATTGATTTTATACTGGAATGCAAAGTAGCAGCCATTTATAATGCAAGATATAAATCACTTTCTAATTAAAATTAAATCAAGAGAAATTAAGAATCTCATGGCCTTATATGTAATGGTACACAATCTTAACTGTAAAATTATATTTTGTATCAATTGTGCTCCTGTGCATGGGTTTCTGAGCACAAAAAATTTTGCAGCTAATGTTAGTAGAAACAGATAATATTGACTTTTAAAATTTCTCTTAATTTCTTTCTGTAGGAACATTGCAGTGGACTAAACTACTTATTCCAGATATAATTTATTTATTTTTGTTTTCCCTTTCAAGAAAATGTCAAAGAAATTTTTGGGCAGACTACTATTCATCACCATATCCCTTTTAACTGGGACTGTGAATTTATCCGGCTGCATTTTGGGCATAATCGGAAGAAGCATCTTAACTACACAGAATTCACACAATTTCTTCAGGTGAGCTTAGTTTTTCATAACCAGCGTAAATATATACCATTCCTCCTCCATCTCCTTCCCTTTTAGCTTTATTAGTTTATTACAAAAAATAGCAATCCTCTGTGGCATTTCACCCCCATTTTTCATTTCTCACTCCCAGAGGCAACTTATTTAAATTCTCGTAATTGTTTCTTTCGGTGTTTACTTTCATAGCTTTAAATAATAAACATGTGCTGGCACTTGTACTTTTTAATTTTTCACTTTTAGGTATTTTTTATTTAATTTGAACTATGGAAGATTAGGAGCTAGCTTTTTCACCTTTCCCTCTCTATCACAGACTTGGACATTTTCTGTCCCCTCCCTCCATATAATTATGTCATGATTCTGCTTAGATCGGTAATCATATTTGAATCACCACAACTTTGTAAACACTGTGCATGACTAAAATGATTTTCTTAGCGATTCTAATTTTTATTATTTCATTTTCTGTATATTAATGCCAATTCATTCTCAGACTTGGCCTCAGTTACTAAAATCTCATTTTAATATGTTTAAAACAGAGTAGGTGTTTGGTCAATTTCATCCTCTTGGAGCAATCCAGGAGCTTGCTTTCTTTTTAAAAAAATTTGAGGTAAAGTTCAATTAACATAAAATTAACCATGTGAAAATGCACAATTTAGTACATTCACAGTGTTGTGCAACCACCAGCTCTAATTCTGAAACCTTTTCATTACCCCAGATGAAAACCCTGTACCAGTTAAACAGTCACACCCCATTCTTTTTTTTTTTTTTTTTTTTTTTTTTTTTTTTGCTGTACGTGGGCCTCTCCCTGTTGTGGTCTCCACGGAGCACAGGCTCCGGACGCGCAGGCTCAGCGGACATGGCTCACGGGCCCAGCCGCTCCGCGGCATGTGGGATCTTCCTGGACCGGGGCACAAACCCACGTCCCCTGCATCGGCAGGCAGACGCTCAACCACTGTGCCACCAGGGAAGCCCTAACACCCCATTCTTGCCTTTCCTTAGCTCCAGTTTACTTTCTGTCTATGGATTTACCTATTCTGGATATTTCATATCAGTGGAATTATACAATATGAATTTTTGTGTCTGGCTTTTTCTTAGCATAGTGTTTTCAAGGATTATCTGTGTGTAGCATATATTAGTCCTTCATTCCTTTTTATGGCTGAATAATATTCCATTGTATGGATATATCATATTTTGTCTGTCCGTTCATTAGTTGATGGACACTTGGGTTGTTCTTACCTTTTGGCTGTTATGAATAGTGCTGCTATGAACATTGGTATACATGTATGCTTTTGAATACCTGTTTTCAAGTCTTTTGAGTATATCCCTAAGGTGTGAGATTACTGGGTCATAACTTTTTAACTTTTTGAGGAACTGCCAGACTGTTTTCCACAGCCCCTACACCATTTTCCTGGAACTGTCTGATACTGGACTTTGTACTTACTACATAGCTGTCAGCTTGTGATCTCCCTTCACCTTCATCCTGGGGACTCCATCTGCTTTTCTGTTATGTTGAACCTCCCATTTACTGGATTTCATCTCTTCCTTTATTATGGTTTGCTTCCTCTTTTTTTAAAAAATATTTATTTGATCTATTTATTTGGCTGTGTCGGGTCTTCGTTGCGGCACGTGGGATTTTTCATTGCGGCGCTCGTTGTGGTGTGCAGGCTTCTCTTTAGTTGTGGAATGTGGGTTTTCTTGCTCTAGTTGTGGCGCGCGGGGTCCAGAGTGCATGGGCTCTGTAGTCTGCGGCACACGGGCTCTCTGGCTGAGGCGCGCATGCTCAGTAGTCGCGGTGTGTGGGCTTCGTTGCCCCGTGGCATGTGGGATCTTAGTTCCCCGACCAGGGATTGAACCCACATCACCTGCATTGGAAGGCGGATTCTTTGCCACTGGACCACGAGGGAAGTCCCTGCTCCCTCTTTTTGGTAGAATACTTAATTCAGGGGCTTCCCAAGGAAAGTAAAATAATTTTTTTGTGAGACTTGATATATGAAAGCCTCTGCTCTATCATTACCTTTAGTTTGGCAGGGTATAGAATTTTAGTAATTTATTTTCCTCCTAATTTGAAAATATATCTCTTTTGTTTTCTAGCTTCCAGTGTTGCCACTGAGCAGTCCAATACCATTCTAATCTTTATTCTGTTTTGAAACTTTTTTTTTTCCCCATTCTGGAGGGTTTTAAGATTTTTTTCTTTTCAGCATTTTGAAATTTCATGATGATATTCCTTGATGTGAGTTTATTTCTATTCATTGTGCTGAGCATTCAGGGGCTCTTTTAATTTGAAAGCTTATGTACTTCAATTCTTGAAAATATTCTTTCTACTTTTCTTCTATTTTTTTTCCTGTCTAGAACTAGTAAATATAATAAATGTATGATCCTTTAGTTTTCTTTTCTCTCCTGTTTTCCTTCTGAACCTTCTATTGTTTCTTTTGTTGTATCTCTAATTTTCAAGAGTTCTTTTTGGTTTTCTAAATATTTCTTTTAAAAATAGCATACTGTTCTTCTTTCATGGATGTAGTATTTTCTCTCACTTCTCCAAACATATTAGAGGCAGGGTTTTTTGTTTTTTTTAAATTTTCTTCTCCCTGCAAAGTATCTGTTTCTGTCAAGTTACTTTCCTTCTCTTTGTTTGGGTCTCTCTTTTTCATGTTCGTAGCTCTTCTCCTATGTCTGATGGTTCTTGGTCCTCTGCTCATATTAAAATTAAGATTGAGGCTTATTGGGAGCTTTGGGTCCATGGCAGGATTTATTAACTGGACCTTACTGTAAAGTTCTCTGGCTGGGCTCTTTTTCCGGGGACTCTCTAATGCCTGTATGTTCAGGTCTTTTACTTTGGATTGGGGAATCAGAATAATGATTTAGCCACCCATCTGGAGTATTAGATCTGGCTTTTTTTTTTTTTTTTTTTTTTGCGGTACGTGGGCCTTTCACTGTTGTGGCCTCTCCCGTTGCGGAGCACAGGCTCCGGACGCGCAGGCTCAGCGGCCATGGCTCACGGGCCCAGCCGCTCCGCGGCATGTGGGATCTTCCCGGACCGGGGCATGAACCCATGTCCCCTGCATCGGCAGGTGGACTCTCAACCACTGCGCCACCAGAGAAGCCCTAGATCTGGCTTTTGATATTCTGGTTGCTGAGTAAGACAAAAGGGTTAGAGGTCTGCAACATTCAGTATGGAGATGGACTTTCATTTAATTACCTGTTTTCATCTGTGCCTGGTCTCCCTTAGTCCGGAGATCCTCTGTTAGACTCACCTAGTTGTCTTCCAGGGTTGGGAAAGGGCTAGTGGCCTGGTTGTGGTGGAGTATAGCAGGTAACTAATTGCTGTATAAACAGGCTTCCGTCTAAGCCTCCTGTTCTCAGCTCCACCTTCACCATTACTTCTGGGGGTACTAGTATAGCCAATTCACAAGTCTTTGGCAAATTCTGTCATGTACATTGGATTGCTTTTTTGCTTTCCTCACTTCTGGTTTTCTTGGGCCTGCTAAGCCAGTTGCCATTTGCTCTTTTGCCCTCTAATCTTTTTTTTGTAAATTTATTTATTTATGGGCGATTTGGGTCTTTATTGCTGCGCTTGGGCTTTCTCTACTTGTGGTGAGCAGCGGCTACTCTTCGTTGTGGTGTGTTGGCTTCTTGCGGCGGCTTCTCTTGTTGCAGAGCATGGGCTCTAGGTGTGCGGGCTTCAGTAGTTGTGGCACACGGGCCCAGTAGCTGTGGCTTGCGGGCTCTAGAGCGCAGGCTCAGTAGTTGTGGCGCACGGGCTTAGTTGCTCTGCGGCATGTGGGATCTTCCAGACCAGGGCTCGAACCCATGTCCCCTGCATTGGCAGGTGGATTCTTAACCACTATGCCACTGGGGAAGTCCCTCTAATCTTAAAAATGTAGTTGCTGTCTTCTTTTCTGTTCTCTTTGTCCTTGAGTTTCTGTATTGTTTTGTTTTTCATTCTTTAGTGTGATTTTTAGTGAAGAGTAGAGATTTGAAAGACAGCTGAGCTAAATGTACTAGTTCAGTCTCATCCAAAGCCACAGTATTTCTGAACCCCTGCTATTTTCATCTCATAGTTAGATGAGATGCATTTCTAAAAACACAAGATCTTTAGCTTTAACATAACTTCCTGTATTTACCCTTTCCCTCAGTTTCCCTTTCCCACCCTTTCAATCTAGAAGCAGATTTATTTTATTTTATCTTTTATTTATTAGAGTATTTTTATCTCTTTAGAATATCTTTATTTTATCTTTTATAGGTCCAGAGTATTGTTTTTTTCATTAGCGTGATCACAGTATCTATTCTACCCTGATGTTTTGATTATACTACACAAATGGAGAGCTTTATATGCAGAACGTTTTTCCTTTGGTTGCTTCTTTTTTTTTTTTTTTTTTTTTTTGCGGTACGTGGGCCTCTCTCACTGTTGTGGTCTCTCCCGTTGTGGAGCACAGGCTCCGGACGCGCAGGCTCAGCGGCCATGGCTCACGGGCCCAGCCGCTGCGCGGCATGTGGGATCTTCCCAGACCAGGGCACGAACCCATGTCCCCTGCATCGGCAGGTGGACTCTCAACCACTGCGCCACCAAGGAAGCCCTGGTTGCTTCTTTTTGAAGTCCTTAATTTTAATTTTTTATTTTGAAAGACTTCAAATATATTTAAAAATAGAATAGTATAATGAATCCCCATGTACCCATCAACTAGCTTCAACAATTATTAAATGTTGGCCAGTCTTTTTTTAATCTATACTCTCCACTCTGTTCCCTACTGGAGCATTTGGAAGCCAATCCCATACACTCTATAGTTTCATATGTGATACTTCAAATATATATCTTTAAAAGATACAGGGGAGTCCTTCAGCTGTTGACCTAATAGAAAATAGAAAATCTGTTCTTCCAGCGTAACTCTTGCATTACTCTTGCAGTGAGGATTCTGCTTTTCTTCAGAATTAATGTCATTAATAAGGCTTAATCATGCCCATGGTTGCCACTGGATATTTCTGAGAGTCTAAGACGTGCATGGAAAAGACAAAGACATAACAAAGGCATAAATAGGGAGGAAAAAAAAGAGTGAGGAAGGGAAAGCCTATGTAAGATAGAGTGGAGCTGTGTGTGCTTCTGATGCTGCTTAGGAATATCCTTTTCTTGGAGAGCACTTTCAACCATATTTTAAGGTTGAAATAAAGGTAAAAAATTCCTGCTTCATTTGAAGGGTGATGTGGTTGGAGCTGAGGTGATAGAAAGTTGGAGTATGTTAGGGAGAATGACTAAAGTAGAAGAGGAGAAAATTTACAAATTGGAGATTGAACAACATGCTCCTAAGTAATCAATGGTTCATAGAAGGAATCAAAAGGAAAATCAAAAAATACCTTGAGACAAATGAAAATGGAAACACAGCATGCCAAAACTTAAAGGATGTAGCAAAAGCAGTTCTAAGAAGGAAGGTTATAGTGATAAACACCTACATTAAGAAAAAAGAAAAATCTCAAACAATCTACCTTTATACCTCAAGGAACTTGAAAGAGAATAAACTAATAAGCCCAAAGTCAGTAGAAGGAAATAACAAAGATCAAAGGAGAAATAAATGAAATAGAGACTAGAAAGACAGTAGAAAAGATCAATGAAACCAAGAATGGGTTTTTTGAAAAAATAAACAAAACTGACAAACATTTAGCTAGATTAAGAAAAAAAGAAGTCTCAAATAAAATCAGAAATGAAAGAGAAGACCTTACAACTGATAAAGATCATAAGAAACTACTATAAACAGTTATACACCAACAAATGAGAAAACCTAGAAGAAATGGATAAATTCCTAGACACATACAACCTACCAAGACTGAATCATGAAGAAATGGAAACTCTGAACAGACGAGTTACTAGCAAGGAGATTGAATCAGTAAACAAAAACCTCTTAATGAAGAAAAGTCCAGGACCAGATGGCTTCACTGATGAATATTACCAAACATTTTAAGAAGAATTAATATCAGTCCTTCTCAAACTCTTCCAAAAAATAGGAGGGTATACGTCTTCCAAATTCATTGTACAAGATCAGTATTACCCTGATACCAAAGCCAGACAAGGGCACTACAATAAAATTACAAGTCAGTATCCCTGATGAAGATAGATGCAGATATTCTCAACCAAATATTAGCAAACTGAATTCAGTAGTATACTAAAAGGATCATATACAATAATCAAGTGGGACTTAATTCCTGAGATGCAAGGATGGTTCAACATATGCTAATACACCACATTAATACACTACAATGAAGGATAAAAATCATGATCATCTCAATAGATATAGATGCAGAAAAAGCATTTGACAAAATTCAAGATCCTTTCATGATAAAAACTCTTAAATTAGGTGTAGATGGAATATACCTCAGCATAATAAAGGCTGTAGATGACAAGTCCACAGCTAACATCATACTCAGTAGTGAAAAGCTGAAAGCCTTTTCTCTAAGATCAGGAACAAGTCAAGGATGTCCACTGTTGCCACTGTTATTCAAAAAGTAATGGAAGTCCTTAGAGCAATTAGACAAGAAAAAGAAATAAAAGGCTTCCAAGTTGGGAAGAGAAAAATTAAAATTAAGTTAATTAAATTAATTAAAATTAAAATTGTCCTTGCTTGTAGGGGACATAATATATGTAGAAAACCCTAAAGACTTTACTTTACTATTAGACCTAATAAATGACTTCAGGAAAATTGTCGGATATAGAATCAGTATACAAAAATGAGTTGTGGGCTTCCCTGGTGGCGCAGTGGTTGAGAGTCCACCTGCCGATGCAGGGGACACAGGTTCATGCCCTGGTCCGGGAAGATCCCACATGCCGTGGAGCGGCTGGGCCCCTGAGCCATGGCTGCTGAGCCTGCGCCTCCGGAGCCTGTGCTCCGCAACGGGAGAGGCCACAACAGTGAGAGGCCCGCGTACCGCAAAAAAAAAAAAAAATGAGTTGCATTTCAGTACACTAACAAGAAACTATTGGAAAGAGAAATTAAGAAAACAATCTCATTTACAATAACATTAAAAAGAAGAAAACAGGAATAAATTTAAGGAAGTAAAAGATCTGTAAACTGAAAACTATAAGACATTGATGAAAGAAATTGAAGAAGACATAAATAGAAAGATATTTTGTGTTCATGGATTGGAAGAGTTAATATTGTTAAAATGTCCATACTACCAAAGTGATCTGTAGATTCATTGCAATCCCTATCAAACTTCCAGAGGCGTTTTTCACAGAAATAGAAAAAACAATCCTCACATTTGTATGGAACCACAAAAGACCCCAAACAGCCAAAGTAATGTTGAGAAAGAACAAAGCTGGAGGCATCACACTTCCTGAATTCAAACTATATTGCAAAGGTATAGTATTCAAAATAGTATGACATTGTCATAAAGCAGACGCAGCTCAGTGGAACAGAATAGAGAGCCCAGAAATAAACCCATGCGTATATGGTCAATTAATTTTTGACAGAAGAGCCAAGAATACACAGTGGAGAAAGGATAGTCTCTTTAATAAATGGTGTTGGGAAAACTGGACAGCCACAGGCAAAAGAATGAAACTGGACTCCTGTCTTAAACCATATACAAAAATCAACTCAAAATGGATTAAAAACTTGAACGTAAGACCTGAAACTTTAAACTCCTAGAAGAAAACAGAGAGAGTAAGCTCCTTGACTTCAATCTTGGCAATGATTTTTTGAATTTGACATCAAATTAAAAAATAAAATAACCAAAAGCAAAAATAAACAGGTAGGACTACATCAAACTGAAAAGCTGCACAGCAAAGGAAACAATCAACAAAAAGAAAAGGCAAGCTATGGAATGGGAGAAAATATTTGCAAACTACATATCTGATAAGGGGTCAATATCCAAAATATACAAGGAACTCATTCCACTCAGTAGCAAAACAAATTAAAACACAATTAAAAAATGGGCAAGGGACCACAATAGACATTTTTCCAAAGAAGACATATAGATGGCCAACAGGTACATGAAAAGTTGCTTAGCATTGCTAATCATCTGGGAAATGCAAATCAAAACCACAATGAAATATCGCCTTGTACTTGTTAGGATGTCTGTTACTAAAAAGACCAAAGACAACAAATGTTGTCAAGGATGTGGAGGAAAGGGAACCTGTGTACACCATTGATGGGAAAGTAAACTGGTACAGCTATTATGGAAAACAGTATGGAAGTTCCTCAGGAGGTTAAAATAGAGCTACTGTGATCCAGCAGTCCTACTTCTGAGTATATATCCAAAGGAAATAAAATCGTCATCTCAAAGAGATTATCTGTACTCCTGTGTTTACTTTTTTTTTTGTACTCCTGTGTTATTGTAGCATTATCACAGTAGCCAAGGTGTAGAAACAACCTAAGTGTCCATTGACAAAAGAATGGATAAAGAAAATGTGGTGTGTGTATATATATGTGTGTGTGTGTGTGTGTATGTATATATATACGTATATTATTCCACATTCATACAATGGAATATTTTTCAACTTAAAAAAAAGGAAATTCTCTCGTTTGCAGCAACATGGATGAACTTGGAGGGCATTATGCTAAGTGAAATAAGCCAGACATAGAAAGACAAACACTCCATGGTATCACTTACATGTAGAATTAAAAAACAGAAGTTGTACATGTAGAAACAGAGTAGAATAGTGTCTAGGGGGTGGGAGAAGTAGGAAGAGGCTGGAAAAAGGGCACAAACTTTGTTATAAGATAAATAAGATCTGAAGATCTAATGTATAACATGCTGATGATAATACTGTATTGTATAATTGAAATTTGCTGAGAGAGTAGAACTTAAGTGCTCTCGTCAAAAAAAAAAGGTAAATATGTGAGGTGATGGATGTGTTAATTAACTCAATGGTGGGAGTCCTTGCACAATATATACATATATCAAATCATCATATTGTACACTTTAAATGTATTATAATTTTATTTGTCAATTATACCTTAATAAGTTGAAATTTTTAAAAAGCAGAAGGGGTTGGAAAGAAAACTTTGTCAAATCATGCTGGTTGTTTATTTTGTACTCTATCTTTCATACATTTTTACCAGTTGACTTTTAGTTTCTCTACTTCTGTTGGTCTTTTCAAGACCAATAGAATATTTGAATATTTATAAATATTTCAAATTCAAATATTTACATGTGTGATGATGGATGTTAAAATGTTTAGATGTTTTCCACAATGTTGTTATTAAATTTTTTTAAAGTTAAGATTATTGAAAGATTTAGTAGGTTTGATATACTTGTCTCTAGCCTATCAACCTGCTAAGAAAAAATATTTTAGAAACTTGTTTTATTGTTAAATATCATGCAAATACAGAAAACCATATAAAACAAATGTATAACTTAATGAATTATGAGACAAACACCTGCTAAGGCAATTTTAATGTCTTTGAATTACTATTGAGGTATAGAAAAATATAATTAATTAGTAAAAGGGTGAAACTTCTATCAAAAGCTATTTTAAATGTCAGAAAAGGGTAAATCAACATTGATTTGTAGGCTTTTATAAATGAATGGCAATGCAAATTGCCATTACAATATTTACAATATTAAATTACAGTATTTCACTTTGTGAATAATATTTATATATTTAGATAGGAATATTATTTCCGGAGTTGCAAATAGTGTGAAAATGACATCTAATAGCACTATTATTATGTTGTGATAACAGATTTATTTGGATTATGTCATATGTCCTCAGGGCAGAAATGCTCTAAATTTTGACTTTTATATAGTCCTTAGGGTATTACTAGCACCTTTTTTTTTGATATCACCTATTACAAAAGTCAGCTGCCCAGTAGTTTAAAAGTTCAGAGATCTTCTGTATTGTTCTACAGTTTATGAGTATCACTCAAAGCCACACGGAGTGTTAGCTGAACACTATTTATGCAGTTTGTTATTCATAACTTTCACGTTAGAATTTCAAGCTTCAGTTGGTTGAATCTGCAGATGCGGAACCCTCGGATGTGGAGAGCCAGCTGTAATTCAGAAAGTACTCTTGGATGATAAGAATGCCTTCAAGCAGGAGAGTTACTAGTTATTTTAAAGGTAGAACTTAAAGCACTGAAAAGATACTCTGAAAAGTTTTCAGTGATGAAAACTTCTCAAGTAAACAAAGGTTGTTTTTCCTTCCTTTTCTTTATTGACATTCTGTGATTCACTTTTCCTGAGGAGTAACATGTAGTATATTTTCAGGAAAACGTGCTTTTTAAAAAAAAATGAAGAGTTTTGTTGTACATTCAGAGCTGTATATTGTTCATTTTTGTAGTAAATGCATGTAGGGGAAGGATGTCTATCCTTCTTTTCTAAAACATACACTCGGGATGTGCTTTAGTTAACCTAAGGCCCCATTTCTAACTTTCCCTCCAGGAACTACAATTGGAACATGCAAGACAAGCCTTTGCACTGAAAGACAAAAGCAAAAGTGGCATGATTTCTGGTCTGGATTTCAGTGACATCATGGTTACCATTCGGTCTCACATGCTTACTCCCTTTGTGGAGGAGAACTTAGTTTCAGTAAGTAAAAAGCAACCACTTCAACTTTCTGTTTCCTTAAACCTTTGAAACCATTGTCCTGGATTGCATCCCTGGGCCTGTCTCACTCTCAACTATTCCAACTTTATGCTTGGTTGGTAGTAGGTAAACAGGTGTGTGTAAGGGAGGTGGTGGTGGGGGTGATAGTGAATAGTCTTTCCCCAGATCATAGCTGCTTTTTTCAGCACCACCATCTTGCTCTCATGTATTTCCAAATTGTTTATTTCCATTTACAGAGTCCCCCTAAAGAAAACAGGGGAGTTTGTAGACAAGGGTGTGCAATTACTTTTTCCAGTGGGCAGTACTTCGCTCAGACACTACTGCCTTCACCTGTGGCCTCTTTCCATCCCACCAGGCTCCCAAAGCCTTGCTATAAGGATGGCTCCTTCCTTTGTTGCCAGCAGGGTGCTGTTTGCTAGAGGGATCATCACTGGCCTCTACACTGTTTTAATAACCATGGCTGTGGCAGAAGGTATGGAGGAAATATGTGGGCGTTAGCTTCTGTGGCTCACTCCTCTCTCTGCCCCTTCACCTGTGCATTCAGTCTGCATGGACCAGACAGTTTTTTGTTCTCTACACTGCTAATCTCTGTAAAGCAATCATCTGGACCAATAGCAAACTGATGTCATCCACTTCCTCACAAAGAATGGTGAAACTGTCCTCACTTATCAGTTTTCTTGTTCATGTGTTGTACTTATGTATAAGTTTTTGATTGCTGCTTGTTTTAAATGGAGGGAAGCCAATGAGTGCTTTTGTTGTTTCAGCTGAAGATCATTATCCCTTATTCAGACCGGGGGTAGAAAGATCAACTTCTGTTCTTTTTCTTCAGTGAATTTGAACATGGAGCATGTCACTTTCTCCTACACATTTCACCTCCTTGACACTCATCTCCCACTCCCCTACCCTCACCTCGTACCCCAGCCAAAAAATGAAAGGAAGGAAAGAAAGAAAGGGAGAGAAGGAGGGAAGAAGGAAAGAAAATCCTAGAGAGAAGGACTCAGTGCCTTGGGGTGAGGGGACCCATCTAATCTTTTCCAGTTGGGTTAGATAGACTTGTTACAGCCTCAGTTTACCAAATGCCGTCTCAATTTCTGGAGGAATGTGTTAAATAATTTGAGTCTGGCGTTTGGGTCGCTGGTATCCAAATTCAGGCTAATACAAATATCATATATATTTAGGTTAATGCATGTGTGTGAGGGATGGTGGGGGTGGGAACGTATGCCCAGCATTACCTATACTGTCCTTAACGTAGACCTTTATGATTAAGGTTGTCACACTGGTATTTCTATGAGTATTTCTTTTGAGTTTTTAATAGAGAATGTTTTTAATCATCTGGGTTCCTCTGCCTCTTGGCTTAGAAATTAGGCTTTTGCAAGCTACGAAAAATATTCACTTTTGAGTCTATGTCCAAGTGTTGGACAGAGGGAGAAATTACTTCCTCACCCTGTAGAGGTAATGAAGGCCACATTGTCCCCCATCCTTCCCCAGGCATGAGAGAGCCTCTTTAGCGCTATTCTACTAAAGACATGATTTATATCCCTAGATTTTCTCTACATCTTTTGGAGCTTTTGGTAGTTGTACCTTTTGTGATAGAGATTCAGAACCTAGCATGGACGTTTTATATCTTAACTATAACAATAAGCTTAAAAAGGAAAAGATTAGGAGAGTTGACATAGTGAAATAGTCTTAAAATTTAAAGTTACCACTGGTTTTTGTATATGTGTGTGGGGAAAAAAGCAAGTTTAAAAAATGCTCCTTATATTGTACATTGAGGTTTGGATTATCCAGAACTAGCAGGAGTTCCATAGTTGAAGGTCTTGAAAATCCTGTTTAAATAAGCATTGGTTTTGATATGTGATAATTGTATTTGTTGTTTTTGACCTTATAGGTAGATGAACCATGAAGTCCAACTTCCAGATGTTGCTTTCTTCCTTAACACCTAAATTACATAGACTTCCTTGAGGGCATGAAACACACTGACAGTGTTTTAGCACGATACCTTCCTTGTATTTATGGACTGGCTGTTAATCATTTTAGTAATGAAGACTCCTTTGGATTCTTTGAGAAAAGTTCAGTGTCCATAAATGTATTTTTTTGGTTTTGTTTGTTTGTTTAACTTTCTGTGTTGTCATTTCCTAGGCAGCTGGAGGAAGTATCTCACACCAGGTTAGCTTCTCGTACTTCAATGCATTTAACTCCTTACTGAATAACATGGAGCTTGTTCGTAAGATATATAGCACTCTAGCTGGCACAAGGAAAGATGTTGAAGTCACAAAGGGTAAGATTTTTAAAATATACGTTGATTCGAATCTCAGCATTTTCACTTTATCTAGGGAATGAGGTTGGTCTAAGTTTACTACTCTGAAGCCAGATCTAGAAAGTATGTTACCATGTATGTATGCTTCACTTGGGTCATAATGGTCTCCAGAAGTTCAGGTGGATTTAATGGGATGCTGAGGTCAGGAATGGAAAAGTGGCTTTGACAGTTTTGAAAAGAACCTTGGCCCAGTCTGTCAAACAGGTTAGTGGCAGTGGCTTGTTTGTATGAGGAAGGAGTTGCCACAGAAAGATGGGCAAGCCTACTCCTTTTGCTGAATTGTAGTGGGAAGTTTTAGGTGACTGGAGAAGAGCCAATTCTTTTGTCTTGTAACTCTGGAGACCAAATCAAATAAACAAGACAAGAGAGAGGATCCTAAAGAGATTGTTTTATCTCTGAAGCTAATTTATCTTTATCTGCTTTTACTGTTTCATCATCTTAACATTTTATCTTTTGCCACCTTTCATACTTTTGTGGTTATTTCTATATAATTGAACTTAGACATTGAAATTCAGTTTTAGCCTTTTAAAATAATACTGAAATGTTTTTAGCTTTCAGATAGTAGTTGGTTAAGGTAGAAGTTTGTTATATGTTAAGAATCTTTTAAGATTTTAAAATATTTTCTTTTTCTTCCAGAGGAATTTGCCCAGAGTGCCATACGCTATGGACAAGTCACCCCACTAGAAATTGATATCCTGTACCAGCTTGCAGACTTATATAATGCTACAGGGTAACTATTCCAATAATTCTTCATGATATTTTTTAGGACAGTTATTTTAACGTGAAGCAGTGGTGTTCTTTTAAACAATAGTTTATTCAGTATATACATTTCAAGAAAGAGAGATAGACAGATAAGAGAAACAGGGGAGGAAGGAGAGACAGATGAAGACAGACTAAAGATAGGGGGAGATGGAGGGAGGGAAAGGGAAAGAGGACAAGAGGGGAAAAAAGAGAGAGGAGGGGAAGCAAAAAGGGAGGGAAGAAATGGAGAGAGAGGGTGAAAAGAAAGGGAGTAAGGGGTTGAAAGGGAGTAAGGTGTGAGAGAGGGAAACGGGAAAGGAAGAAAAATGATAGAGGAGGGGGAGAGGGAAGTGACAAAAAGTAAGAGAGGGACAGAAAAATTGATTTAATCTGGACTCTAGAGGTGTTAGGAATTTTTAGTGATTTGTGGACATCTGCCTAAATTTAAAATAAATTGAAGTACATGTTCAGGAATCTTATAATCTTTTTGATTCATTGTGAATGGGGATTTTACTAAACAGTGTATACCATTTTGTGTTGGAGAGTATCATTTTCTTGAAATATGCCTGTGACATTATCATCATAGTTAAGCTCAGATGTTTTATGCCTCTGTTTTATTGATTGAGAAAACCCAAAGCACATAGAGAGTATTTAATTTGCAAAATCTCTTGCAAATCCAGATGAAAAACCCTTGTCTTTGGGCACCAGTAGGACCTGTGTGATCTGCTAAGTGATCAGATTTTATTAGTCACCTGTAGTAGTTACTTAAGTGTAGGCATATCTGAAAAAATGGGTTTTAACCCTAGAACTGAAGACTAATAGAAGTTGAGTGTACATAGATGATTTATTACCTTCCTGCTACATAATGAATTGTTGAGCTGGAGATGAGACTGGATAAGCCAGCCTGTCTTTGGTGATTGACATGAACTATCAGGCCATGTCTCATCCATCTAGAATTCACATTTTTAGCAAAGGTATTATACCTCCATGATAATAAACGCTTTCAAAAAGTGCTTCTCAAAACTGGATCTGACGTGATGTACTAGCCAGTTCAGGGAATGTACTTATTTTAAAGTAAAATTTCTTTGAAACAGTAGTGCATTCGCGTAGTTCAAAACTCTTAAGAGTTTAAAAGAGCATGCCGTAAAAATG
Source organism: Grampus griseus (assembly GCF_964374135.1). Taxonomy (NCBI): domain Eukaryota; kingdom Metazoa; phylum Chordata; class Mammalia; order Artiodactyla; family Delphinidae; genus Grampus; species Grampus griseus. Next base: position 60,451,702 of record NC_139001.1, read on the forward strand.
TTTCCCTTCTACCCTTCTCCCTTTTCCCCTTAAAGACAACCGGTATTTATCACTTATTTTTATCCTTCTCAAGAGACTTTGCACTTCTGCATATTTAATGCATGTGTGTATGAACTGTCAATGTTTATACTTTGCTTCTGGCAAGAATTATTTCTTTAATTTTATTATCTGTCTTTGGAGTCATTAAATTTGTGTACTCCACATTATTTCTTTAGAGTCTTTTGCTTTTCGTGTGACAAGCAGCGTCTGAAGTTTTTTTTATTTCTCTCACTAAAATGATCTGTGTGCATAGAGAAATACTACTTTTAAACCATAGTTCGTTTTACCCCCTTTTTTTCTGAAGAAAGATGATCTTAGTATGAGGAGTTTGTTGGTATCTAACAGTTCTTTCTTTCCTGTGTTTTTGCCTGAAGGCGCTTGACTTTGGCAGATATTGAGAGAATAGCCCCATTGGCTGAGGCGGCCTTACCTTACAACCTGGCAGAACTTCAGAGACAGGTAGGAGGAGTCTCATAAACAGAATCACCTTCAAAAATGCCGAAGTAATATGTACATGACAGCCTCAGGCTCCTGAATCTATGAAAATTAAAAACTGCTTTACAGAAAGACTTTACTTAGCTCAAAGACTACCTTTATAGAACTTTTACCCTTACCCTCCCAGAATATTTTATGGAGCAACTAGATTTATGTTTGTGGTTTTTTCTTTTAGCTTATTAAGATGAGGAAAATAAGAGTGCAGACATACATGGGCTTGGCTTCCCACCCCCTAGGAGTAGCAGTTTTTTCCTTTCATTTGTCTAGTGACATTGAAAGATAAGTGTTAAGTTCATTTTGTATCATTAAACTGATATTTATAGGGTTTTTAAAATACAAAACATTCCTTTACTGAAATAAATCTTTCACTGAGAATGTGTCTTATAGATTACAACAGTAACACAGGAAAACTATCTAATTAATGAATCAGAAGGAAAACCTTGATTATTATTACATTTTTGATAATATTAGTTTTTTGTTTGAGTGAGAAAAACAATAGCTCTGAGTCCTATAAAGTTAATGCAGTCTTATTTCTGGTTTCAAAAATACTGTCTTGGTAGGAAAATAAACCCCATGATATTACCTTGAATATTGGAATGGAGCAGTTTTTTAAAAATCTGATTTAAACTGAAGCCCTACTTCTGGAGCAACTGAGGAAGCCTCAGTTGCAGCAATGGTCGTATAGTTTTGGTTGCGGGGGATGGTGAGGGTTATAGGAGGGCTAGTCCTTGTCTAATACACATGAGACCTGTGTCCCTCATGATTCTTTAGGAGACTGTGATGCCCTTTGAGGCTAGGAGAGATGGAGAGGGTGTGGGGAGAGGGGGAATGAAGACAGGAGACAAGAAGAGAGAGAAGAAAGCTACATGGGCATGCCATGGAAAGAGACCAAGTCTGCTTTTTCTTTACTGCTACCACACTGTTGAATAGCCACATGTGCTAGTGAAAGATCTAGGTATTTAAGTGTGGTTCACTGTGGGAAGTTTCAGTAGCAAATCTTTCTTCTACTTGAACTCCATGGAACGATGGTTCTGCCTCTGAAACGAATTAGAATTTCCAGCTTTTCTTTGTAAAATAAACAAGAACTTTTGTAGTCAGGTAAGTAAATTGAAAATGGAAAATAATTGCTTTTATATCTGCATTTTATGTTAATACTTTGCTTGGTGTGTGTAAATTAAAATATATCTGTAACCCACTGTGATTTACCCTCTTTAGTAGCAAAAAACTCTTATCTGCTGACATCAGAGTTTCTTTTCGTTACACGTTCTCAGATCCTTTAAAAAAAATAGATGGATTTATTCCAATTCATTGATTTATAGTAAAATTTAATAAAATTATTTAAAATTTGAGATGTATTGAAATATTTAAAGAGTTCTTACTGAATTTAATTTCATATATTGTACACATTTATAAAAATTTATTCTTGAAGTTTGAAAAATTGCATTTCAAAAGGAGATACTTTTTAGTGTTACAGGTCTATTAATAGAGCTTTCCTTGGGGGTGTCCTTAATATTTGTAACTGGGGAATATCTCATTTAGCTTATTAAAAACAATGTGATGAATTAAAAAAACCCACTCATTTCCTCCTTTCTAAGCCTTTCTGCCACTCTTTTTTGTTTTACCTGCCTTTCTTGCCCCTAGCGATTTTCCTGGAGGCCATAAATGAAAGTTACTTTTGTAATCTTTGGCGCCCTAAGTCTGTGTCGCTCATATTTCTGATTCCTTAGGAAGGTGATGTAATTCTGATACTGTTGGAAATTGTTTTGAAGACAGATTCGAAGATGATTTGCCTTCAGTGGCAGCACGGGTGCTTTTTATGCTGGCATGGATGGCCTCAAAGCTCTTGTCAGATACTTAGAAAATGGGCAGTGATAAAAACCACTACTAACTCTTCTTACCCTTTGTTTCTGATTGGCATCCAGGATGGTGGTAGAGTGCCTTCTCTGCCTTTTCTCTAACAGTAGGATGGCACAGGGATCTGCAGTCTCCAGAGAGCATGTAGAGATCCTGGGTGTTCTTACATTGGTCTCAAAGGAGGAAGGTCAGAGACTGTATTATTTTTCCTTTCACATATCAGCTAGATTGGGTAGTCTTATTGCTGAGGGTTAGGAATAGAGAAATAAAATGAAGATTTTAAATCTGTTTTTTCCCTGTAAATTAGGGTAAAAACAACACCTGGGAAAATAAAACTCGAAGTCAAATAATTTTTAGAATTTCATAGAAATAGATTTATGAAGATTATTTAAGAGGGATTCAAGTTAATATCCCCAGTTATATCCATTGTAATTCTGACCTTTACTGTCCTTGGCATCTGGTACAAGTTTCTGTGGGCCTCACTTTCTCATTTAGTAAAATTAGTACCTGCAGATATTTCTAAGAATCCTTTAAGTTCTTGCATTCTGTAAAAGTTATGTGAATCAATAGATTTTTTTTTCTTTTTCAAAAATTTTAGTGTATCTTCCTTTTTCCTTGTAGCATTAAAAGCTATGTAAGGAATATAGGCTAGGACCCAAGTAGAATAATATAAAAATATGCCTAAGTTATTATAGCGAACAAAGTAATAAAGTTTCTGCAGTTTTCAATCTAGAAACAGGTTTTTTCAGTTAACGTATTTTAGATTTATGAGGCATTCTAAGGCAGCCATATAGACTTCAATTTTAGTGACTGACTTGTCTTTTAAAATTCTCTAAGCCACAGAATTACATTAGTGCTAACCATAACTGTTTCCGTGTCACTTTCAGAAGACATTTTTGATTCTCTTATTTTTTCTATACTACCAAATATGAATACATGATTATTTACATTTTGTATGTAGAGTGTTCCTCTATAGGAATTCACTTGAAACTTAGATAAAAAATAGGAAGGGGCTTCCTTGGTGGCATAGTGGTTGGGAGCCCGCCTGCCGAGTCAGGGGACACGGGTCCAGGAAGATCCCACATGCCACGGAGCGGCTGGGCCTGTGAGCCATGGTCACTGGGCCTGCGCGTCCGGAGCCTGTGCTCCGCAACGGGAGAGGCCACGACAGTGAGAGGCCCGTGTACCGCAAAAAAAAACCCAAAAACAACAACAAAAAAAAAAAAATAGGAAGGAAGGCATGTTTTGTTGTTATCTCAATCTATGAAAGTTGTTATGAAAGCACATATGCATGATGGAGAATCTGTGAGTTCAGAAATAGAAGTTATGAGAGAGGCAGAGGTTAAGAACTTGGGGACTGATTATGTAACATCTTTCCTTTCTCAGTTTCCTCATTTATTAAGAAGAGACAGTAGTATCCATCTCATAGGGTTATTGTGAGAATTACATGAGATAATGCACTTACACCTAGTAAGCATGCAATAAATGTTAACTGCTATTACAGTTGTTGTTATTGTTGTTAAATACGAGAAAGCTATCTGAGCAAACTCCAAGTTGGGCTCAAATATAGACATGACACAACTCCTTCATCCACCTTCATCCACTTTCCTTAGGTGGAAGGGGATGGGAAGTGAGGAAGAATTATATCTTTGTATTTTCTTCTTTATTGCCTGAAATGTTTTGCTTTTAAAATTTTTGTGCTGGCTGAAATTCTACGTTGTATTTTTTTTTTAATTATGACTGATATATATCATATAGAAAAAAAAATTCTCACCCCATACCATACACAAAAGTACGTTCCAGTTGGGATGTTCTAAACTTGAGAGCTTAGAGAAGATAACATAGGAGATTATATTCATAATCGAGAGATAAGCAAAGATTTCACAAACAGGGCACAAAATACCTGTCATAAAGAAAACGATTAATAACTTGAACTTCACTAAATTTAAGAACCTTTGTTGATTAAAACATATCACTGAAAGGGTGAAAAGACAGGCTGCACAAAAGGGAAAGATAGAAGATATCCAAATGGGGAAGGGAAGAGGAGGGGAGGGGAGGGGATGGGAAGTTAGTTCAGCATCATTAGTAAACAGAAAAAAATACACATTAAAACTACAATTAGATGCTGTTTTATACTATCCAGATTGGCCGATATTATACTCTGACAATGGCAAGTGTTGTTTAGGAGGTGGAGGAATGGGAACTGTCAGAAACTTCTGGCATCACAACTTTGGAAACTATTTGGGAGTATCAGCTACAATTGAAGAGACATATATCCTGTGACCTGACAGTTCCTCTCCCAGGTGTAGTCCCTAACAGGAATAAGTACATATGTTGATTAAAAGGAACATGCAACAATGTATATAGCAGCATTATTTGCAGTAAGTGTCCATAGTAGAATGGGTAAATATGTTGTGGTATAGAGATGACCAGTGAGAAAATTGGAAATTTTTAATTGGGTAAAATGGGTTAAATAAAAGGAGGTGAGTTGCAGAGAGAAGAGGATGTGACATTTTTGAAGCATGAAGTGCTTTGGAGGTTAAAGACCAATTCTATCTAGCCCAATGTGAGAATGGGTAGGAAACTTCTTTTTTTTTCTTTACTGTATACCACGTAATTGCTTTTTCAACTATATGGGGTAAATTATCTATGATGGACCTGCTTGGGCATATAAATACTTTTTTTTTAAAGTTTTGTTTCTATGGGAAATTACATTCAAGCTACAGACCACTCACACAAAGAACTTTTGGAATATAAGCTGGCTTGGGTTCTATCAGAACATTATTAGAATGATTTTTCTCTCTGTTTTCTATATAGCATTTCTTAGACAAATAGGAGTTTGTCTCTTTGTGTGTTTTGCATTCTAATGGACCTTCTTGAGAACTTTGTTTTCATGAGTAAAGAGAAAGCGTTACAATCCACTTACTCTTTTCTTTTTTTTGGAACTTTTAACCTCTGTCATCTGCAATAGTTTTACCATAAATGGAAATCTGTTCTCAAAAAGGAGGAGATTGGGTTTCTATACTAGTTTTATTTATGTATTTATTAGCCATTTACCTCATTTAAAGTATTAGAATTAAAGACTTATTACAGTCTCTAACACAATTTAACCTCACCTCTCACTGAGAAAAAAGTATATATCGTCACAGCTTTGGGTTTTAATCTTGTTTTATGAGGCCAAGAGTATGGAATTCAAATTCAGGCATATTAAATTCATAGATGTGATTTGCAGACAAAAGAATTTTATTTTCCCTAAGCTTATTTTGCTGTTACAGTCATACATTTTAGTTGGTGTAAAGTCTAGCCTTCCCCTCTCCCGCCACAACCCATGCTCAGTATAAAAGACTTCAGCTTTTCCTTCCTTTCCTTCTATCCGTCAATAGTGTGCCATTTGGAAGAGGGAGTTCTCATCGTTGGGTTGGCATACTCCATGAAGCGGCTTGGTTTGGGCAGGGTGCCTGACTTGTTAACTGACATGATCTTGCCTTATCTAATTCTCATTTATAGGATAAGGTACATTTAACAACAAAGTACAAGAACTTTCTCCTCTCTCAATGAGCTCTCGAGCCATTTCCTCATTTCCTATCATACACACACGCTTAGGCAGCAGGTGTAAAATCATTTAAGATTTTCAACTCTTATTTTGCTTTGAAAAACACTTAATTAATCTTGTTAAATATCACCATGATCATAATCATAACCTTAAGGAAAAGAGTGCCTTTTCCTTTGGCCCATTTGCTCACGGTAGGTGATCTTCTTAGTGCTGAGATTTTCTTTCAGCCTAAATGCTAAAAAATTCAGTACACAGTCATTAATAGAGATGACAGCTACAGTAGCATTCTACTTATGAATATTCATGAAATGAAATCCATAGCATTAATTATATTAATTTACATACCTGAATATAAGTGAACCATAAGTTATAGTGATAGCTAAGCCTAAAAAAAAACCCCTTAGTAACTGTATATTGTATGTTTTTTAAAAAATAGGATGCAATTTAATAAGGACAGAGGTGGCATTTTCAAAAGGCATTTGGGTATTTATAGTTAGAGATGTTTTTAGCTAAGAATTAAAGACAGTATAATCCTACAGTTTTCATAGGATTTTTTAGGGCTTATAAACATTCTTTAAAGGAAGAGCATATAAAGAAAATATATGTGCTTGAACACAGGAGAAAGCTTTTGTATGAATAAGAGAATTAGTGGTTACTTGATTCTTTCTTTAATTGAGGTATAGGTGATTTACAATATTACGTTAATTTCAGGTGTATAACATAGTGATTCAGTATTTTTATAGACTATACTCCATTTAATGTTATAAAATAATGACTATATTTCCCTGTGCTGTACAATATATCCTTGTTGCTTATTTATTTTATACATAGTAGCTTGTGTCTCTTACTCACTTACCCTCCCTTTGTTTTTAGTTTTTTAAAAAATTTCATTGATGTGTAGTTGATTTACAACGTTGCGTTTAATTTCTGCTGTACAGCAAAGTGACTGTTATACATATATATATTCTTTTTCATATTCTTTTCCATTATGGTTTATCACAGGATATTGAATATAGTTCCTTGTGCTATACAGTAGGACCTTGTTGTTTATCCATTTCTTTAAAAATAAAAACAATCCCACAGCATTTATTGTCATCTGGTAATAACATAAAGGTGAGCAAAACAATATGAATAAATGCTTTAGAGTTACACTTCTAACAAAGGACACCTAAACAAACTGCATTGCCTTCTCAACAATTTCTCACTTCATTGATCATTTCTAGTTGGAGGCACTTTGGAGCAGAATAATGTTATCTCCTTTTAGCATGATCCGACCCAGTTGTTTTCTTGACTTTGGTTTAGAATGAATCTCTTCTGCATCATCTAATACGAGCTTCATATACTCATCAAAACCAGCGATACAGCCCTGTGTCCGCATATTCACTTGCTCATAAAGCCACACCTGAATCCGAGATATATTTTGCAAGTATCTGAAGATGAGATTGATGGGCTGCACCATCACCTTCTGCACCTTCTGGCCCTGGCCCCGGTACGCCATGGTGGAAGCTCACAAAGACCACACTATCCCACACACTCTATCCATCTGATATATAATAGTTTACATCCACTAATCCTAAACTCCCAGTTGTCCCCCCTCCCCACCCCCTGGCCCCCTTGGCAACCACAAGTCTGTTCTCTGTATCTGTGAGTCTGTTTGTGTTTTGTAGATAATGTTCATTTGTGTCGGGGTTTTTTGTTTGTTTGTTTGGGTTTTTTTGCTGTGCCGCATGGTGTGCAGAATCTTATTTTCCTGACCAGGGATCAAACCTGTGCCCCCTGCAGTGGAAGCATGGAGTCTTAACCACTGGACCACCAGGGAAGGCCCTGTGTTGTATTTTAGATTCCACGTATCAGTGATATCATATGGCCCATACCCTTATCTTGCCCCTCCCCAATACTTGATTCATATTTGGGACCATAGCTCTTTTTAGTCGGTGAGTTTTAAATTTAACATATTCTTTTGAAAGGAGTCATGATTGAAAATAATTCATAATCTACGAGAATGGATTTATTTTCACCCAGTTTTGTGACTGAGAAACTTTGATTTCGGAAAAAAAGTTTTATGTGTGCATTTTTAGAAGTTAAAAACATATATGCTATATAGGTAGTATAACAGCCACATTGGTTATAAAAGATTTTAAAATCTAAGCCAAAATGCCATAACTTGAATTTCTTTAAAATGTGTGATGTTGAACATCATCTTTACCTCAGAGATACAGATTGCGTTTGTTTTCAACTGGATTGTCTTTGAAACAGAGTATCAGAATTAACTCATTACCCGCATTGTGTTCAATCAATATTTGAAAAACTAACTGAAGCATATTCAGTTAATATAATATTTTAAAGTGATACCAAGAAGGGTTTTACATTAATAAATGCAAAATTAAATTTAAAAAAATCATTTTATTTCATCTCATTATTTTATAATTTCTATTTTTGTATGTTTAGATGTATATTATATGTAATTTAATAATATATATTAGATTTTTATGTATATAATTAGTACAGTAAAACATGTATATAATTTATAAATGAAATCATATATTGGAGTTAAGTGCTTACAATCTTTGCCTGGCACGAGTGTTCAGTTATAATGGAGAATGCAGTGGAGTGACAGGGGCCGTTGCTCTGCTTATTCCCTATTTCACAGTGAGACCTTTGGCAAGTCGCCTGTCCTGTCCATAGTGTGGCCATCTTACCTTTGTATGTATAGTGGACTGACTGGCAAAATAGTACAGTGTGGTCTCACTGTGGTTAGAAATTGCTGAGAGTAAAGCATCCTTCTATGGTCTCACAAGGGAATTTATTTACAGAAGATTGAAAAACACTGGACCCCTGAGGGCTGCATCAGGGCAGCAGTCCTGAGTGCTTGGTCAAGTACTTTCACCTTTTGGGGGACAACAAATCTCTAAACAGTCTAAAGTTAGTATTATTATCATAGTAATAAATGGAACAAAAAATATCTTTGTGGACGGCATATTTTTTGCTGTTCTGTGAATGAGTCAAAATTAGGCTTATGCTCAAGGTTTTGTTAAAATATTCTCTTTCCCTTATTAAATTTCAAATAAAATATCAATATTAAATTGTTAATTGCTCACTTTTGTTACAGCATGTAGATCAAACGTAATGGATGGCCATGCAGTTGCTTGGGCTAACTTGCTAGGAAAAAAATGTATTCCCTACAAAATCATGATTATGTCTTTGTGCAGTTTTTTGCCTTTTTTTATGATGGTTTCTTCCATGTATTAAATTCAGTTTTGGATATAATAGATGTGTGCTTTCACCTAATTTCATCATAGTAAAGTTGGTATATTGGGACAGTTGACATTTATAAAATATGTAGTGATTTTGTTTGAAGTAATGGTGTTTGACTAATTGCCAGATTTTCCAAGGGTTTCTTATTGACTTTTCATCAAACATTACTTATTTTCCTTCACTATAGAATATATTGAACCACAACACTATGACAAGCATAATGAGCTTTTAAAGATCTCTGCCTACAGAGATCACAATCAAACGTTAAATATTTAGATATCAGATGCTTTTGTTCAAACAGAAATGATACATACTGTGGTGCAAAATTTACAAAACAAGAAGACAGATAAAACCTTTCTGTAGGCTGCTTCCCAAATTGTTTATAAATATCTGGTTTTGCCATATTTAGCTTCCTTAATTGAACTTTGAAGAGATTGTACAAATGAAAGCAAATGAGAGTAGACTAGCTTACTTTTTTCTTTCTTTAGATTTTAGGCAAGGAGTCCCTCTCCATTAAATTATTCTAAATTATTCTAGTGAGAGTATCTAAACATTTTTATTATGCTGTGTTTTGAAAGCTCATTCAAGTTGCTATTTTTCAAGTTTTCTTATGATAAAGCAGTATTTTATTCCTTTATTTCAGACTGTTTATACACATAACTGTTATTTTCATAATGAAAATATTAAAGAACAAGACTGACACACTAATATAGACAAATTATTTCAAGTCCTTTATGCTGTGGGGTACCAATGAAATAACATTCTGAACCACAATAGGTTTTTCCCATTAGCTTTATTTTCAACATAGATTTTATGTTAGAACTGCAAACATGGCTAGGACAGTGGTTCTCAACCTAACTACACAGCAGAATGATTTGAAGCCTTTTAAAAATTTATAAACCCCAGGCCTCAGGGATATATATTTTAAGGTCCCTCAGGTGTTTTCTTTGCGTAGGCAGAGTTGAGGAATGCATAGGTCTAGGAGAGCAAATGCTCAGTAGCATAGGTGAGAAATACTATACTTATCTATTGATAACCTCAGTGGTTGAGCTTCAAAGCCTCAAATAAAGGGGCAAAGGCTCTGAACCCTTGAAATAGCAGCTATTAAAGTTTTTCACTTTAGCCCAAAAGAGAAGTCCTTGACCTTGCTTTACATATAATCCTAACAATTCTGGTTATGTGATTTCTCCAGCCCTAACAGATGAGAAGCGGCAAAATCAAACTAGGAGGCTGTTGGTAAAAGAAGTAATAGTTGTCAAGCGTGGGAAGATAGCACAAACAGCTGCGTTAGATCTCGATGCAGAAATTGATGGACGCATGAATATGTTGACCTTCAGTCATCAGAGGCGGAAAATTATGATCAATATTATCTGATTTAGGAATCGTGATAGTTTTTATACATTTTAGAAAGATTTTAAAATTCTAAGTTGGTTAAAGTAAGGAAGGGGGAAATGATTTTAAACCTGAAATATTTACTTACCTGAAAGATTCACTTCTGTAGAATGATAGTGTATTCCCCAGTAGTAGCAGCTAAATGAGGCGTTAATAGGCTCGTGCAAATGGGGGGAAAAAGCTACTGTGTCTGTTTGGCCAGATATGGGTTTTAAATGCTAATAATAGGAGTATCTATTTCAAAATCTTAACACAGCCAAATTATAGCTTTTTTCATTCGCCGTATGCTTTTCCAAAATTTTTCACATGTTTTCTTCTTCCCCACAGCAATCTCACAGTTTAGGCAGGCCTGTCTGGCTCCAGATTGCCGAGTCTGCTTACAGATTCACTCTGGGCTCAGTTGCTGGAGGTGAGTGACATGTCTATGTGCTGTTTCAAGCTTGCGTTCATGTAATATTATCTCACTAGACCGGGACAGATCAGCAAAGGTTCAGTTCATTGTTCCCAAGGGTCACGACTGCAGGGCTTTCTGAAGTATTCTTTATTTTTACCTACGATCAGAGGACTTGTCATAGCACAGCCGTGGCCCCTCTGGCTCCAGTCTGTCTTCAAGACAAAACCTCTGTAATCATGTGAAAGTCTTGGATGCGTGCTGCACTCCCCTTAATTATACTGGTTAAAGCCAGTACGAAGAAATGGAGAATAAGACTGTGTTTCTGGTGTTAGGAGTGAGGGCAGGTAAGAGATCAAGATTTGGGGTACAAATTCCAGAACCTTATGAAATAAAACAACCTCTCACAGTGATTCGCTTTTGCTTTTCTGCTTGTTTCCCCCCCCACCTCATCTTTTACTGGCTGAAGAATATCTAGACTTGAAGGTTATTTGTTAAAATGAACCTCTCTTCCCTGCTCCTGGGCAAAACTTGAGAGGCTTTTTTTGCTTAAATCTCTTCACAGAAAATGTATAAAATCTGAAGTTGCTTTATTGAGAAGAACCTAGTAGTGTGATTAAAATACTTATGATTTTTCAAAAGAAGTCTAAACTGATGAAACTATTATTTTTTCTTTTCAATCTGTTTTAGAAGTTGCAAAGCATGTTTTGGTTTTCAACAGTTGAAAAATATAATACTCTAATTCATGTTATAAATTTTTCAGCCCCTGAGAAATTCTAAAGCCCGGGCTTTTTATTTTTATAAACCGAATGCTGTGAGTAGGGGGAGGGTCATGTTGAGATTTGGTTCCAATATTATAGTTGCAACTAAGGTTAATTTACCAAAATGCTGTAGTAAACTAAATTTTAAAATTGCAGCCACCTATGTGTAGATATATAGTTATTTTAAGAGGTAACTGGGTATGATATGTAGGCATTTAATGGAAAATATAAAGAAATACGTTATATATAAGAGTTTAATGTTGTTAAAGGAAATTGAGTGTTGATTATCTAATGTTGGTGATGACTTGAAAATCCATTACAGTTGTTCTCTGAAGCAGCTGTATTTATGGATCCCAGTGGTTGCTAGCCTGTGATCCTTCAGCTGTGTATGGAAGAAGGGAAAATTACGTAAAATCTCTTTGGCGAGGATATATACTGTGTTCTGTTTTCTAGTCCTTTGATTTAGAGATTTGTTGTCCTTACAGATTCTCCGTTTAATTGTGCTCTCTTTTAAGCCTAACAATTGTTTTCGTTTGTAGCTGTGGGAGCCACCGCGGTGTACCCTATAGACCTGGTGAAGACCCGCATGCAGAATCAGCGTGGCACCGGCTCTGTTGTCGGGGAGCTGATGTACAAAAACAGCTTTGACTGTTTTAAGAAAGTCTTGCGTTACGAGGGCTTCTTTGGACTCTACCGGGGTGAGCAAGCAGATCTCAGCTGCTGAAGTTAGTGAGTTTTTCTCACCAGCAGCAGGTTTCAGACTCACTGATTGTGAAAATCAGTGCATAGCCTTTTCAGTCAGACTAGGGCTGTTTCTCTCCTTTTATTTCCTCCTTGCTCATTTCCCTTTTTACATTCTTGCTGGTAACTAGCAATATTAGTCTGCACACAAGGTCTTTATTTCTTCTTCCTGCAATCTAAAGCCTGTGTTTTCCCCAGCATGGGTCTGTGGTGGTCACCATGCTCTTACAAACTAAGGCACATGTCTGCAGGTGGAATACGAGGATGACAGCTAAGAAATAGAGAGCTGCTTTTCTCAAAGAATTAGAGAGGAAAAATATATATCTCCTCTGTGAAATAGAAACCAGGCTGCCACTTGAAGGTGAGTTTACACTCTATCTGTTTGTTTCACCTGAAAGAAATATTGCACATTTTTGTCTCTTCCAGGGAGACCAGTGAGTCATCTGAAGGTTAAAAAAAAAAAAGAAAGAAAGAAAGAAAGAAAACCTTTTTGCTCCAAATCTTATTCTTGCTCCTTTTCTCCCTGTAGTTCAGAGGCACTGAGTGGAAGCAGAGAGATTTTCTTTTGCAGGGAATGTTACCACCAACTCTAAGCTGAGCACACTGCTATCGGCATCAGAGGCAGCAACCCCATGCAGAATTCTCCCCACCCCCATCGGCTTTGTAGGAACTTGTTCTCTTAGGAGAGGGAGACTTTCATGTACATGTTTTCACATTAGAATTTAGGGTTTCCTTTGGGAGGGAGATTAATTTTTTAATCCCTTTGGGCGCCACTTGGAATTCTTTGAAAAACTTTCTACATGCTCAATTCCAGGGCATTTATGTAATTTACTGTACTTGTTTGTTCGCACACACAGTCCCATTAATCCTGAGCTCATTCTGAGCTCTGCTGAACTGTTTGGCTTAGAACCTCTTCCTTGGAAAGAAAAACTGGGCCTGAGCAAAGCTTTATGCTCATGACCAGGAGGAAAAACACTTCTGATTGGCATTATGTGCAGATACTCAAGTGAAAATGTAGTTCTAATATACTCATACTTGAAGGAGAGGGTCATGAGGATGTTCATTTTTGGCATTGTATAGAACAAGAGGAGAGAGTTGTTCTGGAATCAAACTAGGCTCAATACCCTGCTCCTGAGAAAGAATGCGATGAATTTTATTCAGATATGCAGAACTCTAGCCTGTCTGAAATCTAGCTGTACGACATTTACTCCATGGGAAGAGGTGTGCTTTGTTAGAATGCAGATCTGTGCATGTGAGTGCTTGTTTTAGACTGTATTAAACACTGCATATCTAGATTTTATTTAATAGGGAATCTGAGGGTTATGTGGCGCTATGGTGGTTTGCTTCTTTGACATCTCCAGTCTTTCTTTGTTAAGTAAGAATCTTTCTTCCTCCTTGGTATACTTTAAAAGAGAAGGAACCTAGACATACACCTCACAGTTTAGCCTCCTCAATGGATGGATGCTTACAGAAGATTTCATTTGGGAGAGATGTCATGTTAATTAAATGGGTCCAATATAGCAAGTTGGGGGTGGAGGGTGCGGAGGGATCATTAGCTTGATTCAGAATGTGAGCTGATAAAATCAGTCCTTTAAGTGAGAGATTGTAGGAGTCCTGTATCTGAACACTGTGATTGTTGAGATTGTCATATATTGCTTAGAAGTGGTCCATTATTTTGTCAGATGATTGACAAAATTGTTGACAGACTAGCCTAAATTTCTTTATAGGCAACAATGATAAAATGACATAAATCAATACTTTATTAAAATTCCATGAGCCTTATTGAGACAAGTAGTAAAACAAACACACATGCTGACACGGTTGTATGGGAGTCAGCTTAAAAGTAATAGGGCCTGATAATCATGAGAGTTAGAAAGTTAAGACTGCCATCTGCTGATTTATTCTTTTAAATCAGTTTGCTACCCATTAAAGGTGTGTGCAGATTTGTGTTTGTCACTGATAATTCAGTTTGACTGACAGTAGGCTGTATGTACGATTACTTGCTGGCTCTCAACTTGCAGAAAATCACTCAGCAGTGTCCTCAAAGTAGGCTTAAGATCAGCAGCAAGCATGCAAACACATACATAACTTCCCCTTGGCTGGGTGATTTAAAGGATATAGTATGTTTATTGTTAGCATCTTTAAAAGATGTATGCAAAAAATGTATTTTAGCGATTTCGATAATCTGTGTGCTTTAGAAAGTTGAGCCCTATGAATAGCTACAGATGTTGAGTTGTTTATATATTTTTTTCTTTTGCAGCCAGCCTGGAAAATTTAACTTTCTAAGAACAATGATTTCCTTTGTTTTAGGAGAAATCTTTTGAAATGTCTTAAGTTTGACATATATTAGCAAATAGGCTAACAATGGGCTGTTTTTGCTTGTAGAAGATACCCATTAAATGTTACTTAAAACTGCATTTTTCTTTGCAGTTTTGGCTTTCTTTTATTTATTTATTTATTTATTTTGGCAGTATGCGGGCCTCTCACTGTTGCGGCCTCGCCCTTTGCGGAGCACAGGCTCCGGACGCGCAGGCTCAGCGGCCATGGCTCACGGGCCCAGCCGCTCCGCGGCATATGGGATCTTCCCAGACCAGGGCACGAACCCGTGTCCCCTGCATCAGCAGGCGGACTCCCAACCACTGCGCCACCAGGGAAGCCCTTGGCTTTCTTTTAAATAAATGAGTACTGAATTCTGGGTTTCTGTAAAGAGAAAATGATGGGAGTTGGTTTTCTGTATTAGCCAAGCCACTGTATGCTATTATGCAGGTAGCATCATTTGTGGCAAAATCTGGGTCTACTTAACAGGACGCTTTGCAGAGCTTTTCCAAGCATACAACATTGGCTTCTCTAAAGTGTCTGTGTATGTTAGTATGTTGTTGGTTGTAAAGGGAGGTAATCTGGTTTCCCTGCTATTGGCAGTGTTCTGGGAGTAGACAAGATCCATGGGTTCCATTCTTTCCTCATACTTTTTGGGAGGTGTTAGATAACCAGGCTTTAAAGGAGGCGTGCTTAAGAAAAGGATTTATAGCCTCAAGAAGTATAACATTGTTTTGACATGAATAATTATTATATACACATGCATAGTTTTTAGGATAAGCCACTTTTCCCATTTTAATAAAAACCCTAAAATGTTTGATGGGTAAATAATATGGGGAAAACCACCTTGTTGGGCTTGTGTATTCACGTCTAGTACATCTATACCGCTAACGATTCTCTCTGTTTACCTAGGTCTGATACCACAACTTATAGGGGTTGCTCCAGAAAAGGCCATTAAACTGACTGTAAGTTTCTTTCTCATTGAATTTATGTCCTTTGTTTAGATTATCATTAAGCCAAAAGTGAAAACGGATGCTGGTAAGATTAGCACACTATCAAGGCACTTGTACAATTTTAAACTTATTTGTAGTCATTTGCTAATTTTAAATTTTATATGAGACAAATATTTTGCTGATTTGGGAAAACCAGTAACGTACTACTAAAGGTAATGATTGGCAATTCTGGTTAACTGATGTTGTCTTTCTAATTAGGTCAATGATTTTGTCCGGGACAAATTTACCAGGAGAGATGGCTCCATTCCACTTTTAGCAGAAGTCCTTGCTGGAGGTTGTGTAAGTATTAATACTGATGATTTCTCACGGCAAATATGTTCCTTAGGATTTTTGCACACTGGATATGCTATCTGAGTGACATGCCCCCTGAACTCAAGGGACTCTAAGCAGATTTTCTCAGTGATAATAAGGAATCATTTTTTAAATTTCATTGCATAATCTCACTGGTTTTGAGGCAGAAAAGAGGTAGTATTTTTGTAGAGGTAGTATTCTTAGAAGCTCCTAAAACATTACCTTCTACACTTTTTAGAGTTCTAATTCTGTTTCTTTTTAAATACCACAGAAAACAGAGTAGTGGGTAGAGTTACCCTATATTTATATTGACTGGAACTTTAAAATAAGTGTGAGGTGACTGATTAATTGGACCCTTGTATTTTAGGTGTAGGATTGAGTAAGCCATTGTGGTATAATTATAATTTTCCTCCTTTTAGGGACCAGAGCAAACAACCATAACTATGTTGAAGCTATTGACAATGCTGAACTTTAAAGAGATTCTGTCTTTAAAGTGTGAGCATGACATTGGATTTAGACCAATTCTCAAATCTAAGTTTTCAGCTCAACTCATCTTATTTGTGGTGTTCCTTTCACATTTGGTAGTACATGATTTTTTTAAAGATTTATTTAGTCCATTTTGTCCCTGAAACCCTTAATGGCTTCCAGTTGACTTGGCTGACAGTCTTGGCTAAACCCTCCTCAGTTGCTTGTGGAACCTGAGGTGATGAGGTCAGTGACCTTTGCAGCTTTTAATTCAGAGAAGATTCCCTGAGGGTCAGAGAGAGAGGGTGCTCTGGATTCTCCTTCATGATATTTGTCAGCCTGGCACATACCTGGGTCTTCATCTTTCTGCAACCAAAGTTCTTATGGAAGAGGTAGCTTGGCGCACTCCCTTTGTGTGAGTGTGCGTGCGCGCGCGCATGTGTACTTACGTGCATTTGCCGCTATACCTGCACACATGCCCAAGTGCATTCTCAGGGAGAAAACTCATGTCTTTGGCTAACTTTTTTCATGTAGGACAAATAATGGACAGGACTACCTTTGCTTAGTTCTGACTGTTGTTTCTCCTCTTTATCCCAATTAGATGCTGTAAGTGTTTCTCTTCTAATGAAAGAACCATTGCGTATCATAAATATTCTTTTTCTCAGTGGTTTTAGTTTTAATTTGGTTAAGAAATTTCCTAACTCAGCTTTGCTGCAACACTGTGTACATTTGTCAGAAATCTTCCAAGTCATGCTCTCTGTGTTCCATGTAACTAATTATTTGTTTCCATTTGTAATATCCAGAGGTTTTTGCCCATGAACCTGACTTGTTCCCTTGTCTGACATGTGACCTAAGTGGTTAAATTATAATCAGATATTTGGTTCCTTTGTTCTTCCTAGGTATTGACCCTGTTTCTATTTTTGAACTTTGGGAATTTCTCTTGAAGTCTGGAGTGCCTCGAGGGTTGTGCTGACAGTCTGAATCTCTTCCTTAAGAGATTTATTTCTGGACGCTTTGACTCATTTCTGGACGCTTTGATGGATTGTCTAGCTGGAAATTGACAGTGTGAAAAATAGTCAGGTTGGGCTATAGGAGGATGATTAGGTTGTATGTACTTCTTCACCACAAACACTTTCTGCTTCCCTGTTTCCTCTACCTCTCTTCATTTCAGGGAGGAAAGAAAATGTATAATTATTGAGTTTCTACTGATGAATTCGATCACACTACAGTATAAATGACTGTTAAAGCACAATCTGCTACTTCTCCCAAAAGTCTATATATTTCAACAGAGAATAACCTTAAACAAAAAGGATGAGTCTCTGCTGATAGAATATCAGGCACTGTGGAATATAGGAATACTCTTTTTGCTGAATGAAACATGGTAAGCAGCCACCAGATAAACACTAGGAAGAGTGGCTGCCCGTGAGGCTAATCAGGAGAACCCAACCCTCAGGATCCTGGGTGCGGGTGGTGATAGAATGTGGAGTGTCCTGTGGGTGTTTGGCTGAATGCTGTCAGTGCCACCAAGTGAGAGGAGTGCAGCTGTTCTTCCAAACATCACTCAATTTTAAAGATGTATTGGGTTGGCCAAAAAGTCCGTTCGGTTTTTAAGTAAAAATAAAACATACGTTTTTCATTTTCACCAAGAACTTTATTGAACAACAAATTCACCCTTTTGTTCCACTACCTTCTGCCATTTTTCAGGCAACTTCATGGTTCCATCTTCCCAAAACTTTTTATCTTTTTGAGCAAAGAACTGTTCCAGGTGCCTTTTACAGTCTTACAGAGAATTGAAATTTTTTCCATTAAGAGAATTTTATAAAGACCTAAATAAATGGAAATCTGAAGGTGCAATGTCTGGTGAATACGGCAGATGAATCAGAACTTCCTAGCCAAGCTGTACCAGTTTTTGCCTGGTCATCAAAGAAACATATGGTCTTGCATTATCCTGTTGGAAGATTATGCCTTTTCTGTTGACTAATTCTAGACGCTTTTTGTCGAGTGCTGCTTTCATTTGGTCTAATTGGGAGCAGTATTTGTTGGAATTAATCGTTTGGTTTTCCAGAAGGAGCTCATAATAGAGGACTCCCTTCCAATCCCACCATATCATCACCTTCTTTGGATGAAGACTGGCCTTTGGTGTGACTGGTGGGTTCATTTCGCTTGCCCCACCATCTCTTGCATTCCACATTATTGTATAGTATCCACTTTTCATCACCCATCACAATTTGTGTTAAAAACGGACGTTTTTATTACATTTAAGTAGAGAACTGCATGCGGAAATACGGTCAAGAAGGTGTTTTCGCTTAACTTACGTGGAACCCAAACATCAAAGCGATTAACATAACCAAGCTAGTGCAAATGATTCTCAGCGCTTGATTTGCTTATTTTTAGTATGTTGGCTCTCTCCTGCATGGCATAACGTTGATTGTTCTCAGTGTCTCGGTTTGATCTCTATCCACTTCAACTGCTCAACCCGACCATAGAGCATCATCCAGAGAGAAATCTCCAGCACGAAACTTTGCAAACCACTTTTGACACGTTCAATCAGTCACAGTACCTTCTCCATACACTGCACAAATCTTTTTTTGCATTTCGGTTACATTTTTACCTTTCTTGAAATAACAAATAAAGCATAATAGGCCGAAAATGTTGCTTTTTTTCTTCCATCTTCAATATTAAAATGCCTACACAAAAATTCACCAATTTTGACAAGTCTTCTTTTAAATGCATGCTGATATGACAGCTGTCACATACAGTCTAACAAAATTATTTTGAATGAAGTTAAAGGCAACTAAGTGCTACTAGAGCCATCTTACGGAGAAAACTGAACAAACCTTTTTGCCAGCCCAATACCTAATGTGTTGACCTAATGCAGATTAATTCAGAAGAAATGGCTCAAACTGAGCAGTTAGTATTGACTTTACAGCTTTTTTTTTCCATAGCAGAAGAATCAGCTAGGACTAGGGCCTTGAGTTCCCTACATATGGGAGGGAAATTCTACTGCTCTGAAAATGACTGTGCCGTCCTTTAGGAAAAATGATGTACACTAACTAGATCATTGAGGTGACCAAGAAATGAAAATATCCAGTCCTTAAGCATTATGTGTTTTTTTGTTGTTTGTTTTATTTTGTGATCTGTTTTTAAAAGTATGTGATATTAGATATATGCAAAAGAGAACGCATTATATAAACAAAAAGTTATAATAAAATGAGCATCCATGAGCCTACCACTCCACTCAACTACAGTATTACTATTATCATTGATGCTGGGTTTTGCTTTTACTGTAGCGCTAATCTGCTAGAATGCTAATGAGCATGTAGGGACTTTTCTTACTGGGCTGAACATTTTATAGGCATTCTGTCATTATTATTCCCAATTGGAGTTGAAGAAACTAAAACCTGAGAGACATCTAGCACTTAGTGAATGGCAAAGGTGAGAGTCAAACCACTTTTGTCTCCAAATCTCTATTAACTCATATTTGGTATGTTTTCATTCATTCTTTCTTCCATTTATTCATTCTCATCCAACAAGCTGTCAAGGCTGAGAAGGATTTAGAGTTTCTTCCTGTGCAAGGAACTAGACTTAGGAAATGTTTATATCTCATAGAAAAAGGGTAGTTCTGACCATTCTCACCAGATAAAACCTAATCTTATATCTAAACATATTCCACTGTGGTAATTTGAAAGTAGAATTCCTTATCGTGATTTGCTTCATTTCTGCATGTCACCAAAGAAAATACGTGCTTATGATTATAATTCATTGTAATAATAGCTACCGTTTCTTGAGCCTCTTGCACTGGACTGAACACTTTATAGGCATTATCTCATTATTCCCAGCTAGAGTCGAAGAAACTAAAAGCTCAGTGAAATCAAGCACTTAGTAAATGGAAAAATTGAGATTCAAACCACTTCTGTCTCTAATCTATATTCTTTCATACTTGGTTTATGTTTCCATTCGTTCAGTCTTTCATTCATTCTCTCATTCATCGAATGCTTGCTATGTTTCAGGAAAAAATTTTAAAATAACAGCTTTATTGAGATAGAGTTCACATATCATACAATTCCCCACACTTAAAGTGTACAATTCAGCAGTTTTGAGTATATTCACAGAGCTGTGCAACTATCACCATAGTCAATTTTAGAACATTCTCATCCCCATAAGAAACCTAGTACCCTTTAGCTATTGCCTTCCAATTTTCCCGCCCTCTCCCCATCAAGTCTTAGGCTACTACTCGTAAACTTTCTGTCCTTATAGATTCACCATTTCTGGACATTTCATATAAATGGAATCAAACAATATATGGCCTTTTGTGTCTGGCTTCTTTCACTTAGTGTAACGTTTCAAGGTTTATTCATGTTGTAGTATGTATCAGTATTTCAGACCTTTTTTATTGCTGAATAATATTTCATTATACCGATAATACCACATTTTTTTTACCCATTCATCAGTTGTTGAACACGTGGGTTGTTTCCACCTTTTGGCTATTATGAATAATGCTGCTATGAACATTCATGTAAGAAGTTTTGTGGACATATGTTTTCATTTCTCTTGTGTTTATACCTAGGAGTGGAATTGGTGGGTCCTATGGTAACCCTAACTAGTATTTTGAGGAACTGCCAGATTGTTTTCCAAAGTGGCTGCACCATTTTACAATCCTACCAGCAATGTATGGGGGTTCTGATTTCTCCACATTCTTGCCAATACTTATTATTATCTGTCTTTTCGTTATAGCCATCCTAGTGGTATGAAATGGTATCTACTGTGATCTAATGACTGACAGTGTTGAGCATCTTTTCATGAATGTACTGGCATTTGTTTATCTTTGGAGAACAATCTATTCAGAATATTTGCCCATGTTTTAGCTGGGTTGTTCGTTTTTTATTATTGAATTGTAAGAGTTCTATGTGTATTTAGGGAATTCTGTATACACACAAGAGTTCTGTATATATTTAGTGTACCCTACCAGATACATGATTTGCAAATATTTTTCACTTTCTTGACTGTGTCCTTTGAAGAACTGGACTTTGATTTTAATGAAGTCCAACTTATCTATATTTTCTCTTGTTGCTTGTGCTTTTTGTGTCTTATTTAAGAAGTCATTGCCTAATCCAAGATCATGAAGATTTATACCTCTATTTTCTTCTGAGGGTTTTATAGTTTTAGATCTTACATTTAGGTCTTTGATCTTTCACACAAATTTTTAACCTTAATTTTTTCTGGTGTTTTGCTTTGAGCAGAGATATTACCAAATGAAAGTTTTATTTTTCATTGTCAACATTTCGGTATATTTCCTCCTAATGCTTTTATAGACGTGCTTTTGTGCATGTACAGACATAAACACACACACACACACACACACACACACAGGCATGCACGCACATTATATATATTTTTTAACATCTTTATTGGAGTATAGTTGCTTTACAATGTTGTGTTAGTTTCTGCTGTATAACAAAGTGAATCAGCTATACGTATATATATATCCCCAAATCCCCTCCCTCTTGCGTCTCCCTCCCACTCTCCCTATCCCACCCCTCTAGGTGGTCACAAAACACTGAGCTGATCTGCCTGTGCTATGCAGCTGCTTCCCACTAGCTATCTGTTTTACATTTGGTAGTGTATATATGTCAGTGCTACTCTCTCACTTTGTCCCAGTTTACCCTTCCCCCTCCCTGTGTCCTCAAGTTCATTTTCTGCATCTGCGTCTTTATTCCTGTCCTGCCTCTACGTTCTTCAGAACCTTTTTTTTTAGATTCCATATATATGTGTTAGCATACGTTATTTGTTTTTCTCTTTCTGACTTAACTTCACTCTGTACGACAGACTCTAGGTCCATCCACCTCACTACAAATAACTCAATTTCGTTTCTTTTTATGGCCGAGTAATATTCCATTGTATATATGTGCCACATCTTCCTTATCCATTCTTCTGTCGATGGACACTTAGGATGCTTCCATGTCCTGGCTATTGTTCAATAGTGCTGCAATGAACATTGTGGTACATGTCTCTTTTTGAATTATGGTTTTCTCAGGATATATACCCAGTAGTGGGATTGCTGGGTCATATAGTAGTTCTATTTTTAGTTTTCTAAGGAACCTTCCTACTGTTCTCCATAGTGGCTGTATCAATTTACATTCCCACCAGCAGTGCAAGAGGGTTCCCTTTTCTCCACACCGTCTCCAGCATTTATTGTTTGTAGATTTTTTGATGATGGCCATTCTGACTGGTGTGAGGTGATACCTCATTGTGGTTTTGATTTGCATTTCTCTAATGATTAGTGATGTTGAGCAACCTTTCACGCGTTTGTTGGCAACCTGTATGTCTTTTTTGGAGGAATGTCTATTTAGGTCTTCTGCCCATTTTTGGATTGGGTTGTTTGTTTTTTTGATATTGAGCTGCGTGAGCTGCTTGTAAATTTTGGAGATTAATCCTTTGTCAGTTGCTTGGTTTGCAAATATTTTCTCCCATTCTGAGGGTTGTCTTTTCGTCTCATTTATGGTTTCCTTTGCTGTGCAAAAGCTTTGAAGTTTCATTAGGTCCCATTTGTTTATTTTTGTTTTTATTTCCATTTCTCTAGGAGGTGGGTCAAAAAGGATCTTGCTGTGATTTATTTCATAGAGTGTTCTGCCTATGTTTTCCTCTAAGAGTTTGATAGTGTCTGGCCTTACATTTAGGTCTCTAATCCATTTTGAGTTTATTTTTGTGTATGGTGTTAGGAAATGTTCTAATTTCATTCTTTTACATGTAGCTGTCCAGTTTTCCCGGCACCACTTACTGAAGAGGCTGTCTTTTCTCCATTGTATATTCTTTCCTCCTTTATCATAGATAAGGTGACCATATGATGCACATTCTTTTTTAAACCAGATGGAAGTTTTGTTGGCTCTGACTTCCTGATTAGAAATGCAAGCAGCTCTCACTTTCTAAGGGCAGCAGAAAATCACAGTGGAGCTTCTCACTTTGGAAATAGATATAACCTTTGGGAACAGAATTATAAACAGAGTGTGCGTTTTCAAATTTTAAATCTTCATTGGGAACATTAACCAAACGTATTTTATATCTATATTAAAATCTTCTCAGAAAAGACTTAATAGTTCAGAATTTATGATTTAGATGTGATACATTTTTTTGTTGTTGTTGTATCTATAACTCGAACTTTAGATTAAATCTCTCCACGCTTCTTTAGGTGGGGATGAGATGAGAGCGTATGCATATGGATACAGTTACTCAGTAAATATCTGTTATGGATGCTTATGAGTAATGTATGTGTAACAGTAGGTTTCAAATAATTTTTCTCATTGTTCTCACAGGTAAGCCGTTCTTGTCAGGCCATATGTTTTCATTTTTCTCTTAGAAAGTCTCCCTTTATATATGTATAAATGTATACATATATGTTACACATACATATATTACATGTCCATATCAGACATAAATATAATTGAGTGTTTAGGGCTTGCCTAGTGGCGCAGTGGTTAAGAATCCACCTGCCAATGCAGGGGACACAGGTTTGAGTCCTGGTCCAGGAAGATCCCACATGCTGTGGAGCAACTAAGCCCGTGCGCCACAACTACTGAGCCTGTGCTCTAGAGCCCATGAGCTGCATCTACTGAAACCCCTGTGCTCTAGAGCCCGTGCTCCGCAACAAGAGAAGCCACCGCCATGAGAAGCCCGTGCACCGTAACGAAGAGTAGCCCCTGCTTGCCGCAACTAGAGAAAGCCCACGGGTAGCAACGAAGACCCAACACAGCCAAAGATAATAAATGAAAATAAATAAATTTATTAAATAAATATATATATATATATATATAAAATTGAGTGTTTAATTATGGTATCTGTTGTGTGCAGGAATAATATCAATACTTCGTTGTCAACTTAGAATTTTTCCAATTACCTTAACATGCACTATTACCACCTCCTATAAAATGGGTAGATGAGAAACAGAAGGTCAGACAGGCTAACTCTCACCCCAAATCACACAGCTAATATATGCTGCAGTTTTCATGTACACCCAAATATTTTGATTTTAAAGAAAAGACCAACTCCTTTTGTTCTATGATGCTGTCTTAGGGAATCAAATCAAGGCCTTCTCCATGTGTCAAAGTAAATCTAGATGAGACCATTCAACTTTGTAGTGGCTTTTCTTTCTTTTTTAAAAATATTACATAGATATATATCATAGAAATTTAGCATATATCTGAATATATATACACATATATGTTATTTAGGTATAATTAATGTATTAAAAAAACTTAGCTGTCAGCTTAATGAGTTTTAATAATTGTATACATCCATGAAATCACCACTCAAGAGTGAGATAAAGAACATTTCACTGCAGAAAATTAATTCATGCCTCTTTCCAGTCAGTCATTCCTCCCCTCCCCCAGACAGCCACCATTCTGATTTCTGTCAACAGTTTTGTTCCTTCTTGGATTTCATATCAACAACTCGCACGAAATGCATTCTTTTATGGTTGGCCTCTTTTGCTTAACAGAGTGTTTTCAAGAGTCATCCTTGTTATTGTGTGGGTATCAGTATTGGGTTTTTTGTTTGTTTTTGATTTTACTGAGTATTATTCCATGGTATGAATTAGCTACAATTTGCTTGTCCATTCTTCTATTGATGGACATTTGGGTTGTTTCCAGTTTTTATCTATTATAAATAAGGTTGTTATAAACATTCTTGTACAAATATTTTTGTCAACATATGTTTTCAGTTTTCTTGGGTGACTAAGAGTAGACAAGGGTAGATGTATGTTCAGTTTAAAAGAAACTGCCTGTTGGTTCTTCGAAGTGGGTGGACCATTTTACAGTCTCCTCAGCAGTGTACAAATATTCCAGTTACTCCACATCCTCAACAATGTTTGATATTTTTAGTCTTTTTGTTTTAGTCATTCTGCTTGGTGTGAAGTGATGTCTTGCTGTGGTTTTAATTTGCATTTCCCTGATGACTAAAGATATTGAGCATCCTTTCATGTGTTTATTGGCTTTTTACATCTTTTTCAGTGAAGTATCTGTTCCAGTCTTCTGCCTATTTTTATTAGGTTATTCGTATTTTGTTATTGATTTGTAGGAGTTCTTTATAAATCATGGATACAGTCCTTTGTCAGGTGTATGTGTTATGAATATTTTTCCCAGGCTGTGACTTGCCTATTAATTATCTTAATAGTCTCTGTGTTGGTTTTATAAAAGAAAAAGATGATATAGAGTTTTTTAGACACATTCATAAACCTAAGTGGGAAAAAATTTAATGTCTTTCTGAGTCAGCAAAGCAGGAAGTTCAAAAGTCTAAAGGGACTGACCTACATGTATTTTCTAATCATCTCTCTGGTTTTTATGTTGTTAAACTTAGCCAGAGCACTTACCTGACTGATCACATTACCTCTTTCAGGGAGTAGATACTTCTGAATGGATAAGTCATAAAACTCAAAATGTATTTATTGCTCAACAAAGGACTGATGTAACCCCATTATGCTGCAGGTGTTTTCAATCTGCGTAGCACTCTCACCTTAGGTTAGTGCACAAGAACTCTGTGAGGTTGTTGGAATCTCTGTTGTCATATTAGGAAACCAAGGAATGGAAAGGTTATGACCTATCTAAAGTTACAAAGTTAAGGACCATATAGGTCAACAACCTTCCAAACCTGGAATCTTTCTACTCTTCTGTCTTTGGCCTATATGTGCACATGGGCACACACACACACACCCATACCCATGCCCGTATAGGTGCAGCAAGAGGTCCACTTGTTAGTTGGAGCATTTACTAATCCTGGGAGCCACAATTGGTAGCTAGCCAGCTCCCTAAGCCATGTCTTTCTTGGCAAGCTGAGCTTGCACATCTCTTTAAAGAGCTGTTTGGAAATAGTTTCTCCCACTCCCATCCCCAGGAACCAGTGTGGTCTTAACTTTATGCTTGCATACTTAC
Source organism: Grampus griseus (assembly GCF_964374135.1). Lineage (NCBI taxonomy): Eukaryota > Metazoa > Chordata > Mammalia > Artiodactyla > Delphinidae > Grampus > Grampus griseus. Next base: position 60,478,188 of record NC_139001.1, read on the forward strand.
ATGAACACACATACATATGCACACACATTAAACGTCCATATATATTTATGTTATAGTTGCGTATCATCATGCTTTAACCTGAAATTTTATTTATCTTGGTGTCTGTTATTTCAGATCACTAGCTTTAATTGGTTAGATTTTTTTGATGTTCATATATGTGTATGTTGGTAAGCCTTTTAAAAGTTTTGGATCCACAGATAACAAGTGCTAACTAGTTTTTAAAAATTCATTTAAAGTGTATGAATTACCAAGTTTACCATGGGGAAGAATATGAGAGAGAGGACCTAGTCTGTAAAAAGAGCCATTGTTTCTAAGGCCAGTTCTGTTTGTTATTTGTGGTGCTCGTGGGGGGTTTGTTTTTTGTTTTTGAATAGTTAATACATTCATATGATTCAGAATTTAAAAGATATAACAGCATATGCTTTGCAAATTCTTTCTCCTAGCTATTTATTTCTCCTTCCAGGGGAGCAACCAATGTTTTCATCTCTAAAGCTATTCTGGTTTTGATAAACTTAGGTAAATTTTGATATATTTGTAACCAATGGGTACCTAATACTTTACATTCTGTTTATGTCACTTGGCATGATTTATTACCTAATCTTATTGCCTTATTAAGAGCATATAATTATTTCTACTTCACTGTTTACTTATGGGCATTTAAAATTTTTTTTCTGTTTAATTTTATTGCTTTTTAAAATAGCAAACGTTAGCATATTTGTAAAACTACAGATACTTTTTAAATTGAAAATTATATTTTTATTTCACAATTTAACATCTCTGAAATTCTGTATATTAAGTGATTATATTTACTGTAAGTAGTGTTTTTTCCCTGTGGAAAGCTGTTATTAAATTCATGATATCACTTAATAATCAGTAGCATCTTAATATAGAGGAAAAATGATATTTTCCTGGTGTTTGTTTCTCAGAGGGGAAAAAGTTAAGGATGTGATAACATCATAATCCTCATTCTTTGTCACTACATTTCTTATCAAAGTGATTGAATTAATTGCAAATCTTATTCCCCCTGCCCCCTGTTCCCAGTTTAATATGTATGAGAGTGGTTAACCTCAGCGTTTAAAAAAGGACAATCTGAGGGGCTTCCCTGGTGGCACAGTGGTTGAGAGTCCGCCTGCTGATTTAGGGGACACGGGTTCGTGCCCCGGTCCAGGAAGATCCCACATGCCACGGAGCGGCTGGGCCCATGAGCAACGGCCGCTGAGCCTGCACGTCTGGAGCCTGTGCTCCGCAACGGAGGCCCACACACCACAAAAAAAAAAAAAAAAAAAAAAGGACAATCTGTATTTGCCTTGTATGTTTTCCTTCAAGTGTTATAAAATATCCAAAGTTTTAGACAAATTAGATAGCAATCTTTATTACTCAGTGTTTCTGTATTACTGAAGTCAGGTTCAGCTGCTCACCTCTTGAAAGCCAGTACTTGAGAGGCAAGTGTTGGTTGGAAAAGGAAAGTTTGCTTTAGGAGCCCGGCAGTCTGGGCAGAAGGCGGACTCGTGTCCAAAAACCAACTTCAAAGATTCTGCTCAACCGTGAAAGTTTTTAAAGGGTGAATCATTTGGGGGGGGGAGGTCAGAGTCTTCCTTATCTTCCACTGTGTACCTTTCTTCTGATTGGTTGGTGGTGAGATAACCAGGCAGTGTTCCAGGAATCCTGTGCTCAACCTGAAGTTACTGTCCTCCACCTGGGTAGGGGCCTTAGTTCCTGCAGAAGAACTCAAAGGTATTTTGTTACGTATATTCCTTGAGGAGGCACCAGGACCCCGCCCCATGGCTGCAGTATTGTTTCTTGATTGCTCCTGCTTTGTTTCTGGGTTCCCTCCCTTCCCTGAAAAGCGACTGTTTGAATCTGCCCTTTGGAACTAAGGGAAGGTCAAGGAGGCTGAATGAAGCCTATTTCCTACAAACTAGAAACGGGGGACCCAGAAAGGATTTTTACCTAGGAGTGCCCCATGGGGTCTTGTTCCATTTCATCTGGAATAATATTTGTCTACATATTCCCAGGTCTATCATAAAGTTCTTAAAAATGATTATTAATTTTTAAAGCATATACAGACTATGAAATTGGTAGAAATTTTCTCCTTCAGTCATAGTAGAGTACGTACATAGGTGTGAAACAAACTCACGGTGTGTGCCTTGATCATAGTGTCATTGTTTCATTGTTTACACACTCATTTGTCATATTTCATATATATATATATATGTTTAGTTTTGTGGTTGTTTCCAGTGCGTTGCTGGGACTTAGTATATGTGCTGGGTAACAGATCTTCAAAGCGTGCAGTGGTTAATGTGTTTGTGTGTCCTTCTTTTAGTTGTGTACTGTTCTAATTGAAAGCCTATTACATGTACCCGTGGAAAGAAATTTGAAGAGTTGTTAAAGAAATACAAACCTCAGTAACCTGGCAGTTATTTCCAGAAGGGTCTGTGAGAGAGCGAGGAGGAGGGAGCTGTGGCGGGGGGGAGCGCTAGTTGGAGTATTCCTGCTCTGCAGGATGTTATAATTTACTAATGGTTAAAAACATGAAAGAACCTTGTATTTATTTAAACATAACGTCCATGTTTAATGAGTAGCGCCAAGGGGTTGACATCATCTGGTGGTGGCAAATTTGGGGGATTATAATAAAAATTGGTTCTTTTTTTAATTTAATCTGCTTTAGTTTAGAACATAAAGCGCATTTCCCCAAAGATAGCCTTTGCAACAATTATTTAAACAAGAGATTTCAGGGAAGTAGTAAACTTTTTCGATTGGTTTGGTCTTTAATGCTAGCTACGGGGAGCAATTACTTGGATTATCATTTTGACATAATTTTTCACCCAGCAATCCTTTTGAAAGTATTGTTTGCTTCGATTGAAACATTGAAATACTTCCTCCTGCCCGCAGTGCCCTAGATTAAAAGAGAGAGAAACACAGGCAAACCAACATGTAAAATTGGGTCAGTTGTCATTCAGGGGCCTGTGTGCCAGTGGTCTGGATTGTGTAGAGTTGGGAGTCGCAGGAAGTCCACAGAGAGACAGCAAATTGCTGCACCCTCTGTGCTTGGTGGACAAAAAGAGGATTAGGGCCCTGAGGAATCCAAGACAGTAAGCGTCTCACAAAGAGGAAAGGAATCTTGTGTCACTGTTGGCAGTTGTGGATGTTGATAGGAATAAGGGATCAGGATTGGAACAAGAGTATTTAGTTGGTTTATAGCCCCTGGCCAGTTAGGAGAATGGGCTGGGACTTGTTGCTCCCCCTTGGAAAAGGTCTGGGAGGGCTGTGGGTTTTAGAAAAAATGAACGGGAGTGTGGGTGAAGGTAGAGTACTGAGGTGGCATTGAATGTTGCTGGTGAGTATTTTTTGTTTTATAACTTATTTTAATTTTTACTTTTTTTTTTTTTTTTTTTTGGCGGTATGCGGGCCCCTCACTGTTGTGGCCTCTCCCGTTGCGGAGCACAGGCGCCGGATGCACAGGCTCAGCGGCCATGGCTCACGGGCCCAGCCGCTCTGCGGTATGTGGGATCTTCCCGGACCAGGGCACGAACCCACGTCCCCTGAATCAGCAGGCGGAGTCTCAACCACTGCGCCACCAGGGAAGCCCCATTGTTTTAATTTTTATAAATTTATTTTATTTATTTTTGGCTGTGTTGGGTTTTCATTGCCACACACGGGCTTCCTCTAGTTGCGGTGAGCACGGGCTGCTCTTCGTTGTGGTGCACAGGCTTCTCATTGCGGTGGTTTCTCTTGTTGCGGAGCACGAGCTTTAGGCGCACGGGCTTTAGTAGTTGTGGCACGCAGGCTCAGTAGTTGTGGCTCGTGGGCTCTAGAGCGCAGACTCAGTAGTTGTGGCGCACGGGCTCAGTTGCTCCGCGGCATGTAGGATCTTCCTGGACCAGGGCTCGAACCCGTGTCCCCTGCATTGGCAGGTGGATTCTTAACCACTCCGCCACCAGGGAAGCCCCTGCTTGTGAGTTCTATGGGTGTTGTTTGTAGTCCACCCATACCTGTGGAATTAGAATCACCAGTGAGGTACCCGTTTCCTGTTTCACATGTGACATGCTATTACAGTGAAGTTATGATTATATAATGTATTATGATTATACGAATGTGGTTCTGATTATATAATGTAAACAGCTACACTTGAGATGAAGATGTGGAAATGAGATTTTTTTCACTTCATGAATGGAGATGTATATATATATTTTTAAATTTTTATTTATTTTTATATATCCATATGTACACACATACACATAAACACTTTTTTTCTTTCTCACAGAAACCAAAAAAGGAGTTGGTAGCAGTTTTGTTAAACATTTCCCCCCCCACCACTAGTTAACAGATTTCAGGTGCAAATACACTTTCATTAGCCAAATTCAAATATCTCTGTCAGTCACCCACCACTAGAGAGTGTGGAGTGTGGCTTTGATTTGCCCCCTCGTTTTCATGGTAACTAGATGTTCCATTTTCCAGCTCTGTCTTTGAACAGTGTTTCTGGTTTGGTCTTGAAATGATACTGCAATTGTCCTTCCAAATTATCTTCTTTTGTGTGGGTGTAGTTGTAGATCTGTCTCAGAGTTTTGTTCAGGATAGTACATTTTAGAATTTGAACTAGAGGAGACTTTCCCCTTTGACTTAAGCCACCTCTGTGGGGCAGAAACACCTCTGTGTTAATTGCCCTGCAATCCAGTGAAGCAGAAGCAGGTGGTTGAGCTAAGGAGAATGCTTGCTAAGAAGAGGAAAGAAACTGTTGTAGATCCGAATTTTAGCTCCAGCATGGTAAAAGATACCAGTCAATCTTCTACCATCTTTTCCCTTTCATTGGCTCTCGTGCTGCCACATCTGGCTTCACTTTTGTTTTCCAAATGAGTTTATTAGTTTTGCCATTTTGCATATGGCTGGGTTAACCCTGGAAAGACTGCTCTGGGAAACACTCTTGACATTTCAAATAGAAACAAAGCTTGAGACAGAGTTTCGGGCCATCCCTGTGAGCCCCTCCAGCATAGGCCAAAGCATCAGACTCTCATTCCCCCGTGAAGAGGGAAGCGTAAAGTGGTACAATGTGGAGGCATCTCCGGATTTTTCTTGCCTGTACTTCCGGTGGGGCTGATTTGGAAATCTGCTCTATCTCTCCTTTCTTGCCTGCAGGCTGGTGGCTCTCAGGTCATCTTTACTAACCCTCTGGAGATAGTCAAGATTCGCCTGCAGGTAGCTGGAGAGATCACCACAGGACCCAGGGTCAGTGCCCTGAATGTGCTCCGGGACCTGGGACTCTTTGGTCTGTATAAGGTGAGTAGATTCCCTTGGGTTATCTCAGTAGAGAGGTTGCAATGTACTCAATAGAAATGTGAAAAAATGTGGAACCAGAACTTCTCCCCCGCCAAATGGAAAAGGAATCTTGTCCAGCAGGGTGGTCCCTGGAGTAGAAAATCAAACAAAAAGGAAAAACCAGGACACTTCTATTAGAGGCATTGGGATATACAAACACGCTCTCCTGTTGTCATCTTCAGGCCTTTATGAAGCTGCCAGCAGGGAGGCCAGCCCTGCAGACCAGCTGGCTGCAGGCTCACAGCCTTTTATTTGATGGTGGGTTTGGGAAGTTTCTTTGGTGTTCTTTTGGGGCTGGTTTAGGACTTCAAAATAGTCTTACGTTTATTTTGAGTCTGAGTTATCTCTATTGTTATCTTCCCAGTAGGAGCTTCTCTTTGTCTTAATATTTGACCACAGTGAAACAGTAGTAGAGTTTGGTAGGATTCAGGTCTTTAAGAAGTTAAGTGGTGGGATTTGTCAATAATGAATTCCATTTAAAAACACAAAACCAAACCAAACCAGGGTGTACTGTACTTTAGCAAAACGCCAGTCAACAGATTCCTTCCCCACAGGTGTACTTACTCCCATCATTACACATCAGATGTAATGGAGCAGAAGCTATTATTTTTCTTAAACAAGGAAGAATATTTCTTTCTATTCTTTTGCCTGGTATAAAGGGGGTATACGTAAATTTAGCTTTTATAGACAACTGTGTTTCCACAGCATCTGATTTATTTATAGATCCATCACAGTAGAAATGTGTAAATTGGCTTCTGTAGCTACAAATTGGAAATTAGAAATTCTCTAGATTAGAATCACACAGCTACAAGGCTCTTAGGAGACCAGTAAACCAATGATGCCTATCCTGAGAGAGTTTTGTACATATTCCCTCCCCTCTGCCCCCAGCTTCCATCCTTTTTGGAATTCCCTTTGAGAGCTGATTTGATTAAAGTTGTTTCTCTCTGTATCATCTTTCAGAGAGTCCCAGGAATTTTTTTTTTTTAATGTTTGAGTTTGTCTTTTAAAAACAGAGCCATCGGGGAAACAAGTACCAAAGACGGAGTTTTTGCCTGGCTAGCTAAAGCCTGGGGAGAAGAATAGTGGGGTTGAGGAAGGTGTTCATTGCGACCTCAGTCACTGAGACAAGCTGTACCTGGCTGGATTTCTACTCCCAGGGAAATTTCCTGCTAAAATATTTTGTCTGGGTTTCCCCCGTCCTCTGCTATTTAGGACATGGGGAATGAGGAGGGAAGATTGGTGGTTTCTTTTTCCCCTTCCCTAAAATAGTCACTTTCCTTTTCCACTGCTCCTGTTCATAGCTTCTTACCTGGTACTTCAGGGACTCAAAGCTGAGGTGGGTTGAATTGGTAATTTGTTAGTTTTGGGGGCTGCCTTTGCTGGTTGCTTTGAAATCAAGCTATTAATATTGGGTTTCTAAGTCTGTTCCCACCCACACGCCCTCCCCCTGGCACTCACCAAAGCCAAACAGAACAAGCAGCCTAGAGATTTGAGCATTGAATTTTTATTAACCTTAAAATCTGAATCTATACTGGAAATGCCAGAAAATGCTTAGTTGTCAGAATACCATCATTACCCAGTTAACTAACTCTAGGACTCCTGGGTCCACCAGTGTTTCTCAAACTTTGAGCCGTGTCTCTCTACTTCCCTGTGCCCGGCTGGTTCTCCCATTTCCCTTCCACATCAGTCCCAAAGCTGTTTGAGGGACATCTCAGGCTTGTCACCCTGGATCCCTGGTGGGCATTCACACCTTGTTTACACAACTGTTTTGCACTGTTTCCTCACTGTGTGACAGGGTGCCAAAGCGTGCTTCCTCCGAGACATTCCCTTCTCTGCAATCTATTTTCCTGTTTATGCTCACTGCAAACTACTTCTGGCTGATGAACACGGACACGTGGGAGGTATATATCTCCTTACAGCTGGAGCCATGGCAGGTAACTACAATATTTTTTTTAAACCAAAAGAGTCCCCGCCTCCCCCTACATTCTCTTTAAGAAGTACAGAATCTGTATGTGCTTTCCCCCTTTATTTCTGGAAAGGTTATTGTTTGTATCTGACTTAGTTTAAATATGATCCCTTTTTCTCCTTTGCGAGGTGTGCTGTAATTCTGATGAGAGTTAATTTCATTTGCATAATGTGGATAAACAGCTTAATGCAGCTTAGCAACTTAGAGCCAAATTAGCTCTGCCCATCTCAATTGGGCTTTCATCAGTAACGTGTTCCTTAGCCTCCTCTACCCCTGAAACCTTGGGTGCAGCCAGCTAAGCATTAAGGTGGAAAAATTCTTCATCAAACCAGTTGCTTTGTTGTACCTCATCCTGACGCACAGGTCTAAGCATGCTCTCACTTTCTAATTCTGTATATTGGAATCAACACGATTTGGCTCAAAATCGAGTTTGCTTCAGGAAGCTGTTCCTGTTCCTTCTGCCATCGTCCTCATCAGACCAAAGTGAGCCGTACTTCCCCAGCACACACCTTGCACTCCGTTGGCGTCTCTTCTCTGTCGCTTAACACTTTTTGTCTTGTATTAATGGTTGTTTGCATAAGTTTTACCCCCTGTACTGGACTGGAAGCTCCTTGAGGGCAGGGGTTTCATTCTGTTCATCCTTGCCTTCCCTACGTGGCCAACATAGTAATAATAGGAGCTCAGTAAATGTTAACGGAACGAATGAAAATCCTCATCTGGTCTAAGATACCGGATTTAAGCACAGAAGAGATTCCATCTGAAAGAGGAGCCCAACAAGTGCAGGAAGGTACTAAGACACTTCCTCCTGATCTCATGCTCCAGCCTTCCTCTTGAGCTGTGAGGGAGCTGACTCGGGATAGAAAGGGAGGACCAGGCGTCCTTTGTTGCACCAGCCCTCAGATGTGACAGAAGAAGGAAAGGGCGCATGTGTGCTCCCCGTTACAGCTGGTCAGGGAGAGAAACGGGCAAGGTGAATGAGCACAAACCCAGGGCTGTCCCCAGGTGCTTAGGGTGGCTCTTACCACTTGGCTCCTGGCACTGCTGTGTGGCTCACTGGGCACCTTCTCCTCTGGTTTGCTGGCTAAGCACAGCAGGATAGCCCGAGCACTCCCTGGAGTGTGGTGTGTGGCAGGAGCCCTTGCTTCCAGGGGTGTCGGGTGGGCATGTTACTCTTCTCATCCACAATGATAGGGAATGACTTGTGATGATCAAGAAACTCTCCCAGGGAGCCTTGAGCTCTTATTTGGGACAGTCACTTGCAGTTATAATTTGAAAGCCAGTAAAGCTGCCTGCTCAGTCTTGGCACCGAGTGTTCATCCAGTTCCTTTTGGGTGTTCACCAAAGCCTCCCCATTTTAAGTGAGGGCCAGCAAATCTTCCCCCCAGTCTTTTCTCTCTGCTGTCCAGGCAGCAGCAAAGAACAGTCTTATCATGGACAGGCGTTTTGCCAGTGGGTGACGGAACCAAGTAAACATTTTCATGGAACTGTCAGCACCAGCTTCTTGCCCACAGACATTCGATGTCAGTTTTCAGAATGAGAGATGAATTGTTCTAATTTTTACCTGTAAAGCTTTGCTGGCAGGCACTGAGAACATTCAGAATTCAGAACATTCCAAAGGCGGCAGTTTACCTAGTTCTGTCTGAACAATGTAGAGGGCTCTGCGGGGGGATGTTGGGCTCGTCTCTAACAGAACCCCCCCCCCCCCAGAGTCACGGCCCCATCTGCCTAGTGACCATTCGGTGATATTCAGGCCAAATTGAATTTCTTCCCCCTGAGGAAGATTATCTTGCTCCTTTGTTCCCTGTTTTGTTTTATAAGTGAAAGGTGTGGTTGTGAAATCCATCTCGTGTGTCCTGCTGCTGCTGAATCTTAACATGGCCCCAGGGAGCTGGGGCACAGGGGACGGATGACAAGGCCTTTTCATGATCAGTTCCCTTACGTTCCTTAACTGCCTGCCTGGCCTCCTCTGCTTCAGTTGTAATGACTTCTGTCATGTAAGCACGTCTGAAAGGGGCACAGTCAGCTCTCAAGTTAGCCCCTCAAACGGGTGAGTGGATATATGAGTGTTGATATTCACCTTGCACAGTAAGGTGACAGGAATCAGCAAAAAACACTACAGCTTGGTATCAGATATATTTAGCAGCTCATTAAATTGGCATTATCCTCATTTTTTCTATTATATATGAATACTGTATCTTATTTAAGAAAAGAAAGGAGGTAAAATAATTGAAACCTAAAGAACACTTGGGGATTGTCCTAGTCATGTTGCTGCATTTTTTTCCTCTCACAGTTCTTCGGGATCATGCAATATAGAGTGATTTTCCTAATTCAGAAAGAAAAAAAAGAGCTTTGCCCTGACCCCATTGAAGCAGCTAATAGGCTTATAGATCCTTTTTCCATTAGCACCCAGGTATCTATTTAAGAAGCTTCTAGTTAAAGCTGCTAATTGTATTGTTAGTTTTAGCAGTATGTCTCTCCTTTGTTAAGGCACTTTGGATGAATTAAATGTGCCTTTCTCCCGAAAGGTGTGCCTGCCGCTTCTCTGGTGACCCCTGCTGATGTCATCAAGACAAGACTGCAGGTGGCCGCCCGCGCTGGCCAAACGACCTACAGTGGTGTCATCGACTGTTTCAGGAAGATACTCCGGGAAGAAGGGCCCTCTGCATTTTGGAAAGGGACCGCAGGTAGGGGCTGGGGCCATGTGGAAAGGCTGGCATTGGGGTCCTGGTCCCATTACTGGTTGTCTTTGCCGTAGTCATCCTGCTGCTAACTGCCCCAGTCTTTCTCTTTCAGCTCGAGTGTTTCGATCCTCTCCCCAGTTTGGTGTTACTTTGGTCACCTATGAACTTCTCCAGCGGTGGTTTTACATTGATTTTGGAGGCCTGTAAGTGCAGCTTTTCAACTCCCTTATAAAGAAAGCACCAAAACCCCAAACAGGTCTTTGTTCAGCCTACTAAGGCAGCTTTGGAACAGAAACTGACAGGACAGAGGATCCTGCAGGACCAACACATTTAAAACAGACAGTGGACTTGAGAAGCTTCAGTGTCGGAGGAGTAAGACCTTGGCAGGGTGACATCATACAAGTATTAAGCAGTTACTTGGGGAAAGTTTAGGGAGGCAGCAAATTAAAATGTAACGTGAAGAACTGTCTTCTACGTGTAGGCAGATACTGAGCTTCATGGATTTAGCTCCTTATTTGGATTTTATTATATATGGCCTTTTCTCCAGAAGTAATATAAATTTGTATTAGTTACACTTTTGTAAACTTTCTAAGACTCAGTGAAGCCCTTTCACACCCCCAAGATTTCATGATTCACCATAATTTATTCTTAGATAGGTATAGACATTCTTAGAACTGATTTACTGCAAAAAAAAAAAAAAAATTCAAAGAGAGGTTATGCCCATGGACAAAATCACTGGTGACATTTAGGCCAGAAACTGGGCCTTTTGAAGCTTAGTACTTGAAGCTTGTGCTGTGGACAAGAGGAATCACTTGAATTTGCTGGCGAAGGTTTTACCCAAAGGAAGCAATTACCAGCTTTTCAGCAGAAGATCAAATTCTGTATCTGAGTCTTTTCCTCATAAACCTGTGAACCCCTTTCCTGCTCAGAAGCCAAGTAGGGAATTAGCTGTTGAACCAAAAAGTAGAGGGACTTAACACAAAGAAAGTAAGAACAGCAGTCTCACAATTCCAGGCTTTTCTATACTTTTACATCCTGGAGAAGTAAGAATTATATCTATTTCTCTTTAAGTAATTTTAGTAATAACCTTCGTGAGTCTCTTACCTTAAAAGTTAGCTTTTAAAATTATGTCAAAATAAAAGAAAGATGTAAATTTTCTATGATTAATTTATGCTTAGTGTAAAAAAATTGGGAAAACAAAAAGAGAAAAGAGAAAATCATCCGTATTCCTACTTCCCAGAGTGGTGATATTTGAGTGTATTTTTTCTGGTCTCTTTTCTGTGGATCTGTATATGTATATGAAATTGAAGCCATTTCTCTTAATCAAATATGTGAATGTGTTGCTTTCAAAGTAGCTATAAATAATGACTAATGCAGCATAAATGACAAGGAACTCATTGGACAGACACTCTTCTTTGAGGCACGTGGGTCAGATTGAAAGTGTTCAGTAGTTTTCCATCTTTATCAGTCTCGAGCCCACTAACCATTGGCTTTCCCTATCAACAGCAAACCCTCTGGCTCAGAACCAACACCTAAGTCGCGCATCGCAGACCTTCCTCCTGCCAATCCCGACCACATCGGCGGATACAGACTCGCCACAGCCACTTTTGCTGGCATCGAAAACAAGTTTGGCCTTTATCTCCCCAAATTTAAACCTCCTAGTGTTGCTGTGGCTCAGCCAAAGGTGGCGGCGGCAGCTCAGTGATGAGACAACCCTCGAGTGTGGCAAAATGGCGCCCTAGAGAGAGAGGCCTAGGAGAGCAGCCCCGTAACGCATCCAGTCAGCTGCATGGTGCTGACTGAGCTGAGGGGTCAAACTATTCTTTCTATATGACATATACATATATTTGTTTATAAACTAATCATTTGCCCAGGAAAAAAAAAAATACAACGCAGTTTGAACCTTTAGTTTTATGTGTTGAAACGTTTTCTAAGCCTTGGCATGAGTTACTGTCCTAGACTGCTTCGCACAGCTTGCACTTCTAGTGACTGTACATATTGTACATCTTTGTACAGAGACATCTTGGCACCTCATCCCGACAAATCACATTTATAGAATGTAATGCAGTTCTGAGTGGCTTGAAATGTACAGAATGTTTTGAAAGCGCTTTATGAAGAATTACACGAAAATAAATGTATTAAAATTAAATTCATTCTCTTATTGGTGACTTACGGAAATAAAGCATTCAGTATTGGATGTATTTAATTCCTAGCTTGTTTTCCCTTCTGGAATAAAAAGGTATTTGCTGATAAGAGGCATAATGAGACAAAGTGCTGAGACCATTGAAGAAGAGACCCTTTGGAACAGATGCATGCCAGTGGATGCCGGAGGACCAGGTTAATGACGTGTGTGTGTACTGATAGGTTTCTATTTATATTTCACGTGTGTATAGATTCTCCTCTGTTCATCAATCAAAAGGCATTTCCTAGACAGCTCCTCTCCTGCCAGTGTGCATATGGAAACAGGGATGTCTCCAGCATTACTGGCTTCGTTTTGCCTTCCTCTGACACAGCAAGGCAAGGGCCTAGCTTTCAAAAGAGTAAAGAATACTTTGGCAATTTTCCTTCATATGGATATGATTCCAATCAAAAATAAAATGCACACCAAAATATATGCATGGAGTTGGATTTTCCTTCATAAAGGTACCGATAGTACTTTTTATTTTGATTCACTACCGATTCCCAATAACTAATGATCAGGTTTCCCTCTTTCCCACTTTTATAGGAAATCATTTGATTTGGAAAGGGCTGTGGTGGAGTGAGAGGAGTGCAGAAGAAAGAGAAAAGCTGTATCTCATAATTTGGTGGGGTCTAGGCTCTTCATTATGAATCCAAATACAAACTTATTCCAAAAGTCACTCACCAAGGGTGTGATTGCTAATTTAGATCTAAACATGCATCTTGACAGCCACATCAACACTTTGCTCTGGTTGTGATTTGATGTATAGCATCAGAATTTATTTACTTTAGCAAAGTGCTTTGGGAAAACATTATTGCTATTGCCAATGAGCCGGCATGAGAATGTATGCAAATATTTTCAAGGGGTGAGCCTGGAGCTGGACCAAGTCACTTAATATCCTACACGTGGTTCATCAGCTGATGGCTGACAGCCCTGTAGCACACTATAGGCTCTCTCGAGGCCCTCCAGGAACAAAAGAATTCGCTTCGAAAGCAAGTTATTTCCAAATGTATTCAGCTGTTCTCACTGGAATGGAATAAATAGCAATACAGTTGTTTTGCTATTACCACCGGTTAAAAGTAAGCAAGTAGTCCACGGATATGTCCTTGCAAAAGTTTCAGGACCAAAAAAAAAAAAAAATATATATATATATATATACACACACATATATATATATAGAAAGAGAGAGAGAGAGATGTGAAAGTACCCTCTTTACCCTGCTTCTCCCTTTACCCTCCCTGCCCCAGAGGTAATCACTGCTAACAGGTTAGAGTATAAATTTGTGGTCTGTTTTTCATACATATGTATGTATATAAATATGTGTACATATTTATATTTTAATAACAGGATTATGCTATGTATGTGTTGTTCTGTGACTTGCTTTTGTTCTCTTGAAGTCTTTAAGATCTTTCCAGGTCAGTTCACAAAGATTAATTTTTAACAGCTGCATAGTATTCCAGTGTATGGGTTATGATACTTTTCACAAAAACTCTCTTATTGACATTTATTCATTTTTTCACTATTGCAAGCAATGCTGCAGTGAACAGTAAACATCTTTGTACACGTATTTTGAGTACATGTGCTAGTATTTCATTAGGATGGATATTTCAAATTGGAATTGGTACTTCACAAGATAATGGGTTTTACATTTTTATATATATTGTCACATTGTTCTTCAAAAAGGCTTTACTAATTTACTTTCCTTCTGACAGCATATGCAGAATGCCTATTTCTTTGCAACTGCAGCAAAAATGGATATTGTCAGTCTTTTACGTTTTAGGCAAATCGTGATAGGTGTTTTAGTTTTCATTTTACTAATTACTAGTGAGGTCAAATGTCTTTCCATATTTACTATCTGTGTATCTGATTACTATGGTGCGATATACAGAAAATACATGAAACATCTATGTGTATATGTATACACAGACACACACATAGATATTTTTTAAACAGACAGTCATAAAGTGAACACCCATGTAACTACCCAGGTCAAGAAAGAACATTTCTAATACTTTAGAAGTTCCCCCGCAGGATCCTCCCATCATAATCCCTGCTGTCGTCCTTAACACCATCCCTGCTCTTCATTTCTTTGCTTTCCTTTATAGTTTTACCACCCACGTACACATTCCTAAACACAGTTTAGTTCCTGTTTTTGAAATTTATGTGAATCAAATTATACTGTATACTTTTGCTTCCTTTTCTAAACATTATGATTCATCCCTATAAATTGCTATATAAGCTATGATTTGCTTATTCCATTGTATGAATATATTACAACTTATTTTGCCATTTTACTCTGGACATCTGGGTGGTTTCCAGTTTGGGTATATTACAGGCTCTGGATGTTTTGTATGTGTGTTTTGGAGTATGCATTTTTAAAAGGATATATACCTAAGAGCAGAACCACAGAGGCACAAGGTTTATAAGATTCAACTTAGCTAGATCATGCCAAACTATTTCCCAGAGGTGCCCGTACTGATTTACATTCCTTCAAGAGTGTATTGGCTCTTTAAGTTTTACCAATCTGTCGCGTGTATAATGTTATCTTGTGATTTTAATTAGCATTTTCCTTATATCAGATGAGGCTGACACCTTTTATATGTTCATATATATTGCCACATTGTTCTTCAAAAAGACTTTACTAATTTACTTTCCACCTCATAGCATGTGAGAATGCCTATAAGTTTATTGGCTATTTGGATTTCATCTTTGGTGAGTGAAATGTGTGTTCAGGTTTTGTCCATTTTTCTTAATAATTGGCAGGGGGTTCTTTATATGTTCGGGATACTATTCCTTTATGAGTGGTGTTACAAAATCTTTTCCCAGTTTGTGGCTTGTCTTTTCACAATGTTTTGATTAACATGTTAATTTTAGTATGTTCAAATACATCAGTTTTCCCTTATGGGTAGCATGGTTTATATTTCACTTAAATTTTTTTCTCTCTCCAGGTTATGAATATGGCTGATATTTTCTTCTTAAATGCTTTATTAGTTTTGCCTCTCTCACAGAAGTTTCATCCTACTTGGAACTGTCTTTGGCATGTGGTATGAGGTAATTTATTATTATTATTTTTTGCTTCTTTATATGGTTAGTCTGTTGTCCCAGCACCATTGGTTGAAAAAAACCTTCCTTTTCTTACTGCTTTGAAGTGCTTTCTCTGTTATATATTAAGCATTGATATATGCAAAGATTTATTTCTGGACTTTTAATTTTGTTTTATTGGTCTTCTGTGCTGTATACACTCTCTTCATTACTATATCTTTTAAAAAAGTTTTGATATATGGTATAGCAAGTCCTTTCACCTTGTTCTTCAAGAGCTCGTGGCTCTTCTTGGTTCTTTGTTCTTCCATATCCATTTTAAAAACAGCTTGTCAATTTCCTCCCCAAAACTAAAAAAACAAACCAAACACATTGAGATTTTGATTGGAGTTGCCATGATTCTGCAGGGCATTTGGAGAGAATTAATGTTATTATTATTGGACCTTCTAATCCATGAACATGTTGTATCACTTATTTAAGTCTTTTTAATGTCTTTTTTTTTTTTTTTTTTTTTTGAGGTACGTGGGCCTCTCACTGTTGTGGCCTCTCCCGTTGCGGAGCACAGGCTCCAGACGCGCAGGCTCAGTGGCCATGGCTCACAGGCCCAGCCGCTACGTGGCATGTGGGATCTTCCCAAACCGGGGCACGAACCCGTGTCCCCTGCATCGACAGGCGGACTCTCAACCACTGCGCCACCAGGGAAAACCTATTTAAGTCTTTTTAATGTTTTTTTTTTTAAACATCTTTATTGGAGTATAATTGCTTTACAATGGTGTGTTAGTTTCTGCTGTATAAGAAAGTGAATCAGCTATGCGTATATATATATCCCCATGTCCCCTCCCTCTTGCACCTCTCTCCCACCCTCTCTATTCCACCCCTCTAGGGGGTCACAAAACACCGAGCTGATCTCCCTGTGCTATGCAGCTGCTTCCCCCTAGCTATCTATTTTACATTTGGTAGTGTATATATGTCAATGCTACTCTCTCACTTTGTCCTAGCTTACCCTTCCCCTCTCCCCATGTCCTCAACTCCATTCTCTACGTCTGCGTCTTTATTCCTGTCCTGCCCCTAGGTTTATTAGAACCTTTCTGGTTTTTTAGATTCCATATATATGTGTTAGCATATGATATTTGTTTTTCTCTTTCTCACTTCACTCTGTATGACAGACTCTAGGTCCATCCACCTCATTAAAAATAACTCAATTTCGTTTCTTTTTATGGCCGAGTAATATTCCATTGTATACATGTGCCACATCTTCTTTATCCATTCATCTGTCAATGGACACTTAGGATGCTTCCATGTCCTGGCTATTGTAAATAGTGCTGCCATGAACATTGTGGTACATATCTCCTTTTGAATTGTGGTTTTTTTCAGGATATATGCCCAGTAGTGGGATTGCTGGGTCACATGGTAGTTCTGTTTTTAGTTTTTAAAAACTACTTCATACTGTCCTCCTTAGTGGCCGTATCAATTTACATTCCCACCAACAGTGCAAGAGGGTTTCCTTTTCTCCACACCCTCTCCAGCATTTATTCTTTGTAGGTTTTTTGATGATGGCCATTCTGACTGGTGTGAGGTGATACCTCATTGTGGTTTTGATTTGCATTTCTCTAATGATTGGTGATGTTGAGCAACCTTTCACGTGTTTCTTGGCAATCTGTATGTCTTCTTCGGAGGAATGTCTATTTAGGTCTTCTGCCCATTTTTGGATTGGGTTGTTTGTTTTTTTGATATTGAGCTGCATGAGCTGCTTGTATATTTTGGAAATTAATCCTCTGTCAGTTGCTCAGTTTCCAAATATTTTCTCACATTCTGAGGGTTATCTTTTCATCTTGTTTATGGTTTCGTTTGCTGTGCAAAAGCTTTTAAATTTCATTAGGTCCCATTTGTATATTTTTGCTTTTATTTCCATTTTTCTAGGAGATGGGTCAAAAAGGATCTTGCTGTGATGTATGTTATAGAGTGTTCTGCCTATGTTTTCCTCTAAGAGTTTTATAGTGTCTGGCCTTACATTTAGGTTTTTAATCCATTTTGAGTTTCTTTTTGTATATGATGTTAGGAAGTGTTCTAATGTCATTCTTTTACATGTAGTTGTCCAGTTTTCCCAGCACCACTTAGTGAAGAGGCTGTCTTTTCTCCATTGTATATTCTTGCCTCCTCTATCAAAAATAAGGTGACCATATGTGCGTGGGTTTATCTCTGGGCTTTCTATCCTGTTCCATTGATATATATTTCTGTTTTTGTGCCAGTACAATACTGTCTTGATTACTGTAGCTTTGTAATATAGTCTGAAGTCAGGGAGCCTGATTCCTCCAGCTCCATCTTTCTTTCTCAAGATTGCTTTGGCCATTCGGGCTCTTTTCTGTTTCCATACAAATTGTGACATTTTCTGTTCTAGTTCTGTGAAAAATGCCATTGGTAGTTTGATAGGGATTGCATTGAATCTATAGATTGCTTTGGGTAGTATAGTCATTTTCACAATGTTGATTCTTCCAATCCAAGAACATGGTATATTTCTCCATCTGTTTGTATTGTCTTTAATTTCTTTCATCAGTGTCTGCATACAGGTCTTTTGTCTCCTTAGGAAGGTTTATTCCTAGGCATTTTATTCCTTTTGTTGCAGTGGTAAATGGGATTGTTTCCTTAATTTCTCTTTCAGATTTTTCATCGTTAGTGTATAGGAATGCAAGAAATTTCTGTGCATTAATTTTGTATCCTGCTACTTTACCACATTCATTGATTAGCTCTAGTAGTTTTCTGGTAGCACCTTTAGGATACTCTATGTATAGTATCATGTAATCTGCAAACAGTGACAGCTTTGATTCTTCTTTTCCAATTTGGATTCCTTTTGTTTCTTTTTCTTCTCTGATGGCTGTGGCTAAAACTTCCAAAAGTATGTTGAGTAACAGTAGTGAGAGTTTGCAAACTTGTCTTGTTCCTGATCTTAGAGGAAATGGTTTCAGTTTTTCACCATTGAGAATGATGTTGGCTGTGGGTTTGTCATATATGGCCTTTATAATGTTGAGGTAGGTTCCCTCTATGCCCACTTTCTGGAGAGTTTTTATCATAAATCGGTGTTGAATTTTGTCAAAAGTTTTTTCTGCATCTATTGAGATCATTATGTGGTTTGTTAATATGATGTATCACATTGATTGATTTGTATATATTGAAGAATCCTTGCATTCCTGGGATAAACCCCAGTTGATCATGGTGTATGATCCTTTTAATGTGCTGTTGGATTCTGTTTGCTAGTGTTTTGTTGAGGATTTTTGCATGTACGTTCATCAGTGATATTGGTCTGTAGTTTTCTTTTTTGGTAACATCTTTGTCCGGTTTTGGTATCAGGGTGATGGTGGCCTCGTAGAGTGAGTTTGGGAGTGTTCCTCCCTCTGCTATATTTTGGAAGAGTTTGAGAAGGATAGGTGTTAGCTCCTCTCTGATAGAATTTGCCTGTGAAGCCATCTGGTCCTGGGCTTTTGTTTGTTGGAATATTTTTAATCATAGTTTCAATTTCATTGCTTGTGATTGGTCTGTTCATACTTTCTATTTCTTCCTGGTTCAGTCTTGGAAGGTCATACTTTTCTAACAATTCGTTATTATTTCCAGGTTGTCCATTTTATTGGCATATAGTTGCTTGTAGTAATCTCTCATGATCCTTTGTATTTCTGCAGTGTCAGTTGTTACTTCTCCTTTTTCATTTCTAATTCTGTTGATTTGAGACTTCTCCCTTTTTTTCTTGAGTCTGGCTAATGGTTTATCAATTTTGTTTACCTTCGCCAAGAACCAGCTTTTAGTTTTATTGATCTTTGCTATTGTTTCCTTCATTTCTTTTTCATTTATTTCTGATCTGATCTTTTATGATTTCTTTCCTTCTGGTAACTTTGGGTTTTTTTGGTTCTTTCTCTAATTGCTTTAGCTGTAAGGTTAGGTTGTTTGAGATTTTTCTTGTTTCTAGAGGTAGGATTGTATTGCTATAAACTTCCCTCTTAGAACTGCTTTTGCTGCATCCCATAGATTTTGGGTCGTCGTGTTTTCATTGTCAGTTGTTTCTAGGTATTTTTTGATTTCCTCTTTGATTTCTTCAGTGATCTCTTGGTTATTTAGTAGCGTATTGTTTAGCCTCCATGTGTATGTATATTTTACAGTTTTTTTCTTGTAATAGATATCTAGTTTCATAGTGTTGTGGTCAGAAAAGATACTTGATACGATTTCAATTTTCTTAAATTTACCGAGGCTTGATTTGTGACCCAAGGTATGATCTATCCTGGAGAATGTTCCATGAGCACATGAGAAGAAAGTGTATTCTGTTGTTTTGGGATGTAATGTCCATAAATATCAATTAAGTCTATCTGGTCTAATGTGTCTTATTTATTGATTGATTTTTAATGAATGGGCAGCTTTTCTTTTTTTTAATATAAATTTATTTATTTATTTATTTTTGGCTGCATTGGGTCTTCGTTGCTGCGCACGGGCTTTCTCTAGTCGTGGTGAGTGGGGCTACTCTTTGTTGTGGTGCACGGGCTTCTCATTGCAGTGGCTTCTCTTGTTGTGGAGCATGGGCTCTAGGCACATGGGCTTCAGTAGTTGTGGTTCTCGGGCTCTAGAGTGCAGACTCAGTAGTTGTGGCGCATGGGCTTAATTGCTCCGTGGCATGTGGGGTCTTCCCAGACCAGGGCTTGAACCTGTGTCCCCTGCATTGGCATGTGGATTCTTAACCACTGTGCCACATGGGAAGTCTCTAGTGTGTCTTTTAAAGCTTGTGTTTCCTTATTGATTTTCATTTTGGATGATCTGTCCATTGGTGAAAGTGGGGTGTAAAAGTCCCCTACTATTATTGTGTTACTGTCGATTTCCCCTTTTATGGCTGTTAGCATTTGCCTTATATATTGAGGTGCTCCTATGTTGGGTGCATAAATATTTACAATTGTTATATCTTCTTCTTGGATTGATGCCTTGATCATTATGTCATGTCCTTCTTTGTCTCTTGTAATAGTCTTTATTTTAAAGTCTATTTTCTCTGATAGGAGAAATGCTACTCCAGCTTTCTTTTGATTTCCATTTGCATGGAATATCTTTTTCTATCCCCTCACTTTCAGTCTGTGTGTGTCCCTAGGTATGAAGTGGGTCTCTTGTAGACAGCAAGTATATGGGTCTTGTTTTTGTATCCATTCAGCCAGTCTGTGTCTTTTGGTTGGAGCATTTAATCCATTTACATTTAAGGTAATTATTGATATGTATGTTCCTATTACCATTTTCTTAATTGTTTTGGGTTTGTTATTGTAGGTCTTTTCTTTCTCTTGTGTTTCCTGCCTAGAGAAGTTCCTTTAGCATTTGTTGTAAAGCTGGTTTGGTGGTGCTGAATTCTCTTAGCTTTTGCTTGTCTGTAAATATTTTAATTTCTCCATTGAATCTGAATGAGATCCTTGCTGGCTAGAGTAATCTTGGTTGTAGGTTTTTCCCTTTCATCACTTTAAATATGTCCTGCCACTCTCTTCTGGCTTGCAGAGCTTCTGCTGAAAGATCAGCTGTTAACTTTATGGAGTTTCCCTTGTATGTTATTTGTTGCTTTTCCCTTGTTGCTTTTAATATTTTTTCTTTGAATTTAATTTTTGATAGTTTGATTAATATGTGTCTTGGTGTGTTTCTCCTTGGATTTATCCTGTATGGGACTCTCTGCCCTTCCTGGACTTGACTATTTCCTTTCCCATGTTAGGGAAATTTTCAACTATAATCTCTTCAAATATTTTCTCAGACCCTTTCTTTTTCTGTTCTTCTGGGACACCTATAATTCGAATGTTGGTGTGTTTAATGTTGTCCCAGAGGTCTCTGAGACTATCCTCAATTCTTTTCATTCTTTTTTCTTTATTCTGCTCTTCGGCAGTTATTTCCACTGTTTTATCTTCTGGGTCACTTATCTGTTCTTCTGCATCAGTTATTCTGCTACTGATTCCTTCTAGGGTATTTTTAATTTCATTTATTGTGTTGTTCATCACTCTTTGTTTGCTCTTTAGTTCTTCTAGGTCCTTGTTAAACGTTTCTTGTATTTTCTCCATTTTGTTTCCGAGATTTTGGATCATCTTTACCAGCATTACTCTGAATTCTTTTTCAGGTAGACTGCCTCTTCATTTGTTTGGTCTGGTGGGTTTTTACCTTGCTCCTTCATCTGCTGCATATTTCTCTGTTTTCTCATTATGTTTAACTTACTATGTTTGGGGTCTCCTTTTCGCAGGCTGCAGGTTTGTAGTTCCTGTTATTTTTGGTGTCTGTCCCCCGTGGGTGAGGTTGGTTTAGTGGCTTGTATAGGTTTCCTGGTGGAGGGGACTGGAGCCTGTGTTCTGGTGGGTGGGACTGTATCTTGTCCTTCTGGTGGGCAGGGCCACGTCCAATGGTGTGTTTTGGAGTGTCTTTGAACTTAGTATGACTTTAGGCAGCCTCTCTGCTAATGGGTGGGGTTGTGCTCCTGTCTTGCTAGTTGTTTGGCATGCGGCGTCCAGCACTGGAGCTTGCTGGCCGTTGGGTGGAGCTGGGCCTTAGTGTTGAGATGAAGATCTCTGGGAGAGCTCTCACCAATTGATATTAAGTGGGGCTGGGAGGTTTCTGGTGTTCCATTGTCCTGGACTCAGCCCTCCCACCTCAGAGGCTCAGGCCCAACACCCGGCCAGAGCACCAAGACCACAGGGCTCAGAAGAAAAGGAAGAAAGATTAAAAAAAAAAAACAAACCCCAAAACAAAAACGGACAGACAGAACCCTAGGACAAATGGTAAAAACAAAGCTATACAGACAAAATGACACAAAGAAACATACACACACACACACACAGAGAAAAAGGAAAAAAATATATATATATATATAAATTTTTTAAAAACTGGAAGAGAGAAACAAATCAATAAACAAATCCACTAACGATAATAAGCTCTAAATACTAAACTAAGGTAAACATAAAACCAGAAACAAATTAGATGCAGAAAGCAAACCCCAAGTCTACAGTTGCTCCCAAAGTCCACCACCTCAATTTTGGGAACATTCGTGGCCTATTCAGGTATCCTTCAGATGCAGGGTTTATCAAGTTGATCATGGGGATTTAATCTGCTCCTGAGGCTGCACGGAGAAATTTCCCTTTCTCTTCTTTGTTCGCACAGCTCCTGGGGTTCAGCTTTGGTTTTGGTCCCGCCTCTGGGTGTAGGCTGCCCTCAGGAGTCAATTCCCTGCCCAGACAGGAGGGAGTTAAAGCAGCAGCTGATTAGTGCTCTCTTGCTCACTCAGGCCAGGGGGACGGAGGTGTACAGTAGTCATAATTGGAATGCGGGCGATCCTGAGGTGGCAGAGGCCAGCTTGACATTGCAACAGCCTGAGGCACGCCATGTGTTCTCCTGGGGAAGTTGTCCCTGGGTCACAGGACCCTGGCAGTGGTATGCTGCACAGGCTCCTGGCGGGGGCTGGGGAGGTGTGGATAGTGACCTGCGCTTGCACACAGGATTCTTGGTGGCAGCGGCCACAGCATTAGAGGTTCATGCCCGTCTCTGGGGTCTGAGCTGATAGCTGCGGCTCACGCCTGTCTCTGGAGCTCGTGCAGTGCTCTGCCTTCTGTGGGCACTCTGGGAAGGAATCCCCTTGCCTTGCACACCCCGAAACAAAGGTCTCTTGCGTCTCTGGCAGGTCCAGACTTTTTCCCGGACTCCCTCCCGGCTAGCTGTGGCGCACTAGCCCCCTTCAGGCTGTGTTCACGCAGCCAACCCCAGTCCTCTCCCTGGGATCTGACCTCTGAAGCCTGAGCCTCAGCTCCCAGCCTCTGCCCACCCCGGCGGGTGAGCAGACAAACCTCTCAGGCTGGTGAGTGCTGTTCAGCACCGATCCTTTGTGCAGGAATCTCTCTGCCCTCTGCACCCCTGTTGCTGCGCTCTCCTTCGTGGCTCTGAAGCTTCCCTCCTGCCCACCCTCCATCCCTGCCAGTGAAGGGGCTTCCTAGTGTGTGGAAATTTTTCATCCTTCACAGCTCCCTCCCAGAGGTGCGAGTCCTGTCCCTATTCTTTTGTCTCTGTTTTTTCGTTTTTCTTTTGCCCTACCCAGGTACGTGGGGAGTTTCTTGCCTTTTGGGAGGTCTGAGGTCTTCTGCCAGCATTCAGTAGGTGTTCTGTAGGAGTTGTTCCACATGTAGATGTAGTTTTGATGTATTTGTGGGGAGGAAGGTGATCTCCACGTCTTACTCCTCCACCATCTTGAAGGTCTCCTCCCCACTTTTTATTTTAAAAAATTTTAAAGCTACAGAAAAGTTTGAAGAGGTAAAATGAACTTTTTGGATACCTTTCAACTAGGTTCACTTATTTACATTTTTCCATATTTGCTTTATCTTTATAAATACATATTTGTTTTTGCTGATCCATTTGAAAGTATGTTGCAGACATCATGGTACTTCATCCCTAAATATTTCCACATATATCTCGTAAGAATGAGGACATGCTGCAACCGAACAATACCATTATCACACATAAAAATTCAACAATAATTTCATAGTATCATCTAATAGTCAAAATTCAAACTTCCTCAACAACACCAGAAATGTCTTTGTTTTTTCCGATGCAAAATCTAATCAAGGATGACACCTTACACTTGATTGCTGTGTACCTTTAGTCTTTAATTCTGGAATAATCCCCTGCTTGTTTGTCCTTAACATTGTAAGTCATTTGTCTTACATAATGTCCCACATTTTATATCTGATTGTTTCCTTGTGGTGTTGTCTAACTTGTTCCAGTACTATAAATGGGAAGTTAGTTTAGTGGTAAAGTTAATTTTTCTTTTTAACAGCTCTATTGAGGTATTCTTTACAGAGCTTTGTAACCATCACCACAATCCAATTTTAATATTGAATATATTTCCATCACCTCCCCCAAAGTACAGTATATCATTTTATATTTCTACTTTATATATTCCAATAATTATGAATTTACAGTTTTTCCACATTCTCAGGAACACTTTATTATTGTCTATCTTATAGTTATTCAATGGGTGTGTAGTGATACTACATTTTGGTTTTAATTTGCATTTCCCCAGTGACTGAAGATGCTGGCATCTTTTCATGTGCTTGTAGATATTTGTGTTTAAGTCTTCAACCTATTTTTAAATTGGGGTTTTCCCTTTTCTTATTGAGTTTTAAGAGTTCTTTATACATTCTGGATATGAGTTCTTCAGATTTGCAATTATTTTCTCCTAGTCTATTTTCTTAATGGTGTCTTTTGAAACACAGAAGTTTTAAATTTTGATTAAGTCCAATTTATCAAGTTTTAAATTTTATGGATCATGCTTTTGGTATCATCTAAAAACTCTGCCTAAACCAAGGTCATCAAGATTTTCTCCTGTGTTTTCTTTGAAAATTTTATCTTTAGCTCTTACATTTAGACATGTGATCTATTTTGAGCTAATTTTTTGTATGGTGTAAAGGGTCTAAATTTATCTTTTTGCATGTGGCTGTCTAATTGTCTCAGCACCATTTGTTGGAAAGATTATCCTTCCCCCAATGAATTGCTTTGGTGCTTTTGTCAAAAATGAATTGACCATACATGTAAGGGTTTATTTATAAATCCTCAGTTCTGTTCCATTCATCTATATGACTATACTTATGCCAGCACCACATTGCCTTGATTACTGTAGCTTCATATTAAGTTTTAAAATAGGAAAGTGTAAATGTTCCAGCTTTGTTTTTCAAATTTGTTTTGGCTGGATCTTTTGCACTTCTATATAAATTTTAGATTAGCTTATCAGTTTCTTCAGAAAAGCCAGTTAGTATTCTGATAGGGATTTTGTTGAATCTATAAATCAATTTGGGGTGAATTGCCTTCTTAACAATCTTGTCTTTCAATTCATGAACTTGGAATCTCCCTCTACTTATTTATATCTTTTAAAATTTCATGTTTCATAGTTTTAGTGTTTTCAGTTTTATAGTTCTCAGTGAACAGGTCTGGTACTTCTTTTGTTAAATTTATTCCTAAGAATTTTATTGTTTATGATGTTTTAATGAATGGAATTGTTAAGTTTATTTTCAGATTGTTCACTGTTAGTATATAGAAATATGACTGATTTTTCTACATTGATCTTATATCCTACAACCTTGCTGAACTCACTTAGTTAATTGTTGGGTTTTGTTTCCTATGTCTCAATTCTTTTGGTTGTCATTGTTCCTGTCTTCCTCCTTTACTCCTTTCTTTTGTTTAAAATAAGTATGTTGTAGTGTGCCATTTTAATTCCTTTCTTTGTTTTTACTATTTTAAAAAACACTTAATATTTTTCCAGATCAGTTTTAGATTCACAGAAAAATTAGGAGGTCCAGAGATTTCCCATATACCCCCTGTCCCCACACATGCACAGCCTCCCCCATTATCAGCATCCCCCACCAGAGTGGTACCTTTTTTACGCTTGATGTGAACCTACATCGATACATCTTTATCACCCAAAGTCTGTAATTTACATTAGGGTTCACTCTCAATATTGTACATTCTGTGGGTTTGGACAAATGTATAATGACATGCATCCACCATTATGGTACCATACAGAGTATTTTCACTGCCCTAAAGACCTTCGTGCTCCATGTATTCATGTCCCCTCCCCTCAGTACCTGACAGCCACTGATGTTTTTGTTTCCATAGTTTTGCCTTTTCCAGAATGTCAAATAGTTAGAATCATAGTGTGTCAGATTGGCTTCATTTACTTAGTAATATGCAATTAAGGTTCCTCCCTGTCTTTTTGTGGCTTGAGCACTCTTTTTTTTTTTTTTTTTTAAAGCACTGAATAATATTCCACTGTCTGGATGTACCACGGTTTATTGATCCATTCACCTACTAAAGGACATCTTGGTTGCCTTCAAGTTTTGGCAATTATGAATAAACCTGCTATAAATATCCATGTGTAGGTATTTGTATGGACAGAAGCTTTTAGCTCCTTTGAATAAATAACAAGGAGCATTATTGCTGGATCGTATGGTAAGGGTATGTTTAGTTTTGTACACTAACCTGTCTTCCAAAGTGGCTGTACCATTTTGTGTTCCTACCATCAATGAATGAGAGTTATTTTTGCCCCACTCTCTCATCAGCATTTGGTGTTGTCAGTATTCCAGATTTTGGCCATTGTAATAGGTATGTAGTGGTATCTTGTTGTTTTAATTTGCATTCTCTTGATAACACGTGATGTGGAACATCTTTTCATATGCTTATTTGCCATCTGTATATCTTCTTTGGTGAGGTGTTTATTGAGGTCTTTGGCTCATTTTTTTTTTTTTTTTTTTTGCGGTACGCGGCCTCTCACTGTTGTGGCCTCTCCCGTTGCGGAGCAAGGCTCCGGACGCGCAGGCTCAGCGGCCATGGCTTACGGGCCCAGCCGCTCCGCGGCATGTGGGATCCTCCCAGACCAGGGCACAAACCCATGTCCCCTGCATCGGCAGGCGGACTCTCAACCACTGCACCACCAGGGAAGCCCTTTGGCTCATTTTCTCTTCACCTTTTTTTTTCTTTGCGGTACGTGGGCCTCTCACTGTTGTGGCCTCTCCTGTTGCGGAGCACAGGCTCCAGACGTGCAGGCTCAGAGGCCATGGCTCACGGGCCCAGCCACTCCGCAGCATGTGGGATCTTCCTGGACCGGGGCACGAACCTGTGTCCCCTGCATCAGCAGGCGGACTCTCAACCACTGCACCACCAGGGAAGCCCTGGCTCATTTTTTAATTGGATTGTTTTCTTATCATTGAGTTTTAAGAGTTCTTTGTATATTTTGGATAACAGTCCTTTGTCAGTTATGGCTTCTGCAAATATTTTTTTTCCCATTCTGTGGCTTGTCTTCTCATTCTCTTGACATTGTGTTTCAGAGAGCAGAAGTTTTTAATTTTAATAAAATCCAACTTAATTATTTCTTTCATGGATTGTGTCTTTGGTGTTATATCTAAAAAGTCACCACCATACCTAAGGTCACCTAGGTTTTCTCCTGTGTTACCTTCTAGGAGCTTATATTTGTGTGTTTTATGTTTAGGTGTATGATCTATTTTGAATTTCTTTTTGTGAAGGCTGTAAGGTCTCTGCCTAGATTCATTTTTTTTGCATGTGGATGCTCAATTGTACCATTTGTTGAAAACACTATCTTTGCTCCATTGTATTGCTTTTGCTCCTTTGTCAAAGATCTAGTTGACTATACTTATGTGGGTCTATTTCTGGGCTCTATTCTATTCTTTTGACCTGTTTGTTTATTCTTTTGCCAATATTACACTGTCTTGATTACTTTATAACTTTGTAGTAAGTCTTGAAGTCAGGTAATGTCAGTCCTCTAACTTTGTTCTTCTTCAGCACTATGTTGGCTATTTTTCTTCTGCCTTTCCATATAAACTTTAGCATCAGTTTGACAATGTCCACAAAATGACTTACTGGGATTTTGATGGGGATTACATTGAATCTATTGATCAAAGTAGGTAGAGCTGATGTCTTGATAATATAGTCTTCTTATCCATGAATGTGGAATATTTATTTAGTTCTTTGATCTTGTTCATCAGTTTTGTAGTTTTCCTTTTATAGATCTTATACATATTTTCTTAAACTTATACCTTAATATTTCATTTTGAAGTGCTAATATAAATGGTATTTTGTTTTTAATTTCAAATTATGTGGAATATGGGAAAGGAATTGACCTTTGTACATTAACTTTGTATCCTTCAACCTTGTTGTAGTCACTTATTAGGTCCAGGAGATTTGTTGTTGTTGTTGTTTTTGTCAACTTCTTTCAGATTTTCTACATAGACAATCATGTCATCTGCAAACAAACAAGTTTTATTTTTTCTTCCCAATCTGTATACCTTTCCTTTTCTTGTCTTATTGCATGAGCTAGCGCTTCTAGTACAGTGTTGAAAAGGAGTGCTGAGAGGGGGCATCCTTGCCTTCTTCCTCCTAGTGGAAAGCTCTTCCTCTTCCATCTTAATGGGAAAGCTTCATGTTTCTCACCATTAAGTATGATGTTAGTGTAGGGCTTTTTGTAGATTTTTTTTTTTATCAAGGTGAGAAAGTTCCCCTCTCAGTTTGCAGAGAGTTTTTCTCATGAATGAGTGTTAGATTTTTTCAAATGCTTTTTCTGCATCTATTGATGTGATCATGTGATTTTTCTTTTTAAGCTGTTGATGTTATGGATTACATTGATTTTCAAATGTTGAACCAGTCTTGCCTTGGATAAATCCCAATTTGTTGTCGTGTATAATTCTTTTTATACATTGTTGAATTTGATTTCCTAATGTTTTTTACTGAGGATTTTTGCATCTATATTTAAGAGAGATATTGGTCTATAGTTTTCTTGTAATGTCTTTGGCTTTGGTATTAGGGTAATGCTGTCTTCATAGAATGAGTTAGGAAATATTCCTTCTTCTTGTATCCTCTGAAAGAGATTGTAGAGAATTATTATGATTTCTTCCTTAAATGTCTAGTAGAATTCATCAGTGAACCCTTCTGGGCCTGGGGCTTTCTTTTTTGGAGGGTTATTGGTTATTGATTCAATTTCTTTGATATAATCCTATTCAGATGATCTGTTTCTTTTGTGAGTTTTGGCAAATTGTGTCTTTCAAGGAATTAGTCTATTTCATCTAGGTTTCATCATCAAATATGTGGGCATAGAGTTGTTCACAGTATTCCTTTATTGTCCTTTTAATGTCCTTGGGATATCTAGGGATGTTCTTTCTTTCACCTCTGTTATTAGTAATTAATAACTTTTCTCTTTCTTAACCTGGCTAGAAATTTGTCAATTTTATTGGCCTTTATAAAGAAATAGCTTTTGGTTTCATTGATTGTTTTTCTATTAATTTCCTGTTTTTAATTTCATTAATTTCTGCTCTAGTTTTTATTTCTTTTCTGATGCTTACTTCAGATTTAATTGGCACTTCTTTCTCTAGTTTTCTAAGGTAGAAACTTAGATGATTAATTTTAGATCTTTCTTCCTTTCTAATATAGTCACTCAATGCTATAAATTTCCCTCTGAACACTGCTTTGCTGCATCCCACAAATTTTGATAAGTTGTGTTTTAATTTTTTTTTTTGCGGTACGCGGACCTCTCACTGTTGTGGCCTCTCCCGTTGCGGAGCACAGGCACTGGATGTGCAGGCTCAGCGGCCATGGCTCATGGGCCTAGCCGCTCCACGGCATGTGGGATCTTCCCGGACTGGGGCACGAACCCGTGTCCCCTGCATCGGCAGGCGGACTCTCAACCACTGCGCCACCAGGGAAGCCCAGTTGTGTTTTAATTTAATTCAGAATATTTTAAAATTTCTCTTGAGACTTCTTTGGCCCATGTGTTACTTGAAGTATGTTGTTTAATTTCCCTGTATTATGAGATTTTCCAGTTGCCTTTCTGTTATTGATTTCTAGTTTAATTAGATCATGGTCTGAGAGAAGGCATTATATGATTTCTAGCTGTTAAAATTTGTTAACATATATATTATAGCCCAGAATGTGGTCTGTCTTGGTTAATGTTCAGTGTGTGCTTGAGAACAAAGTGTATTCTGTTGCTGTTGGATGTAGTCTATAGATATTGATTATATCCAGTTGACTGACGGTGCTGTTGAGTTTAACTGTGTCCTTACTGATTTTCTGCTTACTGAATCTGTCCACTTCTGAGAGAGGGGTATTGAAGTTTCCAACTATGATGATTGATTCATCTTTTTTAAAAAAATAAATTTATATTTTAATTTTTGGCTGCAGTGGGTCGTTACTGTGCATAGGCTTTCTCTAGTTGCAGCAAGTGGGGGCTACCCTTTGCTGTGGTGCACAGGCTTCTCATTGTGGTGGCTTCTCTTGTTGCGAAGCACGGGCTCTAGGCACACGGGCTTCAGTAGTTGTGGCATGTGGGCTCAATAGTTGTGGCTCTTGGGCTCTAGAGCGTGGGCTCAGTAGTTGTGGTGCATGGGCTTAGTTGCTCTGCGGCATGGGTGATCTTCCCAGACCAGGGCTCGAACCTGTGTCCCCTGCATTGGCAGGCAGATTCCTAACCACTGTGCCACCAGGGAAGTCCCTGATTCATCTTTTTTCCTTGCATTTCGATCAGTTTTGCATCACATAGTTTGGTGCTCTGTTGTTAGGTGCATATATATTTATGATTATTATGTCTTTTTTTGAGAACTGACCCCGCTATCATTATGTAATACACTTCTTAATCCCTGATAACTTTTCTTGCTTTGAAGTCTGCTCTGTCTGAAATTAATATGGCTACCCCTACTTTCTTTTTAAATATATTTATTTATTTATTTATTTTTGGCTGAGTTGGGTCTTCGTTTCTGTGCGTGGGCTTTCTCTAGTTGCGGCGAGCGGGGGCCACTCTTCATCGCGGTGCGTGGGCCTCTCACTATCACGGCCTCTTGTTGCGGAGCACAGGCTCCAGATGCGCAGGCTCAGTAGTTGTGGCTTACGGGCCCAGTTGCTCCATGGCATGTGGGATCTTCCCAGACCAGGGCTCGAACCCATGTCCCCTGCATTGGCAGGCCAATTCTCAACCACTGCGCCACCAGGGAAGCCCCCTACTTTCTTCTGATTAGTGTTAGTATGGTATATTTTTCTCTACCCATTTACTTTTTGGCTGCACCGTGTATCTTGCGGGATCCTAGTTCCCTGACCAGAGATTGAACCTGTGCCCTTGGCAGTGAAAGTGCAGAGTCCTAACCACTGGACCTCCAGGGAATTCCCTCCACCTGTTTACTTTTAATCCATATATGTCTTAATATTTAAAGTGGAGTTCTTCTTATTTATTGATATTAAAGTGCTTTTCATATAGTTGGGTCTTATTTTTTGATCCAGTGTGACAAACTCTCTTTTCATTGGTGCATTCCGACCACTGATGCTTGAAGTGATTATTGATCTACTTGGATTAATACCTACCATATTTGTTACTGTTTTCTAATTCTTGCTCTTTTTATTTGTTCCTATCTTCATCCTCCATCTCCATTCTTTTTCTGCCTTTTTTGGCTTTACTTGAGCATTTTATGATTCCATCTTCTCTCCTTTCTTAGCATTTCAGTTATACTTCTTTTTCTTCATTTTTAAAAAATTTAAAAACTTTAGTTGTTGCCCTAGCGTTTGCAATATACATTTACAGCTAATCTAGTGAGAGTATTTTATGATTACAAAATAATCCTAATTCTTCCCTTTTGTCTGTTATCATTGCTGTCATTCATTTCACTTGTACATAAGCATGCACAGCATGTATATCTATATGTGTGTTATATATACATGTATTTGAATACAGTGTTGCTATTATTATTTTGAACAAACATCTATTAGATCAATCAAGAATAATAAATAAAAATAAATAAGAAATATAAAGATTTTTCACTTATTCTTTCTCGGATGTACTTCCTTTCTTTATGTAGATCAGTTTCTGACCTGTATCACTTTTTATTTCTCTCTCTAAAGAACTTCTTTTAACATTTCTGGCAAGGCATGTCTACTGACAACAAATTACCTCAATTTTTGTTTGAGAAAAATTTTATTTCTCCTTCACTTTTTTTTTGCACACTATTTAAAAAATTATTTTTTATTGACGTACAGTTGACTAACAATATTATATTTCAGGTGTATAACAGTTGTATAGTTGTATAACAGGTGTATAACAGATTCAAAAGTTTTATAGATTATATACCATTTATAGTTATAAAATATTGGCTATATTCCCTGTGCTCTAGCTTATGTCCTTGTAGCTTATTTAGTTTGTGCCTCTTAACCTCCTACCCTTATCTTTCCCCCTCCCTCTTCCCTCTCCCCATTAGTTACCACTAGTTTGTTCTCTATATCTGTGGGCCTGCTTTTTGTTATATTAGTTATTTTTTTAGATTCTGCATATAACTGATAACATGCAGTATTTGTCTTTCTCTGACTTATTTCAGTAAGCGTAATACCCTCCAGGTCCATCCATGTTGTTACAGATGGCACTCTTTTTTATGGCTGAGTACTGTTCCACTGTAGGTGTTTATGTATGTGTGTGTGTGTGTATGTACGAATGTATGTATGTATACATACCACATCTTCTTTATCCATTTGTCTGTTGATGAACACTTAGGTTGCTTCCTAATGCTGCTATGAACATTGGGGTGAGTATATCCTTTTGAATTAGTGTTTTCATTTTCTTCAGATATATACCCAGGAGTGGAATTGCTGGATCATATGGTAGTCCTATTTTTATTTTTATGAGGAACCCCCATACTGTTTTCCACAGTGGCTGTACCAATTTACATTCCCACCAGCATTGTACAAGGTTTCCCTTTACTCCACATCCTCACCAACATTTGTTGTGTTTTTTGAGGGTAGCCATTCTGATCAGTATGAGATAATACCTGAGGGTGGTTTTGATTTGTATTTCTCTGATTAGTGATGTTGAGCATTTTTTCATGAGCCTGTGGGCTATCTATATGTCTTCTTTATAAAAAGGTCTTCTGCCCATTTTTTAATTGGGTTATTTTTTGAAACTGAGTTGTATGAGCTGTATATACGTATATATCTATATATCTATAGATATTGATATTAACCCCCTTATTGGTCATATCATTTGCAAATATTTTTTTCCCATTCAGTATGTTGTCTTTTTGCTTTGTTGATCGTTTCCTTTGCTGTGAAAGAGCTTTTAAGTTTAACGAGGACCCATTTGTTTATTTTTGCTTTTGTTTCCTTTGCCTTAGGAGACTGATGCAGAAAATATTGCTATAATTTATGTCAAAGTGTGTTCTGCCTATGTCTTCTTCTAGAAGTTTTATGGGTTTTGGTCTTATGTTTAGGTCTTTAATCACTTTTGGGTTTATTTTTGTATATGATGTGAGAAAATGTTCTATTTCATTCTTTTGCATGTAGCTGTCCAGTTTTCCCAGAAGCACTTATTGAAGAGGCTGTCTTTTCTCCATTGTATATTCTTGCCTCCTCTGTTGTAGATTAATTGACCATAAGTGCATGGGTTTATTTCTGAGCTCTCTGTTCTCTTCCATTGATCTATATATCTGCTTTTGTGCCAGTATCCTACTTTGATTACTGTAGCTTTGTAGTGTAGTCTGAAGTCAGGGAGCATGATTCCTCCAGCTTTGTTCTCTCAAAACTGTTTTGGCTACTTGGGGTCTTTTTTGTGTTTCTATACAAATTTTAAGATTATTTTTTCTAGTTCTGTGAGAAATGCCATTGGTATTTTGACAGGGATTGCATTGAATCTGTAGATTGCCTTGGGTAGTATGGCCATTTTAACAATGTTAATTCTTCCAATCCAAGAACACGGTTTATCTTTCCATCTGTTTGTGTCATCTTCAGTTTCTTTCATCAGTGTCTTACAAGTTTTCTACAGGTCTTTTACCTCCTTAGGTAGGTTTATTGCTAGGTATTTTATTCTTTTTGATGTTACGGGATTGTTCCCTTAACTTCCCTTTCTGATAGTTTGTTGTTAGTGTATAGAAATGCAACAGATTTCTGTGTATTAATTATATATTCTACAACTACTGAATTCATTGATGAGCTCTAATAGATTTTTGGTGGTATCTTTAGGATTTTCTATGTATAATATCATGTCATCTGCAAAGAGTGTCAATTTTGGTTTTCCCTTTCCAATTTGGATTTCCTTTATTTTTTTCCTTGTCCAATTGCTGTGGCTAGGACTTCCAATACTATGTTGAATAAGAGTGGTGAGAGGGGGCATCCTTGTCTTACTCCTGATCTTAGAGGAAATGCTTTCAGCTTTTCACCATTGAGTATGATGTTATCTGTGGGCCTGTCATATATGTCCTTTATTATGTTGAGGTATGTTCCCTCTATACCCACTTTCTGGAGAGTTTATAAATGAATGTTGAATTTTGTTAAAAACTTTTAACACATCTTTTGAGATGATCATATGGTATTTAGTCTTCAGTTTGTTGATCCTTTTAATGTACTGTTGGATTCAGTTTGCTAATATTTTGTTGAAGATTTTTGCATCTATGTTCATCAGTGATGCTGACCTGTAATTTTCTGTGTGTGTGTGCGTGTGTGTGTGCATGGTACTTTTGTCTGGTTTTGGTATTAGGGTGATGATGGCCTCATAGAATGAGTTCATAAGTGTTCCTTCACCTGTGAAGCAAATCTGGTCCTCAACTTTTATCTCTTGGGAGGGTTCTTTTGTTTGTTTTTAATTACTGATTCAGTTTCATTACTGGTAATTGGTCTCTTCCTATTTTCCATTTCTTCCTGGTTCAGTCTTGGGAGATGGCACATTTCTAGGAATTTGTCCATCCCTTCTAGGTTGTCCGTTTTATTGGCATATAATTGTTCATAGTAATCTCTTATGATCCTTTGTATTATGTGGTGTTGGTTGTAACATCTTTTTCATTTCTAATTTTATTGGTTTGGCTCCCCTCTCTTTTTTTCTTGAGGAGTCTGGCTAAAGGTTTATCAATTTTGTTTATCTTTTCAAAGAACCAGCTCTTAGTTTCATTGATCTTTTTTATTTTTTAAAGCTTTATTTCATATCTGCCCTGATCTTTCCTCCTTCCTTCTATTAATTTTCAGTTTTATTTTTTCTAGTTCCTTTAGGTGTAAGGTTAGGTGGTTTGTTTGAGGTAAGCTTGTATCACTATAAACTTTCCTCTTAGAACTGTTTTTCTTGTGTCCCATAGATTTTGGATCATTGTGTTTTCATTTTCATTTGTCTTCAGGTATTTTTTTTTATTCTTTGATTTCTTCAGTGATCCATTGGTTATATAGTTGCATATTGTTTAGCCTGCAAATGTTTCTGGGTTTTAGCGGGGGTTTTTTTCCTCATAGTTGATTTCTAGTCTCATAGCATTGTTGTCGGAAAAGATGCTTGATATGATTTCAATTTTCTTAAGTTTACCAAGGCTTGTTTTGTGGCCTAGCATGGAATCAGTCTATCCTGGAGAATGTTCCATGTGCACTTGAATGTGTATTCTGTTGCTTTTGGATGGAATGTTCTATATATATATATATCTCAAGTCCATCTAGTCTAATGTGTCATTTAAGGCCAGTGTTTCTATATTGATTTTCTGTCTGGATGATCTGTCCATTGATGTAAGTAGGGTGTTAAAGTTCCCTACTATTATTGTGTTACTATAAATTTCTCACTTTATGTCTGTTAATATTTGCTTTATGTATTTAGGTGATCCTATTTTGGGTGCATATATGTTAACAATTGTTATATATTCTTCTTGGATTGATCCCTTGATCTATGTCCTCAGAGTGAGCTCCAGTTGCCACCTTCCTCTCCAAGACTCTCCAAGGTCAACAGGTAGGTCTGAACCAGGCTCCTTTCAAACGACTGCTTCTGCCCTGGGTCCCAGAGTATGTGAGATTGTGTGTGTACCCTTTGAGAATGGAGTCTCTATTATTTCTCATAGCCTTCTGGATCTCCTGAAATTAAAGCCCCACTAGTCTTTAAAGCCAAATGTTCCGGGGTTTCATCTTCCTGGTGCAGAACCCCTGGGCTGGGGAATCTCATGTGTGGGCTCAGACCCTCACTGAGGGAGAGCCTCTGCAATTGTAATTGTTCTTCCCATTTCTGGGTCAGTCACCCGAGAGTATGTGTCTTGACTATACCATGACTCCACCCTTCCTGTTTTGTTGTGGTTCCTTCTTTATATCTTTAGTTGTAGAACATCTTTTCTGGTAGGTTCTGGTCTTTTTCATTAATAGTTTTTCTGTAAATAGTTGTAATTTTGGTGTGCCCATGAGAGAAGCTCAGGGTCTTTCTACTCCAACATCTTGTAACTCCTCCTCCCTTCACTTTTTTAAAAAATCTTTTTTTAAAGGTTACATACTGTGTGATTCCATTTATTTGATTTTTTTAAATAAATTTATTTTTGGCTGTGTTGGGTCTTTGTTGCTGCACGTGGGATGTCTCTAGTTGCAGTGAGCAGAGGCTACTCTTTGTTGTGATGCGCAGGCTTCTCATTGCAGTGGCTTCTCGTTGCAGAGCACAGGCTCTAGGCACAAGGGCTTCAGGAGTTGCAGCACGTGGGCTCAGTATTTGTGGCTTGCAGGCTCTAGAGCACAGGCTCAGTAGCTGTGGTGCACAGGCTTAGTTGCTCCGTGGCATGTGGGATCTTCCCAGACCAGGGCTTGAACCCATGTCCCCTGCATTGGCAGGCAGATTCTCAACCACTGCACCACAAGGGAAGCCCCACTTTTTTTCAAAATGAATTTATTTATTCATTTATCTTTGGCTGCGTTGGATCTTCATTGCTGCACGCAGACTTTGTCTAGCTGCAGCGAGCGGGGGCTACTATTTGTGGCAGTGTGCGGGCTTCTCATTGCAGTGGCTTCTCTTGTTGCAGAGCATGGGCTGTAGGCACACGGGTTCCCCTGGAGTTTTAAACTCAGAGTTGTCCACACTGAACCTCCAGCAATTTGTCAATTATGATTCAGGTGTCCCTACCCCCAGCATTGGTTCCCACAGAGGTTACTGCTCCAGTATGTTGTGGTTTTCTGTATATGCCTGTCAGTCTCTCCAATTTTGGAGACAGTACTTTGTCCTGTGACCTTACTTTACTTCCCTTACAGATCTAGGATGAGTTACTTTCAGTTTGTTAGCTATTTACTCACTGTTATGATGGACTGGCAATGCATAACCTTCTTACATGCAGGACTGGAAACTGGAAGTATAGAATTCTTGGGTCAAAGCAATTTGCTTTGTCATCATAATTATCAAAGAGAGGCCTGATGACAACAACAGTGTTAACTTGTACATAACCTGTTTTTGGGCACCTGGCAGCTTTTAGGATTTGTTAATCATTGTTGTTTTGAAATTTTGCCTTTTAAAAATTCATCTGGTTCTGTGCTATATGGAGATGAACCCTTTAATCCTAAGACTTTTCAGACAAAAAAGAAAAAATCCATTCTACTCTGTCTCTCTACATTCTTTTATCTCCTGTTTAGTCATGTATTGGAATATTTGGACCTACCCCTGTGTCTTTTAGCTTTCCTTGATATTTTCTCCATCTATACTTCTAGGTTGTGTAATGAGAGTCTTGCCAGATCATCCTGCTCACAGCTTTGCTCTTAAGTTGTATCCCTCTACCATTCAGCCTGTCTTTTGTTTTTATTTAATGGCTATATCTTATTCTATGCCCTTGCGATATCAAATACACTTATTGTCCTCTTCTGTGGATTTTTTTTTCCGAAGTTTTTCTTTGGGCCTTTCTTGAAGTATTTTGGTGATTCATAGTTGTAATTTGTTTGGTTGCTTATTTAGTATCTGATTTTTATATTTGAGAGCCCCTTTTTATGGATCTTGTTCTGTTTATCAAAGACAGTGATGAGAGAGGTAGGCTGTGCTGCCAGGTAAGGATAGATCAGTATTTTGATTCTGGGCATAGGCTTCTCTTTTCTTCTTGACGGTAAGCAAGTACCTGGGGAGCACTGCTCTACTTCTCCAGCTCCACTGGCTTCACCCACTGTTATGTTATAGGCTGGGTACAGACACCCCATCAGCCCCCAACTTGGCCCATGTTTGGAGGATGGGACTTGTTTAGTTATTCTCAGTCAGCTCCCTAATGACTCACCCTGCCCAGCATCCATGGGCACCCTCCTGCTTTTTTGCACCTATTGATTCTGGGTTCCAAACCATTCCTCCCTTTGCAGTAGTCGACCTGTTTTGTGTTGTGATTTTCTCTTGTTTTATTTGCCAATAACTTTGATCCCATGGGCTCTCTTTTCGGCATTCCTCAAAATTTCAATTCCATCGCTAGCCCTCTCATTTTTCAGTGCGTAGCAGATTTTCTTGTTCTACTCTAGCACCTTATGGAATTTAGGATTGAAAGGGACAGTAGATTCTTCTGTTCCACCTGCCATCTTGATCCAATCTCACTATTACCATGTTAAGCAACAGAACAAAAACTTTTGTAGCCTGCCTTTCGTTCCAGTTAATTTTCTTGAAAAGAACTAGTGTTGCAGTGGCTCCTGGGCTGGTCCTATAGTTACAAAAAGTGCTGTACCACTAGCCATTCACAAAAAGTATTATTTACAAGGAATTACTGAAATATCAGCTGTTTACTCTGCTTCCTAGTATGCACAATTTTGTGATGAACCTACTGATACTCAAAAGCATATCCTAGCAGTGAACACTCTTGGGGTCATAAAATAGTATTCAGTAATAACCAATTTTATTTGCAATGAAGGAGGGATTAGAGACAATAGAACTATCTTAAAAACTACTCAGTTGGTCAGCATCATGGCAGAGTAAGACATTCCTTTTTTGTCCCTCCCATTTAAACAATGAATTAGACATCCATCCACAAACAAAAGCACTGCTGTGGGAACAAGCACCATATGTCAAGGGACCCAAAAGGAGTCTCACTGACCTGTTAATCCAGTAACGGGCTGTGGAACAAGCAACAGTGTCCCAAACCCTCTTGTCTAGTTAGTCAGAAAAAAACCCTGGAGAGTGCTGCCCTGGGCAGATACACATGGTTACGAGAAAATTTACAGAAATCCAGACTTTCCAAGGGGAGATTTCAGCCCACCATCAGAGAAGGAAAATCAAACAAACAAAAAAAAACCCAAGTCTCGTTGACAGTTTGAGGGACTTTCCCAGTGCTGCCCCCCACCTCCGAGGCAACACTGCAAAAGGGGCTGAACTATCCAGCAGTGGCAACCTCTGTTGGGAAAAAAGGGAGCAGTGAGTGAGTGCCCAACTACCCCAGTGATGTAGAACACAGCAGGAGAAACCTGTTTCTCTCCAGCAGTACCCAAAGTACTGAGGCAGGACCTCTATGACTAGGGGGTTAGCAGGAAAGAGGCAGATAAGAAAATCAAAAGGCATTAAAGGAATGCAGTTTCTGCTGACAGCATTCAGGACTTTAGCAGGAAGTCTACCCACAAGCCTCAGGGAGTGCCTCACCCAAGGATCACCCTACCGGATCCATGGGCATCCCCAATGCCCCAGGTGCTAAACTCATACCTCCCCCACTCTGTGGTCAGCTCCTTATGCACTCTTGGGGTGCAGGTGCAAGAGCAAGTCCAGTGAACACTATCAGAAAAAAAGACCAGGATAGGTGGGCAAGGGAGAAACCACAAACTTGAGGTATAGCGCCACCTTCTGGAAAACGAGACTTCTGGCAGCCAGTCTGGTGAGTGGTCAGAACCCGAGAAGACATAAACGCTTAAGAATTCTAACCTACCTAAGGAGACAAAAGACCTGTATGCAGAAAACTATAAGACACTGATGAAGGAAATTAAAGATGATACAAACAGATGGAGAGAGACACCATGTTCTTGGATTGGAAGAATCAACACTGTGAAAATGACTATACTACCCAAAGCAATCTACAGATTCAATGCAATCTCTAACAAATTACCAATGGCATTTTTCACAGAACTAGAACAAAAAAATGTCACAATTTGTATGGAAACACAAAAGACCCCGAATAGCCAAAGCAATCTTGAGAAAGAAAAACGGAGCTGGAGGAATCAGGCTCCCTGACTTCAGACTATACTACAAAGCTACAGTAATCAAGACAGTATGGTACTGGCACAAAAACAGAAATATAGATCAATGGAACAGGATAGAAAGACCAGAGATAAACCCACGCACATATGGTCACCTTATCTTTGAAAAATGAGGCAAG
The DNA here is from genome assembly GCF_964374135.1 of Grampus griseus. NCBI lineage: Eukaryota > Metazoa > Chordata > Mammalia > Artiodactyla > Delphinidae > Grampus > Grampus griseus. Next base: position 60,517,947 of record NC_139001.1, read on the forward strand.
AATATACACTGGAGAAAAGCCAGCCTCTTCAATAAGTGGTGCCGGGAAAACTGGACAGCTCCATGTAAAAGAATGACATTAGAACATTTCCTAACACCATACACAAAAATAAATTCAAAATGGATTAAAGACCTAAATGTAAGGCCAGACACTATAAAACTCTTAGAGGAAAACATAGGCAGAACACTGTGACATAAATCACAGCAAGATTCCTTTTGACCCACCTCCTAATGGAAATAAAAACAAAAATAAACAAATGGGACCTAATGAAACTTAAAAGCTTCTGCACAGCAAAGAAAAACATAAACAAGATGAAAAGACAACCCTCAGAATGGGAGAAAATATTTGCAAATGAAGCAACTGACAAAGGACTACTCTCCAAAATTTACAAGCAGCTCGTGCAGCTCAATATCAAAAAAACAAACAACCGAATCCAGAAATGGGCAGACCTAAATAGACATTTCTCCAAAGAAGATATACAGATAGCCAACAAACACATGAAAGAATGCTCAATATCACTAATCATTAGAGAAATGCAAATCAAGACTACAATGAGGTATCACCTCATCAGAATGGCCATCATCAAAAAATCTACAAACAATAAGTGCTGGAGAGGGTGTGGAGAAAAGGGAACCCTCTTGCACTGCTGGTGGGAACGTAAATTGATACAGCCACTATGGAGAACAGTATGGAGGTTCCTTAAAAAACTAAAAATAGAACTACCTTATGACCCAGCAATCCCACTCCTGGGCAAATACCCTAAGAAAACCATAATTCAAAAAGAGACAGGTACCACAATGTTCATTGCAGCACTATTTACAATAGCCAGGACATGGAAGCAACCTAAGTGTCCATTGACAGATGAATGTATAAAGAAGATGTGGCACATATATACAATGGAATATTACTCGGCCATAAAAAGAAACGAAATTGAGTTAGTTTTAGTGAGGTGGATGGACCTACAGTCTGTCACACAGAGTGAAGTAAGTCAGAAAGAGAAAAACAAATACTGTATGCTAACACATATATATGGAATCTAAAAAAAAAAAATGGTTATGAAGAACCTAGGGGCAGGACAGGAATAATGACACAGATGTAGAGAATGGACTTGAGGACACAGGGAGGGGAAAAGGTAAGCTGGTACGAAGTAAGAGAGTGGCATGGACATATATACACTACCAAATGTAAAACAGATAGCTAGTGGGAAGCAGCCACATAGCACAGGGTGATCAGCTCAGTGCTTTTGTGACCACCAAGAGGGGTGGGACAGGGAGGGTGGGAGGGAGATGCAAGAGGGAGGAGATATGGGGATATATATGTATAGCTGATTCATTTTGTTATAAAGCAGAAATGAACACACCATTGTAAAGCAATTATACTCCAATAAAGAGTTTAAAAAAATAAAGCTTAAGAATTCTGCCACAAGAGGGGGCAAGAAGAGTGCAGCAGGTATTCCTATACAAAGGCAAAGAAATCTCCAGATATAACAGCTCCAAATAACAGTATACCCCCCATCTGAAGCCAAACAGTAAAGATTTAACTAAGATGTCAGCTACTTCAAATGTGAAAGCAGCAGTACCAAACTATAAGGAACATGAAAAATCAAGGAAACATGTCATCACCAAAAGAATAATTTTCCAATAACTAAGCTCAAAGGTATGGAATTTTGTGATCTAGCTGATAACTCAAAATAGCTGTTTTGAAGAAATTCAATTACAAGAAAATTTAGTCAAATCCGGAAAAGAGGTACAAGAACAAGATGAGATATTTACCCAAGGGATAGATATTATAAAAAAGAACTAAATTCTGGAGCTGGAGGAATTCAATAAAAGAAATGAAAAATGCAACAGAGAGCATCTGCAGCAGAGTGAAGCAAATGGAAGACAGGATATGTGACCTAGAGGACAGGAATTTTGAAATAATAGAGCAGAACAAAGATAAATGAATCAAAACAGTAAAGAAAGCCACTGTTATCTATAAGATTCCATCAAAAGAACAAATATATGAATAATCAATGTTCCAGAAGCAGTAGAGAGGAAGAAGGGGAGAGAAAATTTATTTAAAGAAATGATAGTTGAGCAGAAACCTGGGGAGAGATTTGGATATCCAAGTTCAAGAAGCTAACAGGTCACCCTATGATCTCAATGGAAAAAGACCTTCTTTAAGACATTATAATGAATCTGTCAAAAAATCAGAAAAGGAGCCAGGAAAAAAAGATTGTAACATACAAAGAAACCCCCATTAGGCTATTAGTGGAAATACAAAACAATCAGAAAACAAAGAATAAGATGGCATTAGTAAGCCTTTACATATCAATAATGCTAAATATAAATGGATTGAATTCACCAAACAAGAGGTACAAAGTAGCTAGATGGATTGAAAAAAAAAAAAGATCCAACTATATGCTGCCTACAAGAGACTCAGTTCAGCTTGAAGGACACACAGGCTCAAAGTTGCAGGATATACGGATATAAAATCAACATACGGAATCAGTTGCATTTATATATACCAGTAAGAAAACAATTGAAAAGAAATAAAATTATCCCATTTACAATAGCATCAAAAACAATAAAACATTTAGGAATAAATTTAACAAAGGAAGTGAGAGATCTGTACAATGAAAACTACAGGACGTTGATGAAAGAAATTGAAAAAGTCACAAAACAAATGGAAAGATATTCTGTGCTCACAAATTGGAAGAATTAATACTGTTAAAATGTCCATATTACCCAAACCCATCTATAGATTCAATGCAATTCCTATCAAAATTCCCATGGCATTTTTCACAGAAATAGAAGAAACGATCCTAATGTTCATATGGGATCAAAAAAGACCCCAAAGAGCCAAAGCAATCCTGAGAAAGAAAAAAGCCAGAGGCATTACACGTCCTGATTTCAAACTATACTACAAAGCTATAGTAATTAAAACAGTATGGTACAACGGAAAAGAATAGAGAGCCCAGAAATAACCCCCTGCATAAACAGTCACCTAATATTTGACAAGGGAGCCAAGGACACTGAGGGGGGAAAGAACAGTCTCTTCAACAAATGGTGTTGGGAAAACTGGATAACCACATGCAGAAAAATGAAATTGGACCCCTATCTTACACCACTCACAAAAATTAACTCAAAATAGATTAAAGACTTAAAAAGAAGACCTGACACCATAAAACTCCTAGAAGAAAACATACAGAAGAAGCTCCTTGATAATGATCTGTGCAATATTTTGGACATGACACCAAAAGCACAAGCAACAAAAGAAAAATCAACAAGTGGGACTACATCAAACAAAAAAGTTTCTGCACAGCAAAATATCAAAGAAAAAAAAAAGGCAACCTATGGAATGGGAGACAGTGTTTGCAAACCATATATCAAATAAGAGATTAATATCCAAAAAATATAAAGAAATCATACAACTTAATAACAAAAACTCAAATAATCTGACTAAAAAATGGATGTAGGAACCAAATACAAACTTTTCCAAAGAAGATATCCAGATGGACAACAGGTACATGACAAGGTGCTCAACATCAGGGAAATGCAAATCAAAACCTCATACCTGTTAGAATGGGTGTCATCAAGAAGACAAAAGAGGGACTTCCCTGGTGGCACAGTGGTTAGGAGTCTGCCTGCCAATGCAGGGGACATGAGTTTGAGCCCTGGTCCAGGAAGATCCCACATGCCACGGAGCAACTAAGCCCATGCGCCACAACTACTGAGCCTACACTCTAGAGCCCGCAAGCCACAACTACCGAAGCCCGCATGCCACAACTACTGAAGCCCACGTGCCTAGAGCCCGTGCTCTGCAACAAGAGAAGCGACCGCAATAAGAAGTCCACGCACTGTAACAAAGAGTAGCCCCCGCGTGCCACAACTAGAAAAAGCCCGCATGCAGCAACGAAGACCCAACGCAGCCAAAAATAAATTAATTTATGAAAAAAAAAGACAAAAGTGTTGTGAGCATGTGAGGGTGAGGGAACCCTTGTACACTGTTGGTGGGAACATAAATTGGTACAGCTACTATAGAAAACACTACAACAATTCCTCAAAAAGTTAAAAATAGAACTACCATACGACCCAGCAATTCCACCTCTGGGTATATATCCAGAGAAATGAAAACAGGACATTGAAGAGACATATACACTCCTATGTTTACTGCTGCATTATTCACAATAGCCAAGAGATGGAAACAACCTAAATGTCCATCAACAGATGAATGGATAACATATATATTATCTCATGTATATATATATATATAGTTTCTATATATATAGCTTTATACACACACACACACACACACACACAATGGAGTATCATTCAGCCATGAGAAAGGAGGAAATCCTGCCATTTGTGACAACATGTAGCTAATGCTACACCTGTATCATGCTACACCTATTTATGTATTGCAATATATAAACATATCAGATCAACACATTGTACACCTTAAACTTACACAATTTATATGTTAATTATACCTCAATAAAAATAAATTTTTAAAAACCTACTCTGTCGACTTTAGGAAAAGGCCCAGCACTGCCTTTAGCTGCCTCATTTGAGAGGGCCTCTTAAATCAAGAATTCTACGTCTAGGCCCTCCTGTAGCTGTGTCCCCATCTGCAGGGCCAATAGGATATGACCATATGGAGCCCATTTCGTTCAAGGCACCCGGGATTCAAATTTCCTGCCTAGACAGCTCAGCTTCCATGGCCTGCATGAGCCTCTTCAGTCAGGCCCATTTTCCCAAAATCGCACCCTAATATCTAACGGTGGCCAAGAGGTGGCTATTTGCAGGGGGATAAAACTTAGGCATGTAGGCTGAAGAATCTACAAATGTTCCTTAGTGGCTCGTAAGAGATGGAGCGGTGGAAGAGGAGAGGAATGGGCTGTGGGCTGGCTGTCTCCTGGCTGCTACCTTCTGACATGGAATTCTGAGAAGTCTGAAAATTCTGAAAGCCAAGCTGTCTGTGCATGTTGTTGTGAACATAATTTAATATCTTGTTAGCTTGATTTTATTACATAAAAATATTTTCACCTATTGCCTCAGGCCCTGAAAATGTTAGGGGAGGAGAGGACCTAGGAAGGAGAAAGGTAGTGATTGCTAAGTGGATTTCAGGCAGAGTCCTTGTTAATAGAGATGCCACAAGGAAGTCCTGATCAGTTGTAGGTTAAGTCACTTACAGCTACCACCATCTTCGTTAGCCAGTGGACACTTACATTCCATATCTAATCTGTTTCTTCCTGAAGTTTGAGTCAACCAGGACAACAGAAAGTTTTAGAATCACTTTGTAGGTTCCTAGAAGCCAGAAGACTAATCCTAATTCCTCTGTTTCTTACAGAGTTACAACACCTTATGGTCTTCTAAGCCTGTGGCACTGTATGTAGGCTTATCTGAGTAAAAAACTGACTTGTTGACTAAGATCATAAAGGCAGTGTAGTATAGTGTTTAAGAACACAACTGTATCATCAGACTGCTTAGGTGCAGTTCCTAGATTGTGAGTCAATTAATGTCCCTAAGCACAGTGACAATATGCTGGACCTGGTTTGCACCAGCTCAATGAGAGCCCATTATATGTTTATCTTCCCAAATCCATGTTCAGTGACATCACATTGGTAGTCTGCTATTGGCCATGGTGGAAGCATTTACACCATAGAAATTGGGTTCAAATTAGTTTCTGTTTTTTAACTTAGTAATCACAGTAGTTCCCACATTATAGGGGAGCTAGGATGAGAATGTGTGTGTGCGAGTGTGTATGTGTATGTATATGTGTGTGTGTGTGTGTGTATAATCATGTAGCAAATGCTCAATAAGTGCTACCAGTTATTAATACATGGTCAGAATGTACTAAGGCCAGAGTTTATAAGGCAGAAGAAACAAACTTTGGAAACAAGAGACATACACTTCCATTACATATAAAGTGTTGGTATAAGATCTTTGAGTACATCTTTCCAATCCTATTCCTTTGAAACTTATTTCATACTGGTTTTGTGGTCTTTCTCAGTAGAGGAAGCAGAAGAAAAAAAAAAAAAGCTAAGATAAGATTAGACAGGAATCCTAACTGGTCAAGCCTTTTGTGGTAAAGCATAAGTGTCAGCAGAGATCTCTGAATTTGTAAAAGCTTGTTTTTAACCTCTAACAGCCAAGAGATAGAGCCTATAAACTTGAAGGAGCTACTGAAGAGCAGCAGTAAGTAAACCTGTTGAAAGGTATCATCACCTCTCATTATAGCAATGCCTCATATTTGTACAGTGCTTCATTTTCACACATATTCTGGGTTATTTCCATAACAGCCCTGTGAAGTGGTAGATGTGGAAATAAGCTTACAGAGATGAAGCCATTTGCTCAAAGGTATGGTTAACTGAGTTTCAACACAAGTTGACTCTAAGTCTAAGATACTTTGAACTAGAAATACAACCTCAGCACCCCCATGTTTTGAAGGGGTTTATCTACAAACCAAACATTAGGATTTAGTAGTCAGTTGTTTCCTCCCAGTTGACATAATTCCAACTAAAGCACAATATCTTGATATTCAATTAGCCTTTTAGGGCTTTTGATCTATGTGGATGTATTATTCTAGTTATTCTCATGTAACACTGATAAGATAGCAGCATCCATTTTACAACAGTTGATGAAGGCCTAGAGAAATGAAGGACTTGCCTAAAATAAGGAGCAGGAAAACCCAAGGGTAACCTTCTACTAATCACACTGTACTCATCTGATTTTCAGCACAAAATACAAAAGTCCTTTTTCTCACCTGATACAAATTCTCCTTAAGCTCCTGAGTTTCCGAAGGGCTAAGGCCATTTCTTTTGCCTTGGAAGATGAAGGGTCCTCCAAATCCATCTAATGACCCTCAATGTACTGACAAATTCAGGAGTGTATCAAACATTACTAGAAATGAGGCCCATTAAGAAGGGCCTAGTTGGGACTTCCCTAGTGGCGCAGTGGTTAAGAATCCACCTGCCAACGTAAGGGACACGGGTTCGATCCCTGGTCCGGGAAGATCCCACATGCCGTGGAACAACTAAGCCCGTGCACCACAACTACTGAGCCTGCACTCTAGATGCCGAGCCACAACTACTGAAGCCTGCGCACCTAGAGCCTGTGCTCCGCAACAAGAGAAGTCCCCACAATAAGAAGCCCGTGCACTGCAACGAAGAGTAGCTCCTGCTCGGCGCAACTAGAGAAAGCCCGTGCACAGCAACGGGCCCAACACAGCCAAAAATAAATAAATAAAATATAAATAAATGTATTAAAAAAAAAAAGGGCCTAGTCATTTTACCAAGTTTCTTGCTCAATTAGTATTCATTAACAAGTCAGGTTTTGACTTATTTCTGGAAATCATATTTTGGATACAATGGGACAGCAGAGATCTACTAATCTAGATATGAGTTAGAGAAAAGCTATTCCTGCAGGACTAATTTTAGGGCTTCCTCTACGCCTGGCAACCAAACACAGATCCTCAAGGACCGAAGCTCCTCTTTCTAGTGACCATCTTCCTAAAATGAGCCTGTTTTATTTCCAAGGGGACTGACCCTAGGGAAGACAGATGGGTACTTCATAAGTTGTAATAGTTGAGTAACTACTGTTCCCCAGATTTTCGTGGAAGTGACTGATTCCAGTTCTACTACTATGTAGCTGGATCAAGTTTGTTTTCTCATTGATTTGAAAAAGGGGTTCCACCTCCCCTTTTCTAAGGCTCCAGATACGTTAGTTATGTAACTAACGTAAGAGCAAGAGCTGAGTATCAACTGGAAACTGAGTGGGTCATTTTTTTCTACTAGCATAATTTGTAATTCTACCATAGAGTGCAGTAAGAGAAAGTACTCCTAGGAAAAGTATTATTAAGGACAATTAATATTTCTCCCTCAGTTCACTTCTACTCCTAAACATCTGAGAGTTCAAGTTCTGATGTGATTTCTTAAAATTAAAAAAATTTTTTCTTGAACACCAAGCCACCTAATCCTTAGATTAGCTCTTGTTACACTGCACAGATGGCTACATAAAATGGTCTCTCTCCATTCTTATATTCTTAAAAAAAAAAAAAAAAAATCCCTTATTTGTTTGGTACTTTGTAATATACAAGTCTTCACATATATCTCATGTAACCTTCACAGAAAGCAAATATTTTCATCACTTAACATGAGAATACTGATCCTTGTCCCAGGTGATATTACTGGTAATGGGGAGTTTCAGAAATAGAACTTGGGACCTTTGAGCCCAGTATTCTTTTTTTCCATATACCAAGCCACCCTTAAGTATAAAAGATTTTGATCCAAAGCATTTCTATTTGTTCAGAAAAAAAAATTTTTTTAAATCTACTACAAAAGTTCACAAAAGATAAAATTACTCGCCATCAAAGCCTTACTGGTGGTACACTGATTTCCGGAGTCACAGAGTCGGGTCTCAGCATGTTCAGCACCACGTGGGTGTGTTCCACACCTACACAATCACTGCCCCACAGCTTTCCAACCAAATCAAGTGCATTACAAGAGAAGCAGGATAATACATTACCACAGACCTGAATAAACGACCTCACAAAGTGAAACAGACTTTTCTGAAAGCTTACCTGAGTGCAAGCTGATTCCATCCTCTGACTGGGAACTGGTAATGGAATATTAAGAAGCCAAAACTGAGATTCCTGCTATGAAACTAACAACACAAAATACTGTAATTTTAGAAAAGTTTGTAAAAGATTGCTGATTGGCTATGTTCAAACTATCAGTGGCTGGAAGCTACATACTGAAAACTTAAATACCAGAAATCCATTTGAACTTTAAGAAGTTTGGGGACTGTGAACATGGCAGGCAGAAAGAGAATCTGTACATCTAAATTCCAAGAAAAGGTCTGAGAGCCCTGTCCTATTGAGAAAAGCATTACAATGTGATGACTATTCAAAGTCTTCCAGTTGGCATTCTGGTTAGGATTGTAGGATCTTTCTCTAAAACGTGTTTCTTATACGTGAAAAGGATTTAAAAATTATAATATATTAAGTGCAAGCAAATTATTACCTTCTTAAGGCATTAAAATTGATTAGTTAAAAGAATGTTAATTGTAATCCTCTACTTCAAAAGAAATAATGAACATGGCTGTTCTTTTCTTCTTGCCTTTGGGGTAACTCTTCTATTCTTTGGTAGCACTAGAGGCCCCCAGAACCTGTAAACCAGATCTCTAAGTAAATAATTTCCTAGCATTTTTTAATGAATCAAAAATAAGATTGCCACTGGGACTTCCCTGGCAGTCCAGTGGTTATGACTCCATGCCTCCAATGCACGGGGCGTGGGTTCGATCCCTGTCGGGGAACTAAGACCCCAAATGCCTTGTAACCAAAAAAAAAAAGAGAGAGATTCCCAGGTATTTTTCCCAAACTTGTAAGGTCCCTAGTTGCCTAGTAATCAGCAAGATAATAGCAGGAAAGCAAGAACTCGTTTCTTGCCTCTATCTTGGGGCGGGGTGTGTGTGGGGGGAAATCTCAATGGGAATCCCATCACTAAAGCATCAAATGAGGCAAAGCCGATGGCTTTTTACCTAGACTTATGCCCAAGATTCAGACATAATACCACCACCTGGGGCGCTATGTCATGTTTGAAACAGCTTGGTTCTCACAGCCACTGAGCAGCTGAAGCTATAATCAGAGCTCCATTCTCTCCAATGTACTTAATTGTACACCATTTTCTAATTATAAAATATCACAATGCCAATGTTGAAATACCAGGATTGTGGGAAAGACATTTAAAAAGCATTGTCCGACAAAATGGAAAGATGAAAAATTGTACACTTCACAGATTTTCATTCACTCATTCAAGCACCTTCCTTTCCATGTGGTTCAAGTGGTAGAGGTTACAGTCTATCAGTACTAGCACAGAACAGAATGAATCAACGCTCTTACAATATTGAAAGACAAGGACCATCCCTAACACTACTTTCCTTTAGTTCCTCCTCCGAAATTTTAAGTCATCCATTCCTTCAATATGCAATATCTCAGCATCATTGCAACAATATTTTATATCTAGAGATTTTCTAAACTTTGTAGGGAACTGGATCAATAAACCAGAAGATGGCTTCTACCAATGAATTTTAATTTTTTTGGCTTAAATGATACCAAACAATGGTTATTTCTGAGGTTTACTGCAAGTTAATTATTGTCTGCAAAACTAAGTATTCTTCCTCTACACAAACGAGGGTAACCAATAATCTTTAACTTCTCATTCAAAAAGAAAACAACCAAACAATAAACACAAAACAAGAAATTAGCTAGAAAGCTATGGCTTGTTTCCCACTCAGAAAAAAACTATAACCGGTAACAAATACGGTACAATTTCTGTAAGTGGATATTTTTTTAAATTATAAGGTTTTCATTTCTAAAAGAGTGAAGAGCTGCAACACTTTTCTAGTCAGCTTAATCTGTCAGAAGATTTCATATCAATATTGACAGCCTCAGTACTTTCTTTTTTGCTATTACATAGTCAACTTTTAAAAGGCAATTCCTCACATTAAATTCACGTGTTCTTAAAAATGTAGACTAAAGTTAAATGGGCAAAGATAAAGGTCCACACTGCATTTTTGGGGAGGGGAGGGAAAGTTGTTTCCAAAAAGCAAAAACTCTTAGGTGAGAAGTATTTTACAAACACTTACCAATTTTATTCTTTCACAATTGGATACATCAACTTGAATCCCATGAGCAGCTGGATTTGCCACATCTCGTGATTTCCAACCTTAATCATAATTATGTTTTCTCTTTTCCTAGTCATTTATATAAATGGTGGGCAAGAATGCAATAACTATTTTAGTGATTACATGAATTCTATACTAAGACAGTGTGACCCTGCTAAATTGAATTTTTGACTCACAGACATTACCACCATGAGATAACTTATTTATTTGCCTGCTGATATTAAAAAAAATCTTTGGTATATAATAGGCAATTATGAGGTGTCAACTTATGAAAACTGAATATATAAAAATAGAGAACTGCCTGAAGTAATTACAATCAATAATTTTAGAGCTGGAAGGAAATTTAGAAATCATCTAATCCTAACTTAATTCCTAGATAATAAAGAAGTCAGATGGAAAGACTTGGTTGGCTAAAATCACACTTACCATGAGTGCCAGAGCTAGAATTAGAATTTGGGTCTAATATTCCAGGTCAATTATTCCTCACACTATACAATACTCATAGTTAAGAATAAATTACTTAAAAATTCATTTCCCAACAGATCTTTGTTAGTTTAAGAAAATCAAACCAAACAAAAATGTTCAAAATCTGGCATCTACTCTTCCTTCCTAGTTCATGTTGTTGAATAAATGACAGTTAAACTTTGGAAAGACAAAAGGTCAGGATCAAGGAAATGGACAATTTAAAGTGGATAAATTCAGTATCTGAGCATAATCCTTTTCTCTAGTCCTGAAACAGGTTGACTGTAACACAAATTCTTAGATATCTGCCACTTACCTTTCAGGCTTATAAGATAGGGTTGTAGTAACAGATCTCAAGATGTGGAGTTGATTCAATGACAAAATTCATTTGAGCACTTTCCTTCATGGCTACTGCAACCACAAAATCAATTTCTCTCAAAGGAGGTTTCAGTCTCAGAGGGCTCACATATAATCTCAATCAGTGAAAATAATAGGCAGCTTTCTGTTTATTCTTTAAATTATCTTAGATGGAAAGAAAAAAGGGATTAAAACAAAAATTAACCTAGGAAAAATTTTGTCACTGACATCAATTATCTAGACATCAGCTCATAATGCACTGGGAGATCTACAGTATACTATATGGTATATTTAAGGCACAAAGCTTTATGAGGTTTGAGGTGGCTGCTTACAACAGGAGCTTAAAGAAAGAGATGAAAAAAAGATACTTTATAAAAGCAGCAGAATTTAATAAAATTTTAATTGCAAGGAGTAAATCAAAATGAAAATTTGAAAAGTTAAAGCATATTTGTGTTTATTTATAGATTGTTATCACATGAATTATAAAGAAAAAAAGAATATCAGAATGGAACTGGATAGATGTATTCATGCTATGGCTAAGAATAAACAATGTTCCTACATATTATGGTTAGTGAGAACATTATCAGTATAACAGGGAATTGTGATTATTTAAAAATATGTAGAACTTACTTAATCTGTGCTTTAGAAATAACTGTATATAGTGTTATAAGCTGAAAAGACTTCAAAAGAATACCAAATATACACCTGTGTATAAGAATTCAGAAAAGGCTGCATTCTGTAAAGTCAATCAGCTGCATTAAAAATGACACAAATCCAAAACAAGATGCATGTTATATAAAAAAGGACTTTGTAAGATTTGCTTGCTGCATTAAATCCACAGTTTAATCCACGAAATTTCCTTTTAATTATCATTTAGACAGAAGCATGCAAATAGTTCTAGGATCTACTTAAGAGTCTTCCCCAAATCCACTACAGCTACATATTCCCTTTTCAGGAGCTAAGCAGGTATTCGGGCAGCTGCTTCCTCCTCTGCATCCGCTCGGTTTGCGTTAATTTCTGCAAGTGTTCGGCCAAACCGTGCCCATTCATCATTTCGGGGGACAGCAATCTGCTGTTAAAAGAAATACAATGTTTTATGTACACTGAAATAAAAGATCATCTTACCTACTATTATTCAGTGTTTTCAAATACTTTTCCCATTAAAAAGTAATAATTGACCTGAATGGCCTTTCCATAATTACAGAGACTATACCAATGATTTATAACATTTCAAAACAAAAGATAGTGTTTGGGAAGTGTGTTTTGACAGCCTCAGAAACGACTTTGCTATTATCATCATCCGTGCAAGAGAGAATGACAATGATGCTCTGTAAATATAACTCCTATGCACTATCTCATGGATTTTGCTGGTGGGCAGGAAGTCCTGAAAAATTTTTACTTCTTGCACCATTCCTAGTATAAATAATTTGTGAAGCATGGTTCATAAGATCTGGTTTCTTCTAAGTGTTTATTTTTGTTTGGAACCTAAGATAACCTTTCCTGATATCTTAATCCATCTTCATCAAAAGGTATGCTACTTCTTACCACTTTAGTGATGTACCAATAGCAAAAGGGGAAAGGAGGCTTGTGATGCTTTTGCCTCACTAAAGCAGTCCAATAACCAAAAATTTTTGACAGCTGTCATTATAATATTTGAGGAATCTGGCATGCCACATTAGGGCACAAAACATTCAGTGTGGCAAAAGGATATGCCTGCTTCTAAATCTACCGTATGACTTGAGACTAGATTGGACAGTGATAACCAATATGGTAGCTACCAGACAAATGTGACTATTTACATTTAACTTACTTAAAATTAAATAAAATAAAAAATTCAGTTCTTCAGTTGTTCTAGCCACATCTTAAGTGCTCAATAGCCAAATGTGGCCAGTGGCTACCACGTTGGATAGTGCAGATACAGAGTAGTTCCATCTGTGCAGACAGTTCAACTGGCTGTTCTAAATGATTCACTCTACCTCCCTCCAGATCTAATTGCTAGAGGCTGTGGGGTTTCCAGAGAGAATGGGGAATCATAAGGCATAGCAAAAGAAAGAGTGAATAAGGTGCTAGCCAGCACTAAAACATGAGGAAATCACTCCTGAGCATCGTGTACAGTCAACCCAAACAGTAAAGATGAGAGAGCTGCAAGTCATCCTGTTGGGTTCAATAATAATGGATTTGCAACAAGGCTCAAGGAGTCAAGACTGACATTTCACAGTCATCAGATAACTCTTAAAAGATACTACTTTTGATTTCCACTACTTGGCCCAAAGAAATCTATGAATACAGAAAAATAAAATCTTAATAACAATTCTGTAAAGCCCCAAAATCCAACTATAACTCTGAATTTCTTCTGCCTGAAGAATTTCTAATTTCCAGCAATGCATGCTTGAAGTACTTCCAACATATGATACTACCCTCAAAATCTGCTGCATGGGGACACAGGACATTCAGTTTAGAAAGAAAATTAATCTCAAGAGTTGCTTCTATAGTGAAAAGTAAGTTTTATCGATTCATGAACTTCAAAGACTAGTTTTAGCCACAAAGATACTGCCACTACAATGCGGTGAAAGCTAAACAGATGTGTCAAAATTATAGGCAGTGAGCCTCATACCTCTCCCACATCATATATAACAATCTGTCCTTCAGAATCACCCACGGCAATCTCTCTTCCAGAATGGGTCCATCTTACACGATTAAGAGCAGGATTACCCTCCACAGAAATGCTGGCAGTTGGCACCTAAAGTCATTTAAAATATAGTGCAGTGTTAAAAGTTTCATCAGGATTTCTATAAACATGTAAAACTAATTCTTCTTTCCTCCAATCTGGCTACATTTTTAAAAACAAAGATGAAAATAAAGAATTTTCCCGACTTTCTTCCTGTTCAGTGACACATTCTGAAGGACATTATAGTCAATCCTTGAAAATGGTTTGGGAAAATAACTTAAGTCCTTATATAAGAAATTTTCACATGACTGGATACATCATTTTGAAAGATCTTCTCTTTAATAAAGGATTCTTTGTTGTTTTAAACTTCTTTAAGAAGTCAAGCCATTTGAAAACAGATGGCCAAAACCTCACTTAAAGAAACATCTCAAAAGCCCTCATAAACACATTACAGTTCAATTTTAGAGGACAGGAATTACTTTTGTAGCTTGCATCTCTGTTAGCTAAAACCTGTGATTTGATCCACAGTTGCCAGAAACAGTTCATACTAAAGATGGAGTATGGGTCTTTCCAAAGCCCCTGTTCCCATGAACTGTCTGGAGCAGGGCAGGATGATGTCACCAACACAGTGGCACCATTCCCTGGAATCTGACTGTACCCTCTGCTGTGCTAAGGAAAAAGAAATTATTTGCCATGCATGGAGCAAACCTTCAATGTTTGACTCAGAACAGTATCGCAATAATTTTTAAATTTTTGAAATCTGATTAAAAATAATCCTACTATTTGACACGAGTCATCCTCAAATGATTAATTTAAACTTCTAGAGTGCCAAAATTGTTCTAAGAGAAAAATTATAACTTAGATATTTTCTCTGAGTTAGCAAATTACAGAAAAGATCCAAATTTTACTGTGACCACAAATGTCTAACACAAAAATCCAAATTAAGAAAAAAAATTGGTCTCATTCGAAGTAACTAGAAATGTATAATCAAGTCCAGTCATCTAGCCAGTCAATACCTTTCCCTAGCAGTATCTTAATGTTCCTCTTCAAACTACTACAGCACGAGTTAGCACAGTGTTAAAATTCTTACATTTCCAGTATATAATTTCCTTGTCCTGTATAACCAACTAATTTACTTCAAGGGATTTTGGACACTTGCCACTAGAAATATGAAGAGATGTGGGAAAGAGTGGGCTGTGGGGGAAGGCACCAAGAGACTTTCTCCTCAAAAACTTTTATTGGCAGAACTGCTAACATTACTTCTTACCACCACACAGCAGTACAGAACTCTAAGAACATTTCAAGCCTCTCCACATTGGTAAAAATAAACCTGGTTAAACATAAATAATAGCTGCAGTTAAATTTCATTCCTAATAACTCATTTTAGTATAGCAGTTAGGAAATTTGATGATTTCTATATTAATTTTATACTAACAGTAACACTGTTTTCAGTGTTTCATGGAACAAGTCATCAAAATACGTTTTGCTTCATTCAAATAAGTCAGCCTAAGACTAATATTTATGGATAATATACAATTCTATCAAGGCTAAGAGAAAATTTAGAAATTCAGAATTAAGGCTAACATATGTCAACAATCTGAAACTATCTGCTTTCTAGCCTATGAATCAAAAATATCCCAGTTGCCTTATGAATGAGACTTTGTCAGGACATTAGAGACAGGATAGTGCTTTTTAGAAGTAAAAGGAAATGCCCCAGTCCTCTTGGCAACAATATTTCTCCCTTCAGTTCTGCACAGCATGGTGTTTATTATTTAGGGTACAAAGCTTATTTGGTTTCTTTGTGATGAAGCTACAATCAGAGTCCTTTTACATTTCTTGGGATAAAAGGAATTTCACAAATTATTCAATAAATCTCCAATTTTCTATTTTTCAGTGCAATTTTTGTTATTTTCCTGCTCACCTCTGTGTCATTATTGAGATTCCACAAATCCAGCCTACCCATGCCATCCACACAGGCAAACAGGGCTGGGTGGGTGGGTGACCACATAACATCATAAACATAGTCTGAATTATCTTCAAATGAGTACAAAGGCTTGTTATTCTGAAAGGGAAAAGTTGATTTTTAGCACAGTCAAAATATGACATACATTCAACAGGTATGATAACATTTTATGATACTTAACTCAGCCTAGAAAAAGTTCCTATAATTTGTTTCACTAAAGAATTACCTGGAGTTATGAACTAAGAATCAATGACTGGGGTTCCCTGGTGGCGCAGTGGTTAAAAATCTGCCTGCTAATGCAGGGGACATGGGTTCAATCACTGGCCCGGGAAGATCCCACATGCTGCGAAGCAGCTAAGCCCATGTGCCACAACTACTAAGCCTGTGCTCTAGAGCCTGCGAGCCACAACTACTGAAGCCCATGCGCCTAGAGCCCATGCTCTGTAACAAGAGAAGCCACCGCAATGAGAAGCCCGCGCACCGCAACGAAGAGGAGCCCCCGCTCACTGCAACTAGAGAAAGACTGCACGCAGCAACAAAGACCCAACACAGCCAAAAATAAATAAATTAAATAAATTAATTAAAAAACAAAATCAATGACTGGATTGCATTTTCTGTTTAACTTGTAGACACCATACTATTTAAAAAAAGGAACAGAATGTGCTTTAAAAACATTTCAATGAGAGGATTCTGGAAAGATGGGAGCAATGGCAGTGTACTTTTTGAATCTCCTCTAAATCTCCCCATAAACTCAGACAAAGCAATGAGGATAGCAAAACCAAAGATTCACAGACAACATCTACAACAAAATCAGGAGACAAAGCTCCAAATGTAAGCAGGTAGAAACAAACCTTGGACTACTATGAGATCTGCATAGTAAATCTGTGCGGGAAGAAGTATGGGAAGGCACGAGGGCTTCTGACAGCTGGAGAATAGAACAGAAGAGCCTCACAGTCCACAGCGGGTGCTCACTGGACAGTGTGGGGGTCAGTCTGAGAGCAGGAGCAGAGACTGGGAGGGAGTTCAACAGAATTCGATTTATAAATAATTGCAGGCAGACTCCAGTGTAGTATAAGTAAGGTCTAATGATGCAGTCTGAGCCTGATAAACTTGCAAAATTAACAAATCAAAGCTCCCTTTTCAAGACCATCTCACCAAAAAGAAACTGCCAGGAATGGAATCCAAGTTGTGGAATACAGCACAATAGGGACAAAGCAAAGAGAAGGTTCAGATAAAGGTGGTGGAGAGGAACGGAAAAAGGTACATTTCAGAAAGTACAAGATAGAGGGATATATACCCACTTTGCAAAAAACCCAGAAGAGCTTTAACCTAGACTATGAAACCAGAAAAGCTAACCTTGCCATTCCCTTCCTCTTAAATGTAGAGAAAAACTCATTTCACTACTAGACAATAACCAACAAAAAAAGGATCTCACTCAAATCTTACACAAAGTTATTGTGGCAGATCTTTAATAAGTGTGTCATGACAACTAATGGGAAAAGAATAGCCTTTCAACAAATGATGCTCGGACAACTGGATATGCACATGCAAAAGAACGAAGTTGGACCCCTCCTTCCTCACATCATATACAGAAATTAACTCAAATATATCTTAGATCTAAATATAAGAGGTAAAACTATAAAACTTAGGAGAAAGCATAGGAGTAAATCATTGTGACTTTGGACTTGATAATGATTTCTTAGATAACAAAAGCACAAATGACAAAAAAAAGGATAAATTGGGCTAAATCAAAATTAAATACCATTATGCTTCAAATAATACCCTCAAGAAAGTGAAAAGACAACCTATACAATAGGCAAAAATATTTGGAAATAATATACCTGATAAGTGGGACTTGTATCTAGAACTCTTACAACATTTTAATAAAAAGGCAAATAACCCAATTAAAACTTGGGCAAAGTTTTAATAGATATTCCTCCAAAGAAGATCTACAAATACAAATAAGCACTTGAAAAGATGCCCAACATCATTCTCCATCAGGGGAATGAAAATCAAAACCACAATGGGATATCATTTCATACCACAAGGATGGCTCTAATAAAACCCAAAAACCACTGAATTGTATACTATAAAATGGTGACTCTTATGGTATGTGAACTGTATCTCAATAACACTGTTATTTTAAAAAAGAAAGAAGAGATAAAGTGAATTTTTTAAAAAACTGATAGACAAAGAAGATTAACAAAGATATACTTATAATGGCAGGCCCTAAAAAAACCCAAAGCAATACTATAGAATACAAAAATCTTAATTTAACAGAACTCCCCTAAAAGAAAAGACAGCTTGAAACTTCATATTAAAGAAAATCCTGTGTATGTAGGACATTCAACCCTTAAAAAAAAAAAAAAAAAGATTTGATCATGCAGATTTTTAAAGACCAAGTCTTGAGTAAAGAAAAAAAAAAATCAGATTGTCATTATACTTTTTTTTTTTTTTTTTTTTTTTTTTTTTTGCGGTACGTGGGCCTCTCACTGTTGTGGCCTCTCCCGTTGCGGAGCACAGGCTCCGGACACGCAGGCTCAGCGGCCATGGCTCACGGGCCCAGCCGCTCCACGGCATGTGGGATCCTCCCGGACTGGGGCACGAACCCGTGTCCCCTGCATCGGCAGGCGGACTCTCAACCACTGCGCCACCAGGGAAGCCCTGTCATCATACTTTCTGACAATGCGTTTTGCCAGAGAACAATGGAGTAACATATTTAAAGTAATCAAAAAAAAAATGTAAACTGTGGATTTTACATACAGCCAAACTGACCTTCATAAACAGATAGGCTCTTCAGAATATGGGAATAATGCACCCACAAGCACCTCCTGAGGAACCTACTGCAGAATAAGCTTCAAACGACCAAAAAGAATGAAGAGATGTCAACATAAGGACTGGAGGACACCAAGTGATTCACGAGGGTAAGCTTCTCTTTACAGAATTATAAACATCTACAACTATACATGACAATATGAACAGTACCATAAGAATGCAAAACCCAGACTGTGAGAAACTAATAGGACAACCAACCTGGTTTCTTCAACAACAGCAGTAGCAAGAAAACAAGACAGGGTAGGAAACCCTACTTTAAGAGAGCGGCTCAAAAGATATGTCAATCGCAAATAAACGAACCTCATTTGGATCCTGCTTCAAACAAGTAAATAGTAAAAAAATGTTTTTAATGGAACGCTGGCTATTTGATGAAATTAAGGAATCACTATTCATTTTTGGGGGGTGTGACAATGGTATGGTAGTATTACAGGTTTTTTTTTTAATGACTATTTTTTAGAGATACATACTGCTTATTTATAGATTAAATGATATGTCTGCATTTAAAATAATCCAGGACTGGGGAGGGAATATAAGTGGGAATAGATCAAACAAGATTGGTCACGTGTTGATAATTTTAGAAGCTAGGTAATGAGTACAATGGTTTCGTTATATTCCTCTTTCTCCTTTTGAATCTATTGGGAATTTTCTATAATAAAAAGTTTAAAATTATATATTTAAAATTTTCACAGTAACTGTCAACTGCATGATTATCTTAATAGCCAAAAATGTCTGTTTGTAATTAAGAAAACAAAAATTTTAACAAAACTTATAAGTAAGCTAAAAACAGAAACTAAGAGGTTTTTTTTCCTTCTTAAGATCATTATTTTCCTATAACTCTCCTTGGCAACAATGCCAAGTGAAGTCTCCCTCTGAGGTAGTTTTCAACTTGGGATGAGTATCACAATCATCTGCAGAGTTTTTAAAAACTCCAGATGCAGGGCCCCACCCTCAATGTACTTCATCAGTCTCTTTGGTGTTGCTCCACTAGAGATTCTGATGCACAACAACGATTAAGAAACACTGTGCTAAGACCTGTAAATCCTGAGGCACTTGTATACTTCTTCAAGAAAATCCCAATTTTAGGCAATTTTATGGTCTCTCATCAAAGACTTAAAAGAGAAGTTGTTCACAGTCATGTACACATGCTCGACTCTATAAGAATCTGTATTGGTCTACAAGATTTTTTATATTAATGTTTTATTTTTAAAGAAGGGGTTATCAGAAAAATAGGCAGACTTAAACAGGCACTTCAAGAAATGGCCAATAAACACATGGAAAGGAGCTTAAGATAACCTCTTTAGTCTCAAGGTAATACAAATGAAAACCAAACTGCAATACAACTATACCCATCAGAGTAATTAAAATGAAAAAAAAGGCAGAAAATACCAAGTGTCAGCAAGGTTGTAAAGCAAGGAAAACTTTCATATGCCACTGGTGAATTATAAACTGGTAAAACTATTTTAGAAATTTGCTTGGCAGTATCAACTAAAGCAGAGTGCATGCGTACCTTATGGCCAAGTACTTCCCTCCTAAGTATATGCCCAACAGAAACGAGCGCTTGTGTCCATCAAAAGACACCTACAACTATGCTCATAGCAGCATTATCCGTAACAACCCCAAACTACAATCAACCCAAATACCATCAGCAGCAGAATGGACAAATTATGGTATATTTACATACGGGAATAGTATGTATCTGAGAGAATAAACAATCTATAACTACCTTCAACAATACGAAATGACTCTCACAAATATAATGTTGAACAAAAGAAGCCAGATATAAATAAGTACATATCATATGATTCCATTTTTTATAAAATATGAAAAATGTTATATACAAATTAGATTAAAACTTACATAAAAATTATATCTCAAGTGAAAAAGAAGATTGCTGAATATCTCAGGAAATTATTAAATAAAATATTTCATCTATTAGGTGGACTGTGATGCAGCCAGAGGCAAAAAGCAGGATGCATTATAACTGGGTAAAAGATTATATTAAAAATAAAAATACAATAAATGGCAACATGTTCCCAAATTTTAAATGTAATTAGAAACCTTTGTAATTTTTTTCAAGTTTAATTTAAAAAACACAGTCATCCAAGGATTAACAATTCTTCCCCCTCAAAGAGAAAGAAAGCACACATACAACACCAAAACTGTTTCATAATATATTAATTTTATATATGATACTGCAAATTAAAATCCCAAATGGATCATCTGAAGTACTTTTTAATAGTAATACTTTTTCTTAACTTGAAGAGAACTTCTGCGTAAATGGAAGAGAGGCAGCAGGAAAGAGCTGAAGAGGGGCGTAGGATATAAACTCTTATCTCAGGGCTACCAATAACTAGTTTTAAGGCTTTGGAGAAGTCACTTCATCATTCCAGGCCCCTATTTCCTTATTTACAAAACAAAGGTTATCAGTGGTTCTGAATCTTGACTATACATTGTAATCCCGCTAACCCTGGAGGGATTTTCAAAATTATGCTGTTGCCTGAGTCTCTTTAGATATTATGATTTAATCAGTCTGGGGTGCCAGGTGAGCACTAGAATTTTTTAAAATTGCCAAGGTGATTCTAATGTGACCAAAACTGAGAATTACTGAACTACATGATGTCTAAAGGTCACTGCAGCTCTAAAATTCTTATAAACAAAAGGTTTGCAAACATATTTTTCAAAAAAATGAATCAAAAGAATGTATCATTCTTTGAACAATAGATAGCATTTGAATAATCAAAGGTAACTCATTCTAGTACAGTGGTGAATAAATAAATAAACACTGTAAGATCAAGGGACAAACCATATTTTTTTCTGAGCTCTTTACAGTAATGGGTTAAATAGTGTCCCCCCCACTCCCAGCCCCCTGCCAAATTCAAGTCTATGTGGAACCTGTAAATGTGTCGATATTGGAAAAAGGGTCTTTGCAGATGTAATTAAGCTGAGGTTATACTGCTTAGAGTAGGCCCTAAATCTAGCACGACTGTTGTCTTAAAAGAAGAGAGAAATCTGGAGAGAGGCAAGTAGGAAAAGCTCCATGTGATGACAGAGGCAGAAACTGGAGTGATGCAGCTGGAAGCCAAAAAGCACAAGATTGTTGGCAACCACCAAAAACTAGAAAAGAGGCATGGAAAGAGGAACAGATTCTTCCTTAGAGCCTCCAAAAGTAACCAACCTTGCTAACACCTTGATTTCAGACTTCTAGCCTCTTGTGAGAGAATAAATTTCTGTTATTTTAAGTTACCCAGTTTGTGCCAATTTGTTACGGCAGCCCCAGGAAACTAATACAGTAATTCTGTATTTTTCTGGGAGTAACTGGGGAGTTCTAGACTAATAACCAAGAGTCCCTATAGTAAATCCATGAACGTAACAGTGAGGTGCTCTCCAGAGAAATGGGAAGTGAGTATGTCTTCACTTGGATCGGCACAGAAATAAACAGATTCTCATTAAAAAGAAACAATTCTAAGGGCGGAAATACCTTCCTATATAACCTGATGGAAGATACTAACTTTTTCAGAAGGAATGTGTCTATTAAAAGCAATGGAAATATACAGAAGCAGTCTTACAAGAAAAATGAAGACAGTGCCCAATTCAAGCACTGCTCAGGAGACAGCATCTCAGTCAATGGATCCTGAGGATTACCACCCATGGCAGGGTTATCTCTATGTGAAGATGAATGAATCACGCTGTCTTTGCTTGATGCCACTACACATTCAAATCAGAAATCTTCTTTTGTTCCAATTCCTTGCTAACCAAGCAACCTTCTGATTATAATTTGGCTTCCTGTGTGGGTTGTCTACAGGGAAACAATGAGCTGGTCAGGCGAGCATGAGTATTTAGGCCTTCTGGCAGTTGTTTCTCATTGTAAATTAATAAATTAACCTTCTCCAACGCATCAGTGTCTTAGAAGCCTGTGAGTTCTAGTCAGCACTCCGTAGCTAATCAAATCTAGTAGACTGACAAAACTGAGTTTCTGACTATGCAAAGGACAGGTTGGACACTGGCCAACAAGTTACTATGGTATTTTCTAAGAGTTAAAAAGGTTAAAGCTTTTCAAATAAGTGTTGAATCTGGAATATACTGTGCATACATTAAAACATTTTGCCCTCCAAATATAATTACTATATTTTGAGAGTAATCTGTAACAAGTATGGTTAAATGTGGTCGGAATATTAAGCTCATTTATCAGGTCTACCCCTAATCAAGTGCTTATGGAATCCTCAAGTTACCTTCAAGAAGCTTCTACTCCTCACATATTCTTGCTACCATTTTTCAGGACTTCCAAAGTGTTTCTGCTGTGAATTTTCAAATTTGGTATTTTAAAAAGTTAACAGTGTCCTTCAAATATATTAGAAGCAATGTCCTGGCTGGTTTAAATTAACCTTCACCAAAATGTGGAAAACGATCTTCATCTTCTTTACTAAAAATAACTGAGTTCAAAAAAGTAAACAATTTGATGATCCAGAACTCTGTCACTACATTAAAATTCCTGACTCTGCAAAAATTAGAAGCAGATGACAGAAGTAGATTACTTGAAACTAAATTTGAGGCAGTAACAAATTGAGATTTCTAGGGATTTTTTAGAGGACTTATAGAAAAGGAGAAAAAGAAAGAATCTTGTTTCACTATTGGGGCAGAGACAGATCTTAAAGGATACAAAGACACAGCAATATCTAACGATTCGTTCTCCCAGTTTATGGGGGCTCAATTCCTAGAGTCAGAAAACACTTAAAAAGTAAAGGCAAAGAAAAACATTTAAAGTCTGTAAAATTCATGAACGTGAAGATACTGGTGTAAAAAGCTTAAAATGGAACTGGAACAATGTTTTAAGAAGAGATTATTTTAAAACCTTGCCCATTATTCATTATCATTGTGTTGGAGAGCACAGAGGCTCTACCAAGTTTTCAGGGAAAAAATGAATACCAGCAACACAATTGACTATGAAGTATAAATCCAAGATCAAAACAATGACCTTGGGAGCCATAATATGGCCAAATAAAAAAAATACTCAGCAGACTGTTGCTGCTCCACCCTTCATAGAGTAGAACTATTTGTGTGAAGATAAGTCAGAATAAAAGGTAATTCTTCTGATAAAGTTCTACAGGGTACTTGCTATTCTATAGCAAGTACCTGTTCTGTGTTGTCCTATCCTTTGGCCACTAACATTGGAGAGGTATGTATGCATGGTGGGGGCGGGGAGTGGAGAGCCATGTATCACAGTTGAATGAATAAATGAGTTTTGTATATGAAGCTCACATAAGGAAGCAATGCCTAGCTCAATTAGCAAAGAAAGAGATATGCCTGGCTGTCATTCTTATTCAGTAGGCAGTTCTATGTTGAAATACAGCAAAATACAAGAACAAAAAATATCAACCACCAATCAACCAGCTGTGTAGTACCACAAAAGCAAGCATCAATCAGTCTGCTATCATAAATATAAGTTCTTTTCTTGCTTAGACAAGAAGTCTTCATTTTCCAGTCCTATTTGGTAATATATGTAAGAATGGAAGCCTCAAATTTAAAGATAAAAGAAGGATGGCAAACTGAAGCCCTGAGATATTAAAAATAATAAATCTACAAATAGATAAAAGATTCTTTTCAATTACTGAAAAAGGAAGCTGGCCAACAATCTAAGAAAGATGTAACATTTCCTGTGTCTCTATATAAAGGACTACTCAGGTGAAGGCATAACCAGAAATCTAGCCACTTACGTAGCTGCCTACAGCCTAGAGAGAGAGAGTTGGCTTCATCTTTCCAATTCTGCATCTTGCTTTGGTTTTACTAACTGGATTATGCGTTTCTTTGCTGGTGATTGTGAGAATCTTCTACCTCTACCTTTTGCCACTGTATAAATCTCATTCAAAAAAAAAAAAATTCAAGAACAATCCAGGGAAGAAAACAGATGATTGACAGTATATGCATTCAAACCGAGCGTCTGATCTCCATAAAGAGGAAAAGGAGGAACTGAATGAATATTGTTAAGTGCCTATCATGCTAGACACTGTGTTAAGCACTATTTAATATGTTTTTCCTTCATTAGACTTAAATGCTATTTTTATGCCTGCTAATTAATCCCAAACCTGAAAACGTTCAATTTTAAGAGAAAGTTTTCTAACTCACTAAGAAAGCATCAAGAAAGGACAAGAGTAAACAGTGAGTTCATCCCTGATTTCTGAGGCCAGCATTTGATAAATAAATGAGTTCCACTGTAATAGTGAAGAATATCTCTTAAGACCACTAGGTTTTCTCAAAGAAATTGAAGAATCAAATAAAGTTAGGATAAGGCAGACAGAAACATGAAAAAACACAGCTTAAAATTTAACTTAATTTAAATAGAATCTGATATTTCAAGTATGCAGCTTTGCCAGCAGCAATGTAATACTGCAGAAAAGCCAGACAGAAAAGTCAAGGCACTTTAATTTTTAAATGGAGTCAAATGAAACTACAAGGCCTATCACAGGAAGAAATGTTCCCTACCTGGATTTGCCTTGAGACTTTCAAGGAGGCATGGCAATGTCACATCTATCTGGAATTGCTGTAGGATCGGAAGCACTTTATAACATAAATGGTTTTTCAAAGCTTATTAAAACCCAAACAAACTATTTAAATTATGTATTGCAGAAAACAAAAATATATATGCATCATATATATTTACACAGAAGTATTTACACAATACTTTCTTAATGATTCCAGTTTATGATGTATAGTCTCACTGTATAAGACTTACTATACACCTCAGGTTTTATCTATCTTTTCTCCGGTTTCCATCAGCTCTGTGAGCCAATGCAGTTCTGAACAGCCTCTAAAAGCTCTTCAAAGAGCAAATGCACAGCTTTTGTGTTGGGCTACAGGGCAGCTACGTGAGTGCCATGTGAGATCCTCAGCGGCTTTTCCTCCAACTCAGTTCAGGGTAAGCAGTTCTGTGCTTGAAAAGCCTGAAGTGGTGGGAAGATTGGTCTTGGGTCATGTGTGGGATTACCACACTTGTCAGCATACTTTTAAGAAAACTTCAACATCTAGTTGTTCACTCATGTTCTGTGTAACTTATTAGGTTTGATCTATCAGTAAATCATTCTAAGCTATTAGGAGGCTTTTTGTCTTTCCCATGTAGTAATAGAGCACCACCTTGTGTCAGAAACCTGAGTACTTGACTAGACATCTGTTTTTAGATACCTTAGTTGTCCAAAGTTTTACTGTCCAGTCAAATGATGAAGTGACAAAAAGATGTGAGAAGTCCACTGCTCCAACAGCTGCATGACAATGAATGCCAGTAATTGGTCCTTGATGTCCCTCGAACATCTCACTGATTCCAGCTTTGCTGTTTCATTAAGAGTGAAAATAGGGAAATCTCTTGTAAGTAGAGCACTTATAAATATATTTTATCATGGGTTTATTTATTACACTTTGACATAATTTCAACAAACTTAACTCTGTGCTCGTAACACATAAGAATAATTATGTTGAGTGTTACCTATCCAGATTTGATAAGGCTACTAAAGTGGTTAAGTACATTTTGGAACCATAAACATCATGCTATTGATGACAGAAATCAAAAGTCCAATATCTGAGGTTCTGAGGTGGTGGGATAGAGACAAATGAATGCTACATGTAAGAGAGAGAATCTGGGCTACTTTTAAATCAAAAGCTTTGAAGTGAAGGTGATTTGTACTTGAGATGAAATCTGGACCCTCAATTTTTTTTTTAAAGGAAGCAATTGATAAGGTACAGCTAGACAATTTCAAAACAGGTTGAACAGCAGGAGACATACTAGTCAATTTAAAACGTGTATGTGACATTACTGTGTGATTATCAGGAGGACTGAACTAAGGCTCAAAGTCCAAATAAATCAAGATGGAAAAACAGCTGAAAATCTTATTTACAACTTTAAAGGTCAGTATGTGGCATGTGCATTTTGTATTTGTAATTGCTGAATGCTACTTCCTACCACTAACTTTTGTGAGCATGTCCACACGTACAAAAATCACAACACACCACAACCCTCAAAATCCAGAACACATCATGATCCAAATTAACCTTTTATTTTAAAAAAGTATTTAAGTTTTAATTTTATATACCTGAATTTAAATAATTTGTCACAAATAACGAGTGGCTCTAGGACAGATTTCTACTTGAATAAGAGGCAATTTGTTTTAATACGATTATTCAAGAGAGAATTTTAAATAATTGTAAATTCCAGTTTAGATTTACCTGCCATGGCGGCATGCTGTGTACACAGAACCTTCTTCACTCCCAACAACGAAGTTGTTGACATCTCCAACAGGGAAGGACATAGATGTCACAGCGACTGCCTTTGACTGTTTATGAACCAATTCCATGCTATCCTACACAGAAAAAATTGAGTAAATTATTTTGTAAACTTATAATTTTTAATTTTTTAAAGAAAATTTTCTAGTCTTAATTAGTTTGTAAACAATTATTTTACTATACTTATATAAATTTAGTTTGATTAAATGAAGCAGGTTTGAAAATGAAGTATATACACCACAAATTACATTTATACATGTTTAGATTTATAAACTATTACTATAATACTATTATAAAACATTTATGAAAAACATAAGCTAGGGTTTACATAGACTTAAAAAAATACCAATATTTGCCTCAAAATTTCAGAGCTTTCCAAGTTTAACCTACCTGTGGATGGGAAAGCATGTCCAGACTCCATGAACAAATTTTTCCATCAGTAGAGATACTAATCAGATTGTGAGCGTTCTGTGTCCCAACAACATTTACACAATATACAGGATGCTAAAAAAAGAGATATTAAAGTTTTCTGGGATTATTTTACCAAAAAAAAATGAAATAATTTTTACTGTATAATCACAGGTATTCTGTTTCATATCCAGTCTCATATCTTGATGGCAATTTTAATGTGAAATTCGATGCTATTCCGTAGGTTAGCAAAACATTATCTCAGAAGAGAGATAAGTTTCTAATAAAATAGATTTCCAAAAATACAAAGAAAAAAAAAAGCCTTCAGTTTTGGTTGCTAAATGATGAGAAATTCACACATCAAAGGAAACACATTTTGAGACTACTCTGATGGACACTACTAAGTATTTAATGGTGAAAGAAGACAGAAATCTAATGGAAATAACCCCTTTACTTACTGTGTGTGCTGCAGCTGACAGTGGAGTTCTTTGCACTGGAGTTCTTTTATTGCTACGGTTATCCCACAGCACAATCTGGCCTGAATATGTACCACCAACAACCAGATTTGGATGAAATTTTGCAAATGTAGCAGACATAACGGCTGACTGCAAATAGCAAGATTTTTATATTTAAGGTTCAAATGGAAGAAGCGTGACAAGTTATAAAAATAAATCTATATCCAAAACATTTTCCCCTTTATTGTAAAGTATCAGAGATTATAAAAAACCAGTAAATAAATATACTTTAAAATTTCATTTTGCTTTAGAACATAAGATACAGCTTTAGAATAGTTTTGCTTAAAAGTCAAATGTAATGATTGTTTACAGAAATGTTTAAGAAATTTATCGAAGAAAGCAAAAATTATTTAATTTGATTACATCATTAAATCAGAAGATAACTGGCTCTACTTTAGCTTCTGACAGTAATCTGACAACAGAGTATATGCTAGTTTTGATTCAGTTAAGTGTTTTTGCAGAATTATGATATTATTAAAAGATTATAACTTATGCAACCAGAAAGGCTTGCAAATTCTAACCTCCCACTAAATCCACTTTAAAAATCTGCATCTGTTTCCTACTTCAAACATATGTTTCTACTTAAAACTATCTAGTTCCAACTCCTCAGGCCATGTATAAGTAATTCAGTGGGCCAACCATCTAATTGTATATTCAGCAAATAAGTTCCTGAGAAACTCCCTGTAGAAAAGACATTTTATAAAAGATTCCTTTTATACAATCAATCACAATAACAGAAAATCACAACTGCAAAGGACTTTAGGTGTGATTAAACATAAGAGATGTCAGAAAAGCTAGAAAACGCAGATCATGTTGAACTGAGAAGTCTTCAGTTTTTCGTTAACATCTGTTTGCAAATATGGGGTGGTTTAGTAAATGCCAATCCAATGAAATCATTATGTTGACAAGAAAAGAAGAAAGGCACTTGTCTAAATTCATTAGTGAATTCTTAAACTTGGGAAAGACTGCTAAAAGACCATCTTACCTGGCAGTGAAACACATACTCTGGAGTAGTTTTTTTGTATTTCATATTCCATACAAGGGCCACACCATCAGGCTCATGAGGAGCATCTTCGTTGTTATTATAGGAAGCCACAAGTAACTCTGGATACTGCTCGCAAGAATCAAGTGGGAAAAAAACGCTATGCATAATGAGAACTGTTTTACATTCCTAGTTACTCAACTGTTATTATTAAATTATTCTGAAAATACAAATTCCTAACACTTCACCAAGAAATATATCTCTAGAGTTATGCTTGCTGGAACATTAGTAAAACTTTAAATTAGTTTAGTTATTTTAAATGTTTTAATGTTAAAATATTTTATTAAAATATGTGTTGCAATTCTATCCAAAGGAGATTTGGTGAGCAATTAAAATTAGTAAAACTGGGCTGTGGCATAAATAAACTCTTGATTTTTAAATACAGTGTTTCCAATCCTTTCTTCCTAAGTACATAAGACAACCATAACCTTAGAACCATCATCCATTGTAATTTTCAATAATATACATTGATTTAATTACACAAAGTTTCCACAATTAAAACTACCTGCTTACTGGAATTAAAAAATGAGTTAATAGCAACCAATTATGTTATAATTTACCTGAGATGACCAATCCAAACAACTAACAACCCGATGCTTTGACCAACGTTCGTCAAAAAATTGTCGATTTAATGACAGTTTAGCACCTGCTTGAATCTCTCTACAGAAAAAGACGAAAAAAAAAAACCCAACAACTGTGTTATAACTTCCCACTCTTAATCTTAAAGTAATTCAACATTGCTGAACCCATAATTTTAGCAATTAAACATTACCCTTCTTTGTCTTCCAAATCTCTTCCACTGTAGTCAAAGAAGATGTTAATCTGCTCAGAAAGAGCTCTTTCTACAATTCTTGTAGAATGGTCGAAGAAACTTAAAAATTCCTCAGAGTGCAAGATTTGCTGCTTTTCTTCTTCAGTCAGCTCGTGCGGGGGGGCTGTGAGACAAACGTTTTTCTGAAGTCGGATTTATGCCACTCAAATCATGTCACCTCACTATCACAATTTGCGTCAATGAATGCCACTCATTCTTTTCCAAGCAGATTCACCTCTTTGATTTAAAGCATTTTAGTCTACTTTAATATATAAATAATAAAAGCAGTCTTAACAGAAATCAACAAAATTTTTTAAATTATTTTTTTTAAAGTTGAATTCTTTAAGATACCTTTACTATCACTT
Organism: Grampus griseus; assembly: GCF_964374135.1. NCBI lineage: Eukaryota > Metazoa > Chordata > Mammalia > Artiodactyla > Delphinidae > Grampus > Grampus griseus. The sequence goes on from NC_139001.1 coordinate 60,548,308, forward strand.
TCTTCATCTTTCTTTAAAGTTTTCTCTTCCTCAGGTTCAATAGGTGGTTTAGGAGTCACTACGTCATCTTCTTCCTCTTCATCTGAAAAAACAGAATAACACAAAAATTATTTTCATGAAAATAACTGCTAACTCTTGAGGTAATTATTTCAGAAAGTATCACAACTCTTTAGATAAAAGCAAAAGAGTACAAATAATATAAATTTTATCAATACAATTTTAAAAAAAGAATTAAGTGGAACTTCTTGGTTTTTATACATACCTATGTGGTAACTCAGCAATAGTCATATCAAATTCTGTACCAACATAAACTGAAATAAGATATATAAGCAACTAGGATGAGTCCCTCGTGGAAATCTCTAAAAGCTTGCAAGCATTTATCATTCCAGACAGAACAACATGCAACTCCTACATAGTTTTATGTAGCATGCTGACACATTAATGCTGTAAAATGAAGAAAATCAAATGTCTAAAATAGCCTACAGAGCTGGCTGCTTACTTGTGATCTGAAACCATCAGTGTCTAATGGGTCTTCATATGGCATAAAGACGGCTTACATTAACTCTCAGGTTGCTATTTGAGAGGCAGATTTTAAAGATAATAGCTATGAGACCACATTTTCTATTCTGTCATTTTAAATGCAAGTCTCATTATCTACTGTTACATGATGTGGCAATAAGCACTTAACATAATGTTTTCTTAACTTGAATAAAAATACATATTGAGATAATATACAATGTTTATAAGACTTTTAAAAATTATTAAATCTCCCCTTATACCCCCAAACCAGGAAATAACTTTAAATTACTTATTTTAAAATGTTCTAGAACATACAACTCTGCCTACCTTCTCTTTCACTACATACTGAGATGGATTTTTATTAAGCAAATGCTTATTTTTATTGCCTAAACAGATGTGTCATTTGTCTATGAGGGAATGGCAGCAGGCGTCTGCAGCAAAGCGCATCTCAAGTAATAAGAGCCCATTCAGTAAGGGGACTTTACTTGTTAGTTATAGTCATTTCCCCGACCTATGTTCAAAATTATCTAAAACACGCATACATACGACATACACAAAAGAATAGTCAAGGATGGGAACCAGCTGCCAAGTCATGGTCCCAGCAGCCAGGCCAGCTGACTAGATAGCAACAACCAGATGGCACTGCTGGGATTGTGTCTTTCTGCTACAAGGTGGCAATGGGATGGCATAACATTCTTCCGCTTGACTGCTTCCAATCCTGTCTCTCCCCAATGGCGAGCCTGTGCAATTACCCACACTCCAGGAGGCCTACAGATAAGCCTTTACCCTGCAAACAAAATGCAGCTTGTAGGCCACACCAGCTGCCAAACCACACACATAGTGTTAGGTTTGGAGAGCTATGAAAATCTTTCTAACTCTATAGTATAAGCAATAAAAATGTAACTGTACCTGTAGGAAAGAAAGCTTTAAATGACACTGTATACTGCACACAGTGATACAACCTCCAACTTAATCAAAATGATAATGACGTATGCCAATCCTACATTACTTGAAATTGAGCGATTTTTACGTTCTGACAAGTTTACAGAACTAGGATAAATGGCACGAATGATTTCAATATATGCTCATACTTTTGAACCAAATGGTGAAGGTTAAAATTTTTCCTTTCAAGGGCCTCAATCAGCCACAAAGGAAAACAGTAATCACTGTCTTTTCAGCCAGCCCAACCGCATTTGTCAGCCCTTTCTCCGTCAATGCAGCCAGAGCAATCAACCTGCCAAACATTCAGAATGGAAAAACAATCTGAAAATACAGGGTATAATGCACCTGCCAGTGAAAATGGCCATTTCAAGAAAAGCTAGTGATCTCAGTGACCCCGCTGAGGAGGCGGTGGTGCAAAGGGGAAAGAACACGTAAAAGAATTCTTAGTGATCGCCACTCTCTTGCACACTGACACTTCCTTACAAAGCATGCCAATTACAGCTTTTGTGCTACTTAAAAAAATGAAAGCTTTTTTTTGGGCAAAATAATCACATAGAAAAACAGAAAGACAGTACTTTTTAGACGAATTCTCATATACAACGGATTATTAATCTGAAAACAGTGTAACTGGTAACAATTCTTCTATACTGTACTGCTCCAACATTACAATGAAATTATACCATAAAGTCACTCGCCAGTGTAATGTAATAAAATAATTTAATTGTACTTAAGTTGACTTTTAGAATAACAGGATATTTACTTCAATTAAAAATTAAGTCTGGGGACTTCCCTGATGGTGCAGTGGTTAAGAATCCACCTGCCAAGGCAGGGGACACGGGTTCGAGCCCTGGTTCAGGAAGATCCCACATGCCGTGGAGCAACTAAGCCCGTGCACCACAACTACTGAGCCCGTGCGCCTAGAGCCCATACTCCGCAGCAAGAGAAGCCACCGCAATGAGAAGCCCATGCACCGCAACGAAGAGTAGCCCCGCTCACCGCAACTAGAGGAAGCCCGCGTGCAGCAACGAAGACCCAACACAGCCAAAAATAAATAAATTTATAAATTATCTATAAAAAAATTAAGTCTGAAAATATGTATTTTCTGCTAATACTGTCAGTTATCTTAATCAATTTTGTCGGCTAGTAGGGTTCACTGTATGTAAATCCTAAAATCAAAGATAGGGAATCTGAGTCGCCCTGGACAAGTCATTCTTAAGCACTGTGAATTATAAATTACAGCCTCCTATCCACATCATATTTCCCTCTCTCAACTTTGTTGCATTATACGGTTTCTAAGTACCATTTCCAATGACAGGTGTCAAATTCCTGTCATAATGCATATGGTCGGTACTTCAGTGCTAAGTGACCTCATAATCTATATATTTAACAGAAAAGATCGTTCTTACAGACACTTTTTTCCTTTTAAAATTTAAAATGTAGATGAAGTATGGTAAACAGTGATCTGTATCTGCCTACTTTATGGCATTTGCCATGCTAACTTGCCCATATAGATTACTTTAGTTGTGTTTGAATGAGTAATAATCTATTTAAATACTTGTTTTCAGGATTTTATTTTAGAATGAATGTACATAGCTCTCTTTCTAGATGAATTAAAAACTGATTAAAAACTATGATAAACCCAAGCTTCATAAAAATGACTAAGCTAAATAAAAATTCCAGGAACATTACAAAAATGATCTGTTCTTTAAAAGTACAAAACAGTATTTTTATTATAAAGCTGATTATCTATATATACCAAATATTTGGCAAAAAATGCCTAACATCAGTAACATCAGATTAGAGACTGTTCCTCTGAAACAAATACACTTCTCTTATTAAAAACTAATACAATTAGCTACTAAAAAACTATTAACATATAGTATTATGTTAATAATACTATATTATTAGACCAAAAATATAGTATTACAATTCTAAAGATTTTCTAGGCTAGTCCCTATTACATGATTATCTATATTTAAAACTAAAAAAGACTGCAACAATGCAGGAAGACTGAAAAATGGGACTGCCATGTCACATCAATTTATTGATGAATATTCATTGCAATATGCTAAGTGGTTAACTCCATGCTTTCTCTGACAGGGAATCTAAGGTTATAAACTGAGCAGTAAAGAATGCATAAAAGTAGCAGTTACTTTTAAAATGACAAATCTCTTGTCAATGAATGCTAAGACTAGGTTTAATGAACCATTGAATTTTTACTGAGTTAACATCAAAATTGTGATGTATTTTGGTGAGATGGAAAGAAAAGCAGTTTTGTAAATTAAGCTGCACCTAGAAATAACACCAAAGAATGAAATTCCAGTTGTTGGAATAATCTGTTACAGTGGAGTAGGTTAATCAAAGTTAAATCATCTGTGAAATGGGTGGCTTTTGTTAAGCTGAAGGAAGGAGTCTTCAGAGCAAGTTTTCTCATCTGTATATCACGCTACATTTAAGAGACATCTAAGAATAAGCCACAAAGCATGCTTTGAATTATTTTAAAATATTACAACATATTTAACAGGTAATATGAAAGATCCTAGAAAATCCTCACTAAACACTGATACTCTTTATTCTATCACTTCTCACAATTAATGCTCAGTATGAGGTCAAAAATAAATATCATCATCGGGGCATTAATGTTGTTTAGCAAATACATTTGTTGTCTATAAATTTATTAACTAGTTTCATCATACTGGTGTACTGTATTTTAAGATAGTTTAATATCTTATGAAGAATTTCTAATTTACAGAGTAGTCTGATTTCTCATGATACAAAGGAAGTTGCCACTGAGTTCCAAAACTCAGGAAATGTGTTGCATATAAAAACATAATTTACAAAACTTCAACTAATAACTTCACAAACAAAATGAGAATATTAGAGGGAAATGCTTCAATCATAAGTTGAAAAATACATGTTAGATATGAATGATTTTCCTTTAATATTTTGAAAATAACCCTTTCTTTTCTGGATCAACATCCTTTTGAATCACTTCATTTCGATCCATTTGTCCATAATTTCATCTTCTTATACCATACTCTTTAAAATCAATATTAAGAAAATCTTATATTAGGACAAAACTTCATGAATGTATCAATGGAATTCATTCCTTTTATTTTTTTAAACACCCAGAATCAGATGCAAGGTCACTTGGATTTCCTTAATAATTTAGATCTGCAACAAGGGAAAATTTTAATTGGGAAATATTTTGAATATAGATCTAATGCTAATTTGGAAGATAAATAAAAAGGGAGTAATACTTTAATCATACATAACATTTACTTTAACACAGAATTTGTCTCTCTACATTGTCTCTTTTTATGTAAAATTCAGATTTTATTTAGGCAGTATTGGCATCATTAACACAGATCCTGTTATCTGCGATCTCATAAATATTACATTTTTCTGAGGCCACAATTTCAGATATGCTGATTAAAGTCTTTCAGTCAAGGTTACGAATAAATGCTTCAATTTTCAATTATTTTTATATTCTCACAGATTCTCTGAGGTTTAAAACTAATTTATTACATGTGTTATTTATTCCAGGATTTTTTTTAAAAATCCATTTTAGACAAGGGTACTATTAAACCAGAAGGCCCACAGATTTAGTCTACTTGGGAAGTGTGGATTCCAGATGTTAAGATCATGCAATAAAAAAATTAAGAGCTATTTTACATATAACATTTTTCTACACATTATAAATGCTGATCAACACGTACCTGAGGAAGAATATCTGACTACTAAATCAACACCAAAAATAATTACAAAACTCCACAAAGATAAGAAAGTGGAATGATATGCGAAACATAGCACTTCACTGGAAATCAAAAACCAGGTTCTGGCTGTAGTCTGATATTCTCTTATATTGTGACCATAGGGTCATCAATGAACTTCCTGGGGTCTCAGTTTCCTCAGGTGTAAACAAGCTGATTAAACTTTGGAATTTCTTCCTCTTTAAAAATCTGTGTCTAAAAATTACAACAACAAAAAAATCCATACTGACGAGGTGAATAAGAAAAAAATAACGCCATTTTCAAAAGAGTTAAAAACTTTTAAAAGAGAAGAAAGTAACTTTTCCAGGAGTGTATCTGTGGGCACCACACTCCTGCCATGAGAAGTTCTTTTACCTGCCGAGAACAAAATTGACTGAGGTCACATGTTCCTTGTCAATTTCATTCACAGTAGGTGCTTTAAGACAGCAAAGCACCTCAGTTCAGAAATGGTACTACCAACTTACAGAGTAAACTTGAAAGAAGATGGCTAGAATAGGGAAAAAGGAAAAAAAGAAGAATAAAAATTGCTTTTTAAAAGAATAGATTCAGCCATTTTTAAAAAATGAAAAAAAAGAGTTAAGCCTAAAACCAATTTTTATCTTCAATTTGGTAACTCACGTTACTTCTGCACTAATTATACTGCCTACCCAAGTTCAATTTACTGTCTGTTACACTCAAACTGTGATTGCAGCAATTTTGTCTCATGGTGAGTTTTGGAATTTGTTACGTAATTCTTAAACGTGAGCCAACCAGGCTAAGTTTGAGAGGCACTGTATTAAACCAATGGATAAGTAGAAGTACAGTTATGCACAAAGTGTTTTCATTATAAAACCTTAAGTTCAGGTTTTTTTTTTCTTTCCCTCTTTCTAGAACCTCTACAAATTAGGAAAAGAAACAATGTAAGAGCCCTGGACATGAAAATAATTGTAATGATATAGAGAGGAAATGATTTCATTTTTATAAATAGTTCCAAAGGCTAAGGATGGCTCCATGGTATTGGGGTACATTTCGCATTCTCCTTCACTTACATACCTCAATCTGAAACTAAAAAAAACAAAGAAATAATCGAGTATATAGCATATACTCAATAAACTTGCAGAATCCATGAATTCTTGTTGCAAATGAATAAACGTGGACCTTTATAAAACTAACATCTAAGTCTAGTTCACACAGGAAAATTTCAAAGATAGTGGTGCTAATACAGACATACCCATTAGAAACTGGGCTCAGTTCACCCATCTTGCCACTTTCACCTTCTATCAGTGAGGATAAGAAAAATTCTATTTAACACCATAAAAGATCAAAGCTGTTTATTAATTACTCTTAGCCAATCACTATAAAATATTATCCTGATGCAAATTTATCGATAAATAAGTTAACTAAGCCATGCTATCTTTTAATGAAGTAATTTTCAAACTACAGGTCTAAGCCAATAAATTTAGTGTATTATGGTCAACACTGAAAAAAATGAAATATAGCAAGAGCAGAAAAGGTGTTATTTCATAAAACTTTTGTATCAGTTACAAGTTTCCCCCACTATTCAAAAGTAGAGCAATCCTATGAAACCTTTCTTTCTTAAGCTGAAGTGGTGTAAATAGAAGAAGTAATTACTTTAGACACATCCTGTTAACGGATGCACAAAATAAATACAGCACAGATGCTCAGAGACACAGTTCAAAGCTATGGCAGCTTTCTGCCGAGATGCTGTGTGTAGTTCCCAGGGAAGGAGCTCTCTGCTCTAGTGGACACCACCTCCCAATGTGGTGTAAAGTGAACTTGTGAAATTCAAGGGACAGCTGTACACATCTGTATCTATGTTTGTACTAGACTGTAATATAAATTGAATTTCTTACCATAGGTGACTATCATAAAAGCATGAAAGTGCTGCTTCAGTGGCAGCATGAGAGAAAGCATACCTTGGAATCAGTCAGACTTGGTTTAGAATCTTAGCTACTAGCTATGTGACCCTTGATAAGCTATCTCTTTCAGCTTCAGCTTCTTCATATGTAAACAGAACCGATATTTAACTCTTTAACTCTCAAGGTTTTGGTAAGAGGATTAGAGGTAATGTAAAGTGCCTTACACTATACCTGATATGTAGTAGACACTCTTTGCTGTTAAAATTTTCAGTCATCAATTTGAACGTGAGGTTTGAAGAACCGTTAAAACAAGTAGCTAAGATAATATATTTGAAACATGCTAAAAGGTCCAATTTTGTTCATAGCATTCAGAGGGATAAATAAAACATAAAATAACAGCACACGTTTATATCTATATACTATGTCATCATGGAATTCAAGAAGGCTATAAAGGAGAATGTATGTTTCATATATGGATCTAAGAGCAAATAATGATTAGAACATGATATGTTCATGTTAAAACCAAGAACTGAGACTAAGTGCCTTTTCACCCAATTTCATCAATAATTATGTTGTAGCATTAACACTTGAAAATAACCTATTTTCCCAGCAGTTACTTCCACAGTAAAGGCATGAAAAAAAAAAAAAAATCCCAAGTAAGTAAATCATTCTCCTGAGTAGGTAAAAGCAATTAATTCCTTCACCAAATATTTACTGAGTTTGTACTCACTACATGCCATACACTATTCAAACCAGGCATTACAGCAATGAAGAAGAAACAATCCCTATACTCATGCAAAATTTGGCAAAGAAGCTGAAGTTCGATAACACTAAAAGCCTTGCCCTAAATAATTTCAAAGTGAAAAAAATAGTGGGCTTCCCTGGTGGCGCAGTGGTTGAGAGTCCGCCTGCTGATGCAGGGGACATGGGTTCGTGCCCCGGTCCGGGAAGATCCCACATGCTGCGGAGCGGCTGGGCCCATGAGCCATGGCCGCTGAGCCTGCACGTCCAGAGCCTGTGCTCCACAACTGGAGAGGCCACAACAGTGAGAGGCCCGCGTACCGCAAAAAAAAAAAAAAAAAAAAAAAATAGTTTATCTTGAACTTCCGGGTCATCAGCTTACTTTACAAATCACAATCTTTTAAATTTTCCAATTACTTGAAAAATAAAAATGGGAAAAAAAATTTTTTTGAAAACTGCCAGGCATATACTATGTAGCTATACATTCAAATTAGTTCAAAGACATTGTCACACATTCACACTTTAAAATTTATATGCATGTCAAAAATAAGCAATTAAAAATGCAAATTTCAAGTAGGATATAAAACCATATGTGTGTATATACGTATGTTTGTGTGTGTTTATGTATACATATATAATTTTTGAAAAAATATATCATGGAAAACAGACTAGAAACTGGCTACTACATAGTGGTATAACAGACACTTCCTACCCTTTCTGTCTTCTCTAAATTCTCTATGATACACTACTACAATTATTAAAAAAAAAAAAAAAAAATTTTTTTAAATGGAAGTCTTCACTTAAACTAATTATAGGTATATTATAATAGGTATTACCCCAAATAGCTTCAGACTGCTTTACATTTCAAACAATCCAAAAAGCATCTCAAAGTAAAGCTAAATCTCCAAATTATTATTAGAAGGAAAAAAAGCCTAATTTATTTTTTAAATGAGTCACTATACCCTCATTTTGGCTATTTTACTCACTTTCTGAGTTAACATATCTAACAATATAGCTCCCAAAAGACAGAAACTATAACACTTGAATATACTAGTTAATAAAATAATATTTTCTGGAAATTATAGAATCCTACAGTATTAGTTTTTTCCATACTGGTAGTTCAACACTTTATCTTTCCTGTCTTTTTTTTTTTTTTTTTTTTGTGGTACGCGGGCCTCTCACTGTTGTGGCCTCTCCCATTGCAGAGCACAGGCTCCGGACTTGCAGGCTCAGCAGCCATGCATGGCTCACGGGCCCAGCCGCTCTGCGGCATGTGGGATCTTCCCGGACCGGGGCACGAACCCGTGTCCCCTGCATCGGCAGGCGGACTCTCAACCACTGCGCCACCAGGGAAGCCCCATGTCTTCTTTTTTTTAAGTGGCTTATGTCTCAAAACCATCAGGGTTTTTTTTTTTCTGGTAAAAGGAGGAGTTTGCACCTGTGAAAGCTATCTTACCAAACCACAGAGCAGCAGGAATGAAAAATATGTATCCATAGAGATGAACATTCACATGGTCAAAACAAAAAAACTCTTGGATAAAAATGTTATCCTGGGGCTGTTTCACAGAGATTAAAAACTGCTATATAATCAACACAGTAGAGCCCTTGGATTATAAAAGAGGAAGTTTATGAATTAGGTCTAGATTTGTTCATTAATATGGATTAACAATGACAGTATATCAGAATACAGTATACTCCACAGAAAATATTGAATAATTTACATGATTTCATTTGCTATGGGATATATTGATACTCTCATTTTGGGATTAATTATGTTCATGACACAGAAATAGAACATGCTTAAGTTTTTCTGCTTCTAAAGCAGCACACAGCAACGACAATATGAAAATGGAAATATTTACATTTATGTCAACAAAATTAAAAACATACATACAGCTTATATTTCTGTTAACTCTTAAAAGAAAAAGTTTTAAAACTCTAAAGAACAGATACATAAATACAGAAATCCAAAGCATTACTTTTATAATATTCCCCTAAGGAAATATGCCAAAAAATAAAAAAGGAAGAAGAAACAAAAAAAAAAGGAAAGAATCCACTTGTTTAATATGGCGGCTTAATGACAATCATATTAAGGACAGATACTCACCTTCTTTGGGTTGAGCCATAACTGGAGTCTGAGTTTCCTTCGTATATGTGACGATTTCACGAGGAGGAAAGTCAACTTGTGTAATTTTAGCCATTCCAAGTTTAATAGGTCCTCGTCTAAATAAAGTGAACACAAATGTTTTTAAATATTACAAATGATACATTTTAACTACATCAAATAATGTTATTTTATAAAAGTAATAATTAAACACTATATATCCAACAGTGTAATTTAAATCCCTGTTTTATTCAAGAAATTTTAAATGAACAATTGGCTTTATTTTAACAAAAGAATTAGAAGGTAGCAAAAACAAAAGATATTTCCGAATCATTCAAGGTGTTTATTTTTCACTTTAAAAAGGCAAATAATTTAGTTTCTTAGAACAAATGTGTGGGTAATAACAGAGTAAGAGGAGAGGAATTTCAGAGCAGACTGCTGAATAAGGTTGGTTATGAGAACTGTTTTTAGCAGGGATACGATTCTGGACATTTTTTCAAGAGTCAAATATGTGGATCTCACTCAGACCACATTTAGTTCCCTTCACCATCAGAAGACTTCAGCTTTAAGAGTTAGAAAGAAGTTTCTGTTGAAAACCATTTTTTCTACTTATATTCTGCAGAAATTGAGAATCATACAGTCAATTTAGATTTTAAAATAAAATATTTAAACTTTAAATCTCTAATCTCTGCATGGTCAACATGGTCCTTGATTCACATACGGACAAACTATTGTGCAAACATGTTAGACCTAAACTAAAGCCACATATCTTCTGAATATCATGAAATTACTAAAGCCACTTCTGTTTTAAATAGGGGGGAATACATTCTTTTCTGACAAACAGAAGAAGAGACTTGTGGCTATTATAGTAGATGTCTAAATTCTAAACCAAATATAGCATGCTTCCAAACTCCCAAAGTTCTCAATGATGAATCTGTCTTAAAAGAATATCTAGTAAAAACAGTGGTGGAACTTCCAGAATATAAAGGAGGATATCTGAAATATATATATACACACACATATATATATATCATTGGTAATATAACATTGGTAATGTAAACTAAACTTTTTTCTTATATAAACATCCTTTTCAAAATCCTGTACAAAAAAGTTTAATAAAATTAGTACATTTAAAGAATTAATTTTCTCTAAGGTCCCAAATGTGGGCCATAAGAAAATTTTAATGTGTTTTCTACCTTGGGAATATCTAGCCTTAAAGAAAAAAAAAAAAAGCATAATCAAAGAATTAAATGGGAAATTTTAAGTACATTTGAAGTAATCTAGTATTCTAAGAACAAAATCTGAAATAAGAAACTTTATATTCTGATATTTAAGATGTAAACCATATGAAAAGTAAGTCACTCACATATCTGATAAAAAACAGTCAAGCCAACATTAGGAACAAGTTACTAACTTGAATACATATAGGGTTTAATAGGTAAAAATCACAATACTAGAGCAAACAAACAAAATATTCTAAGATTTAGGGATAGATTTAGGGAGGTAATACCTCAGTTATCCAAAGCCACTTTTACTGAGAACAAGCAAGCAACTGGGGGGTGGGGAAGCCTCAGGGCAGCCGAGAGAGGCCTACCAGCTAATGTATAAGAAGCTCATATACTTTTCTTATATGGCCTAATTCAAGGCTTATTAACTCTTAACTTTAGACATAATTCCTAAAGGTGTTGGTCATATGTTTTAGAAGCTGCAAAATATCAAGGGAAAAGAGCTATCTGAGTCAGGCACAATGGCAGTAGCAAACATTTATAGTTTGCATTGGAGACTAGAATAAATAAACGAATGAATAAATGAATTAATGAGTAAATCAATAGCAATCTGGAGCCACGGTGTAGAAACCAACAGCTCTGTTCCTCTCAAAACCTTAGAAATCATCAGGGAATTTTAATATAGAAAAATAAATTAATATTCATGTTGAGTAACCTAGAAAAGGTTCAATTACATATAGCATATTTATTAGAAAAAGTATGGGAAGTTTGTAATACATTGTAGAAAAACTTACATCAAAAATATAGAAATAATAAAAGTAATTTGGACATTTAAATGGGTAGACTTAGGGTACCTCTAAAATCAGATACATAAAATATGTCTTTCACAAATGATAGAGGATAAATGAGGTGTCACAATAAAATATCACCCTTCAAACTATTACCTGAATATTAGAAATTTAAGCAAAATAAAATTAGGACAATTTCACAAAGAATTAAATTAATTATAAAAGAGGGAAGGTAATAAATCTATTCAATACCCCAAATCGGAATCTGAGTGAAGCTGAAGAACTGATGGATCTGTATCCCAATGCAGCGTCCTAAACGGTTGTAGGACAACCATGAAGCATTAGCAAAAAAGGCCATAAGTTAGTCAAGCAAATACATTCTACGAATAGCTAAAGTACGGTTCACAGTTAAAACCCACATGTTCTGGTTAGTACAAAAAAACATCAGGTATCACTCAATGCTCTACTGCATGCAATAAGCATAATATGGTTAAAGATGCAAACATACAACCTAGAATAGTTAAAAGACAGTATTTTCAGATTTTGGGAAACTAATATTGCATAGTAATGGCTAAGAACAGCCAAAACATCCAACATCCCAAATAACACATTATTTTTGGATGATAACAAGCTAAGCTATAAAAAAAAAGTTGAAATTTTAAGTTTCCTAATGAAAAAAACATTAGTAAAAACATCTTAGTTAACATATTATAATCTTGCCCAAAGCATTAAATGTGTGCAGGAAATTGTCATATTGGTAAAGGAAATGAGTCAACACATAAGCCTTTCGGTAAGAAAACCAAAGACTATTCCACTGGGATACAAAATAGCTAAAGTTTCCAAAATGTGACCCTTATGTAATTTATGGGTTAAGCACTGCCTTGGGCTTACATGTCATCTGCTTTAGAAAGCAGCTAAAGATTTCTGTCTCTAGGAAAAAGTAGATTTTTTTCCCCCAGGAAAAATATTTTATGTTCAAAGGATTTACCTAAACTAACTAAACTTATGGAGAATATCAATCCTAAATAAATATTCGGTTGTATTTTAGCCTTGCCTATTGGGTAAACAACTTACGTGGGATCTTTTCCAAAAGATTTAAGGAAAATTTAGTTATTACTAGAATAAAAGCTGCTTTATGACATTGGCACTCTTGAAAGGTTAGCGATAATAAGATAATTATGTACAGTACTGTAAGATGCTCATAGTCCCTATTGAAAAGTTAAGCACAGTACATTCGGTGCTACCATCTTTGTCAAATATATTTGTTTTTCACATATATAACAAATGACAATATACAACTAAAACTGCTATAATATTTAAATACAAGAAATGATTTCTATACTTGCCTCTATAATTTATCAGTAAAAGCAATCAGATGAACTGAACTAGAGAAATACTTCATTTTAAAAATATAAAGAAAGATCTTGGGATTTAAATGGTATTGTGTGTACACAAAGAAGGAAGAGGCCACAGTGAAGATTCACTTTACACTAAGCATTAAACAGAAACAAACTTAGGCTTTGTTAAACCAGACGGGGTTTTATGAGGTGCTCTTCAAGGAATGTTCTGTACATAGCCTTTACATTCTCTAAGAGCTCTAGCTGTTACCGATGACATAGAGCTCCTTGTTGAGGATGTCATTTTAGTCTAAAATCAAGTAAAACTCTACCTCAAAATAGAACCAGTACTGAAAACACATGGCACAACATATGGGATTATATTTATTAAAGGCATCTGCAGACATATAAAGTAAAATTTCAATATAATCCTGAGACATATAATCAAAAGCCTAAGAGAGAAACTGATCAAGAATGGAAAAAAGGAACAAGAGGCATGGATTACTCAATTGAATAACGGTCACCTAAATTTTAGCAATAACAGAAGTGACTGAGAAAGTGAACTAAATAAAATCTTAATGAAATGCAACTTCCCAATCTGCAAAGTTAGAGAAATATCATTTTTATGGCCTCATATATTTATTCATAAATTACCACCAGGCCCAACAGAAATTTTTGGCATTTAGAAAGAGTGATTCAGATGTTTTGATATCATACTTGGTAATGTCTAACATGTTTTTTCCTACTCCCTAAGTGTAGTAATCTTAGACTGTCTTGGCCAGCTAATGTAAGTGTATAGGTTCATACACCTCACACATCTTCATGCATTTTCCTGTTTATTCTTTATCATCATGCCTGCTCAATGGAAGTTCATTCTGTTCGTTCTCAGACTCCAGCATTCTTTTTAAAAGCCACATATTTTAAAATGCTATTGTTTCACTGCCAACAGCACCAATTAATCAACAATATTAATTATCTATTATGGAATCTGGAGATGATTTAATGGAATTCATAGTTTTCTACTGTGTGTGTATACATATATATTAAGAAGTGAACATAATCAGTCCTCTTGAAAATTAACAATTAAAAATGAGTCTGTGCTCTCTAAAAAGATATCAAGTCACCTCATTTAAAAAGAGAATTTATTTCCTCTCCTGTTAAACTTAAAAGAAACTTATTTTCTACTCATTCTCTAATAAAAACAAATACCCCTAAAGATATTTAAATACCTGTTTTTTTGTTTTACATCTTATCATTACAAATCTACACTATAAACACAAGTTAGCACACTATTCTTAGGATTTTTCAATACAGTGAATAGCATTTAAATTAATGATGTAAAATTAATGAACACTAGAATGCAAGTTTCCCGAAGGCAAGGACCAGGAACATTATTTTCTGTGGTAACCTATAGCATTTAACATTAAATTGGCAATTCAATTAATACGTATTCTAACACAATAAATATTTTTCTTAACAGTTATTTACTTCCTATACCAATTTACAATATTCCAATGGGTCTCTCTAATAATCTCTAGGTTTTCCAATGAAACTCAGGAGGACATATTTTAATTCATACAGATGTTACATAGTATTTTTTAAAGCAAACTTGCTGACGTTGCATTAAAATAATCTTTCTACTCCTATTCAAAATCAAGAACAATGAGTTCAGAATTAACACAGTAGAGTATCTGCATTAAAATAATATATAATATCAAATAAAGAAATTTTTAAAATACTTTTTTTTTACCTTGGGAAATGTTTTTATTATGGTAATGTATAAGGGGAAAATAAAACCCTTCTCTTGAAAATGCCATCTGTTTACTAGCAAAGGAATACTAACATATTTGCATAAGAATACAGAAGAACGAAAGTATGAAACAAATTTAGCCTTTGAAAATGAATTTAGACTAAATAAATTTAGTCTTTAATCTGTAATACATACTATTTTATGAGGTAATATTATTCTTAAACAGAAAGTTTTGACTTCTCTTAAATGACAGAGTTATGTCATTTACCTCCAACAACAGTATTGCTTAGATTTGCAATTTCAGTTCTATAAACAGAAGAGGTTTGGAAAGCACATCTCAAATTCAGACTGGTGAGCCTTTTGTGCCTTCTAGTTATTAATGACAACCTGATTATTCAGAAACTGACTAAAGTACTGAGTTTATGGATTAGCTAGCCCCTTTGCTTCTTTTTTTCTTGCCTTGTCTTTTAGATGCTCATTACTTGTTTGTAACTTCAATCAGAGGTGCTTGGGCACAATGAAGACAAAACTTCCTAGTTTATTTCTCATTAAAAGGTGTCTTGAAGTTTTCCTGAGGAGGACATTTAACTTCCTAGACCAAAATAAGGATTCTGAATAAAGATTCTAAACTAACTATGTTTAGTCTCATTTCAGCTGCCATAAGAAGTCAAAATGTAAGATGCTGTTAAACAAAGACTTGGTATTATTGTGTGTGTGACAAAGAGAAGTAATAATACTTTTCTCAGTATGATCTTTGGAAAGAAGCTGAAATCTTACTGAACTTTTGAAAATCAAGTCCCAACATGTGTGCAGCATCCTAAAACAAACATGAAATATTGTTTTATAAGGAAGGCCCAAGTTCAGGAACACTTGGCAGTAAACTTTTTTTTTTAATTGAAGTATAACTGACATACAACATTATATTAGTTTCAGGTATATAACATAATGATTTAATATTTTTATATATGGTGAAATGATCACCACAATAAGTCTGGTTAACATCCGTCATACATAGTTACAAAATTTTTTTCTTGTGATTTTTTCTTTCTTTTAAGACCTGCTCTCTCAGCAACTTTCAAATATACAATACAGTATTGTTAACTACAGTCTCCATGTTGTACATTATATCCCCATGACTTATTTACTTTATAACTGGAAGTTTGTACCTTTTGACCCCCTTCACCCATTTCAACCACCCCTCACCCCCTCCCTCCACCTCTGGCAACCATCAAAAATTTTAGAAATGAAAATAAAAATGAACCCATCTGTTCTCTGTATCTATGAGCTTATTTTGTTTTGTTTTTTAGATTTCACAAATAAGTGAGATCATACAGTATCTGTCTTTCCCTTTCTGATTTACTTCACTTAGCATAATGCCCTCAAGCCAGTAAACACTCTTTTTAAAAATTCTTTAAATTTGTTATTGAAGCCAGTAAACACTCAATGTTTCCTTAGCAGTTATTCCTTATTCTTGATATTTTATGCATTATTATTTTCTACCTTAATTAGAAATAGTGACTTAATAGAACAGAATTAGGCTGTTTAACTGAATTGTTTAGGTTTTCAATTACTGAATGGAAATTAAGCATAATACAGTAGAGAGGTTTTACACTATTTGTACCCAAAACATTCACCTAATAACCAATACAAAATTTGCTTAAACAGAAAAATAATTTTAATGAACACTTCTATTTTTAATATAAAATAATCATCATAAAATCAGTTAACTAGTCAGTACTCAGTTAATCAAGTGTGACAGTAAAATATTGTTTAAAAAAATTTCCCCCCAATTTACAACAAACAATTTCTGTGCCGTTTAGATTTCAAAATGTTAGGACTAACTCAACATAACTATTCAGAGTCCCTGTACAGCACTGACAGTATCTGGGCACTAAATGCATTCTATCATTAAAATACTGAAAGAAAATTACTGTACCTAGATCCCGCTGCGCCATCTCCAGAGTCTTGGCTTCCAGCTTCGCTTGGAGTGCTCACAGATTTGGAGGATGGAGACATAGGAGGAGGGACTAAATAGTGAAATAGACAGGTATCCGCTGTTACTACACGGAGAGGTTGCTCAGCTTATGACGTTTCAAAAGTAATTTAACATGAAGTAATTAACAAAAAAGAAAAAATAATGGCAAACCAAAAAACAAAAGTACATGAATGAAAATGAACAGTAGAAAGAAGAGGAGAAAGACAAAGTTAACAATGCATGCTGACGATTCATGCAATTTCTCTGGCAAAATGCATTTGGGCTTTATATTAAAAAAAAAAAGCAAGATTATGGAAGGATGCATCTTCATCTCGGCCAACACCAAATGTGGGTACTAATTTTCAAAGGAGATCATTCCTTCTCCCTTTTCTAATTCTTTGCTTTTAAGATCACCAGCTCATTTCTAACTAGTGTCAAATCAAAACTCTGAATTTTGCTTCAGAAGTCGTTTACTGTCTGGTTTTCTGAGATTTATTTTAAAATGTTCATTTTTGTCAATTTTTTCTTTCAAAAAGAAATTGATGTCTTAAATGATATTTTCCCAAATTGATGTCTTAAATGATATTTTTCACCAAAAATAAAAAGGGCCAATTTAGAAAAATGACTATCACTAAAGGAATGGCTCCTTTAAAAGTCCATTAGTTTCCAGCAATTTGGGAGAAAAATGCAAACAGGCCATAAAACAGCATGCCTTCTAGACATGATGCATAACATAAAGTGATGCATGCAACTTAAACAAGGCAAGACTTAATGGTAACTTCCTTACCCCAGTATTCAGAAAAAACTGAAGTGTACAGACAAAGATACAGACACCCAAAATATTCTTAATCCCTTCTTATAGAAAAATACACATTTTTCATAGTATATAAAACAAACAGCAAATGCTTTCCCCTAACCTGTCACTTTTAACATTATATACCAGCAGCTGAACGTGCGTATTTCATGCTATTACATTTGTAAAACTTTTTGAAGATCATCACTGCCATCTTCTGGTTAAATTTTACCATAAATGACCCCAATCCCAAGTATCTTTTAAAAATAATTTTTCAATGTACAATATTAAGTGACCAATATATTTTATGTCGTGCTGCAAGCCCTTCTTTTAATAGTTTACTGAAAAGAAAGTAAGTTCCTAGTTATATAGAAACCAATCTAAAGAAATATGTATTTAATTAAAAGTCTGTGTTTTTGGAATAGTCACATTCACTGAACCCTTAAAATTATGTTTAAATGTTTATATATGCTTCAGTAAAAAGTGGGTTTGCTCATCTAACAAAATGCACAAGTATAGTATAATGAATTACATCTTAAACATAGGTACAAAACTGATCATCCTTATTTTTCAATGCCAAATTCTACTGGAAACCAATAAAAAGATTAGAAGAAAAAAAATCATAGCTAGAATGTTTGTTTCCTGAGATACAGTGGTTAATTCTTGCTCAAATTTCAAAAGACCATAAAAACATAATAAAAGGTTTCTAATTTTGTGATTAAATCTCTCAGAAACAATGCTAAAACCAGATTGCCTTCATATAATTCACATCATGATACCACTGTGCTAGGGGCTACATGTATAACTCATAGCTAAACAAGACTTGTATCTGAAGTAAAAGAATATTAATGTCCCCTAATTTCCCTTAGGTTACATTTTTCCTCATCTTTTTGTCCACCACTCACTGTGAGGCTTCCCCTAGGCGTCTAAGTTCCAACTGATACAGGACAGTGGTTTGTCTACTACACTGTAAGCACAAATATGTTAATTAAATTATTTAGTATAAATTACTAAATATTTAGTAGTATAAATTTACTACTAAATATTTAGTAGTATAAATTTAATAAATTTATACTACTACAATGTTTTCATATTAAAGATTTCCAAAGAAGAAATTTTGAATTCTTTAAATTACAAAGTTAACTTCAGGCTTAGGAAAATAATTTTTCTAAGTATACATACAGGAAAGATTTGAGAAAAATAGTAATATTCCTATCAATTTAATTATTTGTGATAAATTATAAAATTCTTTTCCAGTTAATGTTTTTTCCCCTTTCTGGTGACTTCAAATATCTATGATTCCACTTAATATGTTCATCACCAGTATCTTAATTGGTTAAGACTACATTAAAAGAAAAATACGTTACCTCAAATCCTTTATGAAAACAGGTTAAATAGTAATTGTACATACATAAATACACTAAACTAGCCAATTCTCAAATAAAAGTTTCAGAAATAAAAAATAAGTTACACGGGTGATGCAACCAAATTATCACTGTTCCTCAGCCAGAAGCAAGATAAATCACAACTTCAAATTTGTAATTAGATAAAAATCTCCATCCCAGAACTATATTCTTTCAACCAAAGATAGTTTTCAAGCCAGCTGATAAGAGACTAATTAAGGACTCAATGTTATTATCTGGCCCACCAAATTCATCTTTCAATAATAAATAATCTATACCACAGAAGGGACAAACCTGGAAAAAGAAAATTACTATCACTGAAAAAGGAGGAATGTTAACAGGAAAAAAGGGAAAGGTAGTACTAAAATATGGTACTACCATATTTTAACCCAGTTAGTCTAGAAAAATCAAAGAATACAGTAATTGCACAATAAGGCAATGTCACTATATTCCCAGACTCCAATAAATGATCCCCCCAAATGAATACAAGCATGCATTCAGGGAGGTTAAAAAAAAACTAAATAACTCATAGTCTCTAAAATCTCAGAAAGGGCTTAATTCTAGAGTTCATTTTTAAAGATGGTTTAAGAGTACAATCAGCTTTAGAAATAACATAAGCTATTATTAATTAGCTTTTGCCAAATATCTGAGATATGATTTGCATAGTAAGAACAGTGATTCAATCAGATTACCTTTACTCCACAGTTCTGTATATAAAATAGCCTAAAACAAGGCTTTAAAAATAGTACAAAAGATTTAATATTAACATATATGAGTTAATCACGTGAATGTTTTTAAACTTCTTAGAAGTTTAGAGCAAAGATACCTATTTCTTTCTTAGAAAACCAAGGAAGAAATGTAAACTAAAAGACAGATCTACACCATGGCATTCACTGATCATGCAAGTAATACTGAAAGGCTGTGACTCTGATTCTTTAGGACAGAAAGACCACCAAGAACCATGAAGGCCTTTCCTGCTAGCTTAGATCTTGGCCTCCCAAGGATATAAAATTAACACTACTGCCATTTAGCCTGTGAAGGAACAACCAGAAATTTTAAAACCACAAAGGACCTGGGAATGCACCTAGATTTAGAAACCAGAGTTAAGTCTGAGTCAACCACTCAGAACTATACCGAAGTCTCAGAGATGAACAAGGATGGTGCCCAGCTCATTTTTTTTTTTTTTTTTTTTTTTTTTGCGGTACGCGGGCCTCTCACTGTTGTGGCCTCTCCCGTTGTGGAGCACAGGCTCCGGACGCGCAGGCTCAGCGGCCATGGCTCACGGGCCCAGCCGCTCCGCAGCATGTGGGATCTTCCCGGACCAGGGCACGAACCCACGTCCCCTGCTTCGGCAGGCGGACTCCCAACCACTGCGCCACCAGGGAAGCTCTCAATTACTTTTTAAGAGAAAAAAGTCTCTAGCAAGAAGGGGCTCTTGCCAGGAAGAAGAACCTAGAAAAGGTGGACAGCCAAAGAAAGTAAATGTAGGGAGTGGGAGTATTGGCAGAGCACAAATGGGAAGAGAGAGCTTCTGAGATAACCAAAAGTTGTGAGGCCCCTTGTAGCTCATCTATCTATGATACTCAGCACTCAAACACAGTCCGAGTTACACAGTAATGCCCTCTTGTGGATACAAGTGCTCCTAGGCTGGAATATTAACATTTAAATATCTGTTTAATTTTTCATACTTACTCTTTTTGTCCTGAAAGACAAACCTTAATTCTCTGACACAGATATAGAGAACAAACGTATGGACACCGGGGGGAAAGTGGCGAGGGGGGCAGGTGGTAGTGGTGTGATGAATTGGGAGATTGGCATTGACATATATACACTAATATGTATAAAATGGATAACTAATAAGAACCTGCTGTATAAAAAAATAAATAAAATTCAATTTAAAAAACCCTTAATTCTCTGAAATATTAGTTTCTCCTTTTCATATGACCCCTTCTCCTGATAACTTTAAATATCCTCCCCTTACCTCCCCTAAATGTTTCCTTTATTCTCTTCAATGTAATTCAGAGCATCAGATAAATTTTTTTAAAGAAATTAATAAAAATAAAATTTTATAGCATTAAAATACTATAAGGAACTGTTCTTAAAATTAGGCTAAACTTGAAAAAATGACTTGATAACATGGAAATCATTCTATCTAAAAATCAGACTTACTAGTTAGAGAAATAAGGGCTAGGGATGTGATGTACAACATGATGACTAGAGTTAACACTGTTGTATGATATATAAGAAACTTTAAGAGAGCAGATCCTAAGAGTTCTCATCACAAGGAGAAATTATTTTTCTTTTCTTTTTATTGTATCTATGAGATGATGGATGTTAACCAAACCTACTGTAGTAATCATTTCACTATATATATAAATTAAACCATCATGCTGTACACTTTAAACTTACACAGTGATGTATGTCAATTATTTCTCAATAAAACTGGAAAAATCAGATTTAAAATATTCAAAAGTTACAAGAGAGGGAAATAAATGAAGCAATACTTGACTACTGAACTTCTTTTGTTTATTCCTAATAAAAAAATTGATTATCACACCAATCGATGTACTGTGTCCTACTGATACAGACTCAGGCTACAGAGTAATGGACAAAACCTATTTTCATCTCTTTACAAGATGGTTAAAACAGTAGTTATACATACAAAAAGAGATTCACTTTATTTATTTTTTGACCATCAGTGTTTACTAACTCCACATTTGATAAAACATGTCTTGAAAGTTGTGCCTAAAATTAACTTTCTGAAGACTGGCCACTTAAATTTTGTTAAAAAAAAAAAAATCAAGCCATACTTCTTTTGTGAAATATTCAAATGTCAATTTCCACTATGCATTTTCCTGAAATTTAAACAAGATTTTGTTGTTACTGCTTTTAAAGCAGATGGCTTTTATTTGGTCTTACCCGGTGGATAGACACATGACCTAATAATAATTGAACAAACATTTAAGTGTCTAGTCTGTGCTGGACACCAGGGATAAAAATGTAATGTACTGTTCCTGCTCTCAAGGATCTCTGACAAAAAACAATCAAATGATCAAATAAATAAGAATCTACCAGCAAAGAGAAGCTAAGAGAGGTTTTATTAGCTGTCTCTTTTTTAAAAAATGAATTCTTTTCAGCAGAATTTTTTTAAAAAAGGGAAAAAGTCCATTTTAGGTAAAACCAGACTGATGCTTTTAATAAATCCTCTTGAATATTTTAGTGGTGTTTTTATACTTACTTCTACAATTTAAAAATATTTAATAAATACATTTGTAGTGAAAAGAAAAACAAGTATCCATCCTGGGTCGTGATATAAAATGTATTTTTATTGTTACTGTCAAGAAAGTTTGATAGCCACTGCTTTCACCTGTATCCTGTATTCTCCAGGCCTTATTTTAAATAAATACAGGAAAGATCTTTAGACATTTGTGAGAAAACAGAAGGTGGAAAACTGCACAACTCATTTAATGAGGGTACTATAACCATTATAATAAAACCAGACAAAATACAGTAAAAGGAAAAAAACTATAGGTCTGACTCTCTTATGAGTATAGATGAAGAACTCCTAAATAAAATATTAGCAATATATAAGAAAAATATTCTCATAACTAAAATGGGTTTATTCCAGAATGTAAGCATGCTTTGAAAACCTACCAATATAAATTATCATATTAATACATCAAAAGGGAAAAAAAAAGCATATGATCATCTCAAAATACTAGGAGACCTATGAGTTTGTCGTACATATTTTGGTGATTTTAAAGGATGTCAAAATTCTTTGTGAATGTGGGCTGGACTTAGTGACTCTCTTTCCATAGACAGAATGTGGCAGAAGCAATGTCCTCTGACTTCCAAGGGTAAGGATAAAAGGATAGCTTCCTTCCCGCTCTCTTTGTCTTTGGATTGCTCACATTGGGAGAAGCCAGCTGACATGCTGCAAGGATACTCAAGCAGTTAGTTCTATGGAATGGCCCACGTGGATAGAAATTCAGGCCTCCCACTAACAACCAACACCAACCTGCTGGCCACGTGCCTGAGCAAATCACATGGCTGGTAAAGCAAATCCTCAAGCCCCAATCAAGCCTTCAGACGACTACAGCTCTGACTGACATCTTGACTTCAACCCCATGAGAGACCCTGAGCCAGAACCACTGAGCTAAGCTATTGCCAAATTCCTGACTGGCAGAAACTGTGAGAGATAATAAACGTTTATTATTGTTTAAAAAAAATATCAAACCGATACAAAAATAGAAAACTTGAATGGACTATAACCATTAGAAAAACTTGAAATGGTGAGTAACTCCTGCTCTCCACTATCCTCTGGGGAAAAAAAGCATAATCTGAGGCAGTTTTACAGTTGAATTCCACCAAGTATTTAAGGAACAGGTAATATCTATCTTTTACAGCTGTTCTACAAAATAGCAAAAGAGAAAGTTATCCAATTTATTTTAAAACCATAACCATGGTGGCCACTGAACATGAACAGCACAAGAAAATTATAGGCAAATTTCATTTATGAGCATATACACAAAAACCCTAAATAAAATATTATATAATCTATTCTTTAAATACATGGAAAAATTCATCTGCCACACCTGGATATGACTATTAGTAACTAAAGTGAAAAAAATTAAGTATGTTTTTTGCTTTTCTAACAGGAAATGCATTCAGGGTAACCAAATAGCCCTAGTTACTGAGGGAAACCTCCCCTTTACAGAAGAATTTCAGTCAATAAATGTAGAAGGAATGATGGAATTATAAAAATAATTAAATAACTGATTTGGAAAAGATTCATCAGTAAATATTAAAACTACTTGGTAAACAGTTGACAGAGAAATGAATATTTCCATGGTACCAAAGTATCACCTCCAGATATTACTTGCTAGTCCAAAGGGAAAAAAAGTAACTACAATGGAGAAGCCTGGCTGTCAGAATTGTAACCCAGCGATCAATCTTGACATCACTGATAACAACCCAGACATATGTGCTACTGATGTGATACAATATGAAGTACACAGAATCATCTATGAGATCTTCTTGCCAAAGAGGTTCAACCTGAAGCTAATCAAGCTTTTAAAATCTAATTTCCAGTTAAGAGAAAATATAAAGGATAGAGGAACAAAAGCTTAAATGTGAGAAAACCCTCAGAAAAACCCAAGAGGCGAGACATTCTAGAGACCAATTGGCCCACTCTCCTCAACCAGTCGATGACATGGGGCAAAAAGGAGTATGTGTGTGGAGGATCTTCTAGATTTAGAAAGACTAAAAACATACAACTAAATGCAACATATAGTGCAGGAAGGTTTTCAGGGGAAGCTTAAGAAACTAATTTTTTTTGAGGGGAAGAAAAATTTTGTGAAGCTATGGCTATTTTGAAAAAGATGAAAAAAGAAGGGGCCATTTTCTATAAAAGAAATTAGAATATACTAATATAAAGCCACAGTAATTAAAACTGTGTGTTAATAGTATAGAATCAGACAAATGGGTCAACAGTGAACATACAGAGCCCAAAAATGCCCATGAATATATGAGAACTGACTGAATGACAAAGTTGGCATCAGAATATCAGTGCGGGAAAGATGGACTATGTTTTAACAAATGGTATTGAGAAAATCAGTTAACTATATGGAGAAAAATTAGGCTGGATCCCTACCTCATATTATATTCAAAAATATAACACAAATATCTAAAGGTGAAGGATAAAATAATAGAGAAAATGTAGGAGAATATATTTGTATCCTCAAAGTAGGAAAGGATTTCTTTTCAAAGAAAACCAAAAAAAAAAAAAAAAAGGTTATAAATGGTAGATCTGACCATTATCAAAATAAAGGATGTGAACACATCAAAATGAAGGATTCTGTTCAATAGAAGATACTATGATGGACGCAACCTAAATGTCCATTGACAAAGGAATGGATAAAGAAGATGTGGTACATACATACAACAGAATATTACTTAGCCATAAAAAAAGAACAAAATAATGTCATTTGCAGCAACATGGATGGACCTAGACAGTGTCATACTGAATGAAGTCAGACAAAGACAAATATCATATGATATTGCTTATATGTAGAATCTAAAAAAAAATGGTACAAATAAACTTATTTACAAAACAGAAATAGAGTCACAGATGTAGAAAACAAACTTATGGTTACTGGGGCCAGGGGGCAGGGGGGGAGAAAAGGGGAGGGATAAGTTGGGAGATTGGGATTGACACATACACACTACTGTATATAAAATAGATAACTAATATGGGCCTACTCTATAGCACAGGGAACTCTTCTCAATACTCTGTAATGACCTATATGGAAAAAGAATCTATAAAGAGTGGATATATATATATGCATAACTGATTCACTTTGCTGTACAGCAGAAACTAACACAACATTTTAAATCAACTATACGCCAACAAAAATTAACAAAAAAAATACTATGAACAGTTAGTAGATGATAGACTAGGAGAAGGTATTTTTTAGAAGACTAAAACAGACAAAGAAGTCCTCCCTTAAGTACAAGCAACTCCTACAGCAAGGTAAAGAACCCTAATAGTAAAGGGGCAAAGGACATGAACATGCAATTCATAGAAGGGAAAATCTGAATGGTAAATAGTTATATGAAGAAATGGGTCAATCTCACTGTAAACAGATAAATGTATATTATGACATTTTGACATACTACTTTACACTCATCAAGTAGACAAAAACTAAAAAGTTGGATAATATCAAGTTATGTGGATATAGTGAAACAGTTACTTTCTCATACACTGGTAGCAGGAGCATAAACTTACAGTCATTCTTGAGAGTGGTATGTAGAACCTAATAAATGTAAGTCAGCCTACACACAATAAAATAGCAAGTCAATTCCTCAGCATACATTCCAGAGAAACTCTTCCACAGTCCTTTCAAGGGAAAAGAATATGTTCTTTGCAGTGTTGCTTGGAATAGCAAAGCAAAGAGACAGAAGCAATCTAAGTGCCTATCACTGGGGAACAGATAAGTAAAATATAGTATATAACAGAATATTGTGTACCAGTCAGAAGTGAATAACTAGATCTATATGTAACAACATGGGTAAATCTCAAATACAATGCTGCTTGAAAAAAAGGAAAAAACAGAGTGAGACATATAGTACAATGCCATTTATGTATATAAAACATACACACTTAGATATATGAAATCTTAAAAAATGTCAACACATGTTGGACAGATCAAAAGGACGTATGCTAAAAATCCAAGAATGGGTACTTAATGCAAGACTGGAAAGGACAATGGAATTGGAGATGGGAAATGAGGGTGAAACACACACACACACCACACACACAACCACACACACATACACGAACATACAACTAAAGAACAGTCTTTCAAGAACAGGTGATGGAAGTGGGCCATAAACTGAGAAATCTGAGCAAGAGAATTTAGTGAAACTGAAGTCCTAAAAAGAACAGAAAAGGGAAAAAAAAATCCTATAGGAAAAAAACAAAGCTAAAGGCTCATAAAAAAATGATCACTTAAAGACTATATAGCTGGGCTTCCCTGGTGGTGCAGTGGTTAAGAATCTGCCTGCCAATGCAGGGGACACGGGTTTGATCCCTGGCCCAGTAAGATCCCACATGCCATGGAGCAACTAAGCCCATGTGCCACAACTACTGAGCCTGTACTCTAGAGCCCGCGTGCCACAACTACTGAAGCCCGCGCGCCTAGAGCCCGTGCTCTGCAACAAGAGAAGCCACCGCAATGAGAAGCCCATGCACTGCAACAAAGAGTAGCCCCCGCTTGCCACAACCAGAGAAAAGCCCGCGCGCAGCAACGAAGACCCAATGCAGCCAAAAATAAAATAAAATAAATAAATTTATTTTTTAAAAAAGGACTATATAGCTAACAAGCAACTTGGTTTAGTTACTAGGGTATTTTTTTAACAAGATAAAAGTATTCTAATTCATTTACTTTTAAAATTGCAATACGCCACGGAAGCTTATAAAGACATAAAAATTAAAGTACTTTAGTCTTCACATTTTACCAATAAGGAAAAGGCAAATAAGCTGAAAGTAATAACAATGAAGCCGACCATGAAAGTAACCAGCTTTTTCATCTTGAAACCTTTTAGAAATTGTAGCTCTAAGACAGTTATATTGCAGTTTACAATAGGCATACAGCAGATACTACTTCTCGTATTTGTCCCCTGGACTAGATGGAATTAGCCCACAAACTAACCCTGAAATTTTAGGTCCTTAAATGACAAAGCCCACGTCAAACTAAAATACTATGTAACAGCACCCAGCTCAGAATTATTTTAAGTAAGCATTTAATGCTTTCTTATATGTAACCAGATTGTCCTCAATACCTCTATTATTTCAGCTTTTTGGTCTAGTATTGCTTTAAAGTGAACAGCCCAGAAAAAGAACAAGAATAAGTGAAACTGCTGCCATAATAAGCTACAAATATTATTTCCCTTATTAGCATTGAGAGCAGAAGGCTGTAAGCTTCTCCTTCCACTCCTATACCTTTGAATACTGATATATTTTTAGAACTTTGATTCACTATACCTCTCTTCAACCTATAGAAAGGATTATAGAGTTAAGATCAGTAATCACAGTCATTTTTGGGCTTAATATAGTATGGCACAGATAACTTGTTCAACAAATGTTTGTTGAAATAAATTATTGATTTAACAAGAAAAGTCAATTGGTTTATGTTAATAAATATAGCCTTGCAGCTCTTCTGAACAAACCAAATAACCATATATTAGCACATCTGAAAAAAGTCAATTCCAAATGAATTATAAGATTAATGATTTTTAAGAGGCACAAATAAGAAAAATATACAAAATACATTAAATCAACTCATCTCACGTATGTCTGGGCTGAATAAGATATATGCCTATCTCTTATAAATGGATATATTCTTATCCTTACCAATGGGGGATTCTGGAGTTAGCCCCATGCTTTGAAGCAATGCTTCAGCTTCTCTTCTTTTTTTTTCAAGATCTGATTCTTCTTGCACAGGAGCAGCTGCTTCCTTCTTCTGATCAGTCTAAATTTTTTAAGTTAAAAATTTAAATTTACATATGGTATGAAACATTTCTGTTTGCAAAAAATATAAATTTTTTAAATAACATGCTAATACTGTATACTTCTGGAGGTAGACTTAGTTTTGAATACACATTATAGTCATTAAATGAAAATCATTCTCAATAGAGTTTTAGTAAGAATCTACAAATGATATGTATTAAATTGATCCTTAAAAAAATTTTTTTTAATTTATTTAATTTATTTATTTTTGGCTGCACTGGGTCTTTGTTGCGGTGCGCAGGCTTCTCATTGCAGTGGCTAGTCTTGTAGCAGAGTATGGGCTCTAGGCACGCGGGCTTCAGTGGTTGTGGTACGTGGGCTCAGTAGTTGTGGCTTGCAGGCTCAGTAGTTGTGGCGCACGGGCTTAGTTGCTCCGCGGCATGTGGGATCTTCCCGGACCAGGGCTCGAACCCGTGTCCCCTGCATTAGCAGGCAGATTCTTAACCACTGCACCACCAGGGAAGCCCTAAATTGATCCATTTTTATATGTAATCAAGGAGTTCTCACAAAAATTTTCTGAACAGATAAATTCAAAAAGCATAGTCAATTTCTATTTATTTACAACATGAAATTGCTATCCATGGTCAGGAATTGTGGAAATCTCACAAATACATAAATACCACAACACTATGAAGAAAAAAAAAAGACTGAATCATTTAAGAGATAAAAAATTTTAAATAAATGAACAATCTGATTCGTTGAAAAAGTACAAGTACCTCAAACTTCTTTATGAAGTCTTCAGTGTCTTTATTCAACTTTATGTAAAAATTCATCTGGAGACAGGTTTTGTTTTTATTTTATAAACTACAGGTCTTATTTTTATGATGATAAACACACGGTTTGGTTTGGTAAAATTAAAATTTACTCTTGCATAGCACAAAACATTTTTTGTCATTGAAATTTTTGCCAACATTTATTTCAGCCATTTATAGTTTTAGCAAAATCTTCCAGTTAAACTAGATAAGCCTCAACACTCTCAGATCATCCAAAACATCTCAAGTGAAATTTAAGCCTTCAAGGAAAAAGTTTTATATATACACCTCAAAAGTCTTTTTCAGCTAGACAACTATTACTCATACAATCGTCTGCAGTAAATTTTGTTAGTCATAATATTCTGATACCATTTTAACTTAAAGAAGTCATCAGAAAATTTCATCAAAATAGCCAAACAGACTATATTATCAAGTAGACACTTTACCTGTATATGACAATATATTAGTAGACTCACTGTTTAATAGTATTATAATTGTAATGTCTCTGGTAATGTTTGATAACCTTTAAATCAGATATAAAGCATGTAATAGATATCCCTTAGGGCCACCTATGGCCATCTTTAGAAAACAAAACCAAATTTGCACTCAGCCCTGAAGGGTTTAAGGCTACACATCCTAGTTTGGAATGGCTCTGCCAGTCTGACTCATGCTTCTATCTGTTGGCTTTTCATCAAATGGAGAACTTTAAGGTCCAACCCTCTTATAATAATGGATCACAAAAAGGTTCAGAATAAACTAGAAAATTCTTCAAGTACAGGCCTTTACAGTATCATAGCAATGCTGTACATAAATTGCACCTTCGGTTTTTCTTTTTCCCTAAGAGATTCCTGGAAGTCTTGGCTATTGTTTAGGCTATCACAGAGAAAAACTTCGTACTGTCACACTGAGAACCAACTATCTTAACACTGGCCATTTAAAACATCTATGATAAAAGTATACAAATCTGCCTAAACAGTTTCCATAGAGATAAATGTACATTTCAATACAGGAGAAAGTAAAATATCTCCAGCTCAGGGTCAATGTATATTTGCCATACATGATGAAATGGTGATGCCAAAAATCAGAAGATGTAAGTACCTAGTCCACCTTTACAATAGTATCAAACCCACTACTTGGTAAAGATATTTCAATGACTAACTCATAATAAAGGAGATACGATCAGTTAAATAATCCCCTAATCAATTAATAATCTATTCTATATTTCTCTTTGCCATTATTTATTCCAACAACTAGCAGTTCCGACGAGTAAAATATTCAGGTAAGTTCAAAGTCCAAACTAAGTTATGATGTATATGCCATGTTTTATGAGCTATTACAAGGCAGATGCCCCTTACTTTATATAATAAACATATCCCTAGAAGACTAAATATGCATATTGAACTTTTCACCTAAAGTGCTATATTTGCAGTCACAACTGCTGGAATTTTAACTATTCTAAAAGTATTACATAAAGGTATGAGTACTTAAAATCCAATTATTTTATATTATCTTTAAAAAAAATCAAACATACTTCTTTTTTTTTCCTTTCTTCTTCTTTCCTCTTCTTTTCCTCTCTTATTTGAGCCAACCGCTGCTTCTTACGTTCCAACTCTGCCTTTAATTCACTTTTGTCAGACATGTTTGCGACCTTAAGAAGCATATAATCATTTACAATCATTATTACATTGGTAAAAGCAGCACTCTTTAAAAAAAATTAGTCTTTCAAGAAGAGAACTGTCTCGAGAGGCCATGTAGTTCAATGCTATCTAAAGAGAACATATAAACTCTACTTTTAAAATAACGGAAGCACATATATTACTAAGACCTGAAAAAAATTATCAATATAAACAAACGTGTATAAAAAATAAATACCCAGAATTGAGCATAGTAACTAGCACCAGTAAGCTCTTTAATGTTCACATGCTCAAATTCAACACAATATCTCTGGCTCTTAGAACAGAGGACACGGGCTGGCATTAAAAGCTAAGCTATATGACACAGATCAAATCTATCAGAGTTTTGCATTCATTCCTAGAAATTTGATAAAACAGGCGGTCACACAGAAAATTTCTATAAATTCTAAAACTACCATGTAATAGTAATATTAAGAAGAAGCAAAACACAAATATTACCACCAATAACTATTAAATATACTTACAGTAAGTACGTTTTTAGTCAAAGCCCAACAAAAAAGTCTGACCGGATAACTACATACAGCTGTCAGGTCCGCTCAACCTCCTAGAGGCCGGAGCCTCCATGATTGACGCGTTCACTTTCTTAAAACTCCAAGGAAGAGAAAGTCTCAGGAATTTTGTGCTACAACCTCCGCGTTCGGGTACTTTCAAACACACACCAAGTAAAGGAAAACGCTGTCAACGCAAGTAATAGCGACTTTTATTTATAAAATGGAGTAAGGCGAAAAGCAGTCACTTCTCCCCTGGGGTCACGGCCAAGAGGGAGCGGTGCAGAATAGGTCCGGGGGAGGAGGCCTCGAACTAGCCTCGAGGCTCCTCGGGGCACCCCCGGAGGGT
Organism: Grampus griseus; assembly: GCF_964374135.1. Lineage (NCBI taxonomy): Eukaryota > Metazoa > Chordata > Mammalia > Artiodactyla > Delphinidae > Grampus > Grampus griseus. The sequence goes on from NC_139001.1 coordinate 60,579,871, forward strand.
CCAGAAGGGAAGGGAGTGGACTCGTCTCCCCTGGCCTCCCTGAGTCACCGCACCTGGTTCTCCCCGCCTCTCCTTCCCGGAGCCCGGCCCGGGCGGCGCTGTCAGCAGGAACTGCCAAGCCGCCCTTAGAGTCCCGACGTGAGACACAGCAGACAGAAGGGCCTAGAGGGAAGGACAGTCAACCCACCTGTTAGATGGTGGGATGGGGAAGGGTCCAACTGCCAGCAACTTTCCAGTAACGTCCCTCTCCTTTGCCCCCAAAGGCAACGGTCGCGGCCACTAGCTCCGCAGCTTTCCCCAAGCACACAAAGAGGGATGGGCGGCGGCTGCTACGGCGAGAGCTGAGGGACAAATGGCTTCACCACAACGAGGTCGCTCCCAGAAAGAAAGGGAGGGGCCCTGCTGCGGGGACCTGTAGCCCCTCTGTGACTTACCTGTGTAAAGCAGAAGCCGAGAGATGAGACAAAGAATCCGCCCAGGGTCCCGAAGTGTTTCCGCTTTGCCAAAACCTGTAAGACTAAGCCTAATAGCCTGGGGCTGGGTAAGCAAACACCCCCCCCTCGCCTTAAGGATTGACTCGACCAGGGAGAACTACAAGCCCCAGCTACAAGGAAAACCTGCGTACGGCGAGCAATGCACTCTGGGAGTTGTGGTCAACGGTAGTCGCAAAGTATGCTGGGACATGTAGTGTTCCCCAGTCTTTCGATTTTCCCACTTTGAGGCCTTGCTTCAAGATTCCAAAGAGAAGCTTCCAGCAGTTCTCCTTAATGTAGTCTTGTCCGCTGGTCATTGCTCACAATGTTGTATGTGTTATATCTTAAGATCTTTGACTCAACATTGGCCGAATGTTTAAGAAGTGTTATTTTCAAGTGGTGAACCTATGTATTACACTGAACATTTGGTGAACACTTTCTAGGATATTTATACCAGTATTAGAAAAAAAACGCCTTACAGAGGTTTAAGCAAAATCTAGAATACAAAATCTAAATTTTGAAAATGTAGTGTAACCTCATCTGTCAAAAAAATGTGAGAAATTGTCTTTAATTAGAAAGAGATTTGTAAATCTTTACTCAGTTTTCACTAGTGTTCGTGGTTGTAAACTGGCTTCATTGGGGTGTTACAGTTATGAAAATTAGCAAGCAAACCTCTGATTCCTGTATTTCCTCCCAAATTTCTTTAAATTTAAGTTTCTTTAAATATTCCATGTATACATGGAATATTTATTTGAGCCTGCAAATAAAATTATAACTGTTGCAATCAATGAATCAATAAGAATATGTTAATCAGCATAGCAAATAATTCCTCAGTGTTTTGTTGCAGTGTGGTAGGTAGCATTTGGGTTTTATCTCAAAGAATTTTTTAAAAGAAAGCATTTTATACTATTGGAATCTAAACCAAGCAAGAAGGTTTCCACAGTTTTAGATTTTTTTAATATACAAAGAAAGCAAAAGTTATTAGAATATGAATTTACCAGAAATGTGTGGCTTGATACACATTTTTTAAAATTTTATTTAAAGAATTTAAAGCATTATTTAGCAAGAATTAAAGCTGACACCAAAGCAATGTCTTTCTTATATTCTAGAATGACATTGCCCAAGTCTAGCAGTAATCCTAGGATTCAAAATCTAAGTCCTTGGACCTGTGTCTAGTCTTTTCCTTGTCTTGCTCTGCCTATATACAAGATAAATATCTCAGAAATAAATTTGAGAAAGGAAATCCTTTAATTCCAAGACTTTCCCCCATAACCTAAAATTTCAAAGAGGTTTATAACTATACTCCCTTTTTGTTTTCTTTCTTTTTTCCTAATATTTAGTTTTCATTTATTAATTTGAAGAATTGTTATTGATTACCTACTGTGTGCCAGGAACGGTAAGAGCTAAAATGCATATCTCTGTTCTCAAGGGGGAAGGACAGCCGGGATACTCAGTTCAACTAAGTATTATGATGGGATTAAGTAAGGAAGTGATGGAAAAACTCTGAAAAATAAAATTTTCAGGAGGAGGTGATTCCAGAGCTAAGTCTTTGATTCTGGAAGGTTAAGTAGAAGTTTGCCAAGCAAAGTAGATGCATAAGATTGCCTTAGGAAGAGGAAAGAATATGGCCAATGTTCAGAGGAGGTGTGAGATCAGGGACTACTGGAGAATCTGGAAATAATTCAGAATGGCTGTAGGCTAAGACAAAAACTGGGCAAATGAAGCCATAGGCAGGGGTGAAGTCACATATTCCAGTTTAGATTTAGTCCTGAAGATGATGTGAATCCACTGATAGATTTTAAGTAGGAGAATGGTATGATAAGTTTAGCATATTAGACAACTGACCTTTTGAAGTGTCTGAGGAAAGGCTGGTGTGCTGGTATTTTCTATGGCCCTTGGACTCATTTCCTGCCCTTCTCTGCCAAGCTCATGCCTCTGGGGATTGACCTCATCTTCTTTGAGGTTGGGTTTAATGAAAGTGAGGCTTAGGTAAGGTTATCAGAAGGCAGATGGAAAGTGAAATTGGCACCTCTTCCCCACTCCTTCTCTCCTTTGATGTTATATCTCTAGTAGTAGCTTCATCCCTCCATGACTACAACTCCTGCCAGGTGGCCCCTCCTCTATGGCTCTGCCTTTCACTGGGCTCTGGAAACTTTATCTTCTCTCATTGTCTCTTTATTTTCTCCTCTAAGTGTTTCATCAACTCTTATTTGCTCCCTTACCTCTGCTAGCCCCTCTGCAACTGATCCTTTCATTAAAAGACCTTCATTTGAACTATTTGAGTGAACTCTGTTTCTTCCTGAGACCCTTATTGATCCTTCTTCGTTGGAAGGATGGGATACGGAGAGAACAGGCAGAGTAGAGACTAGAAGCAGGGAATGCAGTTGGAAGGCTTTTGGATGGAACCAGAAATTACATGTGTATGAGCCAATGCATTAGCAGTAGGGATGAAGCAAAATAGGTTAAAGAAATATTAACATTGTGTAAGACTTTTACAGCAATAAAGCAGAGTTGTACCCCAACTGACCTTCCCACTGAAAATAACTAAAAATGAGGATAAAACAACTTCCTTCTTGCTTCAAGAAGCTGGCAAGACAGTAAAGAATACTTAGGATAAAAGAAGGTAGGAACCTTAAGGGCATTTACCTAACCTTGTGAATTTTCACAGCCCTGTAGGGGTCAGATCATAAAAGACAAAGCCCAAGGCCCACTCTAGACTGGGATTTTAAAAAGAAACCTCCAAACACATCCTTGATCTAAGAAATCCACTCCTACTCCTGAAGGACTGCCCAACAACTTTGCCACTGAGAGGGGTGGGAATAAAGAGGCAATTCTCTGAGAATGTGCAATCACAAAAGGGCCTTCATGTGGATTTGCAGCCTGAAATGTCAGTACTTGGATGGTTCGTAAAAACACAGATGGAAAATTTTGTTTACAGTTGTCCCAGACTTGTCATGTACTCAGGTGCCTAGGAGAAGCAAACATGAATCTTTTTTATAGAAATCCATCCTTATTCCAGGCTTTGGAGAATTCTACACAGAAAAATTTTAAGAAATTTGAGCTCAAAAATCACAAAACACATGAAGAAAGAAGGCACCAAAAGCAAGAGCCAACCAACTAAAACAACAGATAGCAGAATAAGACCCACAAGGACTTCAGATATTGGAATTATCAGACACAGAATATAGAATAAGTAAGGTTAACATGTTGAAAAAAATTAAAGAAGGAACTTAAAATATGAGTAAAACAGAAGATTGTTAAAAGAACCAACTGGAACTTCTAGAAATCAATAATGTAATAACTGAAATTAAAAACTCAATAGATGAGTTAAACATAGCTAAAGAGAGCAGTATTGCCCTTACACAGCATTGGACACTATGCTTTGGAGAATGTGCAGGCCTTCATCCAGCCACAAAAAATCTGCATGGCTAAGGATATGGTAAGTCACACAGAATCTATATGCCCCCTTCTGGATCATACTTCTGCCACCAGGGGCCCTGAAATTCCCAGTTCAGATGGCCCCAAGCCTGCTTCCAGTTCCTCATGCAGACCTCTTCCTTAGGTCTCTCCCCCTGAGAGTAGACTGTGCCCTCAGGGGGTGGGCAGGAAATGGCTCTCATGGGACTATGGATGGAATTAGGATTTGTAAATTGGGTGTCTAAATGTGTACATTTGATGTCCCTTTCAGTGTGGAATGGAGCTGAGGAGAGAAGACAGGGGTTTGGGGTTAACAGTTAGGAGTTAGCTCTCCCTATGCCACTATATTATAGGGCAGAGCTCTAGGTATCCAAGAATTTTATACTTTTTTTTTTTTTTTGGAACGCGGGCCTCTCACTGTTGTGGCCTCTCCCGTTGCGGAGCACAGGCTCCGGACGCGCAGGCTCAGCGGCCATGGCTCATGGGCCCAGCCGCTCCGCGGCATGTGGGGTCTTCCCGGACCTGGGCATGAACCCGTATCCCCTGCATTGGCAGGCGGACTCTCAACTACTGTGCCACCAGGGAAGCCCAATCCAAGAATTTTAAATTCAAACTTGGTCTTTGTCAAGATCAGAGGATGGAATCTATTTTATTTAATACTTTATTAGCTTGATTGCTAACTTTTAAATATATTTATATAGTATGTTGCCTTCCATTTGTACTCTTTCCCAGGGTCCTAGAAATATTAGGAACAGGTCAAGAAGAGAAAATTTGTGTATTGGAAGATAGTACTAAAGACACCATCCAGAATGCAATATGGAGAGAAAAAAAAGATAGTATGTTAGAAAGATTTAGAATCATGGCGGAGAGGAGAAGTAGGTCTAATAAGCATGTCATGAAGTTCTAGAAGGGAAGGGGAGAAAGAGTAGAGCAGAGGCAATTTCAGATGTAAAGACAATTTTCCACAACTGGTGAAAATCACCATTCTACAGATTCAAGAATTCCAATGAGTTGCAAACAGGATAAATGAAAAGAAATCCAGAACTTGACACAGCTGAACATAACTGTAAAAAAACAAAACAAAACAATAAAAAAATCAATCCTGAAAATAACCCAAATATCCACCAACTGGTGAATGGATAAAATTGTAATATATTCATACTGTGGAATACTACTCAGCAACAGAGAGGAATGAACTACTCATATACACAACGGCATGAGTGAATCTTGAAAACATCATGCTAAGTAAAAGAAGTCAGACATAAAAGACTATGTACTGATCACATTTCTATGAAATTCTAAACAAGGCAGAATCCTAGACAATGACAAAAAGCAAATCAGGGGTTGCCTGGGCTGGGATGGAGAGAGTGACTAACTGCCAAGGAGGCAAAAGGAAACTTTTGGAGTCATGGAAGTGTTCCTGTGGCTTCGTAGTATGTTTTGAAGTCAGGAAGTGTGAGACCTCCCACTTTGTTCTTTTTGAGATTGTTTTGGCTATTTGGAGTCCCTTGAAATTCCATATGAATTTTAGGATGGATATTTTTATTCCCGCAAAAAAAAGGACATTGGGGTTTTGATAGGGATTGTATTGAATCTGTATATCGCTCTGTATTGCCTTTTTTTTTTTTTTTAACTTTTAAACCTTTAGCCAGAGTCATCAAGAAAAAGAGGGAGAGGGCTCAAATCAATAAAATTAGAAACGAAAAAAGAGAAGTTACAATGGACACCACAGAAATACAAAGAATCCTAAGAGACTACTACAAGCCAACTATATGCCAATAAAATGGACAACCTGGAAAAAATGGACAAATTCTCAGAAAGGTACAATCTCCCAAGACTGAACCAGGAAGAAATAGAAAATATGAACAGACCAACCACAAGTACTGAAATGGAAACTGTGATTAAAAAACTTCCAACAAACAAAAGTCCAGGACTAGATGGCTTCACAGAATTCTCTCAAACGTTTAGAGAAGAGTTAACACCTATCCTTCTGAAACTACTCTTCCAAAAATATCACAGAGGAAGGAACACTCCCAAACTCATTCTATGAAGCCACCATCACCCTGATACCAAAATCAGACAAAGATACCACAAAAAAAGAAAATTACAGGCCAATATCACTGATGAACACAGACACAAAAGTCCTCAACAAAATACTAGCAAACCAAATCCAACAACACATTAAAAGGATCATACACCATGATCAAGTGGGATTTATCCCAGGGATGCAAGGATTTTTCAATATACGCAAATCAATCAGTGTGATACACCATATTAACAAATTGAAGAATAAAAACCATGTGATCATCTCAATAGATGCAGAAAAAGATTTTGACAAAATTCAACACCATTTATGATAAAAACTCTCCAGAGAGTACTGCCATCTTAACACCAAGTCTTCCCATCTGTGACTACAGAGTATCTTTCCATTGATTTAGTTCTTCTTTAATCTCTTTAAGTAATTTTTTTTTCTTGGTTTTCAGTGTACAGGTCTTGCTATCCTCAGTTAAATTTTACCTAAGTATTTAATTCTTTTTTATGTTATTGTAAATGTATTGGCTTTTTAATTTCCTTTTTGCATTGTTCATTGCTAGTGTATAAAAATACAACTGAGTTTTGTGTGTTCATCTTGTATCCTAAAACTTTGCTGGATTCGTTTATTTGCTCTAACAGCTTTTTTGTAGATTCTTTAGGATTTTCTATATATAAGATTATGGGCCTTCCTGGTGGCGCAGTGGTTAAGAACCTGCCTGCCAATATAGGGGACACAGGTTCGAGCCCTGGTCCGGGAAGATCCCACATGCCATGGAGGAACTAAGCCTGTGCACCACAACTACTGAGCCTGCGCTCTAGAGCCTGCAAGCCACAACTACTGAGCCCACGTGCCACAACTACTGAAGCCCGCACACCTAGAGCCCATGCTCCACAACAAGAGAAGCCACCGCAACAAAGAGTAGACCCCGCTCGCCACAACTAGAAAAAGCCCACGCACAGCAACAAAGACCCAATGCAGCCTAGAATAAATAAATAAATTTATTTTTTAAAAAAAGATTATGTCACCTGTGAATAGAGATAGTTTTACTTCTTCCTTTCCAGTTTAGACATAGTTTATTTCTTTTTCTTGCCTAATTTCTCTGGCTAGAACTTCCAGTACAATGTTGAATAAAAGTGATGAAAGACAGCACCCTTGCCTTGTTCCCTAAGGGGAAAAACTTTCAGTCTTGAAACTACTGCTTTTTTTACAAAGTCAGAATATCTCCTCCTTTCATTGGAAGAGTAGCCAAGATTATTCTGTGGAGTCTGGTCTCTCTAAGACCATGGGAAACCTACTCACCCAGGGAAATATGTCAGCTCTGGGCTGGAGGAACTGAAGACTACTGCTTTCAGACAGGGAGCTGAAAGAGGTGTGGGAAATAACTAGATATTGTTTGGAATTTCCATCCACTTAATAGGGAATAAAAAATATGTGAAACCCTTTAACTGGTTTCTATATCTTAGTGTCCTGAAATTTCTCTCTCATTGTGGTTAAAGAATCACTGGCCAAACAGGGATGCATATCTGTTTTTCAAATTCTAAAATCTGATTAAGTAAATAAAGGTATAGCCATAGAATGCAGTACCATGAAACCTTTAAAATTAGCATGGTAGTTCTCTACATGCTGATGGCAAATGACCTCCATTATAATTTATAATTGAAAAAAGTAAGGTACAGGGCTTCCCTGGTGGCACAGTGGTTGAGAGTCCACCTGCCGATGCAGGGGACGCGGGTTCGTGCCCCAGTCCGGGAGGATCCCACATGCCGCGGAGCAGCTGGGCCCGTGAGCCATGGCCGCTGAGCCTGCGTGTCCGGAGCCTGTGCTCCGCAACGGGAGAGGCCACAACAGTGAGAGGCCCGCATACCGCAAAAAAATTAAAAAAAAAAAAAAAAAATAAGGTACAGAGTAATTTGCATAGAAGTATTCCATTTGTGTAAAAAAGAAGAAACATATCTGTGTGTACATACCTGTGCAAGGATACACAAGAAGTGAGTAATAATGAATGTCTCTAGAGAAGAAGTTAGAGGTCTTGGGATCTAGGATAAAATGAAGACTTTGTCCTGTGGCCCATTTGAATTAAAAAAAAAAAAAAAGTAAATGTGTAATAACCAAAAAAAACCCCACACAAGTTTTTATTTCGTTTCATTTTTAACACTTTTTAAAAACTCATTATCAGCATTGATTAGAAAGACTGTAATGGCTGAGAAAAGGTCAGTTCTACAGATATTATTTAGTTCAAACCACCATGCCATTCCTACTTCTTAAAGTGGCAGGGCTGAGGAGGAATCATAGTAAGCATTAGTACTGAAGGGGCTTTTTGTTTTGGGGAGAGAGAGAGGGAGCTTGCATTTTAAAACTTCGCAGATGGGACTTCCCTGGTGGTCCAATGGTTAAGACTTTGCCCTCCAATGCAGGGGTGCAGGTTCGATCCCTGGTCGGGGAGCTAAGATCCCACACATCTCGTGGCCAAAAAACCAAAACATAAAACAGAAGCAATATTGTAACAAATTCAATAAAGGCTTTGAAAATGGTCCATATCAAAATAAATAAATAAAACTTCTCAGAATAGTTTGTAAGAGAAAAGTAAAATAGATAAAAACTGCATTTGCTGAACACACTCATATCTAGAATTACACTTGAACTCAACATGCCAACATTTAGAAAATTTTATATAAGTAACATATTGAACACACTGGAGGATTTCATTTATATGAAAGTTTAAAGCAGGTGAAACTAATCTCATGCTAGAAGTCAGAATAGTAGCTATGAGGTATGGGGGTATTGATTTGAAGGAGAAATGGGGAGGTCTGTGGTGTGCTGGTCACGTTCCATATCATGGTCTGGGTGGGGGGGTTACACAAATTTATATAATCTATAAAAAATTCATTGTACAGCTGTACATTGTAAAATTGTATACATTTTATGGATTTATATAATCTGTAAAAATTTCTACCTTAACTCGGGTCTTGTTTACTGTTTATAGGTTATATTCAATAGAGAAGTTAAGAAAAAAGTAGCATATTAAACTGTGGCACTTAAACAAACTCACAAACCGTCCGAAAGATGCAACACCCAAATCAGAAGAGGAAGGAATTTGAAAGGGTTAGAAATGTGTCACCCAGTGATCCAGGCATCACAAACTATTCAAGGAACTCCAGTAAATCTTTCCCAGGTAGTCGAATGGCATTTAAAACTGTTGACAACTGTTATGATATATACCCTCATTGTACAAAGTTTAAGAAATTATGTTGTAAAAAAGAAACTTATAGCTGCATTAGTGATACACAAAGCTTTCTGGTAATTATACTTTTAGTATTTTTCTGCAAATGTCACTTGTTTGGTTATAAACTCTGCTAAAATGAAATGTACTAAAATTTAATATATACATTCCTGTGACCTTTTTATCAGGCAAAGAGCATATTTCCTGGGATCTTTTCATAAATATTGCATCTCTCCTATTGTTTTGACGTGTTAATCAAAGGTCCTATACGATTTCACTTTGGTTTTGTTCCTGATGTTTCCACCACCCTGCCTTTGTGCTTTGAGACTGCTCATCTTTTGCAAGTTAACAATTATCTCCACGTCACTTGCGTTTTTATACTTTCTAAATATTTCCACTTCACCTTCAGGAAATGTATTTGACCTTGTCTTTTTGAAACACTGGCACAACTATTTTATTCCAACTTTGGAAACTATCTTAACTTTCCCATTTCCTCTCATGCCTAAGGGAAGCTATTTAAGAAACTATCTTCACTCAGAGAAGTGTTCAGGAGCTGACCAGCAAATCTCTCCTCATAATTTAACAGCATTACTTTCTATTATCCTTATTATTGTTCTAGTCTGTATTTTTCCCTTTGGAGTGTTTGCTGCATTGTTAACTTAATATAGTTGTGTTTTTTTTTTCTCATTATTTCCTCTGCTTGTCTTGATGCACATATTTTCTCTCTTAGTGTCAAAATAAGGTGATGGTGAATTATGAGTCCCTTCTGAGCTGAGGATACTTTTGTAATCTGGTAACCTTTGGCAGGAAGTACATATCCTAGTGAATGATGGAGCACTTAAGAGTGATTCACCACCAAGCATTACAGAAAATAGGCTGAGGGTTCAAAAATTCAAGGCACGTTTCCTCTCCTCAGCATGGTGTATATACTGTGCTCTCACTTTTCTACCCCCTATGATGTGGTTAAGAGAGAGGAGATAATGACGGCTTCTTAAAGTTACCTATAATGCACTCAAAACTGTTAGGTGTAATGGTTTTAAAAGGTAGAATGAAAACACAGCTAGGAGATCAACACAAAAGGAATCATTTTCTGATAGAGACAGCAAGGCTTGTGTGTTTCTCGTTACACACACGCAACTCCCATTAACTGTAATGGGAATTAAGAGTGCCCCTTTAAAGGAATACATACCCCCCACCCTGAGTGTGGTAGGGAGATACCTTTCTCCCCCAGAATTTCTTGTATTGATTTAGTTTCTTGTGGTATAATCAAATCTTGTATCATTTTTTAAAAGTTACTCCTGCATATTCAATATGCCATCTAATGTAAGGGTGGAAAACAACAATTACTAATTGGCAGGTGTAATATAGCTAAACAACCACAAACCCTATGTAAAGCCCAAACCAGACCCAGATTGATTGATTTTCAGGTTAGAAGCATCGATCTGTAATATTCCCCTTTGAATAAATATTTATTCAACATTTGACCTTACTGACTTTAGGCAAATTTCAGGGTGGCTAAGACTTTCTACATTAACGTGGAAATGAGCTTCCAATTATACAGAACTGTTGATTAACAACATGTACAGACTTGCATAACGGGAAAAGAACTTTGGTTTGCTCAGTGATCTTTTCAGCTATATATGAATATAGAAATCTTGGTCACTGACAGATGCTGAGCTTAATATATATCTCTCACTACCCCCCGAGCTCCCAAGCCATACATCCAACTCTCCACTGGATGTATCCTGGAGATCCACAGGCACCTCAAATTCAGTGTGTCTAAAACTGATCTGTCATCTTTCCCAGCAAGCCTGCTCCTCCCCTCTTCCCCATATCACTGAATGAAACCACAATTCCTTCAGTCATTCAAGCCACAGTCCTGCAAAATCATCCTTTTCACATTTCATATCTCCCACATCTATCACTGTTGATTCCATCCCCTAAATATTTTCTGGAGGAAAGAGAAAGACATCTGTGGTGCTAAGCGGGCAGGTTGCAGCAAGTGTGACTCTAGCTAGCATCAGATCCAGGCAGATGGCCTTCATGAGGGAAGTGTGGTAGCAGGAAATGAGAATCCAGCCACAAGGACTAAAGGGGTTAAGGTTCAACCAAGACAGCACTGGGCACAGAGAACTAATAGATTAGGGGGAAAATTAGGTAGTGGTAAGGGAAACCAGGGGTGGAGACACAAGATAAGGGTTCCCAGAGTTGGGATGGCAGGCAGAGACTTGGTCACACGTGGCCTGAAAAAATGAGTCAGTTGCTAGAAGATACAAAGTGAGAACTTGATCAGCATTAAGGGTGACTTGGGGCAGAGCCACAGAGCAGTAGATCCCGTAGTCCTTACGTTTCCCTGGCCTTGGAGCCAATTAACCTCAGAGGCTGGAATAGGAATGAAGGAACAGGTGGAGTTAGATCCCAACTTTTGGCTTCTAGGACTTTAGGGCCAGTCGTCATAACATCAGCTGTCGCTGGGTGCTGTCTATAACTCTCTCACTAACAGCCCCCTCATTGTTTTAACTTGCTGCCTAAGAAGCTTTTCTCTGAATGACTGCACAGTTTCAAAAGAACAGTATTCTGGGCTTCCCTAGTGGCGCAGTGGTTGAGAGTCCGCCTGCCGATGCAGGGGACACGGGTCTGTGCCCCAGTCCGGGAAGATCCCACATGCCACAGAGCGGCTGGGCCTGGGCCCGTGAGCCATGGCCGCTGAGCCTGTGCGTCCGGAGCCTGTGCTCCGCAACGGGAGAAGCCACAACAGTGAGAGGCCCGCGTACCAAAAAAAAAAAAAAGAACAGTATTCTGCCGTTGATTTGACTGTTTCAGGTGTATTCTAGACTATCAAGGTACCAAAGTAAAGACAGTAAATTGCAGGGGCTAGGGCTCCCCTCTCGCTTGGCGTCATGGCCTCCCTGGCCCCGAGAACAGTGTCTAGCCCATGGTGAACACTCAAGAAATAGTCATTGAATTTTGAATGAATTACAATGTAATTATAGTGGTACTTATTACTTTGGACCTTACAGATTTACGATTCTAATTGTTCAAGACTCACAAACCCTAATCTCGCCTTCACATTGTAATACAACAAACAAGGAAACTTAGAAGTGATGGCCAATAGATTGTTTCCAAGCAGCTCTGCAGCAAACCATTTGTATTAAAATCAATGAATGTACTACTTATAAATTATTTTTGACATTCAGAGAACTCACAGAAATCATAGAAAAATTACTAGAAGACTAGGAAGTAAATAGGCAAAGAAAAAGACAGTTTATAACAGAGTAACAACAAATGGCTAATAAGTGTGAAAATGTCCAATTCCTAGTAGTGATGATATGCAAATTAAACAAGGAAATATAATTTTGTAACTCAGGTTAGAAATTATTTAAAACTTCTAGGCCTCAATAGGTAGACAGACACTCTTAGATGCTTTCAGGAAATGTGCACGTTGTTGCTGTCTTTAGGAAAATAATTTTCAGTGCTTGAAAAATATTTGCATCATTCAACAGTTGGTTCAATACCTGAGAGTGCATCCTAAAAAATAATTTAAAAAATATTGACCGAGCTTTTTGTGACTTTTAAAATAATTGTGAACAATTAGAAGCAATCTAGATGTCTACAGAGGATAACCAGCATCAATTATGGTACAGGCAATATGGTGGAAACATTCACCACTGCTAAAAATGATGCTTCTGAGGAGTGTGATGATATGAGAAAATCCTTTGTTATAATGGCAAGTGAAAAAAGAAGAATATAGGGGCTTCCCTGGTGGCGCAGTGGTTGAGAGTCCGCCTGCCGATGCAGGGAACACGGGTTCGTGCCCAGGTCCGGGAAGATCCCACATACCGCGGAGCGGCTGGGCCCATGAGCCATGGCCGCTGAGCCTGCGCATCCGGAGCCTGTGCTCTGCAACGGGAGGGGCCACAGCAGTGAGAGGCCCGCGTACCGCAAAAAAAAAAAAAAAAAAAAAAGAAGAATATAAGTTTGTATGTAGAGTATGGTTCCAATCACTTGTAAACAATTACGTGGGGAAAAAAGCTAGAGGGAAATTCACCAAAATGTCTCACTGCCTCTAGGTAATGAGACAAGGACCCAGAACAGGAGTTGGCAAAGGAGAGTCAAATAGTCCTAGAAGAAAAAGTTTTCATCAACTGGGTGAGGATATAAAACCCCTCAGGGAGAACCAAACCTTCTCAGAAAGCATAGTATCATCTATACAAAGGACACAGGGAGTGTGACATCAGAGAACGTCATTATCATTAGCAGCTTTTAGACAGGTAAGGCTGAGAAAGGCCTGCCTTGTGGGAAGAACTCAATGCTGAAATAGTTTTTGTCAAACTGTGTCTCATAGAACCCAGAATTCTATACATAATAGTATTTTAGGAAGTCCATAAGCTTCCGATTGAAATCTCTTCAATGTTTACATTACTAAGACAGCAGCTATCATCCATTAATTCCATTTTCAAATGCATGTGTTTATCCAAAGTGTGCTCTTTGATTAACTTTATAAGCAAATGTTAAATGTTATAAAGCTGACTGCATAAAATAAATCTATGCTGATAAAATGCTGGTCTTATCTATCTTCTATATTGGGGGGTTAATTTTATTTCTAATAAAATTAAAATAAAAAAAGAGATGACACACTCAAATTAGGATAATTCAAATAGGGTTTATTTACCAAAGGGACCATAACTTTCCCAGGTACGAGGGGTTATGAAAGAACCACGAGTGATACTGCAGGATCCAGCATGGAGCTCATAGCTACAGAGCTGTCACCAGCCCTGAGGCTTGAAAGACGAGAGGAAGGAGAATAACAGAATCCCGAGAGGAGAGAAGATCCTAGGGTGTGAGCTGCTTTGAGAGGAGCAGTGACCTTCTACCCAGGAACCCAGGCACCTAAGTGTATCTTACAGGTAAGCAAGTAGGGGAATAAGCATCCTGATGTTACTCTCACTCTGATCTCCTGGGGCTGCCCGTTAGGCAAACGCACTTGGAAGCCAGAGAGCACAGAAAGTGATCCATGCAGGTCAGCCTCTTGAGACAAAACGCAGGAAGGAGAAGGGTAAAGCACGGTGGAGGGGCAAAGTATCAGGGGGAGAGTATCACATGGCATATTATTTCATTCAATTAATAGAATAAAGCGCTTGTTTCCGATAGATAACCTTGCGTTATTAAGTTTTGGATTTCAGCTAACTGTAACTACTGGCTTCATCTCAGGGTAGATATAATACATGTCACAAAACACTTAATAGAGATTAGAACAATGCCTGCAAGGAGTGTATGTGTGTGTTTCTTTTCTACTAGCCAAGGCAATATTTTCCAGGAATGAGAACCATGTATATTTTGTCACTTATAGAAGAAATTGAATGTGGAAACCTGAGTTAATTGGCACTATATTTCTAATTAATTCTAATTAATTAATTAGAAATTGGGCAATGTCTCAACCCTGCCCTTTATTTGGAACTGATTGGATATAGAGGAGTGGAGGAGGTGAAGGACTCTAGAATTCTTTAAAGGCATTGTATTTGATGGGGGTAGATTCATAGCATTCCTTTTTCTCCACTCAAGTGTGGAACCATTTAAGAGACAGGGGGAGAAAGAGACAGAGAGTCAGAGAGACAGAGACAAAATCAGGCAGATGGAGATAAAAACATCACCTTATTATTGGTAAAGCCGTTGGATAATGTGGCATGCTAATATTCACCTCTGAACTAGGCAGCCTTACCCAGTCAGTCACTGGCAGCCCTGAACAGCACCTGGTCTCCTTGGGGAGGGGGGACCACTTCTATAAAACTCACAGCAGAGAACAGAGAGTGTACTTTCTTTAAGTACACAGATGCCAAAGGAAAGAAGAAAGAACCAAGGAAGGAGGAAGCTGAATATATTCAATTTTTTTCTCCCAAACTTTCCAAGTATATAATTCTCTCTTCCTCCTACAGGGAGGAATGAGGGAAGGGATGGAAACAGGCCAGGGGTTGTACTCTGGAAGAGATCCTGCCACAAGGAAACATAAGGTGAGGAGAAAGGAATCTCTTCTCCAATAGAAGCCGATATCTTGGCTAACTGGATGCTATCAGGGAATATAGGAGAAGAGGAAAAATTGTGACTTATTTTGGGCAATGTTTGACTTGAGAAGCCAGTGGGCATCAAGATGGGGATGTACAGCAGGCAGTTCCATATACGGATCTGGAGTTCAAGAGAGATGTTGGGCTGGAAATGTAGATTTGAGTCACATACATATAGATAAATGAAAATGGATACGGATATGGAAGATGGACATGTATAACAATGCCTTGGATTTAATGTACATAAAAAGAGAAGAGAGCTCTATATGGAACCCTGGAGAACACCAGCATTCAAGGAACAGGTGGAACAAAGTGATTATAAAATGGTAATGGAGAAAGGTAGGTAGGAGAAAAGCCAAGAGAAGGTGATTATGTAAGCTACAGCCCCAATGACTCAATTGGGATGAGAGAGAACACGGGTGAAGGTATTCAGAAGAAGAGTTTCTGAGTTCAATACAAATCAGTGGATTTTCATTATGCACGTTTATAAGGTGCAGTGATTGAAGGTGTAGCGGTGTAGGGAATGCAGAAATTAGGAAGACGTGGGAATTGGCCCAAAGTTGGGGAAGATTCCTTGATTTAATTTTTCTAGTCTATCCTCTGGCTCTGGAACCTCTGAGAGTATCTGAGTTAGGGTAGTGACAGTGGGGGAGTCATTCAAGAGTGTGTCTTGGTCAGCTTTGGTAACAGTGAGATAGGGCCCCAAACTTAGAAGAGACCAAAAAGTCAATGTCTCTATACCTTATTCATAGAGATTTTTTAATTTAGGCAGGTTTAAAGCATTAATTGGCAAACCATCAGTTAATTGAGAAAGTAAATTACTATATCCAATTTCTCAACCAGACCAGTTTATTAAAATGTATTGTGTCAAATCATAAATTTTGACAGTGTTGGATTCTATTTAAAGAAAAATCAAAGGAAATACATATATAAAGAGTAAATGGATCATCACACAAATTCTTGAAGCTAAGAACTAAAAGAATAACAAGGTCCATACCAAAATACATCTGTGTGTGTGTATTTTTTAAGATCATTCTTCAGTTGACCTATCTCTCTTATAGGGTTTTAGGGTAAAATAAGAAAAAAGAAGAAATACATGAAAAGTATTTAGAAAAATGACTATCACACAGTGTCCATGAACATTTATTATTACTATTATTATCATTACTGTTACCACTACTTGTCCTCTTTTAGGAAAACAGGGAGAGAGGAAGTGTGCATGTAGGTAGAATTTTTCTCCACCTCTACTTCCGACAGACAATTTGAGATTTAGAAGCCCCTGGAGCAGTAGTTCTTAAACTTTTCTAACTCAGAGAGGCTGGTGAAAATTACAACCTCTCCTTGAATAAATTCACCTACACACAAAATATTGTACACAATTTTGCAAGTGGGATAAGGACCCTTAGAAGGGATAAGCCCTTTTAGAATAAACTCTAGACTTCCCAGGGTGGTGGGACAAGGAGCCAGTTGCAGTTACTGTAGACAGTGTTTACAAGCACTATAT
This sequence comes from Grampus griseus, assembly GCF_964374135.1. Classification (NCBI taxonomy): domain Eukaryota; kingdom Metazoa; phylum Chordata; class Mammalia; order Artiodactyla; family Delphinidae; genus Grampus; species Grampus griseus. Next base: position 60,596,579 of record NC_139001.1, read on the forward strand.
TAAGTGTGGAGATAGAACACAGACACATTTAAAAGAGACTTTAAAATAGCCACTAACCTCATGTAGCCAACATTCAACGGAGTAATAATTAATACGTGTCCAGTCCTCTGTTGAACATTCTGGAAAATGCAAAGATCTATAAGACTCTAGATGTCAGGGTCTCAGATTCTTGTGGTGGAGAAATACTAGACCAGGGTCATGTTCAAAGTCCAGAGGCACAGAGCCAGGAGCCAGCTTGCTGGAAGTGGCGACTGAGTGGCTACACTCATTACTGTAAAGCTAATGATGAATTAAAAACATATTTACTGAGCTGATGCAGTCAATAAAAGCCCCAATTAAGGCACCATTAAGGGACTTAACAGCGTAGTGGTGGGGAAGACATTCCTAAAAAGGTTTAATGATCTCAGATCCTGACATAGCCGGGAAGTCATTAGTCATTAATGCCACGTCTGGATCTCGATTATGAAGTTCTCTATAAGAAAACAGTTGGCATATAATAGCACACAAGATTATACCTGATTTGTTACAGAGAGCAAGATACACCTTTTCAAACGTATTTTTAAATCTCTGTGTTTTCAGGTAAGAAAAGTGGCCAATTATGAGCAGGAACTGCCGAGTGGAAATCCATAGCATGATGGCATGCAAATTAGATAAGCATTACCATTCAAGTGAAAAATAATAATAATGGAAATACAAAATGGAACATGGTATTGTACTGATTAATAAGACTGTGACTGTGCCTATAAAGCAATTCGATTAATTCCCAGTGTAATGTGTGGAAACTCCTTCAACGTAAAGCTACATTGAATCTAGAGAAAATTAAGCAGATAGTCTCTGCCTTCTTAAGTATTCATGCACTTACTCGTTCATTCAACAGCTATTCACTGAGAGCATCTGTGTAAGGCTTGGTCGGGGACACTAGGAAACAGGTGAACAAAGCAGTCAAGGTACTCATGAACGGTACAGTCCAAATAAATGATGATCGACTGTGATAAGTACAGTGAAGGAACAAACATGGTGCAGACTGAAGATCTTTTAAGATAAGGTGGTCAAGGGAAGGCCTCTGGGGAGCTGGTTCAACAAAAGACCTGAAATGTAAAGAGGCCAGTCTTGAAAAGGCAAGCAGGGGAAGAAAGGAGGGGTGGGACTTTTTGGCTATCTAGCATCTGAATTCCTTTCCTGAATTCCTTCCCATGGTGTGAGTCTTGGTAAGGGGCACGCTTCTCCAAAGCCCACCTACTCACTTTCCTAGACTTCCTTGCAGTTAGAGTTTGGGAACGTGACCCAGACTTGGTCAGAGTCATCTAAGGCAGTGAATCAGGAACTAGTGATACCAAAAAGCAGAGCTGAGAATTCCTTTTGGTGGCAATGAGTGTGGTAGCAACATTCAGTTTCTGGAGTAGCGATTCCAGGATATCCTTGTCTAAGGGAGCGTTGCATTCAGAGGCAAAGGCAACAGAGCCCTCTTCAGGCTGGTTCTGGGTATGATTTTGCCTGAAGTTCTGTTTGTCCAGCTTTGCTTTGTCTCTTCCTAATCTCCAAACCTCATATTGCAGCCTTCCTGGAAATTCTGTGAGCCACCCAATACACTCCATTTCTCTTAGGCTTAAATCACCCAGAGTCGGTTTCTGATGACATCATCTAAAAATCCTGAGAGATTGGAGTACGTTGCAGGTAGATGCATGTGCAATAGCCCTAAGGTGGGAGAAGAGGGAGTGAGGGCTTGGAGGAACTGAGAAAAACCCCGAGTGGCAGCATTAGTGAAAAAGGTAGCAAGTGAATAAGATGGGCGCAGCCGGTGAGCCAGGCAAGAGCCAGAGCAAGCAGGTATGCGTAGCAGAAGCCGGGAATGTGCTGGGCCGAGCCTTTTCTCAGGGACACTCAACTAGCTCCCATGTCCTGATGGGATGTGTCCCTACTGGTCTCTGAGGACTCTGAGGCAGAGCTAAAGGGTTCTGGTTGGGTGGTTGCCACTCTCTGCTGTGCCAAGGAATTCCAGACTCTTCTCTACTGAGAAGGCTAAGCCTGAGCTTGCCATTTCCGGCTCTGTGAGATCACTCTCTCTTTCTCTCCTTGAAGTACCAAGATGTGTATCTCTAAAGGCATTTATAGCATTAATTTGGTTATATGTTTTTGAGTGTCATATCCATCATTAGACACTAGCTAACTCCCTGGGGTCACAGTGGGGAGGTGGGATGATTACATGCTTTGGATTAAAACAGATTTGGATTTTATCTCAGACAAGTTCCTTCACCTCTCTGAACCACAGTTTTCTCATTTGAAAAATGAGGATACTGGGCTTCCCTGGTGGCACAGTGGTTGAGAGTCCGCCTGCCGATGCAGGGGACACGGGTTCGTGCCCCGGTCCGGGAAGATCCCACATGCCGCGGGGCGGCTGGGCCTGTGAGCCATGGCCGCTGAGGCTGAGCGTCCGGAGCCTGTGCTCCGCAACGGGAGAGGCCACAACAGTGAGAGGCCCGCATACAGCAAAAAAAAAAAAAAAAAAAAAAATGAGGATACTAGTACCTCATTGAGGATTACATGCACTCTAAGTTACTACGCAGTGCCTACCACATAGTAGGCACTCTGTGATACTAGTCCTTTGTTCCTTAGTATTTCATGGAATTGAACAGAATCTTCTGCAGCTAGGAAAACAATGTAAAATCCTTACTTTGGTGCTTACCTTATTGTAAAGTGCTAATTTAGAATAAAGTAACTTACATTGCTTTCTTAGTTCAGAATTTGATCATGAAAATTTCCTTTTTCTTAAAAATTCCCTAAAGAGTTATTGCCATTCACTAAGTTCACTCCAGCAAAATTACTAGCCAAAAAAAAATAGACCATTTTTCCCCTTCTAAGATCCTTACATTAATGATGTAGAGTACAGTTAAAACACTGCATCCAAAACCAGAAGGTAGATTTTGTTATTCTTGAGAAACAGAGGAAGATATTACTCAAGTCCTGATTGTCTTAGCCAAAACATTCCCTTATGTAATATTCCTTGGGCTTTTTCATTTTAAGAACTTGAAATCATAGATGTTCTATAGGTTTGTCATTGATTGACCAAATATGTAACTCAGCTCTGAAGATACTAAAAAAACTTTACAAAACAAAAATCCTAGAGCCTCCCAAGCTCCTTGCTTACTGACTAAAACACTTTAATTTAATCTAATGAATTAACAGTCTTTTAGAATCCTTTTCTTTCCTCCTTGGCTCCTGATTTTTTCTGCGGTACACGGGCCTCTCACTGCTGTGGCCTCTCCCGTTGCGAAGCACAGGCTCCGGACGCGCAGGCTCAGCGGCCATGGCTCACAGGCCGAGCAGCTCCGCGGCATGTGGGATCTTCCCGGACCGGGGCACGAACCCGTGTCCCCTGCATCAGCAGGCGGACTCTCAACCACTGCGCCACCAGGGAAGCCCTTGGTTCCTGATCTTTAACATACATTTTCTGATCTCCATCTTCCTCTGATTTCTTGTTTCCTTGGTTTTGGTATAGTTTCTCTTTTTGTGTCTGGGGCCATGTTAAGAAAAAAAAAAAAGGTTATGTTGCAAGTGCGTGAGGTTTCCCTTCAAATGGCAAATGAGGCAAAGCAGCCAGAATGCAGGATTCATTTGTTTTTCTTCCTCTGACTACTTTCTGTAAACCACAAGACCTTGCAACCAGTGAGAGGCCAGTCAAGGAAGGTCTTGATTTACATAAGGGGGTTGATAACACCATTTTTGAAAAACCTACATTCCTCTCTTTAAAAATTCCCATATTCTTGGCACTGAAGTAGCACTCCCAGCACTGAAAATTCCTACACAGCCCTGGTGATTCTGAAATGGAGCAGGTCCTTGCCCCCCATGTCCTCCGCCTGCCTTTTGTCTGTGAAAAAAACTTTAGCCAAAGAATAAGTTTAATCAGAGAAGTGAGGAAAATGCAGAAGCAAAGAAAAACAGGACAAAATAATAAGAGTTTAGTCAGTAAGCAAAGTCAAGGACCTAAATAGGTAATATTCTGAGCCATATCCTGTGAGCTGTCTTATAGATACTGAACCTCCACCAGGTAAAAGAAGTTAACTACATGGTGACCAGACTGTAGCCACAACATAGGCGACCACAATTCTGAGGACTGGCCTCAAGGAAATGGGAACAAACCGACCCAGAAACTGAAGATTAACTGTACTTAAAACAATCAAGATGACGCTCGTCAGACCACCGATGACCAGTTTCAAGATGACTGTCAGGGCTGATGGTGCTGTTTCTACATACAGGCCCCTCCCTCTGTCTATAAAAGCTCTTGTGGGCTGATTGTCAGTGGTGGTGGGGGAAGGAGGGAGTCGGCCTTTGGACAGGCATCTGCCCTCCCCCCACCCCCAGTTGCCAGTATCCTAAATAAAGCAAACTTTACTTTCCACCAACCTGGCCGCTTTATTGGCTTTTGAGTGGTAAGCAGCCGGACCCCACTTTCGGTTACAATTGGAGCCTCAAGTGAAAACATTATCACAACTTCCCACAGAGGGAAGTGAAGAAGCTTTTATTGCTGCTAAGTACAAATGTGACAAATAATTAAGAACTGAAGCATATTCTTATAGGATAATCAGGCGCTTGTAGTTATTTCTTGGCACGTTTGCCTTGGAATTCTAATCACTAACAACAGTTCAGATTCTCAGAGAAAAGATTATCTGCCTGTGAAAACCTCTAGGCAAGGCAACTGGAAATGCTTATTGCAAAGAAAAGCAAAAGTACAGCAAGATATATTTGTAGCATGTGAGAGGAATGCATAGGTGAGCATTGGAATGTTCTTTTGGTATTGGTCCTGAGGAGTAACTGTTTTAGGAGGATTTAACCAAGACAACTTTGAAAGCATCTTGTCTTCATGTGAAGGGTTAATCACGCTTAATAGGAGGAATTCTGCTCTTTGGTATAAGTTTTACGCACAAATAAGTAACTGATTTCCGGACCTCCAACACCAAACTCTAGTTAATGAGAGAAAGTGAAATCCCTGACTCAACAAACAGACTAATTTAGGGGACTAGCGCAATTATTCTGTCTTTGTTTAACGGTAGGTTTCAGGTGGCATGCATTCACCTCACTTTCTGCCTCTCACATCTACATTTAAGGACCCATGTGATTTCATTGGGCCCACTGGAATCACATCATCATCATCTCCTTTTAAGGTTAGCTGATTAGCAACCTTAATTCCCTTTTGCTATGTAACATAACATATTCACAAATTTTGGGAGTTAGGACATGATTTGGGAGGTCCTTACTCTGCCTATCACACTTCTCAATCAGACTGTAAACTCCCTAGTTGTCTTATATTTTTCTCTGTATTTCTCATAGAGATAAGAATAGGTCTAACTATGTTTGTGTTTTGGTTGATTCTTGAACTAATAGAATAAAGGTTCTCAAACGATGGTCTAAGGAGCTTTGGTGGTCTTTGACTTTCAGGTATATTGCAAGTTGTGTTAAAATTCAAGTCTGAAAAACATGTAGCTAAAAAAACCCCAACAAGTAGTTTTCATTGCCCATACAAGTTTACATTATTTTAAGAAAAGAAAGAAAAGAAATTTTATGACACTCTTCTGCAGAAACAAAGGAGTAAGCCAGAAAAGAAGACATAGGGTCTGGGAAACAGGAGAGGCAATACAGAGCAGGGGAGAAGACTGTTCTCAACGCCTAGCAGCACTGGACACAACCAAGCCAAATGGGAGCTGGAGAATGTGGGACTCCATTAGGATGTCTGTAAAATGATCAAAATGGAACAGCTAGATTACTTGGTGTGTCTCATGTACTGGAAGGATATTTACACTTCTTTCAGAGAGTTTGGAGATGAATCACAGAAAATTAAGCAAATAAAAATATGAGGCAATTCTTGTACCATAAAAGAAATGTAATTCTAGAATACTATGTAGCTTAGCTGTGAATAATATTAACAAAATGATGAACACTGAATTAAATGAAATATTGATTAAATTGATATTGAATATTGATAAAATGAAAATTATAAGTACATAGTGGAATGAGGAGAATATGTGGATAAGAATTAAATTCTCATCTTACATAGTAGGAAGTCAGATAAAATCTAAAACTGACAAAAAAATCAAGAAATAGTAACCTAAGAATATTATTTAGAAATAAGGATAAGCAGCTAAAAGAAGAGATATTTCTAGTAGGGAAGTTTGGGGCAGAGTCCTTGTATTATTATTTGACTGTTTAAACTACATATGTGCATTAATTAATTAATTAAAATTAAGACAAACTGTATCCACATTTTGAAAAAGATAAAAGAAAAATGGAGGGATTATTTATAAAGGCAAAATTCCTTTACATGTTGCCCTCTCTCTTTCTCTGTCTCTTTCTTTCTTTCTCTTTGTCTCTCTTGCCTATGGCAAGCAGGCCACAGGAACTTTTATTCTAACCAGAGTGATGTTTATTTTATACCTCGATTCTAAAAATTGAAAGACTTCAGTATGATTTAGCCTATTAACAAACCAACGTGGCGGGCCAGGTAAGGGTCATCAGGTGGTGCCTGCACAAGGTGATCGGAAAGAACTGTACTAGGAATAGCAGGGCATTGCAGGAAAAATATCTAGTGGACATGAGAGGGTATTGTTAAGGAAACAATCTGGTTTATGTTTCTGTCAAACCGAACTATTCCCGGTTGCCTGTGTGCCATGTTTTCCTTCCAGTTGGTTCTTCATATACTTTTATAAACCAAACATAATTAGTCTCATCACTACTGATATTACATTGGATATCAGAAAATGCTGAGCTACCTATGCTTGCATTATTAACCCTTTTACCTTACTTGTGGGAGGTTGTCCATGCTTGCTTGGTCGGATTTTAAATAACTCTCAGAATGATATATCCAGAGGAGACAATTTAGTTGAATTAAGCTTTGGCAAAACCTCTTCCCTCCTTCCTGTTATCTCCCTACCTTCCAGTCTAATTATAATGAGCTTAACTGTAACTATAACATGGTTAAGCAATGATTTACGGGGCAGTGAGACAAGATTTTAAAAGTTAGAACTGTCTCAGGGATTCCAGCAAATACGGTTATCCCAGGTTCTCAATTATGTTTTGTTTTGTTTTTAAGTTTGTTGGGCAAGATTATCGATTTATAGGTTAGTTTTCTTCTACTTGTTTTTTTGAGTTGAGAGGCCCTAATCTTCATTAAACATTTTCCCGTTAAGTTGTGCAGTTTGATTAGTTGATCCCAGTAAGAGGTGTTTGGAAGCAGGAGGAACTGGAGCAACCAGCCCAAAGAAGCCAATCAAAGAATAGCAGGCTGGGGGCTTCCCTGGTGGCGCAGTGGTTGAGAGTCCGCCTACCGATGCAGGGGACGCGGGTTCGTGCCCCGGTCCGGGAAGATCCTACGTCCCACATGCCGCGGAGCGGCTGCGCCCGTGAGCCATGGCCGCTGAGCCTGCGCGTCCGGAGCCTGTGCTCCCCAACGGGAGAGGCCACAACAGAGGCCCGCGTACCGCAAAAAAAAAAAAAAAAAAAAGGGGGACAAGGTCCTGCACTGTTTGTCCCTATATTTAAAAAACGAATGGCAGGCTGTGGACATAACCAGGCTACAGGGCAGTGTCTCTCCCTGATACTGACAATATCCCATGACAAAGGCTCTGTCCTATTACAGTTCATTCGATATTTACTGAGCATCCCAGTGCCTGCCACTGTTTAGACGCTGGGAATACAGCTGTGGACGGTGTCATAATTCTGCCCAATTGTATCTTTTTCAGATGCAGCCGTGCAAATTAAGAAGAATACAGTTGAATTTTCTACACCCTAATCCAAACTTAGTCCAGGGGTCTTACCTGGCTTCATTTAACCAAAAACTTCAGAGGAAAGAGCCCTTCCCATGAAATCTGCAGTGTTCCCAGCTTCTGATCCCTCTGGGGGAACAAGGTTTATTTCTGAAGTAGTTTGCTCCAAAGCGTTCTCCCACCCCACCACCTCTCAGATAAAGGACTAAATTCCATGAAAAGCCACGGCTACCCCGAAGTAGAAATCAGTCCCTAATGATATTACACTCGCACAAATTGAAATGGGGTTAAAAGCTCAGATTGTGGATTCTTAGATTTCTTGCTAAGCTGGAAGCTTTTATGGGCTCACTTTAAATCGAGAGGCAGAGTTTAGATCCTTTTGTTACTTAAGAGACTGAGCAAATTAGCAAGTCCGAGGCAAATCTTTTTTGATTACTGAACTATTACAAATGTCTCCTGGCCAAAGAATAACCTCTCTCCAGAGGGAAATGTTCAGCAGGACCTTTTGCTTAAATTCATAAAATCTGTTAAAGCAAATCTCTCACTTTTCCATTAAGTCGGTAAATTACTTCTAGGGGAAAAGGAAAAAATGCCGGCAATAAAATGGCTGGACTATATTAATCATGGGAGGTGGGGCTGCAAAGGTGGAAGAATTGATGCTACATTTATGGTGCAGAGAATTTCAGGCTTTTTCACGTGTTGAACTAAATGTAAATGATGTCACCTTTCCCTCTGCTAGTCAGAGGCAAAGTTATCCGTCCGCAGAGGCTTCACCGAATGCATTGCGTGGCTGACATTAAAATGACTACAAGATTATTTCTTTCCATATCTATCCCCTTAGAAAAATTTTCAAGATTTTATTGTAGATGGGAAAAATGCATAATGCTACGAGAAACAAAGCCCTCGTTACATTCTTGCTACTGGATTATTGCCATTCTATCTCAATGCTGATTGAAATCCAAGATTTTGTATCGGTGCTTTAATTAGATGCTGGCAAATATCTTTCTGCCCCACTGGAAATGTAATCTTTCTATTGAACATTTTGTCCCAGTGAATTTCATCTGCAATAGCATTTTGCATTTGAATCAGGGAGGTCAGTGCTTGATAGCAGACCATGTGGCGCTGGCTCTGTTCACTTTTGGGTGAAATTGAACCCTGAAGGTGTTGAAAGTACAGCAGTGAGTCATTATCCGTAATTATCTCATTGTTTCATCCAAATGATTAAAGTCATAATACCACTGCCCAATTTGTTGTGTTTCTAAAAATCGGACTTTCCTATGAAAATGACTTGCCAATTCCCATGTCCCCAATGCTTCCCAAATATATGAATTAGCATATTGTCTCAATGCATCTTGTATACAGGCATTACATTTACTTAGGGAAACTCGTGCATGTCATAACAGTTGTCCCTAAAAGGGTCATATTTTTTTACATTTTTCTCAGTTTGTGTGAGTGAAGAAGTAGTCCATGCTGTGAACTTAACCCAAAATTTAAAGTTAAAATATTCTGTCCCTTGTCTAACCATCAGCATTTTCTGAGCCTTGGAAAAGAGTTAATCATCAAGCAAAGTGCTGAATTATACTCTTTTCTAAGGTTGAGATAGCAGAAAAGAGAGTGTCTAGCTAGTGGTTTTTTATACAGACTAGAAGCAGCAGCAAAACACATTTCCAAATATTTGGCTTGGTAGTTAAATAATTTATTCCATATCTGTAAGCAACAAAGCATACCCCTAGAATGCATCTATACCCATATATGCATATTTTTAAAGTAAATGTGTGCTACCAAGATATAAAAACTTGCCTTTCATGCTGTGCTAATATGGAAAGACTGAGCATTTAACTGCTATGTGGACAAGGCTTTTACAAGTAAATTTGCACATCAAAAAGGCCTAGCATATTCTAATTTAAATTCACCTAATTTAAATAGTGACAGCTTATGGTTCTTTGCAATATGATCAGTTTAATCAAAAAATGTATAGAACTACTAGAGAGATTCGCCTATATTAGTAGATAAAAAAATTGGGTTACAAGCCAGGTTATTGAAATTCCAAGTGTAGAAGAGATTCAAGAAAGTAAGCAGCTGGTAACTGCTTTAACTTTTAGTAAAAATAAGACCTAGTACAATTTCCGAGTAGTATATTCATTGTCATCATAATGTAACCTTAAGTGTGGAAAAAGGAAGTGAAAATTTTGTATGAATCTGTTAAGTATAAAAAGAGGAAGTGAAAATTTTGGTACGATGATTTAATAATAGACCGATAAAATTTCTCTAAGTAGAGAATATAATTCATAAAAATATTTAAATGTGCCTCAAATTTTTGTGATATGTATTTAAAAACTTAACATTGTACAAACACTTTGAAGTACTGATGAACCTAGTGGCAGGGCAGGAATAAAGACATAGACTTAGAGAACATACTTGAGGACACAGGGAGGGGGAAGTGTAAGCTGGGACGAAGTGAGAGAGTGGCATGGACATATATACACTACCAAATGTAAAATATTTAGTGGGAAGCAGCAGCATAGCACAGGGAGATCAGCTTGGTGCTTTGTCATGACCTAGAGGGGTGGGATAGGGAGGGTGGGAGGGAGGCGCAAGATGGAGGGGATATGGGGACATAGGTATGCATATGGCTGATTCGCTTTGTTGTACAACAGAAACTAACACAGTATTGGGAAACAATTATACTCCAATAAAGATCTATTAAAAAAAAGAAATTATACTAAGGAAATTAAGAGTTTAATAAGGATGCTTAAAGGAGTTTAGTTACAATTATCATAGTGCTGTTAATTATAACAAAAATAGCATTGGAAAAGTCTAAAAATCCTATACTGATGATTTGATTGTGCACATTATTTCCAGTATAGAACATGTATTCTATATGTTGGAATAGTATGTAGCTATTAAAATTATGTTGCAGAAATATAATTATAGAAATGTTATATGGAAATATATTTGCAATGTTATGCTGTGTAAAAAAAAAACGTTCAGTTTATACAATAGTACATAAGTATGATCCCATGAATATATGTATAGGTGTGTGTGTTTGTTTTCGGGAAAAGTTGTCGCCAAAATATTAAGACTGGTGATCTCTGAGTGGTAGGGTATGTGTGATTTTTATTTTCATTTTGCTTTTCTATTTTTTTTTTTTTTTTGCTTTTCTATTTTTGATTTGCAGAATTTAAAAATTTAAAATATAACAGGAATGGATTGCTCCACAGTGCCAGAAGTGTTATACATTATTCTAGCTAGGACTCAATCTGGCTTTGCCATTATTCTCTTAAAATTGAGGGAATCCAATCTAAGTAATTTTCCAATCCCCTCTCTTCTCTTAAGATTATAAAAGAACCCCCAGGAAATTGGAGCAGAGCCTGTGCTCTTCAGTTCATTGTGGTTGGCACTCCTGATACTCCTCACCAAGGGAGCATGCTCCATCTGAAGGTGAGCGGCTCTACTGGTGGTCACGTGCTTCCTGCTCAGTGTGGCCACAGGGGCCTTCACCGGGGTTTAGGGCTCAGTTCCCAGGCACCCATTCAGCCTTTTAACTTCATGGTGGTGCTGGTGGGGACTTGGGAGGAGCTGGTCTTTCTTTCCCTCCCTTAATTTAACAGTATTCAACAAACAATAACAAAAATAAAAAAGAATTTTTTTAAAGTAAAATTACCCTGTTACGCCATTTATTTTCAAAAATGTGCTTAATGCCTTTATTTTGAAGATAATCGCATTTAAATATTAATTTTAAATTTATAAGAACAACAACTAACTATTCTTAATATTTTCAGGCAATGAATGATACCAGTGAAGACACAGTTCTTGTCCCCAAGAAACATAATTAAATTAGCCTTATTTTTCTTTGGAGAAAAATAAAAAGCAGGTCTATGGACAAGAGAGACTTGTTCAGGGCAGGCAGCTACATTTCCCCCTCAGCTTCACCTCTTCTTCCCATATCCGTCTTGCTGCTGATGCAATGTTGGGTGCTCTGAGAGTCAGCTAGATCATACAGCATTAGATTGAGATCCTCTTCCAAATGAATGGACAGGATTTAATGCTGGGAGATCCAGTGACTGACCATATACAGACCCTTGTTAAAAACAGAACAATTTGCCACAGTCTATCAGGGGCTGGCTCTAAAGGATTTGGTTCTGCAAGGTTAGAAGAGGGAAGGAAGGTGCTGGCATCGGTAGCACCTACCAGATTTGAAAAGAGCTCATCTGCAGAGATGAGACTGAATCCCAGAGAGCTGACACAGTAAAGACCACCCAGTGCCTGTTTGTTGAACGTGTGATGGTGATGTCTGAGCCCTACCCTTGTCACACAACTGTGTTCCTTCAATAAGAGCACAGGTTAATTGGACATAAGACAAATAGTTCATAGTTTTGGTTTTAGATATTTAGTTGAGATTAACAAACAAGACTCTTAATAATAATGACCTTCCAGAATATAATGGATTGTTTCACAAGCAAGAAGTGATCAATTGTCTTCCACCTTCACTCAAGACAGGTTGAGAGCCTGAATTACAGCCTGAGAAAGTTCGATTGCCATTTCAAAGAGCCAGTCATTTAGATATCGATTATCTATGTTTCTCCTTAGTGTTACAATGTACTCTTTATTTTGCACTTACAGTGCCTCAAGTTCTGTGCTAAACATTTCACATGCTTTTTTCTCCACTAAATTTGTACAGTAACTCTGTATAGTAGGTATTACATACCCCAATATACAGGTGAAAGAACTGATGTTTAAAGATTTTAATTCTTTTTCAAGTTTACATAGAACAAGTAGGAAACAGGTTTGCCTGATTTCAAAGCCTCACTCTTAATTGCTGCTTTTCAAACATTTAGGATGCTTTTGGCTGCAAGTAACAGAAAAACCCCAACTCAAGTTGCCTTAAGGAAAATGCTATAACTAACATAACCAAAGGTCCAGAGGGAATGTGGATTCAGGGCAGTGTGTCAGGGCCCAGGCCCTCATCACAGAGCTTCTCTTGACTCTGCCCTCACTCCACCCCACCCCCTCCAACCCCCTATGTTTTGGCTTCATTCTCAGGCTGATACCAAGAGGGCTCATCAGTTCCAGGCATCATATCCAGGCAAAACAACATCCAGAAGAAGAAAGGGACTATGCATTTCTTGTCTCTCCTTTAAGAATAAGAATGAGAAGACCTTTCATGGAAAGCACATCAACCCCCAGAAGACTTTCTCCCACATCTATTTTGCCAGAAATAGATCATATATATTCTTAATCAACTTACCAACAAGAGGAATATGATTACTGTGACTGGCTTAGATCAATCACCTGGGGTGAAACAGATTCTGATGATTTGGGAACTTGGACCACTCTACTGTTATTAATTAATTGTAATGCTCAGAGCCACATTTTAGGTTTACCACTAGCAGTCTCATGAACTTTGGATATTAACATTACCTTGAGCCTTATCTTATTTTCTACCTCCGTTTTTTCATATTCTTACTTTTCAATATATTGAAATACGTGTTTAATTGTAAGTGACCTCAAATCCTTTTTAGAATGAGGTGGAGTAAAAATAATAATGATTAAGTAGCTATTTAGACACTTAAATTTTAAAATAGTGCTGGTTTTATTTCTAACCTGCTTTACTATCTGTGAACTTCTTGTGAAGGAACAGGGCTAGTATAAATTTTGTGCATATTTATGACATTTTGGGTTATTCTGCAAGGCCAGGTTATATTTTTAAGAGGAACTCCTTGACAGTGATCATTGTTAAACCTATGATTTGAGTGATGAGAGATTATTGGATTTCCTCTAGAGGTCTTTGCACATAAAAAAATTAAGACTCTAACTACCCGTGTGATTGAAGCAGTTTTGCTGGATGAAGAGGGCTTGAACAGTCAATTATTTATTCAAAACCCATCTCTTATGTTTCTAGACACTGAGCAGACTGGAAAAGTATGAGATTCAGATTCTGCCCCAAAGGTGTTTACCAACTAGATGGAGAGGCAACTGCTCCTACACAAAATAATCAGATAAAAGTCACAGACACTGCATGGTTCAGGCAACTGTGGGATGAACTCTCAGTTTTCCCATCTACAGTGAAAGAAGGTTGGGCTGCCCACAACTTCTTGGTTCTGACAGTGCTTAACCTTCTGTAATCCTGTGATGCTTCTAATGTTATGACTCTGTCTCTATTTCCTCTTCTTTCCTTATCTCCATACTCAGATTTAATAAGGTTAAGAGATGGGCCTAAAACAACACAAAGTCTAGAATCAAGGCAAACCTTGATAGCTCAGGACACTCAGTTGATAGATTTTGTGGGTCCCTTTGTTAGGGGGAAACAAAATCACAGCAAAAGAATTTTATGTCTGGTTGGAATTTATTCAAAACAGAAGAGAACTTCCAAGGCAAATTGTGAGGTCTTCTCCTGAGTCCTTAGTATCTACAACTAACAAATGAGGCCTCAGGATGGTCAGCACTAGGTGCTGACAGATCCTGATTTACCAAAGAATGATACAAATATGTTCATTGTACCATATGTACTTATGAAAGAAAGCACCTGGCACATAGTAGGTGATTAATAAATATTTATTGATGTCATTAAATAAATTGAGTGAGTGAATGAACCAATGAGTGAATAAATGAATGAATAATTTTATCAAAGTGTTTCAGGTTGATAAAGAAGATGTGGTACATATACACAATGGAATATTACTCACCCATAAAAAAGAACAAAATAATGTCATTTGCAGCAATATAGATGGACCTAGAGATTGTCATACTGAGTGAAGTCAGGCAGAGAAAGATAAATATCATATGATATCACTTATATGTGGAATCTAAAAAATAGTAAAAATGAACCTATTTACAAAACATAGACTCACAGACATAGAAAACCATCTTATGGTTACCAAAGGGGAAAGGGGTGGGGGAAGGATAAACTAGGAGTTTGGGATTAACAGATACAAAATACTATATATAAAATAGATAGGGCTTCCCTGGTGGTGCAGTGGTTGAGAGTCCGCCTGCCGATGAAGGGGACATGGGTTCATGCCCCGGTCCGGGAAGATCCCACATGCCACGGAGCGGCTGGTCCCGTGAGCCACGGCCGCTGAACCTGCATGTCCGGAGCCTGTGCTCCGCAACGGGAGAGGCCACAACAGTGAGAGGCCTGCGCACCGCCAAAAAAAACAAAAAACAAAACAAAACAAAAAAAACCAAACAACCCAACCCAAAAATGGGCCGAAGCCCTAAGTAGACATTTCTCCAAGAAGACATACAGATGGCCAAGAAGCACATGAAAAGCTGCTCAACATCACTAATCATTAGAGAAATGCAAATCAAAACTACAATGAGGTATCACCGCACACCAGTTAGAATGGGCATCATCAGAAAATCTACAAACAATAAATGCTGGGGAGGGTGTGGAGAAAAGGGAACCCTCTTGCACTGTTGGTGGGAATGTAAATTGATACAGCTACTATGGAGAACAGTATGGAGGTTCCTTAAAAAACTAAAAATAGAACTACCATATGACCCAGCAATCCCACTACTGGGCATATACCCAGAGAAAACTATAATTCAAAAAGACACATGCACCCCAATGTTCACTTCAGCACTATTTACAATAGCCAGGTCATGGAAGCAACCTAAATGCCCATCGACAGATGAATGGATAAAGAAGATGTGGTACATGTATACTATGGAATATTACTCAGCCATAAAAATGAACGAAATTGAGTCATTTGTAGAGACATGGATGGATCTAGAGTCTGTCATACAGAGTGAAGTAAGTCAGAAAGAGAAAAACAAATATCGTATATTAACACATATATGTGGAACCTAGAAAAATGGTACAGATGAAGTGGTTTGCAGGGCAGAATTGAGACACACGTAGAGAACAAACGTATGGACACCAAAGGGGGAAAGCGGCGGAGAGGTGGGGATGGTGGTGTGATGAATTGAGAAATTGGGATTGACATGTATACACTAATATGTATAAAATTGATGACTAATAAGAATGTGCTGTATAAAAAAATAAATAAAATTAAATTTAAAAATTAAAAAAAAATTAGAAATAAAAAAAATTTTAAATAAAAAATAAAACAAGCCTTATTTTAAAAATACAAAAAAACCCCACAAAAAAATAGATCCAGTAAATTTACGTAACTCTTAAATGCATTTGGCAAGAATAAACATCTACCTAAAACCTATGTAGAATTCTGTGAGGTGCTTTTGTTTTGGTAATGTCCCATCCTACCCACTCACCCTGGAGGCAGAAAACGTCTATTCCATTAGCGAAGGGCTGGGCTGCTCTTGAACATTTGATAAATAATCGCTGGAGTTATGGCAAAGTAAGGGTCAGTGATGTGGCCTCAGTCATGTTAGCCAACATTCATTTCCTGTGGTCCTCGGCACACTGCAGTGTGGTCTCATCTTACTGCACAACAGCAGGAGTGAGTGGAGGGGAACAATGCACAGGCCCTGAAAAAGGCACAATTCACATACTGCAGCCGGGCCACCCAGAGGCTCTCAAACACGACAGCCCCTAATCCAGGTGAGTGCAACGCTACAATCTGTAATCCAAACACTTAAACGCTGCAGTCTACAATCTACGTGAGTATAACATGAAGGCCCTATAGATCCTGGTGCAAAAGGCCACTCCAGGCAAATACTGTTCAGCAAACCAACAAACAGAACCAGGAGTGAGAGACCACTCAGCCCAGTGCGCTGTTTCCCATTTCCGCCCTCAGCAGTTTTCCCAGCCTCAGAGACCTCACAGAACTGCCATTTTGCAGGAGTGGAGGTTTCTTCTTGGGTTCCCCGGTTTCCTTCTGGTATATCACATAGCACTCACTTTTGGTTCCAGGTCAACATTTTCTAACTTGACCTATACATCCAATCAGTGATTTATCCTGAGTTGCTCACCATTCACAATCACTGTTGTTATCTGCTTTGTGTTATAAATCATCACCGTTTCTTCTCTTTTGCGAAGAACGTGGCTACACTTAAGAGAGCAACTATCATTAAAGCAACATATATTTTTAAATAACACTAAATTGGCGTTTAAAAAGAAGCTAAGGCACGTCTTGGCTGAGGCTAGAAGTCAGAATTTATCAATGTCATTGATAAACGCTCAGCCTTTGCACACATTCTCCCATCTCTCCCCACCACCCACACATAGGTTGTTATAAAAACACCTCTCAGATTGCTGGGGTTGGTTATAGTGCCCTCTTGTGTCTCTGCCTTGCAATGTCATCTTAAACCTTTCAGAGGACGTATTATTTTCATTCATATAAAATATAATCAGTAATGGCATTTTTAAACAGTAGAAGCAAGTCTAAAATTCTCAAAATGTACATACAACGTTAGACAGCTTTGAAGAGCCATAAATGGCTCAGACTGGTCACCCCGGTCTCATGGCAAATTTTAAATTTAACGACAGAAAATCAACAAAGATTTGACACCAAGGAAAAATATATCTAAGGGACAGATGATGAAAACATTACATCCTCCTTAAAAATAAACTTAAAGCCCCTTTAAACCTTGAACTTTTTTTGAAACCAAGTTGCCTTTATCATCTCTGTTCAGATTTGGAAGAATTCTAATTGTACATTTTGTGAGAAAATGCACGTTTGACAGTAGCTTACTCTTCCACTCCCCAGCAAAAAGTCAGAACTACTTATTTCAGAAAGGTTAATTTCAAGTCAAGCTTCACTTTTTGTTTTAAAATAGGTCTTAAGAGAGAATATTTAAGCATAGCCTCAATTTAATTGGTTTAGCACCCAGAAACTCATGTTAAAAATAAGGACATTTATAACAAAGAGAAACTGCCATGGCAGAGAAATTATTACATTCTCTGCTCCCTTCAGATTTTTAACTCATTGTTTTACAAGCCCAACTCACCTTAATTGCTTTTCTTTTTTTTTTTTTTCCCCCATAAGCTTATAGCATGGTCTCAGCCCAGGAAAACTGCTGCCATTTGCTGAAACTGGCAAGTAGGTCATCCTAGTCAGTAATAGCAACGAAGAGCAGGTATCAAAAGACTCCATTTCAAAAACATAGCTTTTAAAAGAACATACATAACATTTTCCTCCTTGCTGAGAGAGCCAGTAAGTGTCAGAAACATTTAAATTGAAATTCTCTGTGGACGTCATCCCTATTCTTCATCCCACAAATTTTGGAAAAGAGAATTAAGTCCCAGGTCATTTGACAAGGATCAGTCTTGGTAAAAAGAAAGATTTATCTCCGACCTTACTTTTTAAAGGACAAGTTCTGAATGACATTACTGCCTCTCTAGGAAATCGCCCTTTTGGCTCTTGGTTTCAGGTTTTATTTCATTTCCTACGTTACTCTCCATGTGACATGGGGATGAACCAAGATCAAAGTCATTCACAGTCTGGAAAAAGGTTTAACCTGTGATCCGAGGAACAGAGACAAGAAGTAGAGACAAGAAGCAGCCTCAAAAGTTCATGAAGAGACTCTGACAGCTTAACAAGAGGGTAATGAAAGCCGTACTCCAACAAAAGTCTGAAAGAACGCAGTCAGATATCAAGCAACAAATATGTGTTTCCAACCGTAGTGGGAAGCTTACAAAATTTTGCTGAATGGCATTGGACCTGTGAGAACTCCAGAAACTCTTGGCACAGTGACTTCATCCAAACCCTGACACTAAGAGACTTGACCAAACTCTACCACAGCTGCTAGCAGCCTAAGACCCAAGGAGACTTAGTGATAATTCAGAATCCAAAACCAGATAAACCAAAAACCAAAACAAACGAACCCCATAATGTTTAATTTAAACATTACAGGAACTCACAGCTGAAATAAATTTCAAGGCTTTCCGTTTTGAAAGTCAAAGAAAAGCCTGGTAAATATACAATGAGACATGAGGAAGAGGGATAAATAACTTTTTGGCAAAACCACTGAAGTTCCTCAGACATTGTCGTTGTCAATTATATTCAAATGGTCAGAGTGTTGGCTGGAATGAAAGGAATATTTGTTATCATGATGCTAAGAAAATTCGGTTTTAATAATATTGAGGTTCAAAGTTTGGATACAAAACAAGACAAAACCATCTAAAGAATTACAACATTTTTTTCTAATACTTTTTCCAGTGTTAACTTTACTAGGAAACTTGTCTCAACACCCAAAACTAAAAGCTAATGTGAAGAAGATTTAGAACTGCCTATTGATGAGATGACCTGGAATTCAGTCTAAAGCATCGAATTTATTTGAGGTAGGGGATGGTGGGGTGAGAATGTCATGTTTGAACACCATGAGGTTTAGAAGAGTATGCTTTGGTGTGTATGTTGGTCCATATCCAATCCAGAAGTCGATAGTCACATGAAATGGAATATAAACTGTCTTGGGTCTTGGCTCTCAAATGTCTAAGAAGCTCAGCTATGGAAGGTCTGCTGCTTGAACAAAGACTGCAGAATCTGCAGAAATATGAGTGCCTTGGAGAATTAAGAAAAAGGGAAAGGAAAGAGAAACACCAACTCAGCCCTTCAGATGGCTTTTCAGGCATGGGGCTAAATGTTTACACTTAGGTATGAATAAACAAATATGCTGAAATCACCCCTCTGTAAAGTTGAGGTTTTTGTCCTGAGAGAGAAATTTAATAAATTTTAAGCAAGGGGACTTTAGTTTTAGAAATATATTATCCAGGAATTTATTAGCTATTAGCATTTCTAAAGCTACCTCAGAGGTCTACGTCTTGGTGTCTTATTCTGAGAAATTGAGACTAACTGGAGAAGAAAAATGGAAGTAGTTTGAAAAATACAGAATTCTTTAATCTGGCTACTTCTATGTACAAGCTATCCCCAGAAAGTGGTACAGAGATACAATTTGACTCCAGTTTCCTTAATTTAGGTGTTTACATTTTAAAAATGATATATTTAATTTTTTGTGCTCAGGCAAAGAAATTCAGATTTTCTTTAAAAACAAAACAAAACACTGTATGGGTAAGGAAAATGTTTAAATGGTAACATGAAAGTAATAAGCTAAGCCTAAGCTATGATTTATTTAATAAATATTTATTGAGCTTCTGCCATGTAAATGGCACTATGATGATTAGCCTAATGACCTGAATAAGAAAATGTGGAAGTGCTTATAATATCAGTGAGGACTCTCGGGGTTAAAAGGGATAGACATACTATTCAAGCCAGCTTTTTTTTTTTTACCAAAAGTGATAAAGGGAATTTATTGTTCACTGTTACTGAAAGTTCAAGAGCTGCTTCAGGGACTGCTGAATCCCGGGTCTCAGTGTCTTATCTCTCTCTTTATCTCTTGGCTCTGCCCTCCTCTAAAAGGAGTTAGATGTTAAAGAAAAATAAAAGTAAAAAAATAGGGCTTCCCTGGTGGCGCAGTGGTTAAGAATCTGCCTGCCACTGCAGGCGACACGGGTTTGAGCCCTGGTCTGGGAGGATCCCACATGCCGCGGAGCAACAGAGCCCGTGAGCCACAACTGCTGAAGCCCGCACACCTGGAGCCCGTGCTCCGCAGCAAGAGAAGCCACCGCAATGAGAAGCCCACGCACCGCAACGGAGAGTGGCCCCCGCTCGCCGCAACTGGAGAAAAGCCCACGCACAGCAACGAAGACGCAAGGCAGCCAAAAATAAACAAATAAATAAATAAAAATAAAAAGTGAAAAAGAAAGAATGCACTGCAAAAATAAAAAAGGAGTTAGAAGAGCCAGAAAGGAAACCCACAATTTAAAGACTTTAAGGTCACGTTTACAATCACCATTAAGGAAAATCTCCGTTGAGACTCATATCTCTTGGTCCCACTTTCTTTTCCTTAAAATGAAAGATGTGAACTATCATTTCTAACGTTTCTTCCAGCTTCAACATTTAGATTTAGCAAATAAAAATACACACATTTTAATTTCAGATCAACAAAGTAATTTTTTAGTCCATGTATGAACTGAATATTGTGTGGGACATACTAATACTGAAAAGTTTTCTTTGTTTATTTGAAATTTCAAATTTAACTGGATTTTACCTGGCCATCCTAATCTAGACCTAAAGTTCCATCCATTCACCCATTCACTCATTCGTTCATTCATTCATTCATTTCATCCATCCATCCACAGATTTATTCAAATAGCTGGTAACTGAGCACCTGCTATGTGGCCAGATAGGTGCTAGGGATACAGTGAAGAACAAAAACAGACAAGATTTCTGCTCTCATGGAACTTTCAATCTCTCTAGCTGGGAAGAGTGACAATAATCATATAATTGACAAGGTGAATGGATAATTGCTAGCCGAGTTAAGTGTGCTGAAGGAAAGGTGAGCACATTACAAAGGACCAGAGGTCAGAGAAAGCTTCCCTAAGGAAGTGGTATTTGAATGAGAGCTGAAGGCTGGGGGAAGAGCATTCAAGATGGAGGAATTAGCCAATATTTCTTGTCTATGTTAGTGACTGCAGAGTTGGATTGAAAGATTGGTTGGTCTTTTACTGGGTAGAGTTGGAGAAAAACATGAGTAGAGGCACCCTCTCACCTCCTCAGTCATTCTGGTTCCTGTTACACCCCCAGCCTTGCTTTGTGACCATAATAGGACACTTTCCATGAGTAGTACCACTGTTACCCTAGGTAACCCTTTTTCGGATGTCATTATAAGGAAATGTGGGCATTAGAAGATACAACTTATGATGCCAGTCCTGAGAACACATTACTGGTTCTATTTCACTTCTGCTTATTAATGATGAGTAACAACACACGGAATTGTTTTCTAAGTCAGGAGACCTGGATTCTGGCATTCACTCTGCTGCTAGCTAGCTAGCTGAGTGTGGGCATGCCATTGAATCTCCCTGTGCCTCAACTTCCTCAGCTATCACATGGGATTCACATCATGAATTCAGCCTTTTGCTCACTGGATTGTTGTGAGGAGTAAAATAACATGGAACCTTATGTTTGAAAAATGAGTTTTATTGTTCCTATATTATTGGTTATACTGAAATAGTTACTACTATTGTTTCTGGTATGGAATAACTTCCATACAATATTCAACAAAATATGTCTCCAGATGTTATGCCAGGTATATTGAAACTCGGACACATATAAATGTGACATGAATAAGTGCCTTTATAGGTTTTTCATCAGTTTAATGAGAATACAGTATAATATTTGCTAGGTTTCCACCAATGTGGGGTTGAGAGGGTTAATGTGCTTAGAACTTTTTGAAAGTAGGCTGCTTCCTGAACACAAATATAAATCTCACTTGTTATTATTACTATCATTATAGCTGATGTTTCTTTTTTTATAAATTTATTTATTCATTTTTGACTGCGTTGGGTCTTCGTAACTGCACACGGGCTTCCTCTAGTTGTGGCGAGTGGGGGCCACTCTCCGTTGCGGTGCACGGGCTTCTCATTGTGGTGGCTTCTCTTGTTGCAGAGCACGGGCTCTAGGCGCGTGGGCTCCAGCAGTTGCGGTGCGCGGACTCAGTAGTTGTGGCTCGCAGGCTCTAGAGTGCAGGCTCAGTAGTTGTGGCACATGGGCTTAGTTGCTCTGCGGCATGTGGGATCTTTCCCAACCAGGGTTAGAACCCGTGTCCCCTGAATTGGCAGGCGGATTCTTAACCACTGCGCCACCAGGGAAGCCGTGATGTTTCTTTTTTTTAACACATTAACTTCCCTCCACTGAGCAAACTGCTCAATTGTTGGGAAGACTCATGTCATCATTCATCTCTTCTTGATGTGTCTCACTGCTGTTGAGCTAAACAATTCTTTAGCTCCCAGGGTGCCTATTTAATAAATGATGCTGTGAATTTCCCAAAGAAAGACTTTCAATTTTCCTCTTGTGTGATGGCTGTGATCAAGCTCCAACACCCTGTGGTCTGGTTCAATGGGAATGTATACTTGGAACTCATTCACTAACTTGCTTGTTGTATTTAATCTGTTAAGTTCTATAAACTGTAGAAGTACCTAATGCTTTTCTTCTTCTCTTGACAATTTTCTCCTTTACTTTCCCCCAAACTTGGAAAAAAAAAGGTTAATTGCTATATATTTTTGAGCTAATTTTCTCTGACTTCTATAAGACATTGTGAAATAAGAAGGTTATCAGTATTTTATGTATCTCTTAAAATGCACACACACACACACACAATACATCCTGTCTAGAAGCTGAGTGGAAATAATAGCCGATGCACTGAAGTTGCAGAATCATGGAGTTATCAGAGATTTTGAGATCAAGTTCAACTTCTTCATTTCACAGGTGAAGAAACTGAGGCTCAGAGTTTACATGTTGGTGCCAAGAGCACGTGACAAAGGCAGCACTAAAATGTGACCTGAGGACCAAATCCAGCCAAATCCAGCCATCACTGTATTGTCTATGGCTGCGTTTGCACTCCAATGAGATGAGTAGTTTCCTTTTCGTTGTATTGTTTCTAATTTTATTTGATAATTGATTATTTATTTTTACTGAGGTATAATTGACATACAGCATTATATTAATTTCAGATATACAACATAATGATTTGATATTTGTATATGTTGCAGAGTTGAGTTGAGTACTTTCAACAGAGACTATATGACTCACAAAACTTAAAATATTTACTGTCTGGCCCATAAGGTAAAAGATTGCCCACCTCTGTCTAGGCTTTTGGAGTCTTCTGCCTCCAGCTGGCAGATGGGGGGCAAGCAGGAAGCATACATGAAGTGGGGACTGGGAAGGCGGTGAGGGCAGCCAGGCCTGGAGGGTGAACATCGTTTCTGCTCACTTTCCACTGGTGAGCATTCGTCATACGGCCCCACTTAGGAGCAAGAAGGGTTGGGAAATGTAGCCCTGAGCAGCTGATTCCCAGTGCAAATTCTACTCTATGGAAGTGGGATCATGACTTTTGATGGATAGTTGGTTGTCCGTGCCACAGGTGGTCAGAACCTGTTGGTCCCCCGTAGTGTAGTAGATACAGTTTGTGGGTATCTGCTCAACACTTGGCCCCCATCCTTGAGAACTATAACCTCCCAGAGGGTGGGCCTCTTTGGCCATGTCTTTAATATCTGACTCCATTGCTTGTCATAGCTAATTACTGAATTAAATGATGACACTTTGTCCAAAAGATAATTCCAGAGATTTGGATCAGATACTAAGAGACAATAGTTGGTCTCTGTGGTTTATTTTTATTTTTTTAATGTTCTTCATTTACTAAACTTTTAACTGGAATGATATATACAGACTCTCAGTAGAGGCCATGTTTTGCTTTAAATCTATTCCAAATGTTACATATTGCTGGACCTTTAAAAATAATACACATAGCTTATTCAGCTAAGACAGGAGTACAGCATCATAATTATAATTAGTAATACAAAATCTACAGAGGAAATGCAAAAGATTAATATCTTTCAGTATTCAAGACAATAAAGCATAATAAATTGTAAGTATTTTAATTAGACACGGAAGCTGTGGGGCAGCCATTTGGCCCCCATAGAAAAGCAGAGAAAGCCACACTTCAGAGCAAGTGAAGGATGAAGCAGATACACAGAGAAGAGACAAGAGACCATGTGGCTCCATGAAGAGCATAGATTCTTTAGCTCCTGATGGTTTTTGGATTCCTGGTTCTTGTTTTGCATGAGGCCCATCTGTACTTCCTAACTTTGAGACTTTTCAGATACCCATTGTAGTGGACATATATGGTTTTTGTCTACCCTGCACCTCTTCCTTTATTTAGGGGAACAACTCTTCATCCACCCCATACTTGTGACCCA
Organism: Grampus griseus; assembly: GCF_964374135.1. Classification (NCBI taxonomy): domain Eukaryota; kingdom Metazoa; phylum Chordata; class Mammalia; order Artiodactyla; family Delphinidae; genus Grampus; species Grampus griseus. Next base: position 60,621,011 of record NC_139001.1, read on the forward strand.
ACGTGTGATCATATGACCTTGATTTTTTATTCACGGTGATTAATACAGGGAAGAGACACATGACCCAAGTTAGGACAATCACAGTCTCCTTCTGGGATGTTTTTGAAATGGAAATGGGAGAAAGAAACACTTTTCTCCAAAGAAGGAGTCAGAAAGCTATGTTCCAGCCAAATTCAGCCTACTACCTTCTTTGCTTTTGTTTTTTGAAATAATTATAGATTCACAGGAAATTGCAAAATTAATAGGGAGATTCCAGTAGCCATCACTCAGCTTCCCCCAATGACAACATCTTATATAACTATCATACATTATTAATACCATGAAATTGATGCTAGCCCAATGCAATTAACTAGACTAGAGACCTTACTCAGATTTCACCAGTTTTCACTTTTCAAAAACGTCTTTGTGTAAAGTTCTATGGCATTTTATCGTATTTATACGATAACCTATAACCACCTATAACCACCATCACTATCAAGGTACAGAACTGCTCCATAACCACAAAGGAGGGCCCTCTTGCTACCCCTTCATAGTCACATACTCCCCACTTCTTCCCTAATGTATGACAACTACTAGTCTCTTCTTCATCTCTATAATTTTGTCATTTCGAGAATGTTACATAAATGGGATCAACAGCACATAACCTTTTGAAATTGGCTTTTTTTCTCTCAGCATAATACCCTTAGAGCCATTCGAGTCGTGTGTATCAACAGTCCATTCCTTTTCATTGCTGGGTCGTATTCCATGGTACAGATGTGCCACAGTTTGTTTACCATCCACCTTTTGAAAGACATTTAGGTTGTTTTCAATTTGGGGCTATGACAAAGAAGCATTCATAGACAGTTTTTTGTGTGTGAAAAAATTTCATTTTCTAGGGTAAATGCTCAGGAGTGCAATTGCTAGATCATATGTCAGGTGCGTGTTAAACTTTTTAAGAAATTGCCAGACTGATTTCCACTTCACATTCCCACAAGCAATATGTGAGATCCAGTTTCTTTGCATCCTTGCGGGCGTTTAGTACTGTATTTTTATTTTAGTCATTTTAATAGGTTGATGATAATATCTCATTGTTGTTTTAATTTGCATTTCTCTAATGGCTAGCAATTTTGAACATCGTTTCATGTGCTTAGTTATATCTTCTTTGGTAAAGTGTCAGTTCAAGTCTTTTGCCCATTTCCTGATTGGATTGTTTGTTTTCTTACAGTTGGGTTTAGAGAACTCTAAACATTTTGGATATGAGTCCTTTGTAAGATAGGTGTTATGCAAATATTTTATTCCATTCTATCCACCACATGTTTTTGTAAACAGTTTTATTGGAACTTTGTTTCATTTTTGTAAATGAAGTTTTTACTGGAATGTAGATAAACTTACTCATTTATTGAAGTATTGTCTGTGGCTGCTTCTACACCACAATCGCAGAATTGAGTAGTTACAACAGCGACCATACGAGAGACACCAGAGACCAGCAGAGGCCTGCACAACCCACAATATTTACTATCTGGATCTTCACAGAGTTTGCTGACCCCTTCTCTAAAGTAGGGAAGGTGGAAAGATGAAAGCCCAGAACTGCTCACTTAGAGAAAGTCAGTGTAGAGTAAAAGGGAATAAGGTGGACTTGAAGAGAAACTAGAGAAAAGACCAGGACATGAGAAACCAGGTTCCAGATCCTGGATTCAGTCCATTTACTCCACGCTCCAGCACTTGTACAAGAACTAACAAATTCCCCCTCTTGCTTAAGCTGGCTCAAGTGGTGTGAGGCAGGAAGGGAACTCGCCATATGGCACAGGCAGTATAAAGGAAAGTCAGGATGAAGACCACTGACCAGCCCCAAAGAGCGATTTCAGGATTTAAAAAAAAAATCTGTCCTTAAAACCCATCAAAGCAGATGACAGCTTCTGATTTCCCATGTCTTCTCATTTAATAGGAGATCTTTTTTTCATTTACCCCTTTATAATGAGTCTTTTTATAAGTGAGTGATCGTTGTGTTTCCTCTGTGTTGTACAGACCTGATAGTAAGTGTATCTATCAGTCAGCATTCTCCAGAGAAACAGATCCAATAGGATATACCATATATATCCATATTTATAGATATGAACCTATACATAGGGATATATAGATAGATAGATTATAAAGAGAGATTTATCTTAAGAAATTGGTTCATCCGGGGTGGGAGGGAGGGAGAAGCAAGAGGGAAGAGATATGGGAACATATGTATATGTATAACTGATTCACTTTGTTATAAAGCAGAAACTAACACACCATTGTAAAGCAATTATACCCCAATAAAGATGTTAAAAAAATACTAATACCTAACTAAAAAAAAAAAAAAAAGAAATTGGTTCATCCGATTGTGAAGCTTGGCAAATCTGAAATCTAGGGCAGATCAGTAGACTGGAAACTAGGCATAAGTTGACGGTACAGTCTTGAGTCTAAAATATATAGGGCAGGCCAGCAGCCTGGAAACTCAGGCTGAATTTCTATGTTATAGTCTTGAGGTGGAATTCCTTCTTCTTTGGGAAACCCATTTTTGCTCTTAAGATGTTCAGCTAATTGTATGAGGCCCACCCACATTATCCAGGGTAATCTCCTTTTCTTAACGTCAACTGCCTGTAGAGCTACAAAATACCTTTCCAGCAGCATCTAGTGTTTGACCAGACAACTGGGCACCATAGCCTAGCCAAGCTGACACGTAAAATTTAACGATCACAGGAAGATATGACAAAATCACTGCTTAATTCGTTTTTTTATTGAAAGCCAATATAGGGATTTTTCAGTCACATTTATTTACTAAATATTTATTTAACATTAACTATCTTCCCAGCTGCATTAAGGTATCCACATAGCCACTTCCATCTCAAGTGCTGCTTACAAGTAGGTCCCAGGAGTACAACACTCACAGAAACTCCTATAACCCCAATTCCTCTCCTTTTCCAGTGTCGAGAAAGCTAACACTCTCCATTTTGCACCACCTTCTTTTTTTTAATTAATTAATTAATTTTTATTAATTTATTTTTGGCTGCATTGGGTCTTTGTTGCTGCACGCAGGCTTTCTCTAGTTGTGGTGGCGAGCAAGGTCTCCTCTTCGTTGCGGTGCACAGGCTTCTTATTGCGGTGGCTTCTCTTGTTGCAGAGCACGGGCTCTAGGCGCATGGGCTTCAGTAATTGTGGCCCACAGGCTCAGGAGCTGTGGCTCGTGGGCTCTAGAGCGCAGGCTCAGTAGTTGTGGTGCACGGGCTTAGTTGCTCTGCGGCATGTGTGATCTTCCCAGATCAGGGCTCGAACCCGTGTCCCCTGCATTGGCAGGTGGATTCTTAACCACTGCGCCACCAGGGAAGTCCCTGCACTTAACTCACATGTCAGCTACAACCCCTTGCGGGAAGCAGCTTTAGCTTAGCTCCTTCAAAGGCTAACATTTACAACCCTGAGTAGTCCCTAAAACACAGAGAAGCTCTTAACCACCTTCCCTGAAGTGGGGAGTGATGGAGCATGAGATTGTGGGGTGTCAGGGCTGGACCAAAAGAGACTGGACCCAAGAATTAGAGGGTTTGGCTCTTCTTGCAGGAGGCAGGAAGAAAGGAGAATGATCGTTTTATTCTTTTGAATCCCCTACAACTCCAAGACAATGTAAAGTTAAATATCTCAATCAATTGCCCTACCCATGATTTTGATTCATTTCTTGAGAGGAGCAGAGTCAAATGGTAGAAATAGAACTTGGCAGAGAGTTGGGCGTTTGGGTTCTAATCCCATCTTTGCTGTTATGTATAAATATTTGTTGAATGAATATTCAAGTCGCTTCAGTGATGTGGGGTTGATCACCACCTCTTACTCCTTCTTGCTTCATTTGTACCTCTCACTTCTCTCAGAGAATCTTTGTGAAGATTTTTAAAAGAAGGGAATGACAAAGAATTTTGAGTGCATACAGACTGGTTCCTGTGGTGACAGGATAATGGCCTCCTGAAGATGTCCAGGTCCTAACACCAGACCTGTGAATATGTTAGGTTACACCGTAAAGGGGAATTCAGATTGCAGATGGAATAAATGTTGCTAATTAGTTAACCTTAATTTAGGATTACCCTGGATTATCTGGGTGGGTCCAATATAATCACAAGGGTCCTTGAATATGGAAGAGGGAGGCATTAGTGTCAAGGTAATGTGATGTGAGAAAAATTCAACCAGCCAGTGCTGGCTTTAAAGACTGAAGGAGGCCCCAAACCAAGGAATGTGGGTGGCCTCTAGCTGGAATAGGCAAGGGAATGGATTCTCCCCTAGAGCCTCCAGAAGGAACACAGCCTTGCCAATGTTTTGATTTTAGCCCAGGGAGACCCATTTTGGATTTCTGACTTCTAGAATTGTAAGATAATAAATTTGTGTTGTTGTAAGCCTCTAAATTTGCAGTAATCTGTTACAGCAGCCATAGAAAACCAATACAGTTACTTATAAACCTTTTAGATGGCATTGGTCCCTAACCCCCTAGAATGAAAATGGGTCTCTCTAGATTATTAACCATAGTCAGATGTTTGTCATGCAAACTAAGGTAGCCATGGCTAAGGCTCTTTGTTCCCAATTAATCTGAACTGTCAAGTACATTATATTGATATGCATTTTACTTGTTTATGTTTGCAATGGATAGCAGTGTCCCTTAAAGTGAAGTGTGAAGGTGCATTAATCTCCTAGGGCTGCCATAACAAACTGGTGTCTTAAAATAACAGAAATTTATTCTCTTACAGTTCTGGAGGCTAGAAGCCTGAAATCAAAGCGTCAGCAGGGATAGACTCCCTTTGAAGACTCTAGGGAAGAATCTTTCCTTGCCTCTCTAGCTTCTGGTGGTTGCTGGCAGTCCTTGGTGTCCCTTGGCTTATGGCAAACTATGTCTCCATCTTCACATGGCCTCCTTCCCGTGTGTCTCTGTCTTCATCTCTTTCTCCTTCTAAGGACACTAGTGATCGGATCTAGAGCCCACTCTAATCCAAATGATCTCAGTTAACTTGATCATTTGCAAAGACCCTATTTCCAAATAAGGCCACATTCGCAGGTACTGGGGTTAGGACTTCAACATACCTTTTAGGGGACACAGTTCAACCCACAACAGAGGGCTCCTTCCTCAGAATTCCCTGTTGCGCTCGTTAAAGGTGCAAATTCTGGGGGCCCACCCCTGACTACCTGATTGGTTTCTCGGGTTCAGGCTTAAGAATCTGCTTATTATTTATTTATTTATTTACTTATTTATTTTTGGCTGTGTTGGGTCTTCGTTTCTGTGCAAGGGCTTTCTCTAGTTGCGGCGAGCGGGGGCCACTCTTCATCGCGGTGCGCGGGCCTCTCACTGTCGTGGCCTCTCTTGTTGCGGAGCACAGGCTCCAGATGCGCAAGCTCAGTAGTTGTGGTTCACAGGCCCAGTTGCTCCGCAGCATGTGGGATCTTCCCAGACCAGGGCTTGAACCTGTGTCCCCTGCACTGGCAGGCAGATTCTCAACCACTGCGCCATCAGAGAAGCCCATGAATCTGCTTATTTACCAAGCTCTTCCAATGGTAAATAAAATTTAGGGTGACTAAACTTTATTTAGTCACCCTAAACTTTGAGAACCATTGATATGTTTAATGGTTTTATTTTTCACAGTTTAAAAATGGTAAGGGAAGACAATTTAGCTTAAAGCCTGTTTTTGTCTTCCAAATATTTATTTTACATATTTATTGAGGTGAAAAAATAATGCAGGGAAGCCCTCCACCTGTGTACAGTGGCATCCACAAGATACTAAAGGAGCCCAAGAAAAACATCAGGTGTGCAAATGCTTCCATTAGCACAAAACTGACCAGTTTTCAAGCTTTCCCCAAATGACCTCCAAGGTGGGCAATTTCTTAGCTTAGAACATAAGAGGTGCCCCACAAAAACACTGATCTGAAGGAAAAGAGAAGGTGGCTTTCTAGAGCCCCTGAAACACAACATGGTCCCAAGAGAAGCCCTGCCATGCTTTCTAACAGTGACTCGGGTGCCTATAGAGAGGTGGCCCAGGGAGAGGGGAACAAAGGAACGGGAGAAATTCTGGGGAATCTGGCAGAGGCAGTTCAAGTCCCCAGGAAAGTTCTCTGTTGTGCTGTCTCTCCACTTAGACTGTTAGCCATAAGCCAACACAAGGGGATGGATGTGTCCTAAATACATAGCCACCCCCAACTCCCGCTTCTGTTTTCTCTAGACAAGATTTATTCTAAGGTTAAAGTATAAGAGGTATATATAGAAATATTGGGAAAGATGTTTGCCAAAATAGAAACAGTGGCTATAACTGGTCTAGGTTTGGGGTCACCCTACTCTTTCTCTACACAGAACCCCATGCCTTATCAGATGTTTTTACTTAACATGGCCGTAAAGGTAATTTTTCTCCAGGTATTATTGCAGCTCTAAATCATGGCTTCTAGAACATTTCTAGCTAACGGGGAGTTTAGAGAGTTTAAAGTTTTAAAATATAAGCTTACAAAATTTAACATATTTTTATTTTCTATGTATCTTTCTGACAGGTAAAAAATAACTCTGAAATCTTCACCACATAGCAATATATACCCATAGTCCACACTTCCAACCACAACATGATTTCCGCTGGGGTAGAGAGATGCCGGGACTGACTAGAGATTTTCTTTAAGACTCCTCTTTACCACAAAGACCCTGTGGAATTTAGAGCATGTGTGGAAGGGAAGGGAAAGAGCTGGGGAGCAGACAAGATGAAGCATGATAGAGCAACAGAAAGGAACAGATTTTACTTAAAGAGTTTTAAAAAGAGAAAGAAGCGAGCTGGTTAAAACTGCGGGTAGGGGCCTTCCCTGGTGGCGCAGTGGTTAAGAATCCACCTGCCAATGCAGGGGACACGGGTTCAAGCCCTGGTCCAGGCCGCAGATCCCACATGCCGCAGAGCAACTAGGCCCGTGCGCCACAAATACTGAGCCTGTGCTCAAGAGCCTGCGAGCCACAACTCCTGAGCCCACGTGCCACAACTACTGAAGGCTGCGTGCCTGGAGCCTGTGCTCCGCAACAAGAGAAGTCACTGCAATGAGAAGCCCGCGCACCGCAACGAGGAGGAGACCCCGTTCGCCGCAACTAGAGAAAGCCTGTGCGCAGCAACGAAGACCCAACGCAGCCAAAAATAAAAACAAATAAATAAATAAATTTATTTAAAAAAAAAAGAAAAGAAAACTGGGGGTAAGCGAGCAGCAGAGCATTTGGAAGCATAATAGGGGCTGGAGGCAAAGAGGAGCCATTCAGAGCAACACGAAAATTCCAGTGAGGTGAGAAGGAGGAAGAGAGGCTTTGCCAACACAGGCCAGGGTCATCCTGGCATGTGGCTCTGAGCCTGAGCCTGGGGCCCATGTTTGGAACCCTGATTAAGTTCATCCCTCCATTCCTCAGTGTCAGGAACTAAGAGGGCAGTGGCTGGGCCAGAATACGTCAGGGAAAGGGAGCCTGCAGGAATAGCCAAGAGAAAAATCAACACTTTCCACTCTGCTTATTCTAGCAAAGAGTGTGTGACTCATCCTAGAGCAAAGTTATTACTTGTCACCTAACAGCTGAATGTGATGCTGCTAAGTCTGATTGAGGGGATATGGGAAGGAAACTAACAGTTGGCAAGTTCCCACCATGTGCCAGGCACTTTGCTAAATGCTTTTCACCTTATTTTATTTAATCTTCAAAACCATACAGGGAGACAGCACTGTTGTCCATATTTTGCAGATGAGGAAACTGAGGCACAGGGAACTTACATAACTTGGCAAAATGACAAAATTATCAAGCGGCAGAACTTGTAGGATCTATCTGGCTTGAAAAATCATTGCTCTTTTTGCTGAGTAGAAACACTACAGCACACCGGAGAGTTCAAATCTCTACTTTTGTTTTTGCTTCTGATCGTCACTGCCACCCATTACGGAAGGATTTTTGGCCTTGAATTTTTAAATTCTTTCTTTAGGGTAGGGGCTGCCAGTGCATGGTGTGTTAGTCCAGGTCCTCCAAGAAGCAGCCCTCAAGACAGGATTAGATGTGCAAAGATTTTATTAGGGGAAATGCTGATGTGAGAGAATATAGGGCAAGAATGGGAGAAGGCTGAGAGCTGTCAGACTGCGATGCAAGTCTAATCCCGATGAAGAAGAAAAGGAAGGAAGATTGGATGGAAGCATGTGAGACCACAGAGCAATCTAAGGAAGGTCTGGTAAAGCCTTCAGGGATCCTTGAGACAAAACCAGCTATGGGAATAATGACTCTTGAGCCAGAATCACCTTGCACCAAAGTTGAGAAGTCCCACATCTCCTAGGAATGAGCCTGCCTCAGATTCCTTTCCTTATTCAGCCATTGGCTGGGAGCAGCTATGGGTATCGTGGTCTCTGTGCAACCATTATGATGGACAAAAAAGTGAAAGACAACCCATAGAATGGGGAAAATATTTGAAAATCATATATCTGATAAGGGACTTGAATCCAGAATATACAAAGAACACAATTCAATAATAAAAAGATGAATAACCCAATTAAAAATGGGCAGAGGATCTGAATAGAAATTTCTCCAGTGAAAATATACAAATAGCCAATAAGCATGAAAAGATGCTCAACATCATTAGTCATTAGGAAAATGTGAAAACCATCATGAGATATACTTCACACCCACTAGAATGGCTATGATTAAAAAGATGAACAATAACAGGTATTGGCTATAATGTGGTGAAACTGGAATTTCATACATTGCTGGTGGGAATTTAAAATGATGGTGTTCCTTTGGAAAATAGTCTGACAGTTCCTCAAAAAGTTAAACATAGTCTTGGCAATTCTACTCCTAGATATTTACTCAAGAAAATTGAAAACATATGTCCACATAAAAACTTACACACTAATGTTCATAGCAGCGTTATTCATATTAACCAAAAAGAAGTGCTCATTAACTGGTGAATGGATAAACAAAATGTGGTATATCCATACAACTGAATATTATTTGGTCATAAAAAGAAATAAAGTATATGTATGTATATATATATATATACACATATATATATATACACACACACACATACATACATACATATATACACATATATAGTTGACTGTTGAACAACACAGGTTTGAAATGTGTGAGACCACTTATATGTAGATTTTTCAATCAATATACAGTTAGTCTTCTGTATCTGTGGATTCAACCAACTTCAGATCATGTACTAAAGGGACTTGAGCATCTGTAGGGGGTGGGAGGGTGTCCTGGAACCAATGCCCCATGGATATAGAGGGACAACTGTATATATATAGTGGAATATTATTCAGCGTTAAAAAGGAAGGAAATTCTGTCATGCTACAGACGACGAACCTGGAGGACATTATGGTAAATGAAATAAGCCAGTCACGAAAAGACAAATACTGTCTGATTCTACTTATATGAGGTACCTAGAGTAGTCAAATTCATACAGACAGAAAGTAGAACAGTGGTTACCAGGGGCTGGGGCTGGGGGTGGGAGCTGTTGTTTAATGGCTATGGAGCTTCAGTTTTACAAGATGCAAAGAGTTCTGGAGACTGGTGCACAACAACCTGAATATACTTTACATTACTGAACTGTATACTTGAAAATGGTTAAAATGGTATTCTATGTTATATGTATTTTAATACAATTTTTAAAAAAAGGGTGGAAAAAATGGAATGAAGTAGTGACACATATCACGACATGGATGAACCTTGAAAACATTATGGGAAGCCAAAGAAGCCAGACACATGTTGTATGATCCCATCTGTATGAAATGTTAACACCAGGAAAATCCACGGAGACAAACAGTAAGTTAGTGGTTGCCATAGCTGGAGGGAGTGAGGAATGAGGAACGACTGATGATGGGGACAGAACTTCCTTTTGGAATAATTAAAACGTTATGGAGTTAGACTGGGAGGGAGGCACAAGAGGGAGGAGATATGGGGATATATGTATGCATATGGCTGATTCACTCTGGTGTACAACACAAACTAACACAGTATTGTGAAGCAATTATACTCCAATAAAGATCTATTCAAAAAATGTTATGCAGTTACATAATGGTGATGGTTGTACACCTTTATGCATATAATAAAAACTACTGAATTGTATAATTGTAAAGGATGAGTTTTACGGTATGTAAATTCTATCTGAATGAAGATATTATTTTTTTAAACACTGCAATAGATTTCAGAGCACATCAGTTGCTGGGGCCCCCCGGTCAATTACACTCCCTGCAGTTACAGACCTACAATGTGTATTTTCATGGCTACCATACATAAAGCTCTCCCACAAGTACATTTTTGGTGTTGATCACGATAATGGTTACCTAAGATGCATTAAGTGCAGACCTGAGCAGAGTAATGGACTAAATTATTTCCCCAAATGATTTTTTTTTCCAGGATTCAGCAAATGCATGGTCCTGAATTTCTCACTGAAGGTATATGAGTTTTGCTGCTCCTATTTCACTGTTGCAACCATTTTGATTCTCAGAGAACAAAGAGTATATCAGCAGAAAGTATGAAATGCTTTCAGATCTACTTTGTGACCCTAACAAACCATAAAAAGAAGTTTGAAACAACTTGGCATTTTCGACTGCTGACCAGAGCCATGCTTATGCAAACTGTCACTGAGTTGTTACTGCCATCATCCTCACTTTGGGCAAATCAAATGCAAAAAAGGAAGAATGGGACAAGCCCTGCTGAAATAAGATGGGAATGCTCGTGACTCGAGGTACATGGTAATTTTTTTAAGTTCCAGATTTATTAGTTTAAGTGGAAGATAAACCAAAATCTAATTTTAAAAAATTTCCCAGAGAGATGGAAAGGACAAAAGGTGGGAATAGCGATAGAAGCCAGACGTTTCTGAAATTACTTTACTTAGATATTTGACTTTGGAATTATGTAAATGTTTTACATGATTAAAGTAAAATAACTATGAAAATCAAATATGAAATTAATAAATCCAATTGTGGATTGAGTGGGTGGCTTAACTACACAGAGAACTATTTCAAGGTATTTTAAAAATAACAATTTGACTGAGATGTATCCTAAGATAAAAAGAACTGCAAAAATGTACAAACTTGAATTTTTTTCCAGTAGTCATATTGCTAATAATAATATTGATATAGTTATTCTAAACTGTTGTATAATAGGATAAAGCAAATAAATAATTATGTTCATTCATTAGAAGCCAAGATTTTCAACATAAAAGAATTATAAATATAAAATGAGAAGTATAAAACATGCAATCCTAAATTTGAATCAGAAGTATAAATGCACAATTCATTTTCCATTAAAAAATATTTCCTAGGGGCTTCCCTGGTGGTGCAGTGGTTGAGAATCCACCTGCCAATGCAGGGGACATGGGTTCGAGCCCTGGTCTGGGAAGATCCCACATGCCATGGAGCAACTAGGCCCGTGAGCCACAACTACTGACCCTGCGCGTCTGGAGCCTGTGCCCCGCAACAAGAGAGGCCACGACAGTGAAAGGCCCGCGCACCGCAATGAAGAGAGGCCCCCGCTTGCCACATCTAGAGAAAGCCCTTGCACAGAAACGAAGACCCAACACAGCCAAAAATAAATAAATAAATTTATAAAAAAAAAAATTCCAAAAACAAAAAATATATTTCCTAGTTCTGTCTACTGGAAAGGCCTAGGAACAATGATGAATCCAGTCTCATTGATCTACTCTGGCACTCAGACTACAGTCTCTAAATACAACTTCCCACCAAAAGCAACCAAGCCCGCCTGGGGAAATAGTGAATTAACTGGGGCAGGAAATGATTATGACAAGTTTGGAATACCTTGTCATATTAGAAAATCAGGAAGCTATGAAAAACTGCTGGAGTCATGACAAAAGGATTCAGAAGGCAATATGAAGAGTCTCCCACGGGCCAAAACTGGGACAATTCAATCATCAAGATGAATAACTTCAATGAAATGAAACACACTAAAACAAATGAGTTTCATCTTTGGAGAATGCTAGCAACCAAATCATTTTTCTGAAAAAAAAGAAAAGAATCAAGCATTTATTCTGCCTTTCCTGTATAAATTATACCTCAGGACAATCAAATTGTTGATGAGAGGAAATTTCTCTTGATAAGATTTAGGCTAGTAAATGAAGAAGGAATGATAGAAAGAGAGTATGATCATTTTGCAACCCTCTAATGAATTAGTGGATATAGGCAACAATCTCATTGGGCTGCTAACATTACAGAGACAACCAGACATTTTTCGCCCCCTAGTGGAAGCTCACCATTATGATGTATTCTTGATAAACAGGCAAACCTGAATCCAATAAAGTAGCAATGAACAATTTCAAATAACCTAATTCAAATTTCAATTAATCTCTGTGTTGTCTGATATGGTAGGCACTAGCCATTTATGTCTAAGTAAATTTATATTAATTAAAACTAAATAATTCAGTCTCTCAGTCACATCAGTGCAATAGCCACATGTGCAGATATAGAACATTTCCATCATCACAGAAAATTCTGTTGGGCAGGGCTGAAAATGTAACTACTAGTTTACAGGAAGTACAGGAAACAGAAGAACACTATTCACACAGTATGAGGATTCAATCACCAAATCCAGGATGTAGGAAACTCTATTGGACGAATGACCCAGGTCTTTCACCCAATAAATTACAAGGGGAAAAGCGGGGGTGGAGAGGAAGAGCCTATAGTTTAAAAGAGACTTAAGAAAAACATCAACCAAATGTAAAGTATGGACCTCATTTGAACACTGACTGGGTATTTGATGATACTATAAAAGTAGTATTACCTTTTAGTGATAGTGATATTTCGGTTATATCTAATACGTAATTATCTTTCAGAGATATATCCTGTAATAGAAGGAATGATTTGATGTCTAGATTTAGCTCTAAAATCCAGTAGGGAGAGAAAGCAGACCGGGGCATAAATGGCATAAGATTTGCCATACGTTGATAACTCTTGAAGTTAGAGATTCCATTAAACTATTCTATTTTTTTGTATAGGTCTGAAGTCTTCCATAAGAAAAGTTTTAAAAATGACTGATTTATCTTTTAGATTCATAAAGCTGTTGTATCTTTTTTTTTTTTTTTTTTGCTGTGCGCGGGCCTCTCACCGTTGTGGCCTCTCCCGTTGCAGCGCACAGGCTCCGGACGCGCAGGCTCAGCGGCCACGGCTCACGGGCCCAGCTGCTCCGCGGGACGTGGGATCTTCCCCGACTGGGACAAGAACCCACGTCCCCTTCATCGGCAGGCGGACTCTCAACCACTGCGCCACCAGGGAAACCCTGTTGTATCTTCTTTATTCTCCATGTCAGAATGCTTGCAGCACAGAAGTGGTGGCATCACATCGTGCCACTTTGTTCTCTGACGAGCTCTCTCACCCTTTGACAAGTTACATAAATGTGCTTTCCCATTATATTAGCTGTAAGACCACTTGGGTAGGTGTCCAGCAGCCATTTGACATTCAACGTACACTACGAAGTGATCATTTCATCCAAAGAAACATGTAAGCTGCTGGAATTACAAAGATGAATAAAATATAGTTCTTGACTTCAGGGAAATTACACTCTCACGAGGAGGTGGTTATATAATTCATAATACATAAATTACTACAATAAAGTAGTCACAAAGTTTAGCAAAGACTGAAGAAGGATTGGTCTATTATATCTTGGGGTAGTGTTGAAGAAAAGGTGCATAAAGAAGGTGGACTTCACACAACATTTTTTTTTAAATAAATTTATTTATTTATTTTTGGCTGCCTTGGGTCTTTGTTGCTGTGCGCGGGCTTTCTCTAGTTGCGGTGAGCGGGGGCTACTCTTCGTTGCAGTGTGCGGGCTTCTGATTGTGGTGGCTTCTCTCATTGCAGAGCACGGGCTCTAGGCACCGGACTTCAGTAGTTGTTGCATGAGGGCTTCAGTGTTTGTGGCTCATGGGCTCTAGAGTGCAGGCTCAGTAGTTGTGGCACGTGGGCTCAGTAGTTGTGGCTTGTGGGCTCTAGAGTGCAGGCTCAGTAGTTGTGGCGCACGGGCTTAGTTGCTCCGCGGCACGTGGGATCTTCCCAAACCAGGGCTCGAACCCGTGTCGCCTGCATTGGCAGGTGGATTCTTAACCACTGCGCCACCAGGGAAGCCCTCGCACAACATTTTGAAAGAATGAAAACATACTTTAGAGGTTGATAACAGGAGCAAAGACAGACAGGCATGGAAGGGGCTGGCATGTTTGAGAGACTGCACACGGCGTGCCTCACTGCTCTGGAGGTGTTCATTAGTAAAATTCAAGTAATTACTGTCTTACTAATGGTAAATTTCAATTCGGTTCAATAAATTCAATTCAATAAACTTTCAGTTCAATTTAATTAATACCTAGCAAAGCAAATGAATAACTGAAAATATTCGATCATTTAAGCAGTTTCTACGTACTTAACACTCCCCTCAGAGTCTGTGGAGGGTCCAAAAGAAAAATAGGAAAAATTCCTAAAGGATTTTCTGGTCTTGATAGAGAAGTAGGATTTACATGTGTGGAATAATCACAGAGAATGATGAGAGAATTCCTGAGGAAGGCAAAAAAGCAGACTTTTAAAGAGACTTAAAAAAAAAAATAGGCCAGGGTTTTGTTCTAATTTGAGCTAATTTTGTTGGTAATGGCAGCCAACACTGAGGACTCCAGGACATGTCAGGTCTTGTGTGAAGCGCTCATACTACCTTATTTAAGCTCAGATTCATGAACAGAAAAATCGAGGTCCCAGTGACTTGTATAATGGATATTTTTATATCCATTATATCCAGAAAAATATAATGGATATTTTTCTCCCATTTTTAAACTGTAGATACTGGGAATGTCATCCCCCAAGTTTGCCTCACTCAACTTTAGTTGGTCTTCATGTATACATGGGGCTTGGGGAGTGTGGGGGGGATGGGGCTGTGTAGCATGGGATGAGGCTGACACAGGGAAGTCTTTGGCCTGCCTGACTATGGTGAGACTTGCTATGAACAGATGAGCTGGGCCAATGTGATTCCTTCTCCAGGCAAACTGGTCTGCAAACGCAGAAAGAATCTGATAGTTGGACGAGGAGAGAAGGGAGAAGGGAGCAAATACATGAAGAGCAAGAAGCTCAATCACATTAATCCAAACACCAGTGAGAAGCTCCTGTGGCCCAACCTAACTGCCCTTCTGATTTTAGTCTAGATATTTGGATTTTTCCAAGGTCTCTTTGCACATTCATCCTTTTATAGGTGGTATGAACTTGAGGTCTTAGGATTAAGATGTGCAAAGATGTTTTTCTAACTCAACTGTGGTTTCAACTCAGTCTCTTTTGGGTAAATACACATCAAATATGGAATTCTCCCTCCCCCTCTTCTTCCTTTCTCCCTGGAGGGATGTAATTCCCACAATGGAGACAAATGGGCCCTGGCAGA
Source organism: Grampus griseus (assembly GCF_964374135.1). NCBI lineage: Eukaryota > Metazoa > Chordata > Mammalia > Artiodactyla > Delphinidae > Grampus > Grampus griseus. The sequence continues at coordinate 60,636,393 of NC_139001.1, forward strand.
AAGAGGGAACTCTGGCCTGTGCAATGGTCACCCTCCCCGAGGCCCATGTGGTCCTGGGTGATCTCCTTCCTCTCTACGGCATCCCTGGCTGATGACCTAACCCTGATAGCTCTGAGGCTGGTCCTACACTGTACCTCTTCCTCCTTCAGTGGCCAAAGTTGTCACCCCCCACTTTTTCTTTGAGGGTCAGAGACTCTTGGTTATGTTCCCTGAACCATGCAGGAGTACACTGGGCCTGAGAGGATGCCCTAATCTATGAGACTGACATGCTGCCTACTGCACTAAGGAGGCAGGTTGGGGATGCCCTAATCTAGTCTGAGCTAATCTAGGATGTGCCTGGACCCTGCCCCCAGCATCACAGTCTACTCAAGAACAGTGTTGGATGCAACACTTCTCTGTGAGGCATGCACTCTCCCCAGCTACAACCCTGGGCCCAGGCACAGCCCCTTCTGTCCTTGGAGCTCCCCAAATGCTAGCTTTCATTTGACAATCTGCACTCTGCCATACATGATTTAGCCAGGCTGAATAAAACCCAAGTCCTGGATGAGTTCTTCTAGAATCTTCTTTCCCATTCCCTGCTCAAAATTCACTTTGGAAAGATAGGTACCCTGCTCTTGCATGTTCATGCACGCTTCTTCTTTCTGGGGGTTGTTGCTTCATGTTCTCAGTACTGAGCCCTTTCAGGGAACACAGGCTTGCCTCTCTCAACTGGTCTGGCTCCTACATTAGAAAATTTACTTACAAGATTAGTTTCATTTCTCGTCTTAGTTTTAAGAATCTAAACTGGAACTCAGAGGTGAAGAATGATTTCTTTTTTCTTGCCTTCACACACTCTCTTCCAGTGAGCATGCAAAGTTGCCTGCTGTCTGAAAGGGAGAGGGAGTGTAATGATTACAAGAAAGCTTGAGGAGAAAACCTTAATGGTATTGCATAAGCGTTATCTACTATATAACAATACTTGAGTATCTTGGTGAAGTTTCTTACAACCTGTGCAACACACCACCGGAATCCCCTTTAAAATGATGATATTTGTGCTCCAGGATACTTTACAGTATAGACTTCCTGAATTACAGTACAAGATTTGCATGACATAATTCTGTCCACGGGAAACTGTCCAACTCACAATATAACCAACTCTTTTTTTTAAATAAATTTATTTATTTATTTATTTTTGGCTGCATTGGGTCTTTGTTGCTGCATGCAGGCTTTCTCTAGTTGCAGCGAGCGGGAGCTACTCTTCGTTGCGGTGCAGGGGCTTCTATTGTGGTGGCTTCTCTTGTTGCAGAGCACAGGCTCTAGGCACGTGGGCTGCAGTAGTTGCAGCACGCGGGCTCAGTAGTTGTGGCTTATGGGCTCTAGAGTACAGGCTCAGTAGTTGTGGCGCATGGGCTTAGTTGCTCCGTGACATGTGGGATCTTCCAGGACCAGGGCTCGAACCCATGTCCCCTGCATTGGCAGGCAGATTCTTAACTGCTGCGCCACCAGGGAAGCCCAGATACAACCAATTCTTGAAATAGCTTCATTACTAGATTTTTCTACATAACTAGGTCTTTCAATTTTACCTGTAAGATATGTGAAACCCACAGATAATCTACTAAATTCATTTTCACCATTATCTCCAACATCAATCTAAACATAGTCTTTTTATGGGCATGAGCAATTACATCTAGTAAAATAATTAAAATGCAAGTTTGGAATTTTTCCTTTTCCAATCCTTGAGGAAGATACTAAGGAAGAGGAAACAGAAAAAAAGGCAGGACATGATAAAATGGTAGAGATTTTAAAAACCCACTCCATTTGGAACAATTAATATTACTAAAATGGCCATACTACCCAAAGCAATCTACAGATTTAATGCAGTCCCTGTCAAAATACCCAGGACATTTTTTACACAACTAGAACAAATAACCCTAAAATTTATACGGAACCACAAAAGACCCCAAATTGCCAAAGCAATCCTGAGAAAAAAGAACAAAGGTGGAGGTATAAGCCTCCTAGACTTCAGACTATACTACAAAGCTACAGTAATCAAAACAGCATGGTATTGGCATAAATCAGACACATAGATCAATGGGACAGAATAGAGAGTCCAGAAATAAATCCACACAGTTATGGTCAATTAATCTATGACAAAGGAGGCAAGAATATACAATGTATACAAGAATATACAAAGACAGTCTCTTCAACAAGCGGTGCTGGGAAAACTGGTTAGCTATATGTAAATCTATGAAATCAGAACACTCCCTCACACCATATTCAAAAACAACTCAAAATGGTTTCAAGACCTAAACATAAGACCTGAAACCATAAAACTCCAAAAAGAGAACATAGGTGAAATACTCTTTTACATAAATTGTAGCACTATTTTCTTGGATCAGTCTCCTAAAGCAAAAGAAATAAGAGCAAAAACAAACAAATAGGACCTAATTAAACCTAAAAGCTTTTGCACAGCAAAGGAAACCATCAACAAAATGAAAAGACAACTTACAGAATAGGAAAAAATATTTGCAAATGATGTGACTGACCAAAGGTTAACATCCAAAATATACAAATAGCTCATATAACTCAATAACAAAAAACAAACAATCCAATCAAAACATGGGCAGAAGACTTGAATAGACATTTTTCCAAAGAAGACATACAGATGGCCAACGGGCACATGAAAAGATGCTCAGCATTGCTAAATATAAGCGAAATGCATATCAAAACTACAATAAGGTATCATCTCACACCAGTCAGAATGGCTATCATCAAAAAGTCTATAAGTAACAAATGTTGTAGAGGATGTGGAGAAAGGGGAACTCTTCTACATCGTTTGTGAGAATGTAAACTGGTGCAGCCACCATGGAAAACAGTACAGAGGTTCTTTAAAAACTAAAAATAGCAATTCCACTCCTGGGTATATATCTCCCAAAACCAAAAACACTAATCCGAAAAAATGCATGCACTCCAATGTTCATAGCAGCATTATTTACAATTGCCAAGATATGGAAACAACCTAATTGTCCATCAACAGATGAATGAATAAAGAAGATGTGGTATATATACACAATGGAATACTACTCAGCCATAAAAAAGAATGAAATGCTGCCATTTGCAACAACATAGATGGACTTGGAGGGTATTATGCTAAGTGAAACAAGTCAGACAGAGAGAGACAAATACTGTATGGTATCACTTAACATGTGGAATATAAAAATAATATAAATGAATGTATATGCAAAACAGCAACAGACCCACGGATATAGAAAACAAACTTCTGGTTACCAAAGGGGAGAGGGAAAGGGGAGGGACAAAGTAGGGGTATGGGATCAACAGATACAACTACTATGTATAAAAAAGAAAAGCAACAAGGATATACTGTATAGCACAGGGAATTATACACAGTATCTTATAGTAACCTACAATGGAATATAATCTGCAAAAATACTGAATCACTATGCTCTATACCTGAAACTAACACAATTATTGTAAATCAACTATACTTCAATAAGAGAAACAAATTTTTAAAAACCCAATCCATGCTAGGATTATGACTATGTAAAATGAATGCATGCAAATTCAGGGCATAAATGAAGCCTGGAAAATGGAAACCCAGCTGACTTTTTAGTGAGGTGGGATTGTGATTTTTTAAATCTTTAAAATTTTTAGCTAACATTATTGTGTTAAATAGAGGAAACATTCTAAAGCACACAATAATTTGGATTTACAACAGAAAGATCATTGTTAAAGATTGAGAGGAAATAGGAGAGAGAGTAGAAAAATAAAGTCTAAATAATCTTAAAATCCTGGTGAATTCTAACTAATCAATTCTCATCTGGGAAGAAATGACAAGAAATCTATGATATTTAGAAATAACGTTAAAACAAAGCTCCACCGACTCTCACATGTAGGCATTGTGTAATTCATTTCATTAAATGGGTGTGCAGAAAGGAGAAGTTTCCCTCCAACTGAACAATTTAGATGTCGAATTTGAGGTCGGATCCCTTTTAGCAGCAGATTTTTTTTTTTGTTTGGCAAACACAGCAAACGCAGAGCCTCTCCTATTTGTCCTCTCTCTGGATTATTTGCTTACCCTGGGAAATGAAAGGATGGCATGGTTTGTGAATCAGGAGTTGTTATTCTTTGCCTGCATATCATGTTGGCTTTTTTTGGTAAGAAAACTCACAAGAGTATACAAAAATTTTTGGTGAATAGAACCCTTTATTTTTAGTAGAAAATGGATGGAACGGTTTGGGGCTTTAGGGCCGCCTGTTGCTCTTGGGTGAGCGCCTCCCACCGCCTTGACTTTTTATTCTGCCACGTACTTGGTGCCAAGATTTACATGGCCACGGTGGGGAACAACAGGATTTAGCATAAGTAAGAATAATTGCTTTTCCCCTGGGGAGAGACAAAAAGGATAAGTGCACAAGGTGCAAAGACAATATTATCAGGAGTTATATTCCTGTTCGGCTCTTTTATTCACTCTGAATCCTGGATTCTGTTGCAAATAATAAAAGCAAGAAGCCAGTTGGCTTGGAGCCAAGGTCTGGGATTAGCAGAAGAGACTATTTGGGGCTAAAAATATGTTTGCCGGTGATGGTTCTGTACATTACAAATATGGCCATTTGGATTAAAAATTGTTTCTTTTTTCTGCAAATTGAGACATTGCCAGGAAAGCACAAATTAATAACGATTTGAATGAGGCAGGGAAAGACAGGTTTCTATGAGTACCTGGGATCCCACACGCTGTGCAGGCACACCTGTTACTTCTTGCCACCCTTTCTCAGTTTGCCCGTCTTCTCTGAATTTGGGTTGGATTGTCATTAGTCCCTTAATAACCTGCACCTTGTTCTCTCTGTTAATTCAAATTGTGAGGTACTTTTTACTCTAGCACTCTAAAATCAAATGATGTCCATAAACAACAAAGTGCTGCTGTAGAGCCCGGGGAACCATAGTCAATATCCTGGGATAAACCAGAATGGAAAAGAATATGAAAAAAGAATGTCTATATGTGTATAACTGAGTCACTTTGCTGCACAGCAGAGACAGGCACAACACTGTAAATCAACTATACGTCAATTAAAAAATTATTTTAATTAAAAAAATAAAATAAAATGATGTCATGTTTTCCTTTTTACCCTCCTTTCAAATATCCCCCTCTTTTCCCCCATAAAATACATCGAGTTAATTGCAAGAACTCATTTTGAATTCAGGCAAACCTGGGTTGGAATCCTAGTTTCCCTGCATGCTACCTATCTTTGTGATCCTGGGGAAATTAATTTTTTTTCATTTTAGTTTCCTCATTGATAAAATGAGGAATCATAATAATACACATCTCGTTGAGTTTTGTGAAGATCAATGAAATAATACATAAAGAGCGTTTTGCATTGCACCTATGCAATAGTAATGTTGCATAGTAATTGTAAATACTCAACAAGATTTTATCTCGATTGTTATTGTGGGGTAAAGTGGTATTCAGAGGGAAATTTATAGCTTAAAAATATAAAAAATACGAAAGCCTTAAAAATGAGATAAGCATTCAACTTTAAAAGTTAGGAAAAGACAAAGAAATGTTTGTTACAAATATGATGACTTCCATTTCTGATTATATGGAAGACTAGATGTCCAGAGAAGTCTTCCAGTACGGAAGTAAAAATTCTGGATAAAACATACTTTAAAATTTTTTTTAAAATGCTTGGCTGGCCTATCAGGAAAAGGAGGAATATCCTTGCTATAGATAGTAAGAAAGTAAAAATTCAGAGAGGTAAGCCTATCTGATACTGATGTTTGCCATGGAGGTGTCTGTCTATCTTAGGTGGCCATGTGCTGAGGAGGAGAGACCAAAGCATGAGGCCTGTAAAAGCTGAGATGATGGGCTGGAGAACATCCACATGAAGCCAGGATTCCAGAAAGGTTATACTAGGTATGTTCAAGAGCACTGATCTGGGATGTGGTGGTGAGAGTGGGGTGCCCTAGAGAAAGAGAGAGTGGAGGGAATTTACCTATCGTCCTTGCATCTAAATGAAATGTAAAAATGGGGAAAAATACTTGGAGAATATCTAACCACAAGTTTGTCATCACATGTGTTTGAGGCCAGAATTTATACCATCTGTGTTACCCACACCCCAATCAACCTGAGCTAAATATTTGGTTAAAAGTGCTCCCAAATATTTGGTTAACAGAATATTAACCAAATATCAGAATAAGCCTTAAGAAGGCAGAAGGGTGGAAATAATAAGAGAAAAAATTAATGAAATAGAAAGTGAAGAAACAGTACAGTCTTTTGAAAAGACTAATAGTAGTGATAAACCTTCAGAGAGTTGCCCAAGAAAGAGGAGAAAACACTAATAACGTTAGCAGTGGAAAGAGGACATAATTTGCCAATAAATTTGAAAACAGGTGAAATGCACAGATTCCTACAACAGTGTTTCTCAGATTTCAGCATGTATCAGAATCACCTGAAAGCCTTTTAAGAACACTGATGGCTGAGACTCCTCTCTCGAGCACCTGATTTAGTAGGTCTGCGATGGAGTCTGAAAATCTACATTTTTAGTAAGTTCACAGGTGATGAAACATTGAGATCACAGTCCTAGGAAATATAAATTACCAAACACATTCTGAAAGAAATAGAAATTATTTTCTAATCCAGTGCTTTCCTACCTTTTTCACATCATGTCACATACACACAAAACCCAGTAACACTGTATGCCTCCCTGGGGTAAACAGTTGAGGCTGCCCTTGGCTGGGGATAATATGCTCTTGAACTCAGCTTATCCCGGGCCCGCCTTGACCTACCTGTTCTTGGCAGCCCCAGTGATCGAAGGAGCAATATCTGGGCTTACCTGTAATCCATACTCCATATACCAGTGTGCCTTGCTGCACCTGCTGGGAAGCACTGTGCTAGGATTTATACTCAGACGTACTAATTATCTATTGCAGCATTAAAAATTTCCCCCGATTTTAACGGCTTGAAACAACATACATGTATTATCTCACAGTTGCTGTGGGTCAGGAATCCAGACGTGGCTTAGCTGGGTCCTCTGGCTCGGGGTTCTGACAAGGCTGCTATCAAGACGTGGGCAGGGGCCGCAGTTATCTTGTGGGGAAGAATCCGTTTCCAAACGCACTCACTTGGTTGTTGGAGGGAATCGGTTCCCGCGGGGCTGTTGGGCTGAAGGCTGCTTGGCTCCTGTCCGGTTGCTGGCTGCAGCCCTCAGTTCTTTGCCCCGTGGGTCTCTGTGTTGGTTCAGCTTGCTCCAACAACTTGCTTCTCGCGAGAAAGCAGGAAGGGCTAGAGAACGAGAGCTAGGCAGAAGTCAGCTTTCTGAAACCTAATTTCAGGGTGGCATCCCACCACTTTTGATGTATTCTATTAGAAGCAAGTTACTAGGTGCAGGTCACCCTTCAGGGGAGGGAATTACACGTGGGCATGAAAACCGGGAGGTGGAGATTATTGGGAGCCGTCTTAGAAGCCTGCTTACTACACCAGAAGAGAAATCCCTGGGTGGAAGGTTAATGCACACGTTCAGCTTTACCGGACAGTTCCAGATTACTATTTAATACTGCGTGATGGTTGCCATTATTACAAATTCTCACCGACACTTGCTATTGTCAGACTTTTTAATTTTTGTCAACCTGGTGGGTATGAAACAAGAACTTGTATTTCTCTAGTAACTAATGAGGTTGAATATAGTTTCGTATGTTTATTTATCACCCAGATGTGTTCTTCTGTGCAAGGCTATTCATATTTGTCGATTTCTATATTCGATTTTTATCTTTTTCTTATTGATTCAAAGGAGCCCATGTGTCTGGTTATTAACCCTGAGTCCACTCTATGTGTAATGAGTATCTTCCTCCAGTTTTTGGCATCTGTTTTCACTCTCTTGATAACTTGATATTCTTTGAGGAACAGCAGTTTTATTATAATGTAGTTGAACCTGTGCTTCCGGTTTTATGTTAAGAAATCCTTTGTTACCTCAAAGTGAGAAAGATACTGTTCTACGTATTCTTCTGGAGTTTTAAAATCCTGTCTTTAAGGCCTTTATCTATCAAGAATTGATTTCTGTGTACAGTTGTGAGATAGGAGTTCACTTACCTTTTCCCCTCACATGGTTAATCAATTAACACTTATTGAATAGTCTGTATCCCTCCTCCTAATCTGCAATGCCATAGATAAGTTTTCCTTATATTCATCTATTCATGGGTATTATTCTGGACTCTGTTTTGGTCCATTGATCTATCTCAGAATTGATAACATGTTCTTAGTTTTTAATGACTTAATAACAAGTCTTAGTATCTGGTAGTAAGACCATTGCTTCTCCTGCTTCTTCTCCAGGATTGTTTTGGCTATTCTTGACTCTTTGCTCTCCTGTATCTTAGAAGCAGCTTGTCAAGTTCCATGAATAGAATGTCATTAAATCTATAGGTCATTTTAGCAAAATATTGTTTACATCCTCTTTAATGTCCTTTACTGATATTTTATGGTTTTTTTCCATAAAGGACTTGTACATCTCTTGTCAGATCTATTCCAAGTTGACTTATGTATTTTGTTGCCATTATAATTAGCATCTTTCTTTTAATTGTGTCTTCTATATATTTATTGCTAAAGGGTAGATTTGCAATTATTTTTTGTCTGTTGATCTTACAGTGGCCTGAAAACCTCTTTTCCCAGTTCTTGTCTGGTTTTAGTGTCAAGGTTGTGCTAGCCTCAGTTAATGAGCTGGACGCTATTCCCTTTTTTTTTTCTGTTCTGCAAGATTTCATGTATGATTGGAACCATCTCGAATATTTGGCTGTTCTTGCCTTTAGAAATAGCTAGGCTTAGCGTTTTCTTTGTTGCAAAATTTGTTACTACTAATTAAATTTCTTTAATGGTAGTAGCAGAGTTTTCTATCTGGTGTGCCGTGTAAGCAAACTGATGTGTTCTGAATGGGCTTCAGGGTTTTTAAACCCTCAGCCCTGACGAGGCCAAGGCAGATAGGTGAGAAGTGGACATGGGCTGCAGGAGCCCCTGGACCAATTGCCTCTGGTCATGAGCATCCTCATCCCTTTGCCCCACTGTACCTTTGATGTATATCACTGAAGCTTTCTGATTTCTCCATAAAGACCTTGCACATGTTTTGTTGGATTTATTCCAAGGTGCCTTATAATTTGTTGCCATTACAATTAGCATCTTTCTTTTAATTGTGTTTTCTAATTATTTGTTGCTAAAATATAGATGTGCAATTTTATTTTGTTGACTGATCTTATTTATGGCAACCTTACTAAACTTTCTTATGAATACTCACAATTTTTCTATACAATAGCTTTTGCGTGTATGCCACGATGGGGAAAAGGTTGGTAAGCATTGCCTCAGAGAAAGTTTAGCCTTGGTTTCTTCATCTATAAAATGGGATTGAAAAAGTGTCTGCTTTATAAGATTGTTATGAGGATTAAATGAGTTAATCCAAGTTAGGCAACAGAACAGTACCTGGTAAACAGTAAGTGTTTAATTATTCTTCCTTTACTTAAGACTACATGTTCCCCTCCTGCCAGGTTCATCCTGATACCTTAGGCTTTCAGAAGTAGTTTTGACCTTTTTTGCGTCTTATACCCACTTTTAGAACCTGAGAGAAGCTTTGGATCCTTACCCCAGGAAAATGCAAAAATATATAATTTTGCATATAATTTGAGGAAGGTCAAGATCCCCTTATCTCTGTGCTTAGATCTTCCCCTGCCTCCAAAAGATTTATAGAACCAGGTTGAGAATCCTGCTATAGAACAATCTTCCTGGATTCCTAGAGGAATTTAAACTGTTCTAGTGGGATACCCTGTGGATTTGGGATTAATTGAATTCACTCCTAGTTCTGGTTGTGACATTGTGCCCCCATCTGATAAGTGGGATTCAGTCCTGCTCCTCTGACCTGCAGCCTAGCTTTGGTAATCAGGGCCAGGTCTTACTTTCCTTCTAGAGCCCGTGCCTTGGCAGACAGCTCAGAACCCCTGACATTCCTGAGATAGGGGTCATGCCCTGTAAATGTTAGTGTCTAGGGCAGGGTTTCTCCACATTGGTACTATTGACATTTATGCTGGATGATTTTCTATTGTGTGTGTCTGTGTGTAGGGGCTGCTCTATGCATTGTAGAATATTTAGTAGCATCCCTGGCTTCTGCTCATTAGATGCCATTAGCATCTCCCAATTATAACGATTAAAAATGTCTCCAGACATTGCCACATATCCCTTGGAGAGACAAAAATCGCCTCCAGTTGAGAATCACTATTCTAGGGCCTGAAGTCCTGTCCTTAAACTTCTGCCTGTTGCCTGAAGTCCTGCCATCTGCTGACAGACTGCCCAAATACCACAAGCTGAGTTCTCCAAATACAGCTTGCTCCTGGATTTCCCAATGCCATGTTCTGCCTTCCTGTAAAGAGGCCACTGTAATTGTTTTTTTTTTCTTTTTTTTTTTAAACATCTTTATTGGAGTATAATTGCTTTACAATGGTATGTTAGTTTCAGCTTCACAACAAAATGAATCAGTTATATATATACATATGTTCCCATATCTCTTCCCGCTTGCGTCTCCCTCCCTCCCACCCTCCCTATCCCACCCCTCCAGGCGGTCACAAAGCACCGAGCTGATCTCCCTGTGCTATGCGGCTGCTTCCCACTAGCTATCTACCTTACGTTTAGGCCACTGTAATTGTTGCAGCATCTTGCTGGTGCCAACAGCTTGCCTGGACTACCAATTGTTTTGTTTCAAGATACAGTTTTTTCTGGCTTGAGTGAATGGCTCTCCACCCAACACACCTGCTAGCTTTCCCTCAGGGATGGGGTGGGGCTGATTTCAGTCTTTGGATCCAGTTGAGACCCAGTTAGTTCTTCTAAGAATGGCTGTGTCATGAGATTTGGCAGTGAGAATGTGTTTGTTTTTCTTAGAAAAGTAATCTTCGCAGTGGTTTTATGTGAGAGAGCCTGTCCTTTTACTGTGTAAGTGGTGGCAGGGTTTTCTGAAGGCGATAAATTTCCGCATTCTACCGTGCAACAAGTCAGCTGGGAATGAGCTGTAGAGCAACAGAATTGCAGCCTTAATAGATGCCAGCAGCACAAAGGTGGTCAGCTTAATAACACAGCCTTAGAGAGAGTGAGAAAGATTGATTGATTGAAAGCTTAGAGCAGAGAACAGAATGAGAGAAAGAACATTGTGCAATGCTTTTCAAAGAGAACTTATCTAAGAACCACAGGAGAGAGAGGGAGAGTAGAGAAAGAAAGTACAGAACAAATCGTACCTTGCAGCACCCTAAACCTGCCCTAGTTCATTACAGTGGGGCAGGGGGCGCTGGGAGGACCCAGAGCCTGAAAGGTGTACTCCACAGGCTGACACTGACTTTGACATTGGGAGAAAATCTATTCAAGCAGGTAAGAAATGGTATCCAATGGCTTTAACAAGTTAGAAGCTTATTTCTTCCTCATGTGGAAGTTAGTGGCTTTCCTTTGCAAAGTAATCAAGGGCCCAGGTTTTTCCCTCTTGTTTCTCTATCATCTTTCGGATGTTGCCCTCAACTCTGCAACCAAGATGGCTCGTTCCCCCACCCATATTCCTGCTAGCAGAAAGAGGGAAAGAAGGGAAGACACACCCCTTCCTCTTAGAGGCTTAACCCAGAAGTTGCAATACATTACTTTGGCTCACATCCCATTGGCCAGAACTTAGTCATATGGCCACACCATATGGCCACACCTAGCTGTGAAGGAAACTAGAAATTCTGGAAGGCCATGTGTCCAGAATCAGGGCTTCTCCCTGAGAAATTTCTCTACCACCATTAGCCTGAGTGCTTCTCGGCCTCAGTCTTTCCTCCAAATTCAATTTTCCAAATGCCCGAAGCATCTGTCTGGCAGATCCACCCTTGGAAGACAAAAGATGGAAAGGAAAAAGATGGAGTCCTCTTGAACAAAAAGGGGTTGCTAAGCACTTAGATTTTGTTTAACTGCTAAAAGAATGGCGACTATAAGTGTAACGCCATCAGGCAGGTAAAGTGACCTCATCTTGTGCTAGGGCCCCACTTCTAACAGAAGAGTTGCTGGCTAGTAATTGTTGCGAAGTTCCAGAGAAGCCTGCGGCAATGACGTGGGCTCTTGGAAGGCGAGAGGCACCTGCTTGGTGAATTGGGATCTGAAATACACCCAGTGTTCTAAGGCAATCATCCCTAGTAATGCTCACCTTCCAAAGGAGTGAAATTTAATGTGTGGATGCCAGCACATTTCTGAGACTGAAAGAATTAGAAACCTAGAAGGGAAATGTGTCTTTGGCCACACTGGAAAAGACACTTCATTATACTGACAGCCTCTGGATTATGCGGAATGTGGTCTCTCGGCTGGAAAATCTCAGCAGTCTAGTCCTCACTGTCAAGAGGGCCAGAGGTCTGTGGTTACAGGACACCACAGGATTGCAAAGCAGTGAAGGCAGAAATGGAGATTAGGAAAGAACTAGTTATATAAAAGATATTCTGATATGATGTATGTTATTTTATAAGATTATCTTCTTTTACATTTAAATAAACTTTTTTAGAACAGTTTTAGATTTACAGAAAAACTGAAAAGATAGAGTTCCCATACAAATCTTACATTTTAATTTTATTTTCAGAGATAAAGGAATTTATTACAGCACAGCAGGAAGCAAGAACATCTGCATATTTGTCTTATATTTTTACATGAAGCCTTTTTTATTCTGTAACGTTTTAATAAGGACATTAAGGACAAGAGTTGGTCAGTAGCAGAAAGTCAAAAAAGGTAACATTTTCTTTATTCTGCCACTCCCTGAACATGAGATTTTTTAGCAGATCACTTATCATCTTTGAGCCTCAGTTTTGTCACTTGTAAAACAGAAATAAAACTAATGTTTCATAGAGTTGCTATGGTGACAACACAATAAAGTACATGTGAAATGTCTGTATATGGACTTATTGTAAACTCTGAAATACTGATCAAATCGTAGTTCTAGCAATTATTCTGCAGCACCCTATGATATTTTAAGTGACTGAATACAGTATGTGAGCTGACACGCAGGGGTTAATGTAGTTAATTAGCTTGTCATAGTATGGGCAGCTGACTCAAAGAAGGGTTGCTAAACTGATGCTGGAAAAAAGCTAAAATCATTAAACAATTGAATTTCCACTTGTAAGAACAAGTGGAAATTTTTCACTATGAAAATATGTATCATAAAATTTTAGATGACCTAATAATCATTTTCCCCAAATAAAACATTTAATATGATTGACGAAGGATGTGAAGAAGAAATAGTTCTTAAGTGTCTCGGATTTACTGTCCCTACCTCCTAGGATAAGGAGCAGAAAAAATGGGCAGGATTGTATCTGGAGGGGTTGCATGAACCAGAGAGGAAATGAGGGTTTTCCTAACTTGCTGAGGTACTTGAGCATGTTTGTAATATCCATAGATTATTATCAACGGTTATCTCTGAGTGATGGGATTTAGGGGTAATTTTTTTTTCTACTTTTTAACTTGTCCAAATTTCCTACAGTGAACATGCATTGTTCTTTCGTAATAAAAGTTGTTTAAATGCTAAGTGTTGTCAATGTTCAAAGTAGATGTTGAGGACTTCCCTGGTGGCCCAGTGGTTAAGAATCCACCTGCCCATACAGGGTACATGGGTTCAATCCCTGGTCTGGGAAGATCCCACGTGCCGCGGAGCAACTAAGCCTGTGCACTACAACTACTGAGCCTGCGCTCTAGAGCCTGCGAGCCACAACTACTGAGCCCACGCACCACAACTACTGAAGCCCACGCACCTAGAGCCCATGCTCCACAAGAGAAGCCACCACAATGAGAAGCCTCTACACCGCAGCGAAGAGTAGCCCCTGCTCGCCACAACCAGAGAAAGCCCGAGCGCAGCAACGAAGACCCAACGCGGCCATAAATAAATAAATAATAAATTAAAAGAAAAAAAAGTAGATGGTAGGTTAGCTCACCTTGTTAAAACAAAAACTGTGAAGCATTTGCTTAGTTTTTTCTGGTTAAAAAGAAAAGTCACGGTTCCTGGAAAATCCCATCAACCATGAAGCATGTTCTTTACACTTCATGTTTCCAAGATAAGCCACCCATGAAGGTGGAAAGATTCCTATAATGAGTGGACAAAAGGGTATGCTGCCTTAGCCACTCTTGGGATCCATTGTATGTCATCAGTCCCAGCTATAAAACCTTGAATTTTCTCTTTCATATAATGACTAACATTGAAAGAAAAGCTGCTAATAGTCACCTGGAAATTAGAGCACTAAAAGTCACGAACAAAAAATTTTTTCTTTCAAAAGCAAGGTCCAAGAACTGGCTTGAATCAACACATTACAGTATTGAAAGTAGATACTCACTTCAACCTTACCCTTTATTTGTGAAGTCATCATGTTTTAGGTAACTGGGAAAGAGGAGACACAGGTGTCCTCAGTAGTGGGGAATGTAACCTTTGTCTTTGTTCTTCACACGTGGTCCACTGACCAGCCGCAGCGTCACCTGGGAGCCTGTTTGACAATCAGAATCTCGGCCTCCACTCCAGATCTGCATACTGACAGGCTCTGCATTTGCCAGGTGATTCGTAGGCACATTAAACCTTGAGAACCACTGATGTGTTGAATGGCTAATTTTGAGCTGCCCTGACAGTATTGGCTAAGAGATCCAGCTGCTCTGGAGGCACTTGTAGAATGTGGAGGTAGGTCACCGGTGTCAGCACTTCCAAGAAGCTCATCTTCGCTGATTCATCGAAAAGCCCGCCTCAACTGGTCAGGAGTAAAGATGAAAGGTGGGGTAATTATTCAAAGAAATTATCAGGGCATTCGTTGTGCAAAAAAACATGTTACAGGAATTCTTTGCAATATTTTTTATAACAATAGAATAATTGAAAAGAATCTAATGTTAACAAGAGATTAAAGAAATTATGGCTGCAAAGTAGCCATTAAAAACCATGTCACAGAAGAAAGTTTACTGGCATGGGAAAATGTCCGCATTGTATTCCTGAGTGAACAAAGCTGGCTACAAAACATGGCCTGATTCCATTGTTATGTTTTAAACACACATATACGCACAAGGAAGAAAAACTGCAAGGACATGTGTTAACAGTGGTTACAGATTTAGAGGGATTTTTTGTTTTATTTTCACTGTACTTTTCACATTTCCAGCATCAAAGCAATTTTTATTTTGTACAAAGAGAAAGAGTGTTATAACCAAAAAAAGTGATCAAGACACAACCCTGTATTTCTGGCTGTAAGTGGTAGAAATTTTTATCGAATAGAAACTCATTTCTACTATGAATCAATTATAGCCAATATTCAAAATGACACTGACTTTTGCACTAGAGCCATAGGTCTCAATCCTGGCTACATGTTATTATCACCTGGGGAGCTTCAACCAACCAGCCAACCAAACAACAATACAAAAACAAGGTCTGGTTCCCACCCCCACCCCCCCGCCGCAAAAAACCCTGGGCACTGGGAATTTTAAAAAGCTCCTCAGAGTTGAGAACCACTGCTAAGTACGGATGGAAGGATATTCATAGTCAGTTCATTCCTGAAAACGATTCCTACATTGTTTTAGTTATAAAACCTTATGGTTATATATTTTGGGTTGTTTATGAAAGTACAGTTTTTAAAGTCCTCCCACCATCATTTAGTTTTATTTATTTATTTTTTTGGCCATGCCGCATGGCTTGCGGGACCTTATTTCCCTGACCAGGGCTTGAACCCGGGCCCCAGCAGTGAGAGTGTTGGGTCCTAACCACTGGACTGCCGGGAAGTTCCTCCACCATCATTTTATTTAACAATATTTAACAAACATTTATTGAGCATCTAGACTATTTGTTCCCTGTGAGTCTCACAATAACCCAGGAGGTCAGTAGGAGAGGTATTAAGTCCATTACACAGAGGGGATAGCTCAGATCCCACAGTTCCTTAGGGAAAGGGCTCAAATCTGTGTTCCCAGAAGCAAAGCCAGTGTTCTTCCTGTCATCACATTGCTCCTAGTGTTCCACATTTATGTTAAGTTTAGAGAAGGCACTTTTTAAAAATTATTTATTTATTTATTTATTTATTTTTGCGCAGGCCTCTCACTGTCGCGGCCTCTCTTGTTGTGGAGCACAGGCTCCAGACACGCAGGCTCAGTAGTTGTGGCTCACGGGCTTAGTTGCTCGGCGGCATGTGGGATCTTCCCAGACCAGGGCACAAACCCTCGTCCCCTGCATCAGCAGGCGGACTCTCAACCACTGCGTCACCAGGGAAGCCCGAGAAGGCACTTTTCTAGTTCATTCGTTCTTTTTCTTTATACATCTCACGCATACTTAGAATGTTTACAACTGAGGGATGTGCAAGAGTCTTCCTTTACACTGCTTTGAAAATTAGGCAGTGTCGGCTCAGAAATTTCTGAGGACCAGTCTTACAATCATCATTTTGTTGCCAGAGCTGGCACCAGATCCTTGCTCAAAACTCACCAATCCCCACCTTTAACAGGAGTTAATATAAATCTTTAAATCACAGAGTCTGAAGATAAGAAAGGAAGCTATAGGAAGAGAAAAACAAAAACCAGATGGAACCAGCTGGAACCAAGATGGCAATGAATCTGACCCCCAACAGACCTTGAGTCTCATTATATGCTGATTTTACTACATTAGCATATTAAATGACACACTTACTGGTGGCCATAACTGGTGGAAGTCAAGGACCAAAAAAGGATAAAAAGAGGGTGTCACCCCACTCCCTCAGAAAGCCCTGTCCCTTCCCTGGAAAACTAATGCATATGCTTCCCCATCATCAGCCTCACTTCTCCTCCCTCTGTCTTCACTCTTTAAAATCAAATCCCTCTCCCCAGGTGGGCGAGACTACTAAATTCCCACTTCTCCATTCTCTGGCCATTGAATAAAGCTTGTGCTGCTTTAATCTCGGCTTTGGTTTCATTTTTGGCTGCACCAACCCTAACAGAAAAAGAACCTTCCCCACCAAAGCAGAGGGCCATGGCTGGACTAGGGTCTGAGCAGGGGTCCATAAGATTTAATTTGTTAGGGAGGGTGGGAGGGAGGGAGATGCAAGAGGGAAGAGATATGGGAACATATGTATATGTATAACTGATTCACTTTGTTATAAAGCAGGAACTAACGCACCATTGTAAAGTAATTATACCCCAATAAAGATGTTAAAAAAAAAAAAGACTTAATTTGTTAACCCTTTGGGGCTTAGGTGCTAAGGGGTTCAGAGCTTCCGGATCTGGCAATGTAAGACTGAGTAAGAAGGCTAGAGACTTGGTGTGACATTTCCTAGCTGAATCTGGATTTTAGCAATAGTGTCCTACAAGAAGAGGCCACTGGAACCAGCTGTAATTTACCTGCTGTCAAATGATTCTGCCCTTTGTAAAATGCAAATTGTTTGAAAGACTCTTTCTCTGAATATTTTAGCTGTTGACTTCCACTGTACCTTCACAATATAACTGTATGTCTTATTATGTGAAATTATTCACATGACTGGTACACTTTGGGAAGTAGGCGTGGTTTTAAAATAGTAAAGCATTTCACCAAGTATATTGAGAAAAAGAAAAAAAAGGAAAGAAAACAAGGTGAGGCAGTTTATACTAGATATCAAACTATTGTTTATGTTACTTGTGATTAAACCTGAATAATTTTTAATTGGAAATGGTCACAATGCTTTTCTAAATCCCAGCACTAAAAGAAACAACCAAATCTGACAAACTACAACCGCCCTGTTGGTGGTGAGGAAGTCAATGGCGGCCTTGGTTGCCCTTGGAGGCTGCTTGTTGACAGTCGTGCAGTTGCTGCCACCTCGTGGACAGTCCAGATAGCACAGCCAGGGAGGCAGCCTCAGCCACCCAAGGAGCAAGGGCTCCACAGCCCAGCTAGTCAGTGACACTTTGATAATGCTTCAGCTGAGTTCACTTATTACCTTGGAAGACAAAGGGCCTGTGTGGTTTATTATGGATTTGTGGTGGTTATTAATCCACTACACTATTGTTTTATGATAGACAACCTAAGATTGAGGTCAATAAAGGACTCGGAACATGGACTCAATAATTTTGTTGGCTTGAGAACAAAGAAGAAAGTAAATAGTACCTGGATCCTCCAATAATTACTCCATCTTATAAATTACTGTTTTCTCTTATTCCAGTCCACAGTCTGTCATTCTAGAAAGTATGATATATTAATTTTTAGCTAAACAATATCCACAGGGAGTAATCAGAGTCGACACTGTACAGGTGTTTTCCCAGGGAAAAAGGTTACTGTTGGAATTATTTATAAACGACATGAGAACACTGAATATTAACGAAGTGATTTTCATCCATTTATTAAGTATCTGAAGGTACATATGCACCAAATCATGTCCTGGCTGACATTGGAAGGGTCATGTGTTATCCAAGAAGGAAGCTCCCGCCTTCAAGGTGCCATCACCGACTTTCCTTCTTGTCGTTTTTCCTTTTAAATTTTATTTAAAATTTAATTATTATTAAATAGTTCAGTCGTACACAACAACATAAAAATATGAAATTGATCATGCCTGACCACAATACTCAGCTTAAGAAACACAATGTTATCGGTACAGGTGAAGCCCTCTGTGAAACTCCATTGTGTTCCCTTCCTTCCCATCACTTCACACTTTCCACTCCCCTAAATTTGGTGTTTGTCATTCCCATTTGCTTCTTTATGGTTTTGTCAATATATATGTATCTGTAAGTATTATAAAGCATCAGTTTTCGTGTTTTAAAAACTTCATTTCAATGGTTTTTCTCCTGTAACTTGAATCTTTTTTCCTTCAATGTTATGATTTGTGAGATTCATCTATTGCATTACTTTCCTAGGGCTACCATAACAAATTACCACAAACTTGGTGTCTTAAAATAACAGAAATTTATTCTCTCACAGTTCTGAGAGCTAGAAGCTGTAATCAAGGTGTCCTCAGGGTTGTCCTCCCTCTGGGGTCTAAGGGAGAATCCGTTCCCTGCCTCTTCCAGCGTCTAGTGGCTCCAGAAGTTTCTTGGTTTATGGCTACATAACTCCAGCCTCTGTTTAAACCCACCGTCACATGTCCTTGTGCTCTCTGTCTGTGTCATTGGATTTAGGGTGCACCCTTGTAATTCAGGATGATTTTCCCTCAGAATCATTACTTAATATGCAAAGACCCCAGGTATTATATGGTGGAGGCAGACTCCACCATATGCATTTTTTTTTTTTTACAAGTGTTTCCTACCCAATTAACTCATCTGGTTTTTTTTGTTGTTGTTGTTTTTTAAATTTAATTAATTTATTTTTGGCTGTGTTGGGTTTTCATTGCGGTACACGAGCTTCTCACTGTGGTGGCTTCTCTTGTTGCAGAGCCCGGGTTCTAAGCCCAGGGGCTTCAGTAGTTGTGGCCTGCGGGGTCTAGAGCACAGGCTCAGTAGTTGTGGTGCACAGGCTTACTTGCCCCGCGGCATATGGGATCTTCCCAGACCAGGGATCGAACCCGTGTCCCATGCATTGGCAGGTGGATTCTTAACCACTGCACCACCAGGGAAGCCCCCACCATATTCATTTTGACAGGCTCCCCTGATCATTGGATTACATGCCTCTAAGCTCAGATGGCTGGGACTGCCGGTTAAATACAGGGCATCTCATGTGGCATTGGTTCTAATGCTTAGCCCACATAGATTAAAGTAGTACTGAGGTTACAGGTGGAAGAAATGGCACGCTAACTGGGGAGGTAAGAAATCTGGGTTCTGGAGTCAATCCTCTATTGACCCCCAAACTCTAAGAGACGAGAAGCCATTTTGTCCGTTCCTCTTCCTAACCATTTACCTGATTTAACTGTCAGGGAGGTTGAGAAGAAATAACCACTGACTGACTCCCTGGTTTGGGCTGAGAGTGCACAGTGGGATTTTTGAAAATACTTTTTTTTAAAATTATTATTACTGAAGTAAATAATCTTATGGAAATTTGGAAAATGGAAGGAAAAATGACTTTTAAGCCTACTAACCGAATCCATCTATTTCTCATCTGCACATTTTTACAGTTGCAATCATTTGAATCTAGTTTTATAACCTATAATAACATATCATTTACTTTGTTGCTATATAATCTTCATAAATGATTTTTTAAGACAAGTATTTTCATCTCCATTTTACAGTTGCAGAAACTGATGCTCAGGAGACTGACTTACTAAAGGTCTCACAATTAGTAGGTGATAGAGCTGAGGACCATAAAGAAATTGTAGTTTATAATGCCTAAAATCTTGTAACTGTTACAAGGTTGTATTTACATATGTGGATATTTCTAGTAACCATTTACCCATCAACATCCCATTATCTCTTGCCACGTGACAAACCACCCCAAAACTTAATGCCTTAAAACAATGACTGCATTTATTTTTCTCATGAATTTGTAATTTGGGCAGGGCTTGGCAGGGACAATTTGTCTTTGCTTCCCAGGGCATATCTGGGGTGGCTTGAGACTGGTGGCTGGGACCATCTGCAAACTCGCTTACTCACAGGTTGCCAGGTGATGCTGGCTGGGAGCCAGGACAGCAGCTGGGCTGTGGCCAGAACACCTCCACAGGGCCCTTCCCTGTGGCTGCTTGGCCACCTACCACAGTGGTGGCTGGATTCCAAAGGCAAACATGCCAAGAGAAAAGAAACAAGGCAAAAGCTGCCTCTTCTTTTGTGATCATCTGAGAAGTCATACAGGATTGCTTCTGCCACGTCCTACTTGTTAGAAGCAAGTCACTGAGGCCAGCCACTTCCAAGGGAAGGGGAATTAGGCTGCATCTTTTGTTGTCAAGAATATCAAAGAATTTGTGGACATGTTTTAAGACCTCACAATCTGCCCATTGAACATGAATTATTTACATTTCCCCCTACATGTAAGATATACTTACTCACCTCTCTCTAGATCCCTAAAACTTTGTACCTACGGTAGCATCAGGCTTGAGGTCCATGATCTGGACACGTACATCAGGGCCAGGGGTGGCTGAGGCTCCTTGGGTCCTGTCCCCTGTGTGCAGCTTCTCCCAATCTGAAGACCTGTGAATCAAGAGACAAGCCGTCTGCCCACCACACCCAATACACGATGGCATGTCAAGCTATAGACACTTTTGTTCAAAAAGGAGAAAAATGGGAAGCACATGGCAGTCCCTGGTTCACAGCTGTTCTGAAATCCACCTGAGTGTGTGTTGCCAGTTCCCTGATGAGGACCCGGTCTTCCTTCCTGGAAGTTGTTCACCATAGCTGGACTCGATTCCACCCTTTGAGTCATTTTTCCTTTTCCACTAAAAGTAGTCCATCTTTGCAGCCAGGTAGTTCTCTTAGACTGCTTCGTGCCCTTTGGGAATTCAAAGGCCTGAATGTCCCTCTTGGTCTAAGCTGATGATAATTCTTAAAAAAAAAATTTTTTTTTTGTAGGCTTCTCATGAATCAATTTATAACCAACTCTATTTGGCAAAAGCCATACCCACAAATCTCATTTAGCCTTTCTCTACCTCAGTGTCTCCAAAGCTGCTGTCTGAGAACATCCTGATGCTTTGCAGGTCTTTTGTATGCTTGAAAGGTCAAGGAAGCAACACCTTAAAGCTTCCTGAGGTCTTAACAAAGAGTTTTATAGTCACACCCCTGACTTCACCTTTGGGCCGTGTTTCATGACAGGACTCTGGATTTGATCTTCACTTGGAAGCCATTTATTTTGCCATATGAAGAGGTGAGGAAGGAGAAACGGTTACTTCAAACCTAGCAATTCCTGCCTGTTATATATTTAACAGTTCTTTCTTTAGTTTCTCTCTCTTCTTGCATTCTACTGTAGTCAGTAAGAATAACCAGGCAGCACATGCAAGGCTCTTCCTGAAAATCTCCTTAGATAGGTCATTTGCGTAATTTGGTATATTTTTAGTAAAAGGCGAAAGACTTATGCGTTCTGAAGAGGAACCAGAGTATTGGTATATTTTTTATCTTCCATGCTACCATAGATGACACTGTTGCTAACTTTCTACCACTACATGACAGCTCCCAATAACATTTCCTCATTTTCCTGTCACCCCTAACCAATAACATCTTCAAGAACCATGAGGTTTTCTTTAACAGTCTCTTGAAGACCCTCCCAAATTCTGCCTGCTGTCCAGTCCTGAAGTCATTGCTGTATGTTTTCAATTCTCATCGTGATACCAAAATCTGTTCCAGTTATCTGTTGCTACATAACAAACCACCCCAAACCTTCATGGCTTAAAACAGTAATGACATTTATTTGCTCATTAACCTACAATTTTGGAAGAACTTAGAGAAGACAGTTTCTGCTGTACTCAGTGTCAGCTGGGCTGGCTACAGGACCGGGGGCTAGAATAACCTGAAAACTCACTCGCTCATTCACATGTCTGGTGGCTAATGTTTGGCTGTCCGCTGGGAGCTCATCTCTAACTGTTTTTGGAATACCTACACTTGACCTACATGTGACCTACACGTGAACTTTCCCTGCAACAGCTTGGCTTTGTCACTAAATGGTGAAGGGATTAGGCTCCAAGAGCAAGCATTCCAAGAGAGAGCCGGAGGGAAGTTTGTCTCCTCAGAAGTCACATAGTATTATTTCTGCCACATTCCATTCTTTAGGCGTGAGTCACTGAGTCTGGCCCATGTATAAGGGGAGGGGAATTGGACTCCACCTTTTCATGGGAACAGTGTCAAAGAATTTGAGGACTTGTTTTAAAACCACCAATAAAAACGTATTCTTAGCTCCATTTTACAGATTCAGAAGCTCTAATTCAGAGAGACTGACTTGCTGAAGGTCTTACAATTAGTAAGTGATAAAGCTTGGAACCATAGAGTGTACTTTCCATATGTAGTTACATAATATGTAATGTACAATTGGTAAAGCATTATAATGCTACAACATTTTACTTAGGGAAGCAGAGCTGTAGATGTCTGAAGGAGAGGGAGGCAAGGTCCAGAAGCTTTCTAGAAGGCCTTTGCACACATAAAATACTCCAATAATGTTAGAAAATACACAGAGCACTAGTCCGTGCATGTAACATCTGCAAAAATCATCAAATGGCACATTTCTGGATTCATATGCTCTCA
The DNA here is from genome assembly GCF_964374135.1 of Grampus griseus. Classification (NCBI taxonomy): domain Eukaryota; kingdom Metazoa; phylum Chordata; class Mammalia; order Artiodactyla; family Delphinidae; genus Grampus; species Grampus griseus. The sequence continues at coordinate 60,659,437 of NC_139001.1, forward strand.
ATTATTAATTGAGTGAACATTAAGATGATCTCAGTTGAGCTGTTTCTAGTTTCTTAACACAAGGACGAGAACCCATCAGCCATATGGGTTATTAATCAAGGAACTTGATTATTTCTTGTGTGTAATGAAACAGGAATTTATTTTGCTGTTAGTGTTCTTTTAATGAATCAAACTGTCCTAATGGCCAGAAACATCTCCAGTCCTGACGTCAGAGCACCTAACTAGGTTCTACATTTCTACCAACCACCGTCTAGTCTGACGTACAGTACACCGGCTCCATATTCAGCTAAGATAACTGAGCACAGGGGAGCCCTGTAACATAACATGACATTGGGCTGTTTGGATTCTCATAAAGAGGGAATATGCTCACCAACTTTTGCCCAAAGTTATTTTTGGTCTCAAAGTGAAAGTCTGATTAGTGGTCAGTCTTCCTTGCTGAATGCCTCGTATTTCTTTTTCTCACATGGCCTTTATTCATGTCTGTGTGTGTTTGCGTTTGAACGTGAGTGCATGTCCTTATGTGAGCGTATTCCAACTAGTTTGTTTCTCAGTTGTTAATAACTGACAGGCTTTGAATTTTCTTGGCAAGCACCTTATTGTGCAATGAGGAAAAACAATCAAATGAAGATATATTACAACCAGTATAAAGTGCTGTGTCTAGCAATGTAACTAAGTATCTTCTGAGAAGTATAAAAACAACTTTCCCTGACCTATTATGTCCTTTATGATTATGGTTAGTCTGTGTAGTTTTTCTGAAACAAAACACCAGTTCCTACTGATTTGGGCACATGTTCCCTATATTGGTCAAAATCTATGATCTTACCCATTAGGTACAGTCTTTAATCTCCAAGGACAAAGATGTTTAGCTTAATCTCTCCCTCTCCTGCAGTAATTGCACACAATCAACATTGTTTGGTTCAGACTGTGGTTGCCTGAAAAGAATAATGTATTGTACTTCAAGGAAAACAAGGCATTTAGACAATCATGCTTAGGAATTTACCACCATGATCTGCAAGTTTCCCCGTTGCTTTGGCTCAGGGTTTCTCCCTTTTGCTCCCTTCCCCCAGGCTGTTCTGAGCCACGTGGGTTTGGTTTGGGTCCATCTCCAACCCTTTCCTCCATTTATCCCTTACCATGGTCTTGCCTTTTTGTTACAAGGAGCCACCCACTTCCTCTCCTTTCTAGAGTCCTCCATATCTAGATTACAAAGTTTTACTCCACCCTTAAACCTTGAGAATTCTAGATAATTCTGTTGCAGAAAAATGGAAATGGTGGTGTAAATTAAATTGAGTGCAAGTCTGTAAAATAACATAGACTCACAGCATTCCAGCATGAGCCTAGGTCAGTGCCTGCGCACACAGGAGAGCCTCAGTAAATAATTTTTTTAAATAACTTTATTTATTTATTTCTGGCTGTGTTGAGTCTTCTTTGCTGTGCGTGGGCTTCCTCTAGTTGCGGCGAGCAGGGTCTACTCTTTTTTGGGGTGCGTGGGCTTCTCACTGCGGTGGCTTCTCTCGTTGCAGAGCACAGGCCCTAGGTGTGCGGGCTTCAGTAGCTGTGGCACGTGGGCTTCAGTAGTTGTGGCATGCAGGCTCAGTAGTTGTAGCCCACAGGCTCTAGAGCGCAGGTTCAGTAGTTGTGGTGCACGGGCTGAGTTGCTCCGCGGCATGTGGATCTTCCTGGACCAGGGCTCAAACCCATGTCTCCCGCATTGGCAGGCGGATTCTTAACCACGCGCCACCAGGGAAGCCCCAATAAATAATTACTGAGTCAATAAGAAGGGTCTGTTTTTGGAGAGGATAGAGATCAAGGAACTTTTTCTAGGCTACACTCCTGGACGATGATAGCGTTCTTACCAGAATCCAGATCTTCCTGTTTTGTCCAGTTCTCACGCTTCTACACTGCCCAGATTCCAGTAATTTGCATTACCTTCAGAAACTTTCAACATTTATGCCTCTGGGGATCTGGGAGATCAACAGTGCTGCAAAGCACGAGGATCCTTGGGCCATTCTGGTGTCTGATCAAGTTGGGTTTTTAGCAGATGCTTTGGTGCCTCTTTCCTGATGTTAACAAAGCATTTATTTTGATTTTAAAAATATTTTCTTTGATTCCTTGTTAAATTAGACTAAACCAAGATTTGGATGATGTCAACCAGGCAGATGGATTTCTAATAAAACATAATTTTAAGTACTTGTAAATGTTTATCTTAGTACAAAAGTAATGCATGTTAATTATAGGAAATACACATAAAACAAAAAGAGGTAAATTTTAAATGCCCATTATCCTACTCTGACCCAAAGAGAACCATTATTAACGAATTAACTATTGGGTATATTATGCTTTCAGTTATGTATATATGCATATATATACACACACACATATATATGCATATTCACATTTACAAATTGTTTCATATATTATTTTACTTAACAATATTTTTCCATATTGTTAAGTATTCACCTACAACACAATTTTTGACATAATGTTTTTATAGCATAACATTGTATTTGTCCATTCTATTGGACACTGTTTCCAAAGACAAGAAATCTTTAAAGAAGATTTGCCATACAGATAGTCATGACAAGAATGATTCTCGGTCTCCATTTGCACCTGCTTCCAATCCAGTGCTCTGGAAATACGAGAACGCAGCGGCCATGCACTGGGTTGCCTCTGGGAGCAAGGATCCAGCAGATGGCCAGAGGAAAACGGCTCTCGACCACCGATGCTCTGGGCTCCTCTTCTCGTCCTCCTTGAAGGAGCACCAGAGATTTTCACAACCTACAGCTCTTGTGGGCTCCCTTCTTGAAATCAATCAAGTATTTGTACTTGGGAAGATCATGAACCCAAGAAATGAACAGGGAGTGGGGAGAACAACTTTATACATTTAATATAATTATGGAGGGTGGAAATAGAATTTTTAAAGTCTTTTTAATGAAGCAAAGAAACATGTATGCAGGGTTTTTTTGTTGTTGTTTGTTTGTTTTTTATTTTTGGCTGTGTTGGGTCTTCATTGCTGTGCACGGGCTTTCTCTAGTTGCGGTGAGCGGGGCTACTCTTCGTTGTGGTGCGCAGGCTTCTCATTGCGGTGGCTTCTCTTGTTGGAGAGCACAGGCTCTAGGCGTGCGGGCTTCAGTAGTTGTGGCTCGCGGGCTCTAGAGCACAGGCTCTGTAGTTGTGGCGCATGGGCTTAGTTGCTCCGCGGCATGTGGGATCCTCCCTGGACCAGGGCTTGAATCCGTGTCCCCTGCATTGGCGGGCAGATTCTTAACCATTGCGCCACCAGGGAAGCCCACATGTATGCAGTTTTGCATGCTGATTTAAACTGACAAACTGCAGGTTAGGGAGACGTGTGTGTGTGTGTGTGTGTGTGTGTGTGTGTGTGTGTGTTTGTGTGTGTGTGTATGAGAGAGACAGACAGAGACAGACAGACAGACAGAGACAGAAAATGGGAGTGGAAGGCTAGGTAAGGAAAGAATGATTTTCTATCTCGTGGGAACTGAATCTTAATCACCACTCCACACTCTTGCACACACTTGAGTTGTGTTTGTACTTTTGCTCTCCCTGGGATGAATAAAGTCACACTTAAAAGTTGTCACTACTCCCCTTGCCTCAGCCCTCTTTTACTTTCCTTCCTCCTCCCTATCTTGCCACGTGTTAGTGTGAATGGCTTTTGATGAGAGAAAAACAGAAGGGTTAGGGCACTGAGAAACTAGGGAGGGAAGACACTAAGAAAAAAGGTCAGTGAGGACTTCTCTGGTGGCGCAGTGGTAAGAATCCGCCTGCCAATGCAGGGGACACAGGTTCGATCTCTGGTCCGGGAAGATCCCACATGCCACGAAGCAACTAAGCCCGTGAGCCACAACTACTGAGCCTGAGCCCTAGAGCCCGTGAGCCACAACTACTAAGCCCATGTGCCACAACTACTAAAGCCCATGTGCCTAAAGCTCGTGCTCCGAAACAAGAGAAGCCACCGCAATGAGAAGCCCACGTACCGCAACGAAGAGAAGCCCTGGCTCACTGCAACTAGAGAAAGACCGCCCGCAGCAACGAAGACCCAACAACGAAGACCCAACGCAGCCAAAAAAAAAACAAAACAAACAAACAAAAAAAGGCCAGTGAGCCAGGAAGGGAAGTTTAATTCAGCCTAGGACCAGCCCCACAATCCCACTGTCCAGGCACAGAGGGAAGCAGCTCTCAGCAATTCTGCGGCCCCGCCCCAGCTTCTCTTTCCCACCACCGGCCATCTCTCTTGCTATCTGCTTCTCTTGGTGATTAACCCTTCATAAACATTCAACATCTATCCATCTATCTGGCCCTACCATAAGCCTGGGGGTGCAAATTCAAACTCTCTACACTTACAGAAATCAGGAAGGGAGAGCCAAAGAGCAACAGGTACAGTCTGATAAGAAGGGCTCGTGGCAGGAGCAGGGTTCTTTGAATGCTCTGAGGAGAAATGCTCCACCCGGACCAAGGGGTAGTGGGACCAGGAGCACAGGAGAGGAGAGGGAGCCAGAGAGGGGTTTTCCTAGGTGATGCCTGATTCGAGTTTTAGACGAGATGCTGAGTTTAGCAAGGCACAGAAGGTGGGGCAATGTTTGGCCTGTTTTGCCAGCTCCCGACCATCTTGTAAGCTATTTCAGGGAGGTGCTTGGTCCTAAGGCTCGCAGGCAACCACTACTTAAAGCAGTTAATTTGCCGTATCAACGTAGTATTGTAAACCAGAATAGAACTGCAGAGACTATTATGCTATACAATAGGACCTTAGGTACTGTGTGTACTTCACACACTAGTAACCAGTATGAGCTTCACAAGATCTTTTCCACCCTTTTTCACCTCTGCTTCCCTCTTCTACTTCACAATCTGTTTTTTTCTGAAAAGAGATATGATTTCTGTACTAAGGAGGGAAATTAACTTATCCAAAAACATCACCTGGGACAAGATCTATATGCTTTTCTCAAATGGATATTAGATGATATTATGCAATTAATTTATTTTTAGGAGATGCAAGCTGAAGTATCTATGGGTAAAGTCTTATGGTTGCAACTTACTTTAAAAACTATGGTGGGGAAGGAGACTGGGAGAGACACAGAGAAAGAGAGAGAAAGCAAATGTGGGAAATGCAAAATGTAAATCATTATAGAGGATATATGTGTTTATTATACTATTTTTCAATTATTCTACAGTTTAAAATTAAAAAATAAAAAGTTGGGAAAATACAAATGGGTTACTCACTTGGAACAAAGTACTGAATTGGTCAGTAGTAGATTCCTTTCAGAGTCCATGTAAAAAATGCCTTTGCCTTCACATGGTGCATATCACCTCATGAACCTATCTCTGTACATATTTGTTTTGTCTGTATTCCCATCTCTAAGTGTCAAGCTGCCAGAATACAATCTCATATTCAGAATTTTTCTCTTGTCCAGTGGCACAAACCTAGATGTTCAGACATTTTAAGTGGTGAACACAATCACTTAATATTACCTTACAATTCTTACCTTATAACGAAGGTCAAACTCGTCTTAATTGCAAGGTGTTTAAAGCAGGTATGTTTTCTACAGCATTTAATTAAGTGAGCATTAAATCTAAGTGGATGATAAGCAAGGTCTGGATTTGGCAAGAAGTTGTAAGGGCACCTTGAATAAGGCGGTCCTCTGATCAGCTTTTCCCAAAGCAAAGCAGTCATTTTGCAGCTGTTCCATTAAAACAAACAAACAAACAAACAAGACCTTTCTGGTCAAAATCAGTTAGCAAAATACTGCACATTATATTGTCTGTCTTGGAGATTCATATTATATATTAGCAATTAAAAGTGTTGCAAAGTTCTAGTTTCTAGTAATGGAGGAGTAGCTTCTATTGGATAAACGCTTCCACAGATAAAAACTAAAGGTTCTGGAAAAAATATTTTTTAAAAACTACCTGAAAGGGCTTCCCTGGTGGCGCAGTGGTTGAGAGTCCACCTGCCGAAGCAGGGGACACGGGTTCGTGCCCCGGTCTGGGAAGATCCCACATGCCGCAGAGTGGCTGGGCCCGTGAGCCATGGCCACTGAGCCTACGCATCCGGAGCCTGTGCTCTGCAATGGGAGAAGCCACAACAGTGAGAGGCCCGCGTACTGCAAAAAAAAAAAACAAAACAAAAACAAAACAAAACAAAACAAAAAAAACTACCTGAAGACACTGCAAAGCAATGAAAACCAGACAGAAATTGGAGTACAGCCTTTGTTTGTAAAAAGGGAATGGCACTAGATAAGTTTCCATTTTTAGCTTTTTTGCTGAGGGAAGGCCCTGGTCTCTGTAAAGCAAGGAGGCTGAAACTCAACAGAAAACTCTGTTTTACTTGGTTGAAGAACCAGAGGACAAAATTCAGTGTGACCACAGGAGCTTGAAAGAAGGGGGAGGATCCTGGGAAGAATACAGCCTATAAGGGAGAGCCTTAAATTCTACACATAAACTCTACTCACATCTTTGGCTGCCCTTGAACTATATATGCATGGGTAGATTCCAAGCAACTCATCTAAGCTAAAAGAATTGAGCAGAAACTTCAGCTGCTGCTTGCTGCAAGATAAATAGTGTATAGTGTCAGTCTGACCAAGTTAACTGCCTATTAAAACAAAAGGTCAATATTCTTTAGAGGAATATAACAGAACACAGAGTCTCTTCAACCATTCACAATGTCTAGGATACAATAAAAATTGGTAGACATACAAAGAAATACCTAAATGTGTCCAAATTCAAGAGAAAAGGCAATCAATGGGAACTCATTTCAAAATTATCAAGACATTGGTATTAGTAAACAAAGATTATAAAGTGGCTATTGTAGTTATGCTCAGGGATAGAAATGGAAACATGCTTGTAATAAATGGACAAAGAAATTCATGCCAATACACATCACAATCAAACTTCCAAAAACAAAAGACAAAGGAAAAATCTTGAAAGCAACAAGAGAGAAAACAACCTGACCTATAAGGGAAAAACAATTTAAACGACCACAGATTTCTCATCAGAAACCTTAGAGGCCAGAAAGGAATGGGGTAACATTTTCCAAGTGCTGAAAGAAAAAACTGTCCACCCAGAATTCAATATTCACTGGGAATATCCTTCAAGAATGAAGAGGAAATAAAGTCATTCTCAGACAAAGGAAAACTAAGAGAATGTGTTGCCAGCAGACGTACCCTAAAAGAAAGGTTAAAGAGTGTTTTCTAAAAAGAAAGTAATCTTGGAACATCAGGAAGGAAAGACTAACAGTGGAGAGAGTAAATATATAGGGTAAATACAATAGATTTCCTCCTAATCTTGGGTCTTCTAAACTTTGTTTGATGGTTGAATCAAAAATTATAATACTGAGGGCTTCCCTGGTGGCACAGTGGTTAAGAATCCGCCTGTGAATGCAGGGATCACAAGTTCGAGCCCTGGTCCAGGAAGATCCCACATGCCGTGGAGCAACTAAGCCCGTGCACCACAACTACTGAGCCTGTGCTCTAGAGCCGGCGAGCCACAACTACTGAGCCCGCGTGCCATGACTACCGAAGCCCATGCGCCTAGAGCCCATGCTCTGCAACAAGAGAAGCCACCGCAATGAGAAGCCTGCACGCCACAATGAAGAGTAGACCCCGCTCACCACAACTAGAGAAAGACCGCGCACAGCGACGAAGACCCAATGCAGCTAAAAATAAAATAAATAAATAAATGTATTTAAAAAAATTATAATACTGTCTGATGTGATTCTCAATCAGTAGAGGAAATATTTAAAATGACCATAATAAAAATGGGTGGGGAGGGAATGTAGAGAATATAAATGGTGTGGGGGGAGAGGAAGTGGCTGAGAATATAAAAGAGTACCACGAGAGATCTTTGTGGTGTTGTAATAGTTCTGGATCTTGATTGTGGTGGTGATATCATGAATCTACACATGATAAAGTGGCATAGAACTATATACTCACATTGTTCCAATGCCAATTTTATATTATACTATAATTACATAAGATATAATCATTGGGGCAAACTGGGTCAAATACCCCTGTACTACATTTGAAACTTCCTGTGAGTCTATAATTATTTCAAAATTAAAATTTCGGTTTTTTTTTTTTTAGTAGAAGAGGGGATATAAAATATAGAAATGTAAAATGACTTAAACTCTTATTTACTAAAAATGTATATAATTTTAAAAAATGAACAGAGCCTCAGTGACCTGAGAGCAATATCAAAAGCTCAAACACATTGTAAATGGAGTTCTAGAATGAGAAGAGAGAATGGGGCAGAAAAATATTTTAAGACACAATGGCTAAAAATTTCCCAAATTTGATAAAAGACGTAAATTTATAGATTCAAGAGGCTCAGTAAACGCAAAGCATAATTTAAAAAAAAAATGTACACCCAGGTATATCACAATTAAACTACTGAAAAGCAAAGATAAAAAGAAAATCTTGAAGCACTGAACTGATCTCTCTGTGTTATGTGGCTGCTTCCCACTAGCTATCTATTTTACATTTGATAGTATATATAAGTCCATGCCACTCTCTCACTTCGTCCCAGCTTACCCTTCCCCCTCTCCACGTCCTCAAGTCCATTCTCTACATCTGTGTCTTTATTCCTGTCCTGCCCCTAGTTTCGTCAGAACCTTTTTTTTTTTTTTTTTTTTAGATTCCATATATATGTGTTAGCATACAGTATTTGTTTTTCTCTTTCTGACTTACTTCACTCTGTATGACAGACTCTAAGTGGCCAGGAACAAAAGACACATTACCTACAAGGAAACAATAATACAACTGATTATTGTCTTCATTTGTTTGTTTGTTTGTTTTTGGCCAGGCCTCCTGGCTTGTGGGATCTTAGTTCCCCCACCAGAGATCAAACCCGGGCCCCAGCAGTGAGAGTGCCGAGTCCTGACCACTGGACCGCCAGGAAATTCCCCTGACTACTGTCTTAACATTATAAATTATTGAGGCCAAAACACAGTAGAATGACATCTTTAGGGTGCCAAAATGAAAAATCTGTCAACCCAGAATTCTACGTCTAGTGAATACATCCTTCAAAAATGAAAATTATATAGATTTTTAGAAAAATGAAACCAAAGAAGAATTTATCATCAACAGACCTGCACTAAAGAATTACCAAAGGAAAAAAAAAAAAAAGAATTACCAAAGGAAGTTCTTCAGGATGAGGATAAATGATGCCAGATGGAAACAGACTTCAGGAAGGGATGAAGAACACTGGAAAAGAAAATATGTGGGTAAGTTTTAAAAGGTTATTTTTTTACTTCTGCATTTCTTTCTTTTTTTTTTTGTAAGAAGATTTTTAATTTGAAATATGGTCTGAACAACATGAGTGTAGTATGTCTTCATTTCTTTAAAATACTTATGATTATATAAAGCAAAACTTGTAACACTATATTGTGGGTTTATAATATATCTAGTTGTAATACAGATGACGAGAATGCAAAGTTGGTTCAATATTCATAAATTCATCAATGTATTTCACCATGTTAACAGAATTAAGGAGAAAAGTAATATGATTATTTCAGTTGATGCAGAAGAATCATTTGACACAATTTAACAATTTCACTCATGACTTCCAAAAAAATTCAGCAAATTAAAGTTCATCAACTGGATGAAGGTCATACATGATATATTTAACGATAAAATACTGAATACTTTCCCTTTATGACAGTGAACAAACTAAGAATGTCCCCCACACCAATTTACTGATGTTTGCAACATTTTGAAATGTATAAAAATTTAAGATCGAGTATTTGATGAATAAAGGGATGGATACATAGAAATATGATAAAGCTAATATAGCAATTGTTAATTATAGACTCTAGGTGGTAGGTATGTGAATGTTGTTCACTCTGTAATTCTTCAACTTCTCTGTATGTTTGAAAATGTTGAACAACAAGGTCCTATTTTATAGCACATGGAACTATATTCAACATCCCGTGATATATATATGAATAACTGAATCACTGCTGTACACCAGATACTAACACAACATTGTAAATAAACTATACTTCAATTAAAAACAACAACAACAGGGCTTCCCTGGTGGCGCAGTGGTTGAGAGTCCGCCTGCCGATGCAGGGGACACGGGTTCGTGCCCCGGTCCGGGTGGATCCCACATGCCATGGAGCGGCTGGGCCCGTGAGCCATGGCCGCTGAGTCTGCGTGTCCGGAGCCTGTGCTCCGCAACGGGAGAGGCCACAACAGTGAGAGGCCCGCATACTGCAAAAAACAACAACAACAACAACAAAAAAACACAATAAATTTTGGCTTGCCTGCCCCCGCAAAAAAATGTTCATAATAAATGTTGAGGGAAAATCTGCAAAGTCTTACATTAGAGAAATATGTTTGTTTGTTTAACTCTGTTTCCCAAACTTCTTTTTTCAACAAAACAAAATAAACAAAACCCCTAAGGAGAATGTAATAAGCCCTGCAGAACGTACTCTGGAAAACACTTCCTATTTAAATTTAGTTTACACCCATTTAGATTTTTAAAATAAGAATGGTGTTTCACATCCATTGATCTGTAACAAACCACCCCAAAACATAGTGGCTTAAAACGAGGACAATTTGTTGTTTCTCATGATTTTGTGGGTTGACTGGAGCTCACCTGGGTAGTTCTGTTGATCTCACCTGGAATCTCTCATGCATCTGAGCTCATCTGAAGCTTGAACATCCAAGGTGACTTCTCACCCTCCAAGGTCTCTCTTTGGGTAGCCTTCAGGTGGTCTAGTCTAACCTTCCTCAATAGCATAATGGCTCAACTCCGAGAAAAGAAAACAGAAGTTGTGAGTTCAGTAAGAGTTTGTGGATCTTCACTCTAGTACCTACCATTAATCTGAGTTGGCCACCTCCCTAAGACTCCTCCACTGTCCACTTGTGTTTCCTGTCATCTACTATCAATTCTTCCTCTCTACCATTGGCATTGTCTCTTTACCACATTGTTCTTGATTTCTCATCATTTCAGCCTGCCACGAAATATCGTGGCCCTACCTCATGATCTAGACCAGGGATTGGCAAACTTTGGGCCTATGGGTCCAATATGACCTGCATAAATAAATAAATCTTTTTTGTAAGTAAATACAAAATAAGTAATAAGTAAATAAGTAAATAAAGCTTTACTGGATCACAGTCATATTCATTCACTATTGTCTGTGGTCTCTACTGGCTACAATGGCACAGTTGAGTAGTTGCAACAGAAACTGTGTGGTCCACAAAATCCATCTGGCTCTTTAGAGACTTTTTCCTGATCCCTTATGGCTCCTGTCTCTAGGCATTCATTTAGCTTCCATTCTCACTGACTTATTCTTGAAATATTTCCCTGTTCAAGTTCCTAGAAGAGAGAAAACCAAAATCCTCTGAAATGCTTATTCCTCAATCTGGAATGAAATGAAAGAGGACATTCCCATTTCATGACAGGCCACTCCATAGTGTGTTGGCCAGCTACGGAGAGGCTGCATGTGGGCAACGTGTTCTGTCCCCGCCTCATCCAATTAGCTGTGACTGAGGAAATGCAGGTAATATGTAGTCAGTAAAATGGAGCTGCCTGGAGGGATCAGGGCATGGTGGGCACTATTACATGTCTAGCACAACTGCAAATTGAAATGAATGAGCTGATATATGTAAAATTACATGACAATGTGCTTGAGCCATACATTTAAAAAGTGTCAAAAGTACTTGCCAATTAAGATCAATCTGAAATGAAATAGTACCCCTGAAATTAATAATATAAATCAGTGACAAAACATGATGTAACTTATACAAATTCAATTCACACAATATCATGGCTCTATTGCATAACAGGACATATACTATTATGGTGTGATTATACCTACACATTATAAAATACCATTAACATTTCCCAGGTGGCAAAAAGTAGGTGAAAAAAAGACTAAATGAGGGACATCCCTGGTGGTCCAGTGGTTAAGAATCCGCCTTCTAATGCAGGGGATGCAGGTTCCATCCCTGGTCTGGGAACTAAGATCCCACCTGCAACGGGGCAACTAAGCCCGCGTGCCGCAACTACTGAGCTCTCACACTCTAGTGCCTGCAAGCCACAACTAGAGAGACACCCACACCGCAATGAAAGATCCCGCATGCCACAACTAAGACCCAATGCAGCCAAATAAATAAATTAATTAATTATTTTAAAAAGACTAAATGAACAGTTAAATTAAGATTCAATGAGTATTGGCACTACTTAGATGCTAATTATCCTTTTTTATTTGGAAAAAAAATCCAACAATTCATCCATTATGAATTATGTATTTTCTCAAGGATACATTACTATGAACACAGAATTCTGTAATAACCAGCACTTTTAATAGGTTTTTTCCCAACTTAAACTGCGTCTGCTTTGATTGCTTACATCTTGGCTCCCTTCCACACTACAGAGTATAGTTCCAGCTCAGATCCTATATGGAGGACACCATGACAGTTTTGAAACAGTCCTCTGATCCTTTTAGCAATGTAAAAGGTATGGTACTCAGAGTACAATTTATAGAGAAATCTGACAGCGTTTTCAATAAGCAAACTTTTAAAAAAAATTTTCCCCATTGAAAAACAAACAAAAAAACCTGGGAAAGAGACTTTCAGAGCAACGCCTACAGGGACTTCCCTGGCAGTCCAGTGGTAAGACTCCGTGCTTCCAATGCAGGGGGCATGGGTTCAATCCCTGGTCAGGGAACTAAGATCCCACATGCCATGTGGTGTGGACAAAAAAAAAAAAAAGAACAATGACTACAACTTCTTCAACTTCTTGTCTGGACAAATTGTAACATACACAAATAGCTTCCAAAATAACTTTTATTACTATATAAAAACAAAGTCAAGAAAAAATAGATGCATTTTTTTCTACAAAATTATAAAATATTCAGGCTATTTAATATTTTTCCATAAATGTGTTGAGATAAAAAGGCAAATTTAAACATAGAAATCTTTTCCACATAAAGTTTTCAGGTACCTTGTAGGGGATAAAGAATAGTTTTTCTTCTACTTTCCTATGTGTAGCTCTAAGACATAGCAGTTACAGCTTTCTGTCAGAGTTACCTAAAAAAGGACATACAAAGATAAAAATTCCATCATGTTGCAATAAAATTAGCAAAAAACTTTACTTTGGGCTTTCAGATTTGGCAGTTGTAGTCAACCGGTATTGCACTGGAATTTCCAACTCAGCAGGGAAAAGACCCTAATTAAAAACAAGGCATCCTCTTAATTTTTGTCCTTTAGAAAAGCAGTCCCCAACCTTTTTGGCACCAGGGACCGATTTTGTGGAAGACAATTTTTACATGGAAGTGGGGGGGTGATGATTCAGGCAGTAATGTGAGCGATGGGGAGTGGCAGATTACGCTTCGCTCGCTCACTCGCCTGCCGCTCACCTCCTGCCGTGCAGCCCAGTTCCTAACAGGCTGTGGACTGGTACTGGTCCTCGGCCCAGGGGTTGGGGACCCCTGCTTTAGAAAACAGAAACCACTTGTCAGTATTCCTTAAAAAGTACAATTACCTTTTTTGTCATTTGATCGTAAGCTCTGAGATGCTGTTTCCAACCCACACAGCTTAAATGAAACCACGAGAGGAAAGGGAAGAAGGTGATTTGGAGGGTGGATTCAGTTTGACACAAGGTGCACAGGAAGCTGTACACTTTTGATAACATTAATTCAAAAAGTATATTCATCTGAGTTTCTCAATAAACCCTTTGAGACAAAAGGCTTTAGTGTTGATTTAGATGAATGTTAAAGCGTTTTTTTTCTGAAATTAGATTATGGGGTAAGCCAAGCCAGACTATCTCTGCAGGTGACATAAGCCATAATTATTTGGGAAGATTTCAATCACTGTTTTAGAACTGATACCTAAGGCTTTCTTCTCCCCTGTTCTTTTTGTGGGCTTTTTAAAGAGAAATTTTGGGGGGAGATGCTTTAGGCAGGACAAACCAGCTTTTGAAAGATAAAGGTACAATTATCATTAGAATAAAAAGCCCATTAAAAGAAGAGTCTCAAACAGAAAGGTTTTCTAGATATATTTGACTATGCATTGTTTTCATAAAGGTTGAGAAAGAAAGAGAAGAAGTTCCTATAATATCTGTAAGATTACCCTCACATTAGCCCACAAGAGGGATAAAATAAAGGGCTGAGATGAGGGGTGTTCAGATACTTCTCAATGGAGCAGAATAGTCTAGTGCCAAATCCATAATTAACTTTTAACTAATAACCTCTTTCTTGGCCTATATGAAATGGAATGGCAGCTTCAATTCTTGGGGCTGCCACTATCCCCTTCCCCCTAAAAAGCCCTGGAATTTTGTGCACCTCTATGTAATGAAATATCCATTCACCAAAATATGTTTGTGTGTGACAATGCAATTATTCCTTCCACTTAGCACCCTAACTGTAGCATGCTCTACTTATACTGAATTTATGTGTCTACTACATGCCAGGCATTGGGCTGGGCACTAGGGATTCTTATGACACTATTGCCAATTTTGGAAACAGAATTAAGAAAACAGTGTTTTGGTGAGGGACTCTTGAATGGATATTGTGAAGCTTCAGGGATGTGACGGAATATAGTTTGTACTCAGTCTATGGAAGTAATTACCAGTTACCCTAAAAGGAAATTCACTAAGCACCAAAAATGTTAAGTTTATTTGGTGTAAACTGTATGGTTTAAAATTGCAGGGAAACCAAAAATCAATCCCAAACGAAAAGCAACATTTCAGCATAGGCGCCACTCTAGGTTTTAATTTAAGTCAGCCCAGAGCCTAGACAGAGGCCTCATGCATGAAAACTGTCATCTCTGAGTCTTAATTCGCTACTGAGAACCAAAGCACAAGATGTCCCCTAAAATTCCACCCAAATCAGGAGGGACCCTAGCTTTTGCCCCTGGGGAAGGGCAGACCATGAAGTCCATCTCTCCTATCTCCAAACCCAAAGCTGTTCAGCAGCGATATTGTTGCCTAAACCTTTCTTTGCTACCAAGACAGATTTAAGATCAAAGGGGCATCAAGGTAAGCCATGGCTTGTTGGCCGTGGCAGGGTGCCCATGATGAATTTCCAGGTAAGGGTAGGCCTTTCTCCTTGGTTATTTGGGAAATCTGCCTTGGAAACAGAGCCAGAAGGTAAATTTTAACAACTCTACTGCATTCCACCAAATGAGGTTTATCCACGGGTGGGTCAAAACAGGTATAAATTAGCATGTAACAGAAAAAACAGCATAGTGAGGTGGTTAGGATCATGGACTGAACTGAGGTGCCAAGGTTTTGAATCTCAGTTTCACCACTTATGAGATGTGTGACCTTGGGCAAGTTACTAACCTCTCCAAGCCTCAGATCTCTCATCTGTAAAATGGAGCTTTTAATGGTGCCTACCGCAAAAGTTTTGTCTGGGGGTTGAATTAGCTAAGATTTATAAAGTGCTTAGAATAGTGTCTGACACTTAGTAAGTTCCATGTTTAAAAAACCCAGAAACTTGGGGAAAAGTGCTCTTTAAGGTTTGTGGAGTAGTTTATATTGCTTAAGCATTCAGGCATATTCTCATCCTAATTAAGTTTAGAATCTGGATCATAAAGTATACCAAACCCAAGGAAGCCTTGGGATTAAGTCAGTTTTGGAAAAACTTCCAGGTCCGACCGGCAAGATCTTCAGCTACCTACAGCCCTATCACTGCTCCAAAATGCCCTAATATAAACCCTGGTCTCCAGGGCCAATCTAAGGATAAACCAGCTGGGGAGGGAGCAAAGGGTAGGCACAGTGAAAAGGGAACCAGTAACTTTCCTAAATTTTTTTCTGTGCTCTAGTCATGACATCTGTGTAGCATTAACCCTGTCCCACATATGCATGATCTGATTCCAAAACTTTACAACTGGACTCCCAGAATTAACAGAAAATGACTGCATGACAAGAGGCCAGGGAAGCTGCCAGTTTATCAAATTTACCAACCAACAGATACATTTTGATCATCTGTTCTATGCAAGGCACTGTGCTAAATGCTTTGGTCCTCAAGAACAAGGTAATTAACCACAGTTTACACCTGCTGTTATTTACATTGATCATCTCCCTTCCAATTCAGGTAAGTTCATAGGCCTCAACCAATACAAATGCTTTCAAGAAATCCTACTTTACGATTAGAATAAATATTGAGTCTGTGGAGCTCAATCATCTTACGGCTAAATAAGAGAAGCTAAACTGTAGAACTAATGGAAGTTATATGGCTACATCTCTAGCCCATTTTACATGGTGGATCTCTGTCCAGCCTCATCAAGGGTGATGTTTCTTTTCCTTGCTGCTGCTTCACTGTTTAACTCTGAATCTGATTTGTCCATATTGCCAAAGTTCATTGCCATGGAACCTTCCATTCCCTCTGGAGCGCCTCCGTTTGGCTGAAGAAGGACAGAATTTGGTTCTTTAGGACGTTTCCATTGTGGTCTGGTGACTATCCAAAAAATGAGCGCCCCAAACACCAGAATCAGAAGGCCGAGGGTATTTGTGAAGACACCTTC
The DNA here is from genome assembly GCF_964374135.1 of Grampus griseus. Classification (NCBI taxonomy): domain Eukaryota; kingdom Metazoa; phylum Chordata; class Mammalia; order Artiodactyla; family Delphinidae; genus Grampus; species Grampus griseus. Next base: position 60,675,915 of record NC_139001.1, read on the forward strand.
TGGTGGGAATGTACTGTATGCAGGATTTTTCCTGCAAAAAAGGAGAGAGTGTGTCCAATTACAAATAGGGTGATACACCAAGGGGGGAAAGCTGGGAGGGAGGGGGAGGATGAATTGGGAGATTGGGATTGACATATATACACTAATATGTATAAAATACGTAACTAATAAGAAACTGCTGTATAAAAAAATAAAATTAAATTTAAAAAAATTAGGGTGATACAGCAACATGCCAAACAGTCTTGAATTTATCTGCTCAAAATGCACACTGGTACAGCTTCAATGTAAATTCCCTTAAAGCTTGACATTAAGAAGAAATTTAAGATATGCTATAATTCACTCAATGGATTAGTATGAAATTGTTAAAAATCATAAGTATGAAAATAATATAGCATCTAAAACACCTGCATCACTTAAAATTTAAAAAATGATACAAAAATGTAGGTATATCATAATTACAGTTAATATAAAAACATACACATCAAAACGATTGAAAGGGCATGCATAACTTCAATAGTTGTTTTGTAAGAGTAGTACAATTTGTTGGACTGTTTGGCTTTTCTTCCAAGCATTATTAATGTTATATCACATGTATAATATAATACATTTCTAAAATATTTAAATTTTCTATTTTCAACATTTAAAAATTTTTGTTACATTTATATTTGTCCAATGAACAAGTATTTAACATTTTGTAGCTTAAGAATTGCAATTAGGAAAACTATGCAACTTACAGGGCAAAAATCAGTTTCTCCGTCACTCCCATAAGTACTGTTGCAATCACTGTTCCAAAGACGAGAAGTCCAGAATAAACATGTATGGGCATGAGAAGTGCTCGGAGAGAAAGTGGAGCCCAAGGAAGCAGAAAGACAAAAAAACCTAGGAGAAGCTAAACATCAAAAAGTACAAAAGTTATCAATTAATTGTAAGTTTTAACTAATTTTAAAATTATTATAGAAGCAATATGTACAAAATGAGAAAACATTTCATATAGAACCAAGGGCATAAAATGAAGTTTCCCCATTCCAGTTCCACTCACTCTCTCGAGTATCCTTCCAGAAAATTTCTATGACTAAACAAGCGTGTGTGTGTGCACACATGTGTGTTTAAAAAGAGAGTAAGTCAGACATAGAAAACAAACTTATGGTTACCAAAGGGATGAAATAGGAGGTTGGGACTAAAATATACACACTACTGTATAAACAGCACAGATAAACAACAAGGACCTACTGTATAGCACAGGGAACTATACTCAATACCTTGTAATAACCTATAATGGAAAAGAATCTAAAAAAGAATATATATATGTGTGTGTATGTGTATATATATACAGTGTGTGTGTATATATACATACATATATATATATATAAAAACGGAATCACCTTGCTGTACACCTGAAACTAACACATTGTAAATCAACTATATTTCAATAAAATTTTTTAAAAAAGAGAGAGAGGGGGACAGTTTTTTAAAGTACAAGTGGGATTTTACTATACATATTTGTTCTGCATATTGCTTTTTTCCCTGAATAGTGTATCTTGGAGATCTTTTCATATCGATGCATGTATCTAGTTTATTCTTTTTAATGGCTGACATTCTAAGACTGTAACAAATTATTCAGTTCCCTATTAATGGACATTTCTGTTTCTAGTTTTTTGCTATCATTAACAAGGCTACAGTGAACATTCTGATACTTATTTGCTTTTTATCAATTTCCTTAAGGTTGCCAAGTAGGAAGGGAAGTAAAAGATTTTTAAGTCACTAAATCCAAATACAATAGAACACATTTATTCAGTTCAACCTAAAAAACTATGTGGAAAAAACCTGGCAATTTTGTTTTATGAGGAAGAAATGAGTTCTGCAGAAAATTCTCTCCATTTCCTTGATAATTAAATCCCTAGTGGGATACTTCTCTGCAGAGAAGACAACAAGATTATTACATAAACTAAAGTCTGTTAATGCTTTCACAGTTTTGTTTTGTTGCCCCAGACCCCTGCCCATTAAGTAATCTCTTCTCCTCCAGAAAATAAAGATGACTCAGTGACCATTGAGTTACTGAGTTTAAAGAGACTTCTTTTTCAGGTATCTCTTTGGTATCTACCACTCTAACAAAACAACTATGAGAATGAGGAGAAACACTAGCGTCACTGTTCATTTTTCCTGATTGATATCAAAGGACTAACGGGGGACAGAGAGGAATGAAGGCAGAAGGGGTGTGATGCCCTAAAACACATTTAGAATCAGAGTAAAGGCAACAGTAATGAATGGAAAGTAACTGAAAATGCATGCAATAGGCTGGTTTGCATATTTTATTGTCCATTAATACCACAGATGCCTGAGTATATTAGAAATGGTTCAGAGAGTCCCCCTTGGTGGTTCAGTGTTCCTAATTCTCCTTCAGTGATCTTTAGTGATTCTTTTAGTATCAAAGGGTAAGCATCCTGATGTACAGGTTGTGCTTTCTATACAAAAATGGGGCTCAGGTGAGTGACTGTCAAGGATTTAGCACAAATACATTTCTACGAGTAAGTCACCATATCTTTTCTGTGACTTATCCATGTAAATATATATATTTTTCCATATTCCTGTTATCCTGCCTTTCTATTCCTAAGATTCTTATTGTTTTGAATGATTCTTACTGTTTTCTCTTATTTCTTTCAGGATTTATCATGTGTGTCTCTTGTAATCCCATAAAGCTTAATGATCTAAGTAGATGGGACACCAGAAATTTGCATACAGGACCCCAGGACGATTTAACTCTCCTAAATCTTACTTTCCCCATGAAAACATTTTTTTTCAACAACAGAAAATTACTTTTAAAAGGAAAGGAAAAAATTACACAACACTTAACTTTGATTAAAAGGGTTCCAAATTATGCAAATGTATAATAGCTTATAAAAAGTTAAAATTTATATTAATCATTCTCTATTTCCTTTTAACCATCTTAGCCTTACTATCTTACAAGTAATAGGTCAACTTAAATCCTAGTGGACTGAATATTACAAAATCCTTAAGTTCCTTTAAGTCAGTGTTTCTTGAAATGTTGTTCATAGAAGACCTGTATCAGAAACTCTTAAGGTGTTTATTTAAAGAGATCCCTGTGCCACAACCAAATCTGCTAAATCAGAATTTCTGGAAGTAGTGTTTAGGAATCTGCATTTTGATGGAATGCCAGGGTGATTCTTGCTACATGTTGCAGTCTGAAGACCACTGCTTTTGATTCGCTCAAGTTATTTCAGAGATATGGGTTAAGTGCATTCTGGAAAATCCCTAAAAGTGAAGGCAGTAGACTGCTACCTTCAGTCTACAAACACTTATTAAGTGCAAACGAAGTGCTCCAGAGTTTAGGAACCATCACCTACAGAAAACTGCTCTTCACCACTATGGAGTTCTTAGGAGAGCTAAAGAAGAGTAAAATCTCATTTAAAAAGTTATTATTTAGATATGAAAGTGAAGATGTAGTATGATTCTAATTATGCTTAAATTTTTTTCTTAACTATATATTCATGGGCATAATAAGAGCCTAAAGGAAATAAACCAAAATATAATGATATCTCTAGATTATGGCATTATCAGTGATTTGAGGATTTTTCTGATTTTATAAAATTTTAAATAAATGTATATTACTTTTATAATTAGAAATATACAATGAAAGTTTACTTTTAAAGTTCCTGTGTTAGATATCTGGGCTTTTCTCAGTTGATTATTATTGTCCTTTAAAGATACAAATGTATTTTACTATGCCAGTTTTATCTCACTTTATGAAACAGATGAGTTTTTTAAAAAAAGATATGTGTAAACTTTTAGACATAATAAAAGCTTTTATTTGCAAAAGTCATTAATGAGACGAGGAAACATCTGCTTAGCTAGCTTTTGTATTAGGTTTGATTTGCTTTTCTTTAAGGGTACAGGTGGATTTAATGTGAATCAAGTGATTTACAGATTATTATATGGAGGCTCCTCCCAGCTCCTCTTCATTTTTCTGCTATTGTATATATAGCCAGCAGAGATTCAACCAACTGCTGATGGAAAATTTTTTTTTTTTTTTTTGGTAGGCGGGCTTCTCACTGCCGCGGCCTCTCCCATCGCGGAGCACAGGCTCCAGACGCAAAGGCCCAGCGGCCATGGCTCACTGGCCCAGCCGCTCCGCGGCATGTGGGATCCTCCCGCACCGGGGCACGAACCCGTGTCCCCCGCATCGGCAGGCAGACTCTCAACCACTGCGCCACCAGGGAAGCCCTGATGGAAAATATTTTTTTTAATTTCCAGAAAGTTCCAAAAAGCAAAATTTGAATTTGCCAGTCAATTTTTTACATAGCATTTACATTGTATTAGGTATTACAAGTAACCTACAGATGATTTAAAGTATACAGGAGGATATGCATGGGTTATATGCAAATACTACACCATTTTTTTTTTAATATAAATTTATTTATTTATTTTTGGCTGCATTGGGTCTTCGTTGCTGCGCACGGGCTTTCTCTAGTTGTGGCGAGCGGGGGCTACTCTTCGTTGCGGTATGCAGGCGTCTCATTGTGGTGGCTTCTCTTGCTACAGAGCACAGGCTCTAGGTGCGTGGGCTTCAGTAGTTGTGGCACACGGTCTCTAGAGTGCAGGCTCAGCAGTTGTGGCGCATGGGCTTAGTTGTTCCACAGCATGTGGGATCTTCCTGGACCAGGGCTTGAACCCGTGTCCCCTGCACTGGCAGGCGGATTCTCAACCACTGTGCCACCAGGGAAGTCCCTACACCATTTTATATAAGGGACTTGAGCATCCACAGATTTTGGTATCCATGGGGGTCCTGGAACCAATCCCTCGCGGTTACTGAAGGATAACTATATTCACTCATTCCTTCATTTAAAGCACATATTTCTGGGCCACATCCCTAGAGTTTCTGACTCAGTAGGTCTGGAGTGGAGCCTAAGAATCTATTTCTAACTCCCCTGGTAATGCTAATGCTGCTGTCCTAGGGACCACTCTTTGAGAAGCTCTGTCTTAGGTTATTTGCAAGTTGTGTTTTTCAAACATAACAGCATATTTTCTAGGGGTAAAAACACCTAATCAGAACCAACTAGAATATATCCATAGTTTTTTGTAAAAAGAAATGACAGACATTCAAATGGAAGTCTCCTGTCAATATCCTACATTTTCTTGCTACACTGTCTTTCATCAAGTCCACCTGGCAATACCTCAACCTGGCTCAGACATCTTCAGGACTACCCCTGGTATGCTAGGTCCCACTGGAGTAAATCATGCAGTCACGGGGACTAGCATCACTATAAATTCATGGTTATGATGCTCATGGCTATAAGCACTTCCGTGCTGCTCAACAATCCTCCTACTGTATGATTTATCAACTGGTCCTCCATGTTTCTCCCAGACACAAACCTCTGGCTCTCTTGTGTGCCTCCCCACTATTGGCAGATGATCCTACTACCACCTCATGGGAAAACAGAGGCAACTTCAGAGAAGAGCCTCATTTTTCTGCCACCAAACGAAACAAACCAAAAAACCATCCCAAGCGAACAATTCCTTTCCTTCTTCAGTTGCAATGGAGTTGGTGTCCTCCAATTTTCCAGCAGTCTCCACAACCTACTTCTTGAAGACATAGCTATAAATTATTGCATCTCTCCAGTATTCACTACCTTTCCTTCTCTATGGTGCTATCTAGTGAGCATTTTAACATGCCCAAGCTTCTCCCAACAAAATGAAGTAAAAAAGAAAGCACCCAAGCACCTGACTTGACTCTTGTCTCTGACCAGTTACCAACCTCTCTTTCGCTTCCCCTTCTTACCCAAACCTCTTTATTGAGTTGTCTCTATTTTCTCACTGTAAACAAAGGAGGAAAAAAGAGAATTTTGCTCAATACCCAATTCTACAAGGATTAACCTGCTGCAGTCACTGACCAACAGACAGAGGAAAGGAAGACATAAACAGGATGCTCTGTTCTTTGGACAAATAGGCCCCTTAGATAGTTAGATGTACATCTCAGGAAGAATTCTAATGAGCTCAGACTCTTGCATCTTCCCATACATTAGAAAAACACTAAAGTCATAAACTTGAGATATCTGTTCTTTGGGACTAGCAGTAATCTTTTACCAAGATGTTACTTGACTGCATGTATTCCCAAGCCCCAAATCACATATATACTTACTGGCTTCTCTCCTGCCTCTTTGGAGCAGTTTACTCAGAGCTACTGAGTGATTGTCTCCCACACTATAGTCCTCAGTAAGACCCTGAATAAAACTTAAACTCATAGCTCTTATGTTGTGCATTTTCTTTCAGTCAACATCACCTTCTATTTCCTGTTCAATTTACTGAAATCTGGCTTCTGCCCACCAAGGAAACTGCTCTCCAGGGTCATCAGTGACTTCCAGATCACTAAATCCAATGGAGAGTTTTTAGACCTTATTTTCCTTGACTTCTCAGTAGCATCTGGCACTCCTAAAGCCCTCTCCTCCCCCTCTAATGTTCCCTTTCTCATCCCACCCCCACTTTTTCAAGCCTGAAAGTGACTCTCTCTCATCCCCTGTATCACTGACTTTCCAAATCTCATTAATCCTACCTCCTAAATATCTTTAGGAACTATACACTTTGCTAACTGCTATTGCTACTCCTCCAGGCCACCATCATTTCTCATCAGAACCTTTGTAAACATCTTCAACCTAGTCTCCCTAAATTTATCCCTGTCCAGCCTCCAATTCATCTTCCATACCCCACTCCAGGCAGCTCAAACTCCTTCTGGTTTCTCAAATAAAGCAAATTTTTACCCATATACTATTCCATTCATAGAATACTCTTTCCGCTTTGACCACAGACCTCATGACTCCAGTTCTTGATCTGACTTCCTTTATTCTCTATACCATATGAGAGCTCTCCTAGAACACTCCATACCCACCCAATCTACCAAATACTCAATGACCTGTCTTCCCCTGTAAGCTTCATGAGGGCAGAGAGCATGTCTCTTTGGGCCCATGCGTGTCTTGTGGAACAATGTATGCCCCATAACTTAGACAGGTATCTGACGCATAGCAGGTATTTAACTCTGTTGAATAAATGGATGGATTTAGGAATAAAACTTCAATGACATAAAATGCATATTCTCAACCATGAAAGTGTCTATGATCTATAGTTGAAATGAAAAATGCCATCTTCAGGTCATAAAGGAGCCTACCACAAGACTTACACTTCTAATAACAACAGCTTACTTGTGTCATTCCAGTACGCTAAGCCCTAGGCTGAGCCTTTCCATGCATTATTTGTCTTTGGTTCTTATGATGTTGTGAAGGATGTATGAAAATCTTAATTTCTAGGTGAGCAAACTAAATCCGAAAAAGTTCAATAACATGTCCAAGGTCACAAATTACAAATGAATGAAACTGATTCAAACTGAGGTCTTCCTGAGTCCAAGTCCTGTGTTCTTAAATACTACCAGCTCTCTGGATCTGAGCAAGGAAGAAGCCAGGGACCACATTTTCTCCTGCTAAACAAAAGTCAGAAAGTTGTGACATGACATTTCTGAGAAGCCTAGTTAGCACACAAATAAAACAACCGGAGATAAGAATCTGAATATTTCAGAGGGCAAAAGAGAATCTTGAAACAATTAAAAATGTTTTCAATTCACCCAAGCTTAATATTAGAAAATCTAATGATGTGATTGATTACATAAACAAATTAAAGAGGAAAAACCATATTCATCTCAACATACACAAAAAATTCTACATCCATTCATGATTTCGAAAGAAAAATAAAATGGTTTCACAAACTGGAATAAGAGGAAATGTGAAACATCTGCACTGAATAGTGAAATATTAGAAGTATTCTCTTTAAAATAAGAACAATTCAAAGATTTTTATCTCTACCTCTATTCTATACCTCGTAAATACTTCTATATACTTCAATACTTCTATACTCTTCAATTCCACTGGCTAAGATGCAGAGGAAAAGACATACGACAAAACTGGCAGTGCAGATAAGTGGCAAAGACAGGGACGATTCAGTAAATGATGCCAGGGAAAGAGTTTATCATTATGGAAAAAAATGAAGCTAGATAACAATATCACTTCATGAACTAAGTTACTTCTAAATGAATTAAATACTTAAAGACAAAACTTTAATATTCTTAGAAAATATAAGAGAAATTAAAGTTTCCAATAATATTACTGTAATGTAACCTCTTGGCTATTTGTAGGCTTTTCTCTTAGACCAATTGCTCTCAAATATCAGTGTGCCTCTGAATCACCTGTAGGGCCTATGAAAGCACATACTACTGGGCTCGCCCCCGCCCCCAACCAACCCAGACTTTCTGATCCAGGAGGTCTGGAGTAGAACCTGAGAATCTTGTTTGTTTTGACCTCAGGGTAGGGAAGGATTTCATACACAAGGCATCAAAACAAAAAATAATAACCTTAAAGGAAAAGATGATTAATTCATTTCATTAAAATTGAGAATTCCTGGGCTTCCCTGGTGGCGCAGTGGTTGAGAGTCCGCCTGCCGATGCAGGGGACACGGGTTCGTGCCCCGGTCCGGGTGGATCCCGCATGCCGCGGAGCGGCTGGGCCTGTGAGCCATGGCCACTGAGCCTGTGCGTCCGGAGCCTGTGCTCCGCAACGGGAGAGGCCACAACAGTGAGAGGCCCGCGCAAAAAAAAAAAAAAAAGAAAGAAAGAAAAAAATTGAGAATTCCTATTTGTCAAAAAGTACTAACAAAAGAGAAAATACAAGTTTCAAAAGCTTGAAGATATATGCAATACATATAAATGAAAAGGAATTTGACACAGAACACCTATAAATCTTTAAGAAAAAGGAAAACAAACTCATTTTTGAAATGGACAAAAGACATGAACAGGTATTTTTTTAGAGGTGAACCATAAGCAATCAGTGAAATAAACAATAAAACCACAAGAAGACACCCTTTTATACCCACTAGTTTGGCAATATTTTAAGTTTGCAGAGGATGCATGCTGGCAAGGATGTGCCATATGGGAACTCTTATTTGCTGCTGGCAGGAACACACTTGGGTCATCCACTTTGGCGAACAAGTTGATGTTACTCTTTTAGACTGAGTATATAACTGCAGTCCTAAGTATACCGCCAGAGAAACCTTTGCATATGAGGACCAAGAGATGTGTATATGAATGTTCAGTGCAGCATTGTTTGTAACAGAAAACAATTGAAAATTGCCCAAATGTCTAATAGCAGGAGAATAGATAAGTAAATGTATGGCTTATTTATACAGTGGAATACAAAAGTAAAAATGAAGGGCTTCCCTGGTGGCACAGTGGTTAAGAATCCGCCTGCCAATGCAGGGGACATGGGTTCAAGCCCTGGTCCAGGAAGATCCCACATGCCACAGAGCAACTAAGCCCGTGTGCCACCACTACTGATCCCAGGTGCCGCAACTACTGAAGCCTGCGCGCCTAGAGCCCGTGCTCCACAACAGGAGAAGCCACTGCAATGAGAAGCCTGTGCACTGCGACAAAGAGTAACCCCTACTCGCCGTGCACAGCAACGAAGAACCAGAGCAGCCAAAAATAAATTAATTTAAAAAAAAAATTCTTTGAGAAAAAAAACAAGTAAAAATGAATAAACTACACCTAGAGGAATCAATATAGTTGAATCAGTAGAAAGAAAAAAAAGTTGTAATTGAATACATTTGATACTGCTTTTTAAAAAGTAAAAAATAAAAACTAAACGTATTGTTTGGGAATTTACAGTATGTGGTAAAATTATAAAGGAAAACAGGAATGAGAAAAAAACTTCTGGAGAATGGTTACCTCCAGGGGTTGGGATAGGTAGAAAGATGTGGGATCAAGTTGGGGGTGAGGAGGTGTTCTATGTTTTCTAAATTAAGTTGGATGGTGGAATCATGAGTTAACTTTATTATGATTCATAACTTCTACATACACACAATGGTTTGTTATTATTTTAGAAATCTCCCAGAGGCTAGATCTCACAAGTAGAAAAAATACCTACAACTTAAAATGCTTTGCAATTCATAGACAAACACGAGGAAGGGTGAAGACTTTTCAGCTTGTATTGGTTGTATTGCTTTGTTGCTAGCCCCCTTTCTTTCCTCCTTTTTAAAAAAATATTTATCTATTTATTTTTGGCTGTGTTGGGTCTTTGTTGCTGCACACGGTCTTTCTCTAGTTGTGGTGAGCAGGGGCTACTCTTCGTTGTGGTGAGTGAGCTTCTCATTGCGGTGGCTTCTCTTGTTGCGGAGCACAGGCTCTAGGCGTTGCGGGCCTCAGTAATTGTGGCACGTGGGCTCAGTAGTGTAGGCTCTAGAGCGCAGCCTCAGTAGTTGTGGTGCACAGGCTTAGTTGCTCCCCGGCATGTGCGATCTTCCTGGACTAGGGATGGAACCCGTGTCCCCTGCATTGGCAGGCAGATTCTTAACAACTGCGCCACCAGGAAAGTCCCTGATTTCACTATTGATCAGTAGACATAGTTACGTTCTTTGTAACAGCTGTATAATATTCAACATGGATTTACCACAAATTATTTAGCCATTCCCTTGTTGATGGACATTTAGGTTGCTTCCCGTTTCCTGCAAACATTGCCGCACTAAAAATCCTTCTTAGAGTTCCTTTTGTGACAGTATTTTATTTCCACTCTCCCCAAATGTGGGATCACTATGTTAAAGAGTAAGTATATATATATATATATATATATACTTTAAATTTTTACTGGAGTATGGTTGATTTACAATGTTGTGTAAGAGTAAGTATATTTTTTTAAAAAATAATAGATATTAACAAACTACTTCCCTAATTTGGTGGCAATTCACTTTCCCACCAGCAGGGCAGAAGTTCATCCTTACCTCACATCTATGATAGCAATGGATATCACTATTGTTGTTCTGTCAGTCTCATGGGAGAAAACGTTACTTTATTGTTGTTTTAACTTACATTTCCCTAACTTCTTAGTGAGGTTGGACATTTTATCATATGCTCATTGGTGATTTAATTCTTCTTTGAACTGCCTGTTCAACTCTTTTGTTCATTGCTCTATTAGGTTGACTTTTTATTATTAATTTTTAGGAGTTGTTTTGTATATTAAACACATTAATCCTTAACACATGACATGATTATTCCCCATATCTCCTTGTGCAGTTCCTGCTGACTTGAATATCTTTTGTCACATATACAGTCAGCCCTCCATAGCCACGGGCTCAGCATACATAAATTCCACCAACCACAGATCAAAAATATTCCAAAAAAACAAATTCCGGAAAGTTCCAAAAAGCAAAATTTGAATTGGCCGCAGACCAGCAACTATTTATATAGGATTTACATTATATTTACAGAGCATTTACATTGTATTAGGTATTGTAAGTAATCTAGAGATGATTTAAAGTATATGGGAGGATCTGTGCAGGTTACATGCAAATACTACACCATTTTATACAAGAAACTTGAGGATCCTTGGATTCTGGTGTCCGAGGGGGTCCTGGAAACAATCCCCCAAAGATACTGAGAAATGACTATAATTAAAACAAAATTTTATGTAGTCATAAATGTCTTTCTTTTCCTTTATGGTTTTTAGATTTCTTGTCAACCTTATGGCCTCCCCTACCTCAATATTATACAGATTATATGCTTCTTAATTTTCTTTTTCTCTTTTCACTGATTTTGGATTTTTTATACTCATACCTTTAATCTACTGTATCTGGAATTTTTTTTTTCTTTTGTGTGATGTACAGAGTCTTTTTGTTTGTTTGGTTTTTTCCAAATGGATAGCCAATTATGAAGGTAACATTGATTAAATAAGCATTCTTTCCCTGGTAAATTGAAATACCATAGTGTCATAGAAAAAGTTCTTATACACACTTGCGCTGTTTCTGTCCTCTTTGTTCTTGCCATGGATATATTTTGTTTATTCCTGTGTGAGTACCTTGTTTTGAATAAAGCAGGTCTCCCTTCTCTTCTTCAAAATTTTCTTGGTTATCCTTGGATACTTGTTTTTCCGCATAAAGTTTAAAACTCCCATTGGGTTTAAAATTAGAATTATATTAACTATAAATATTAGTTGAAGAGGGAAGGATATTTCTATATTAATTTTTCCCTTTCAGTAACATGGTATCCTTCTATTCATACCATGTTTTCTGTTTTTCAATAAGTTTTTATAGTATTCTACTATAAGATTTACAGGATTCTACTTCTTATTCTAAATGGTTATTTCTAGAATGGGCAAAAGTTATTGGATTCTGCATGGCTATCTTATACCCAGATACCTTTCCAAATTCTCTCATTATTTTAGCTATCTCTTGTGTTTCTAAACATGTATTATATGATCTGCAAACAGGAAAAAAGTCACAAATTTTCTATTATTTATACAGATTTTTTTCATTATCTCATGCATTAGCTAAAACCTCTAAAACAAAATTGAATGACAAAGGTACCAAGCATCAATGTCTTATTTATTTAATGGAAGTGTCTTCAGTATTTCACAGTTTAAGCTGATGTTTGCTGTTTGATATTGGTAAAGGTGTTTATCATCAGAGCTGCCACCTTAGATGTGAAGTATGGAGTGCACAATGGGGCAACATCTAAGAGGAGTTTGTTTTCTCCCAGTGTACTAGATCAGTTTAAAGTATCTGTTCCTTGTAGGTCAAAGGTATAAAACAATCTGGACCTGATGTCTTTTTTAGTGATAGATTTCAAATGATCTTACCAGTTGCTTATAATGTTATTGGTCTGTTTAGGTTTTCTAGTTCCTCTTGGGTCAAATTTGGTAGTTTATATTTGTCAAGAAAACAATCCTTTTTTCTTTCTTTAAGATTTTTAAGAATATTACCATATATTAATAATTTAATAAATTTAATAAACTGTGCTAATTTTAAAATATTATTTATATCTATGACTATATTTCTTTCTTATTCTTAATGTTGTATATTGTGCTTTTTTCAATCAGATTTGCAGTGGTTTATCTATTTTATTCTACTTGTTTTAAAGAACCAGCTTTTCATTTTATTTGTAATTTCTTTTATTTTTAATTTATGGTTGTGATAGGCTAAATCATGCCGCCTCCCAAAGATGTCCACAACTTAATCCCTGCAAGCTATGAATACGTTATGTTACATGGCAAAAGATGCCTCACTGATGTAATTAAGGTTATGGATTTTCTGATTGGGAGAAAACCCTGGATTATCTGGGCAGCCCAATCTAATTACATGAACCCTTTCAAAAACAGAGAACTTTGGCTGGAGGAAGAAGAGATGAAGAGGAGAAAGAAGGAGAAGTCAGAGAGATTCCAAGCCAGTGAGACAGAGGGGGCCATGTGCAAGGAACAGAGAGAGGAGCTAAGGACAACCCTCAGCCCACAGTCAGTGAGAGTATGGGGACCTCAGTCTTACAACCGCAAGGAACTAGCTTTTGCCAACAACCTAAATTAGCTTGGGAGGTGATTCTACCCCAGAGTCTTTCCATAAGAGCCCAGGCCAGCTAATACCTTGATTTTGACCTTGTGAGACCGTGAGCAGAGAAACCAGCCAAGCCAATCTGGACTTCTGATGTAGAGAAACTGTGAGGTAATATATTTGGGTTGTTTTAAGCCACTACGTTTGTGGTAAATTGTTATGGCAACAATAGAAAACTAATACAACTGTTCACGGATTTTTTTTTTTTTTTTGGTGTTTACTTTTCCTTGTATATTTTGCTGTTCTCTTTTAGTTTCTTTTTTTTTCTCCTGGTTTTATCGAGATATAATTGAACTTCAGTTTCTTAAGTGAATACTCCATTTACATATTTTAAGTTTTTCTTTCAATAAATAAAGGCATTTAAGCCTATATTCCTCTGAGAACCATTTTATCTAAGACCCATATATTTTCCAATAAATATTCTCTTTTGCTAATTCCTAGATATTTCTTAATCTTATATATTAAGATATAGAGCACAGTATAAATTGGTTTTTAGAAATTCCAGATTAAAAGGTATATCTAGTATAGGAAACTTTTTTTTTTAGCTTTAAAAGCTTTTATTGTTATACAGAAATGCATGTGTATTTAGAAGACACAAAAAGTGAAAAGAAAAATAATCAACTGGAATCCAGCCACCTAGAGATCATTTCTGTTAACATTCTGATGCATATCTTTCCAGATGTTCAGAGAATTCCTTGGCATATAACTAACGCACTAAAGGCATTTTAACTACTGTACTCAGAACCATAAACCCTCTCACAGGCAAGCTACATAAAGTTTTGGGTAGTCTCCATTCTGTTCCTCAGAAATATGGCCGTCCACGGAGGATGATCAAACACGGGCTGAGTGATGGTGGGCATGTTGTGGAAACAGCAGGACCATGTGGGGAGAGCTCAGGATTGGAAAGACCAGCGCCTGAGTCCCAGCTCTGCCTCCTGCTGTGTAACCTGTGCGTCCTCAGCATCTGTAAAGACTATCTCACTTGAAGGACTACGTGAGGTAAGCAGAATGCCTCACACTGCGCTCTGGCTCTAATATCCTGCATTCTGGTGTGGCACAAAGGAGGTGAGGCAAAGGGAGGGGAACAAACCGCTGAAAGCAGAACAGAAAGCTAGGAAAGTCCTGAAGAGATGCTAGTAGACCAAGGGGGTCCCCAAAGCAACTGGCAGCATCTCAATGGCCCCTGCTCTTGCCATCCTACTCTCTGAAGGGAGAGGGTCCACCAGCTGGCAGCAGAGGAGGACGCTGTCTCCCAGATGAGAACACTGAGGGAAAATCAACTTTGAGGGCAGGAGATCTGGGCTAGGCTCAGCCACCCAATTTGAGATATTCTCCTTGTTCCTTCTTGATCAGTAAGATCATGTTTGATACAGGGTTCTCCCTATGCTCCCCTTCTGTCTGGCACCTTTCAATCCGCCAATCCCTACCTCCAGGCATGCTAATGCAAACTGAAATTATTAATAGTGTCCATATAGATATCAACTTTTACTTACTTAAAATTCAAAAAGGCTTAAGGCTTTAAAAACCTTACTTTAAGAAGCAGAAAAATGACAAATACATGTCTGCTAAGAGATCCTTTTTTAAAGAGGTCATATATTCATATATTCTAAAATATGCCTTGAGGTTTTATGAACTCACTCTAGTTTCTTCTCCTATATCCACAGAAAAGTAAGTTCACAATGATGTCCCAATCAGGAGTTGGATATATGTACTAAGCAAGGGAAGTGAATTGACATAGTTTGTCAAAAAAATTGGCAAAGATTTTTCAACAAAATGGTTAACACCAAAAACATTAAAAATTAACCTTTACTTTTGTGATCTAGAACAGCCAAATTCCTATCTCACTCCATTAACTTACATTTAAATATAGTGCTCTTAAGTGTATGTGTTTTTTGGGGACTTCCCTGGTGGTCCAGTGGTTAAGACTCGTGCTCCCAATGCAGGGGGCCTGGGTTCGATCCCTGGTCAGGGAACTAGATCCCCCATGCCACAACTAAGAGACCCCATGCGGCAACAAAGACCTGGTACAGCCAAATAAATAAATACTTAAAAAAGAGTATGTGTTTTTAGTAAATGAAGACATTTAATAAATGAAATGAAAATAAAATAATCACTGAGCCTTCAAAATCTAACAAAGACGTAAAAATTCACCTCTTTACTCTTAAAGTTAAACCTAGAAAATAGAAGTGACAGAGAACGTGAGAAAGAAATCTATAGCTCTTGCCTATGCTAGTTGATCCAGCACATGGAATTTAAAGTCCAAACAATGGCAGCCTAGATATTATGAGATGGCAATTTCTCTACATACATATGTCCATATTTAAACCCTTACATTCAAGCTCATAACTGAATTCTGCAGTTCTGGTGCCCCCTCAGGGGGAAATACTTATAATGGAAACAAATGGAACAGTGACTAGTGGGAATGAGATGATTTCTAAGAAACTATGAATGAATGGAAAACATCGAAAGTATCTGAATTGTTTTACTTTTTATATCTTGTTCAGAAATACACTGAGAGGGCTTCCCTGGTGGCGCAGTGGTTGAGAGTCTGCCTGCCAATGCAGGGGACATGGGTTCGAGCCCTGGTCTGGGAAGATCCCACATGCCGCGGAGCAACTAGGCCCGTGAGCCACAATTACTGAGCCTGCGCGTCTGGAGCCTGTGCTCCGCAACAAGAGGCCGCGATAGTGAGAGGCCCGCGCACCGCGATGAAGAGCGGCCCCCCCTTGCCGCAACTAGAGAAAGCCCTCGCACAGAAACAAAGACCCAACACAGCCAAAAATTAATTAATAATTAATTAATTACTTTTAAAAAAAATTAAAAAGAAACACTGAGATACTGACCTGTAAGATGTAGAGAATGACAGCTGTCAGTCCAACCCAGCTGTGCAGACTATACATATTGGGGATGTTCCTGGCATTGTGGAAATCAAAAACAGCCACCAGAGAAATAATTGCAAGAATGGCAGCAACAGTGTTTAACCCTGCATGGATGGATTTCATCAGGAGCTTGCTGCATTTCCAGGTCCATGGCAGTCTGTATACGATGATGGCTAAAAAGAGACAAAAGTGGACAGAATGTAGTGGTGCTGTTTTTTTAATCAACACAAGATGAACAGTTCGACACAGTGAACACTCCCTTTTGTGAAACCCTTTTCTCATGGCTTCTGCTTCCCCCCTCTTCCCTGCCTCTCAGTGGTTCCTTCTTGGGCTCTTTGCTGGCATCTTCTTTACTCCCAACTTATGAACGAAGCTTGCTGCCTCTCAGGCTCAGTCCTAGGATTTTTTTCCTCTCTCTGCTCCCTCTCTGCGTGATTTCATTCACTTTTTCATTAAAATGCTACCTACATGGTAGGGACTCCAAAATTCTCATCTCCAGCCCAGAACTGTCTTCTGAACTCCATACCCACATAATCCAATGGCTTCTTGACATCTCCACATAGATGCCTCTCAAATATTTTAAACTCAACATGTCCAAAATGAAATTCTTAATCTTATGATCTGGTTTCTTCATATAAGTGTCTTAATTTGACAAGAAAAAGACAGACTAAACAATAGAAAAATATGTGCAAAGATTTAAATAGACAAAGTATATCCAAGAGTATATCTAAGTATTTCACAAAAGAGTATATCCAAGTGACTAATAAACATAATAAAGATATCAACTTCATTGGTCAACAGAGAAATGAGAATTTCATTTAGCCATTCACATATCTGAATGGCTAAATGGAAAATACTGAGTATTGGAGAGGTTGTGAAACAATCAGAACGCTCATGTTCTGCTGATAAGAGTTTAAATGAGAACAAACACTTTGGAAAACTAGCAGCAGCTACTTAAGCAAAATATATGCATACCTTATGATCTAGTAATTCTACTCCTGAGTATATGCCCCAAAGAAGTTTGTATGTAAGTTCACCAAAAGACAAGTATGAGAATATTATTACAGCACTATTCATTGTAGCCAAAACCTGGGAACTTCCCAATGTCCATCATTAAAATAAACTGTGATATATTCACACCATGGAATAATATACAGCAAAGAGGATGAATGAACTAAAACTAGAACTTCACCCAATGATATGGACCAACCTATAATGTCAATGCCAAGAAACCAGACATAAACAAGTATATACTGTATGATTCAATTGATATGAAGTATAACAACAGGCAACACTCATCTCTGCAATAAGAAAAGTCAAGATATTGGTTGCCCTTGTGAGGAAGGGGTATAGCAACTGGAAAGGAATGTACGAGGGATTTCTGGGCTCCTGCTAATAATCTGATTTTCAAACTAGGTGTTGGTTACATAAGTAATCACCGAGGGAAGATTCATTAAGCTATATATTTATATGTATACTTTTCTGCATGTAGATTAAACTTTAACAAAAAGATACTTAAAAAGTTTTTTTTTTAGTGTCCTGGCTTAAGCAATAGGTTATATACCCACCTCACCCAGCATGCAATTAATTTTTGTTCTGAAGACAATATCCTGCCCCAACCCACCCTCATTCCACTCCTTCAGTCCATGTCAGGAAAAATTTAGATATCTGGAAATATATGGCGGATTGAAAATGTTCAAAGAATACTTCCTTGGAAAATGGATTCTATTATATCAGCAGTGAATCATGTATATTTCTTAATTCCAGAAAAGAAGAAGCAGATACTGCTGCTGCCTTTTCCCGTCAAAGACATTTATAATTTGAATATATGAAACTTAATTGGATCATAAAAATGTAAGATTATCTTGTCCATTTTCAGGCAGAAACACAAAAAACCTACAAAGATAGACGCGAATTCAGCCTCTTTAGAGCTTTCAGCACAAGATGTCAATCTTCCTATTATTTGGTTCCATTCCAACACTTGACAGGCCTCACCATTAGGACAGTATTCCTTTTATGTAATACAAATTCTGAAGGACAACCACGTACTAATTTTAGTGCATATATGTCTATCTTATAAATGATTGATTATATTTCCTTAAGGATATGGAAACTTTGTAGACAATCATTTATATATTCAACAAATTTTTTCAAACCATTTAACACAACACCTTAAAAGGTACACTTTGTTTTTTTGGCCATGCCGCACAGCTTGCGGGATCCTAGTTCCTTGACCAGGGATCGAAACCTGGGTCCTGACAGTGAAAGTGCCTGAGTCCCAACCACTGGACCACCAGGGAAATCCCAAAAGGTACACTTTTAAAAGCTAGTTCAGGGAATTCCCTGGCGGTCCAGTGGTTAGGACTCAGCAGGTCCACTGCCATGGCCTGGGTTCAATCACTGGTCCGGGAACTGAGATCCTGTAAGCCCTGCCGCATGGCCAAAATAATTAATTAATTAAAAATAAAAGCCAGTTCAAGGCCCCTTCTCATCCCTACTTCATCCTCTTTGAAGGCAAAAATGTGTCTTGCTGTTTCTCCTTGTATCCCCAGAGCCTAGGACAGCCCTGGGCTCAAAATATGTATGCAGCTCCGTTAGTATTTTTTTTTTACTTATTTTGAGATACTGTAGATTTACATACAGTTGTAACAAATAATACAGAGAGATCCCATGTACTCTTCACACAGTTTCCCTCAGTGGTAACATCTTACATAACTACAGTATAGTATTACATCCAGGAAATTGACGTCTATATAATCCACTAACCTTTTTCGAATTTCAGTAGTTTTATTTGTGTGTGTATGACCCTTAAGTTTTTTGTTTTTTGGTTTTTGTTTTTGCGGTACGCGGGCCTCTCACTGCTGCGGCCTCTCCCGTTGCGGAGCACCGGCTTGGGACGCGCAGGCCCAGCAGCCATGGCTCATGGGCCCAGCCGCTCCGCGGCACGTGGGACCCTCCCGGACCGGGGCACGAACCTGCGTCCCCCGCATCGGCAGGCGGACTCTCAACCACTGCGCCACCAGGGAAGCCCTAGTGTTATTTAAATAAATAAATGTAAAGCACTTTCTGCAGACTGATCAAAGTCCAGAAATCAAATTGATGTCAACTCTAACACTATGGTTTCCTCTCCTCATGCTTTTCCTCCTCTGATGACTCAGCGGCACATCCTATATGATCTAATGGGTTTTTTGGTTTTGGTTTGTTTTTTGCATTTTAAATTATTTTTATACTTAAAATTATATCATGAACATTTCACATATCATTAAATTATCCTTGAAAACATGAATTTAAGGACTGTACAATATTCTCATACATATTGGATTTTCTAGATAATAATCAATTGTATGTTGACATACAATTGACATATAGATTATTTCCAATATTTACTAACTTCAACAAAAAGTTGAAGTAAAATAAATTTCACTGTCGTAATTATATGATTCTTTCGTTTTTAAGGAAAGCAAATGCCTCTTTACCCACAGACTTAGTAACCTTTTATCTACACAATCGAGTTTTTTGCAATCAATCTGTGATCAGGCAGCAGTAAAATAAAAATCTACAAAATATTAAAACCTAATAACGTGGGGCTTCCCTGGTGGTGCGGTGGTTAAGAATCTGCCTACCAATGCTGGGGACATGCGTTTGAGCCCTGGAAGATCCCACATGCCGCAGAACAACTAAGCCCGTGCGCCACAACTACTGAGCCTGCACTCTAGAGCCCGCAAGCCACAACTACTAAGCCTGCGAGCCACAACTACTGAAGCCCGCACGCCTAAAGCCCGTGCTCCGCAACAAGAGAAGCCACCGCAATGAGAAGCCCGCATACCGCCACAAAGAGTAGCCCCTGCTCGCCACAACTAGAGAAAGCCCACGCGCAGCAACGAAGACCCAACACAGCCAAAAATAAATAAAATAAATAAATTTATTAAAAAACCCCAAAAACCTAGTAACGCATTTCCCTTTCTCCTGGTTTAGTCTCATTTATTACACACACACACACACACAAACACCTGAGGCCTTGCAAGGTAGTAGGCACCATGCTAAGTGCTTTACAGGTTTACATTATAATCCTCGACTCAACTGGGTGAGGAAGGTATGTTTATTATTACCATTATGCAGAGCAGGAAGCAGAGGCACAGAGATGTGAAGTAGTTTGCTCAATATCATTTAGTGTTTTTAAATTAATATCACTGTTGTTATCATCATTGTGGTCACCATCATTATATCCTCCAGGCACCACCCCAAGGGAAGGAATCTTAGATGAGGGAACTTGAACATCCACATGCGAAAAGGAAATACTCAGGATGTTTGCTCAAATAGCAAATTATAAGCAATAACTCACAACAGCTTTTCCTCCCCAATCTGGGTCATATTATATCAAAAACTTCCAAAATCAAAACTAACCTCGGATGTTAGAAATCAAGAATAGTTATCATGACTGAGGAGAGTTACAGGGGTAACCAAGGGGATTCTGGGGTGCCTGGAATGTTGTTTCATGATGGGTACATGAGTGTGTTCATGTGATGAAAACATGTCACTTACGATTTAGGTACTTTTCTGCATGTATGTGGTTCTTCAATTAAAAGTACCTTAAAAAGGTTGCCCAAAATTCATAGACAACTATGCTCCCAATGAAGAATTTTCACTCTTCTCAATACTACGGGCACCACAGAGAAATGTGTCAAATTTTCCGAAAAACTGAAGTCTACCCTCTTTGAGTGTCAAAACTTGACTTTTAAACTTTTCACATTTACTCAAATGTTCTTCAGATTGGTTGCACACTAGCTTTCCTTCTCTAGCACTAGCATGAGTGGAACACAATTTAATCTTTTATTGACAGTTTGCAGGTTATCAACAAAACACACTGTCCTATTACTATAAGAGAAAGTCCCTAGGAACTTTCGAAGCAGGAGAGGTACTTGCCTCTGATCCAAACGGGCCCAGACAGTTAACGTTTCTCTTTTAGTCCCTGGGTCTAGTGTAGAATTTTTCTATTTCCTCTTTTAGTTTCTTGCTCAGGTTAGGGTGCCTGCCTCCAACCTCTCCCCTCCATCAGCCTGCATTATCTATTATTCCTACCTGTTTTAAGTTCTATTTAAGTTTATAAACTTTTATGATGGCAAAAATTTTAACATCTGTTAAATCTGGGCGATGAGTACATGGAGATCTGTTATATTATTTTCTGTATGGTTGAAAGAGTTCATAACAGTTTTAAAGTTAAAACAATATTTCTGTAAGCTTGCAAACCCAATAGCCAATTAGTCTCAACTGCTAAGTAGGCAGCTTGTGGAAATCTCAGCGGCTCTCATAGAAGTGAGGCATGGAGTTTTCAGCACCTATCCTGGCAACAGAGAAGTTCTGTGGGGTAGCTGACTATGTTTCAAAATGCTCTCTAGATAGATGGAGGATAACTGCAAAATGCTGCATTTGCATAAGGTGTTTACATGCTTTTTAAAATGCATAAGTGACCAAAATACGGTGGACTTCAGGAGAAAGGGCAACCTTAGCAAATCAACCACATTTCTTAAACAAGTAGCTCTTCTCAACAGTAGTATAAACTGCCTTGGAGAGTGGAATTTAAACATTTCTTGCTTCTTTGGCTTGGCACTGACCTAGACACCATTCCTGAGGTTCAGTGAGAAGGAAGAAAAAGGTCTCATAAGCCCATGAAGAGGGAAAATGCTATCAAACAGCTACTTGTGACTGAAACAAGGGTTTTTCTGTTAGAGGCCCTAGTCGGCAAAACCATTTTCGCCCAGAAAATGAAGGGAAACGTGAACACATATAATGTGAAAAATACATTTTAAATCTTTCTAAAAGAAAAATTATTGGTGGTGGAACATGCTATTGTGATAAACTTAGAAAGGAAGGAAGGAAGGGAGGGAGGGAGGGAGGGAGGAAGGAAGGAAGGAAGGAAGGAAGGAAGGAAGGAAGGAAGGAAGGAAGGAAGGGGAAAAGAAATCAATACCTGTGTACAATTATTCTTTCAACAATGACGGGAAAAATGAAGTAACTTGAATTGAATTGAATTATTTAGAAATTTTCTCAGTTCCTAGCAGCATAATCAACTCAGGAATATGTGAAATATATATTCTCCAAGATGTAATCTCTGGTTTGACACCAGCTTTCTATCCATAAACCATTACAAAACTATCCACATATACAAATTTGTCTCATAGCAGGCAATGCAAATTTAGAATTTGTCAAAGTGAATGTGGGGAGAAGGGCACTTGGAGGGAGAGAAATATCCCCAGACATAGAAAACAATTTGACTCCAGTTCTTCTGTGTTTAAATCTTGTGATTTACAAAGGTAGGAGTACGTCAGTCTTGTTCACTGTCAGATCCCAGCATTTAGCACAGAGCCTAGCACATAGTAGGAATTCAGTAAATATGTGTTGAATATACAAATCTTGATAAAGTACAGTAATTTAATATTTCCCAGAAAATGAGCAGATCCTCTTTTAAAACGCACAAATCGGGCTTCCCTGGTGGCGCAGTGGTTGAGAGTCCGCCTGCCAATGCAGGGGACACAGGTTCGTGCCCCGGTCCGGGAAGATCCCTACATGCCGCGGAGCGGCTGGGCCCATGAGCCATGGCCGCTGAGCCTGCGCGTCCGGAGCCTGTGCTCCGCAACGGGAGACGCCACAACAGTGAGAGGCCCACGTACCAAAACAAACAAACAAACAAACAAATAAAAACGCACAAATCAAAACCTCAACTGCTGACCCCAGTGTTAGTTCATATAAAACCAAACAGTTGGGCTTCCCTGGTGGCGCAGTGGTTAAGATCCCTCCTGCCAATGCAGGGGACACGGGTTCGAGCCCTGATCCGGGAAGATCCCACATGTCACAGAGCAACTAAGCACGTGTGCCACAATTACTGAGCCTGCGCTCTAGAGCCTGTGAGCCACAACTACTGAGCCTGCATGCCACAACTACTGAGCCCATGCACCACAACAACTGAAGCCCACGCGCCTAGAGCCTGTGTTACTCAACAAGAGAAGCCACCACAATAGAAGCTCGCGCACTGCAACGAAGAGGAGCCCCCCACTTGCAGCAACTAGAGAAAGCCTGCGTGCAGCTACGAAGACCCAACGCAGCCAAAAATAAATAAAAATAAATTTATATTTTAAAAAATGGTCCTTTCAAATAAGTAAAAAGTATTCTGCACTCGGCCCCACCTAATAGCTTTAGGTAAGCTTTAAGTGAACCCCAAAATAAAATAAGAGTAAGTTATTGAGACTGAAGTACACTGGAATTTTAAGACACTTATAAATTCTACTTAAATATGGTGTGCCCATTACACTTTTCTTAACACTGAATAACGTATTACTTTGACCTCCTTGGTAGTATGTTCTGAGCACAATTAGCAAGATTTACAACTTATTTCCCTGTGCACCTAAGAATTCACCTGACACAGTCCAAAGGACCTCAAGTTTAAATGTAAAAGCAGAGAATCCTCTTTAAATACACTTCTTGAAAAGATTCCTGCAGTGGCTACCAAAGAGAATCTGAGCTCTGAAACATGCCTGTGCTCTCAGACTGTCTCACAGCATGAATACCATGAAACTGAAAACCTTTGGAGAATCCAAATGAAAGAAGTGATCTGGATGATTTGGAAGATTTGTTTTAGCAACTTGGCACTAGAAGCATCTCTTTGAAGTGACTAAAACCCTCACAAAGGCACCTACTTGGTACAAAATAGTGTATGAAAAGAGAAAAATTCAATTAATTGGCTAGACGTTTACAAATACCCAGAAACACCAGCTATATTTTCTTATGCCTCATATCAATATTATGACATTAGAACTAGTATTGGCTCTGATATCATTGGTGGTCTAACCCTGGTTAGGCATTTGATCTCTAAAATTAGGAGTTGAACTTCAAGTCCTAGACAGCTCTAAATATTTAGGGCTTAGGTTTTCTAAAAGAAAACCATAACTTGCCTCTAACAAATCAAATGAGAACAACTTGTAGACAGGGCTACATCTTAACTCATTTATTTTACACTGTCTGGCATACAGTAAGTGCTTAATAAATGCACTTAATAAATGCTAATTAAATAAATAGGATAATATATGAAGAAATCAAATGCATAAATGAATGAACAGACTTAGAAAAGTACAGCTGGGACTTCCCTGGTGGAGCAGTGGTTAAGAATCCGCCTGCCAATGCAGGGGACACAGGTTCAAGCCCTGGTCCGGGAAGATCCCACATGCTGCAGAGCAACGAAGCCTGTGTGCCACAACTACTGAGCCTGCGAGCCACAACTACTGAGCCCGCATGCCACAACTACTGAGCCCGCATGCCACAACTACTGAAGCCCACGCACCTAGAGCCCATGCTCCACAACAAGAGAAGCACCGCAGCGAAGAGTAGCCACTGCTCACCGCAACTAGAGAAAGCCCATGCCCAGCAACGAAGACCCAACACAGCCAAAAATAATTAATTAATTAATTAAAAGAAAAGTACAGCTGAAGTCTGCAGTCATTTCAAAGCCTGTTTTGATCTTTTAAGAAAGTTTCTATAGGAAGAAAAACAGTTATAACAAATATTTCTGGTTTATCTTTCTTAAAAGGGAAGATTGTTCTACTCTTTAAGGGAAAAGTTTAAAACCCCACCAAGTCAAGATAGAAAACTCTAGAAGTCACTGGAAGATATATACTGGATTTGGTCCACAGATGTGTTTTGTTTGATCAGCATGATTTGGGGGTTATATTTTGGTTTTGTGGCTTGTTTACTTTTAGACTGAACCAGTTTTTTAAAATCTAGATTCTCCTGGATAATGAGAAACTCTGGTCACTGTGGGCATCCCCAGATAGCCACAATCTGCTGGAGCTAAGAGGTTCCTATTTTGCCAGGAGTAGGCAATCTCCGATTCTCTACCTACACCCTGCTGCACGAGGATCTGACCTTTGGTCATATGCGCTAGTAAACAGAGAGGTTTCTCACCAATGTTATTGCGCAACACTGCTTATAATAAAATTGGCCTCTGATTGGTAAACTGTGTCCAGACTGGGAAGAACAACAAAAAGTCTGTAAAAACCTTATGAAAATACCATACTTTGGGCTTCCCAGAGAGCAGTGGTAACTGTTATATCCTGTATTGGTTTCCTAGGGCTACCATAACAAAGTACCCAAAACTGAGTGACTTAAAACAACAGAAATGTATTCTCTCACAATTCTGGAGACCAGAAGTCTAAAATCAAGGTATTGGCAAGACTGGTTCCTTCAGGAGGCTCTGAGCGAGAATCCATCCCATACCTCTCTCCTCGCTTCTGGTAGCTGCCAACAATACTTGGTATTCCTTGACTTGTAGACAGATCACTCCAATCTCTGCCTCCATCTTCACATGGCCTCCCCTCTGTGTGTCTGTGCCTCAAATCTCCTTCTCTTTTCTCTTATAAGGACACCAGTTTTTGGACTTAGGGCCCATCCTGAATCCAGGCTGATCTCATCTTGAGATCCTTAATTACATCGGCAAAGACGCTAAGGCCCTATTCACAGGTCATTGAGATTAGGACTTGAACATATCTTTTGGGAGCCACTGTTCAACTCACTATATATCTTTTTCAGGAATAAGAAAACCAGGTCCATAGAGTATTTGCAAGAGATACACAACTAAGCTTGTGTGTCACAGCTACTGAGCCTGTGCTCTAGGGCCCATGAGCCACAACTACTGAGCCCACATGCCTCAACTACTGAAGCCCACACACCTAGAGCCCGTGCTCTGCAAGAAGAGAAGCCACTGCAATGAAAATCCCATGCACCGCAATGAGGAGTGGCCCCTGCTCACCACAACTAGAGAAAGCCCGTGCGCAGCAACGAAGACCCAACGCAGCCAAAAATAAATTAATTAATTAATCTTTTTAAAAAGATGACAGAAATTGTAACACATTGAAAATAATCCAATGGGGGAGAAACTTGATGCACAAGGAAAAGAGGAGAATTGATGGAGTGAGAAGGCACAGGTGGTAGGCAATTCTAATGAGGCAGTAACATTCTAATGAGCTTGAGGCCTTTAGAGTAGAGATGCGCTTCCAATATAACATGATGCCCATTCTCCCCTGAGGCTGACTAAAGCAGTGCTTCCAAACGGGCTGTAAACAGCAGAATCACTGAGGGGAAGGGAGGGCACTTTTTCTTTGGATGCTACGATTATCACCACAAATGAGTGGCTGTAAAATTGCATTTTGTTACTAACAATTGGCGATGGTACTGAAATAATCACTCATTCATTCAACAACTATTTACTGGCCTACTTTGTGCCAGTTCCAGGTGTTATTCTAGATGCTGGGGATGCAATAGTGAGCAAAATAATCATGTCTAAAACATTTTTATTAGATGTATTACAAAGAGATCTGCATGTACTTATTTATAACAAAAAAAAATGTGCTTGTGGTTGTCTTGAATTGTGTCTTGAAATGTGCTTGGGGTTGTCTTGAATTGTTGTCTTGAATTGTGTCTTTATGCTTTTAAAAACCCCCGTTTCTTTATGAGTGACAGGTTTAATTATCTATGGTGTCCCAAAGGCTGGTTTTGGAGTAGGTATTTGGAGCACTTTCTCCATTCTATTCTTTGCCAGGTTTTACCCCAAGAGCCTTTCCAAATATATTTAAGTGGTCTTTGAATTTGGTCACTTTTAGATACATTAATAGGATATCCCATTTGCCTTTTAAGAACTACCCTTAATTTCTTTTTGTTATTCTTTTAAATGTGACTTAAATGAAGTTATATTCTCTCACAAAACCAACCTGAGATCATTATACTATTGAATTTCTCTTCCTTCAGTTTATACAGTCAAAAGAGTTCTACACGTGGAAAAGTAAGGCGTCTATAATTGCTGAGGCTTCTTTTCACTAAATTTATATACTTGAATTTTCTACCTTTTACTAAAGAACACATTCCACCTTGCTGAACCTTTTAAAAGATCAACAGCCACTTTGAGAGCATTTATTTGTTTCAGTCTTTTCTGTGGCCTTTTCAAGTTTTGTTTCTCTGATTTCCTGGCAGTATACTTATTTCATGGGAAACAGTCCTTTCAGAGAAGCACAAAGGTCTTCTAAAAGTTCTCTTTGAAACTTCCTCATTCATGTTTGCTGGATTTCCTACTAGTTTAAAATTTTATTTCAGTTTTAACTATCCTGTAGTCTCTTACACTTTATTTTAGAACACATATATTTTCCAAAAGACACATAGATATTTATTTTGTAACTTCTATGTTACCCTTGCTTTCTTCAGAGCTTACTTCTTAAAGGTGTTTCAAAGGACACATATTTATTCTCACATAGTTTTAAATATCATTTACTGTTTGCATTTGTAAAGCATTTTATGCTTAGAGTAAAAACTGTACTTTGGCCTTCCCTCCTCATCGCTGAACATTTGTGTATCACAGAGCTCAATTACATCACGTTCACTATTAGAGATCTGAAGTAACATAGCCTGAAAATTTGCTCCCTGAAGCAATTATATACAGTAAAAAAGCTTTTATAACATGTCTAGTCTGTAACATGTGTGTTTCCCCCAGCCTATGAAGTCAACTATTTACTCCTAGTCCTACTGGAGGCTTCCTACTGCTGGATGTGAGGACATGCAGGTGGGCCAAGACTTGCAAGAACTCATGAGTGCTATGCATGTGCCTATATGTATGAGAAAGCTTACGTGCATGTCAATTAAATGTGTCACCTACATAGAGAACAGACTTGTGGTTGCCAAGGGGGAGGGGAGGTGGGGGAGGGACGGATTGGGAGTTTGGGGTTAGCAGACGCAAACTATTATATATAGAATGGATAAACAACAAGGTCCTACTGTGAACTATATTCGATATCCTGTGATAAACCATAATGGAAAAGAATATGAAGAAGAATGTACACATGTATTCCTGAATCACTTTGCTGTACAGCAGAAATTAACACAACATTGTAAATCAACTATACTTCAATAAAATAAATTTTAAAAATAAGTGTGTCATCTGATTAAAGTGCTTTTCATATCTGGAATCCAAATAGTAAACAGGATGGGTAATGTTGACAGGACAAACATTCCAAAACTAATACAAATACAGGAGTTAAGCTTAAATAAAAGCAGCAGATGAAAATTTCCAAAATGTCCATGTACATATTTTTGCTCCAAAGTGAATATAAACAGATTAAGAAAAGTCCAAGGTTTAGACAAATTATAAATTATTTTAGGAAAACTGTAATGGACTCTAACATGAAGGAAAAGTTTCAAAGTGTATTTTACATGAAGCTTTTTGCTTCTCAAACAGAATATCTTACAGAAAATAAGCGTATTGCCATAAAAGCAGAGAAATGAACCTTGAAAATAAAGCCCCTGAAAACACACTACTTCTGTGTAGTAGTGCTACACAGAAGTAGCACCTGCTCTGTGCCTCAGTTTACTTTTTTTTTTTTTTTTTTTGTTGCGGTACGCGGGCCTCTCACTACTGTGGCCTCTCCCGTTGCGGAGCACAGGCTCCGGACGCGCAGGCCCAGCGTCCATGGCTCACGGGCCCAGCCGCTCCGCGGCATGTGGGATCTTCCCAGACCGGGGCACGAACCCGTGTCCCCTGCATCGGCAGGCGGACTCTCAACCACTGCGCCACCAGGGAAGCCCAGTTTACCCTTATATATCTGTGAAATAGTGCACTTAGTGCACTAAGTAAATGTTAGAGCGTCTCCTCTTTAGAAGTCAAGAAACAAGTATTATCACCTGTGTTTCCCTTACCCTCCATGGTAAGGAGATATTCTAGCCCCTCCGGAAAGTTTCTTAGTATTAGAAGCTGCTCTGAGGAGTTGGTTTGAAGAGATGAAGAGACTGTTCCTACTGCTGTGAGCAAACAAAAGGTGTTGACAGCTCCGGCCAAACTTAAGGGCTCCACCACAAAGGAAAGAGTGCTTCTGCCAACAGCGACTTTGGAACTTGAGTATGTTTTTCTCATTTTAGTTTAGCGGCAAAATACGCAACGAATAACTTAGCCAGCCAGTGGTACTCACACCCGGGTGCCATCTCACACCAGGGAAGCCTCAGAACCACAGCTGGGCCTTGGCAACAGCTTCCAGTACCTCCCAGAGTGGGAGGATGCCAGCCACGCCAGCCACACTGGCCAAGGCTGCTGCCCACGTTTTAAATGGAAACAAAAATCTTTTCTTTAGAAAGGAGGTGGGCGCTTTTTTGTTCTCTTTTTTGTTTGTGGAAAGTTAAATACTGGTGGAGAAAAGGCAGCTTGCTCAGAGGCAAGGCTAGAGGTTTCGGCTGGTGGACACCTCCTTCCCAAGTCCTTTCCACTCCTCTCCATTACTTTCTACGACATAACTCCAGTCCGCTACTTTCTGCCTTGTTCTAAATACTTTCTCTGCCAAGGCCTTGACTTCACTTTTTGGAAAGTGGTTACAAATGGCGCTTGCACCACTCGCTAGAGGTTCCTCCAGCTCAACAGCAGCTGAAGGAAAGGAAGCTGTCAGGACATTGTGAGCAACCCTAGACAAAGACAACAAAACCGGACACTGACGGAGAGAGGAGGTAAGGGGGGAAATGGGTGAAGGTGGTCAAAAGGTACAACCTTCCAGTTATAAGTTCTGGGGATGTAATGCACAGAATGATGGCGGCAGTTAATAATACTATACTGTAGATCTGAACATTGCTAAAGAGACTAGATCTTAAAGTTCTCATCCCAAGGGGGGAAAAAATTGTAACTACGTGAGGTGATGGAAACTAATATATCAATTATATCTCAAAAACAAGAACAAAAACTGCCATCCGCTGAGCGCTCCCTCCGTGCCAGCCTCATCCCAGAGGCAGCAGGCCGAGGCAGCAAACCCCAAAGATGTTCCAAGCAGAAGCATCTCTCCCAGCCCAGCAGCCGCGAGGCCCCCTCGGGCATCTCTGGTCCCGCATTCCGGGCTAGCGCCCAACAGGAAGCCCCGCAGGGGAACTTTCTCTGGGCAGCAGCCACAAAAACAAGTCGGGCTCCAGACTGTCCAATAACCAGGCAGGGCAGCGAAACACCCTTCAGAGTCTTGGCAGCTTCTCGG
The DNA here is from genome assembly GCF_964374135.1 of Grampus griseus. NCBI lineage: Eukaryota > Metazoa > Chordata > Mammalia > Artiodactyla > Delphinidae > Grampus > Grampus griseus. Next base: position 60,706,249 of record NC_139001.1, read on the forward strand.
CTCGACTGCGTTTAACGCTCTAGGAGTGAAACCAGAGCTGATGCTTCCTTCACTCACCCCGGCTACCCGCTGACGGGCCCCTTCGCTCAGGGCTGAGGATGAGACAAGAAGCAGCAAATTCTCGCCCCTCCATTCCCACCGCCACCCCCCCGCCCCCATTGCCTTCCTCTCCTAACCCGCAGCCTTGAAGCAAGTTCAACGAAAGGCGTCGCCTAAAGAGATCTCCGCGCCTGTGATGGCGCAGGCTTGGTCCACAAGGGGGCGATTTTCGGGGGCTCGTGGGCTGCCAGGCCGCACCACGCTCCCGCATCTCTCCTCCGCTCCCGCGTTTGGTGTCGTCTGGTATCGCGTCGCAACCACTCGCAGCAAGGAGTTACTAACCAAGCCGGGCTAGCGCGCCCGGCCAGCCCTCCGCGCCGCGTCAGTGCCCAGCCGATCCCGCCACGCGTCTCACCGCGAACCCCGGCCCCGCGCGCTCCGCCCCAGCGCTCGCCCAAGTCGGCCCGGCCCGCGGCCCCCGGGCCTCGGAGTCCGCCCACCTCCCTCCAGCGCCGCGCCCCGCCGACTCCGCTCCCGGGCCGCCGCGCGCTGCTGCCTCACCCCCTCCCTCGCCCAACCCCACTCGGTTGGAACTCGGTCGGGAACTCCCGGCCCCTGCCTCCCCGCCTCCTCCCAGGAGGTGCCAGTACCGATGCCCTGGATGAAGACGAAGCCGGTGACCACGAGTACAGGGTGCCAGTTAAACTCGAGCGCGGTCCCGTCCCAGCCGAGCCCCTCCCGGTAGTGGAGGACCCAAATGAGGGTGAAGATCACAGACAGGAAGCCGACGAGCAGCGCCGACACCAGCAGCCCCAGGAAGCCCCTGTAGCCTTCCATGGCCATCAGCGCCCCATACTCCGCGCGGTGGTAGCCACAGGAACTCCGCGAAGCGGCGGCGGAGGCCTCTAGGTACTGGCACAGCAGCGGGACGCGTCGTCGACTTCTAGGAGCGCCCGGGGGAGGGGCTTCCTCGCATGCCTGTCTGGGAGGCGGGGCCTCCAGGGGGCGGGCAGCTGGCCGGTGCTCAGAGACTAGCCCCACCCTCGGGCTCTAGTGGCCGCCCAGAGCTCTCGCTGCGGGGTGGCCGCCCCTGGCCCGGCGTCCGTGCTTGCGGAGAGCTCGAACAACCGATCCGGTTACTTGTTGAGAGCGAGAGTGCTGAGGGTTCCATACCCACCACTTTCTTTTAGCTCTTCCCGTGTCTCTTTCCTTATATGAGGGGAGGCAGTGGTGCGCACTCTCGGTTAACAGAAGAGAGGGGTCCGTTGGGTGGCTTTGTGTGTGTGATTTTGACTAACGAAGCCTCATGAGCTGCAGTTCTAGAGGACTGGCTGTCTTTGATGCCAAGGAGGCAACTGTGGGACTGTGTGGACCTGGCCTTACCTAGCAAGGAAACTACTGGCAGTGTGCACTCAAGAGAGAGAAGGCAGATACCTCCTGGACCCTGGACTTGTCCGTATGTGATAAAAATGGATCTTAAAAGTGCCACCTGCTCAAACCTATTTGAACTAAAGCCCCACCTTGGTGGAGTGAAGCTCACTCACTCCCTGCCTTCTTTCCAACATTAAGTTTACCCTTCTCCATTGGACAAGAAAAGTGTCAGTGTTATCAACTGCTGTTAAAGAAAATGGGGCTCTGGCTGTTAGGGCTCCTAGAATGCACTTGGGAACGTTCACTTCTAGCTCTCTCCTGTAGCTCACCTCCAAGGACTAGTTTACCAAATTATCATCTTGCCATTTTGAAAGACCTTAGAATATGCAGGAGATGTATGGGAGTGATTTTCAATGGAAAGACAGGTTTTAGGCAAGGAAGTAGGAGTGTCAAGCACTGGTAGTGGGGCAAGATTGAGGTCTAAGAGTAAGGGGCTGCAGACTTCGCTGATGTCACTATTTTTCCCTTGTTGGTAAAAAGAAAGGGAGAAAAAGAAAGAGAGTAAACAAGTGGAAAAGAAGGACCCCTACCCACAGTATAAGGCTTTCTACGGTCTGGCCCTGATGTCCATGGCTTCTCTCCCAACTCCTCACCACTCCCTACCCATGTCCCTGCCTCTAAAACTGTCCAACCCCATCTCCACCAAGAAACCTTCCCTGAGTCTGCCTATGCCCCTATTTTACACTTCTACCCACCTCCCCATCCAGTGCCTCTCTGCATCACTTATCAAGATGTGATATAACCATCTGTTCCTGTGGCTGTCTCCACTCCCCAGACAGCCTCCTTGAGATTAGTAACTGTCTAATTTATCATTTTATTCTTCCTTGAAATATAGTAGCTACTCAGTAAATATTGGGAGAAGAATGGGACTGAGTGTGTCAGTCAGGGTGCTGGCAGGAAACAGATGGCTCATTCCAGTTGGGCAATTTTATAACGAACAGGGCTACTTACAAAGTTGTGGGCAGGGTGTGGGAAACCACAAGGGTTTTGCAGTGCCCAGGCCTGAATGGGAGAGGGTTACTGAAATCCAGAGAGAGAAAGAGAGACAGACAGAGAGAGAGAGAGAGAGAGAGAGAGAGAGAACAGTGTAAAAAGGGCAGACTGACTGAGGCTATGGCCTTGAGTTGAGGGATGCAGTCAGCCGGCAGGGACCCCCACAGGGAGGAAGAATGGGAGGCAGCATGAATATTCCAGCCTTACTCTCTTCCCCTCCAATCTCCTGCCTGGTCCCAAATGGCTGAAGCTAATCTGAAACCCAGAGGGAAGATGATGTAGCCCATATAGGTCAGCCTCCAGGACACAGCAGAGTGGAGAAGGGTGAGAATAGATCCATAGGAATAAACAAACACTATCACTGAATCTTCCAGTTTTATTTTTTCAGACCTTTTGGGTTCCTGAGTGCTACAAAGATTCCCTGTTTAATTTTATGCTGTTTCTCTTCCTCTTCGACCTTTAACTAGTAATTCTTTAACAACAATATCATTGTGTCCCTATTCTTCTCTCTAAAAGTATCTAGTTCTTGTCCCCAGGTAACTTCTTCACCCCCTTAGCCCAACACCTTCACTCCACTCTCGAGTTGATTTTACTCTGCAGCAGCAGCAAAGAAGAATCTGTGGGATTCCAGACTCCATTTAACAAAACACCTCAGGAGAATGAAAACATGGCCAAATAGTATGGATGATGTTGAATCATCCTGAAGTTACCAGCTAAACTGAGAAAAATTTCAACTTTTTTTTTTTTTTAAATTTCAACTTTTAAGTTGTCCTTTAAGGACCTAACTTTAATAAAACTTGTCACTTGAAAGAGGAAACTTTTTAATAAAGTTTGTTGTGGCTTGGTATTAACAACTTTTAAAAACAGATTTGTTATATAAGTTTCCCTCAGGGGGTGGTAAATAATTTGCCACCAAAGTACTTACTCAGATACTTTGTGAAGTACTTTGTAAAGTTTACAAAGTTACTTTACTCAAGTACTTTTTACATCAATGCTATCAAAGGGCTGCCTGATGTGTGGGGATGGGGTAGGGCATTGAACAAGATAGCCTTCCGAAAAACCTATGATTCTAGAAACATGTATATATTGGCACAGATGTTTATTGTCCCTGACAGACACAAAATGCAGAGTGAGGAGAGTTGTGAAGGGCCAGGGAGAGAAAATCTAAACCCCACTCATCAAGAGATCAGGAACCAGGGGCCCTGTTTGCCATTTATCTGCTGATCTTCCACGAGGCAGTGTTGCATTTCTTTGGCACGTACAGAAGTCCAGTATTCTAATGTAAAGTCTAATAAGTTGTACTTAGTGTTTGCTGTCTGGAGTAAGTGGACCATTTTTTAAACATTCAAATGTTGACTGTGTGTTGGTTACTCTGTTTGCCCCTCCACTCTCCACCCTTCTTGGTCTTGCCCTGTGCCCTGACAGATTCTAGTCCTCTGGCTTCCAATTGACTTTGGTCAATGTGTGGTGCTGGAAGGTCAGAGAGCAGGAAGAAAGAGGAGTCATCGATCTATTTATCCCACCATGCCCCCTTGCCACACCATGGTTTTTGTTTTGTTTTGTTTTTTTGCGGTACACGGGCCTCTCTCTGTTGTGGCCTCTCCCGTTGCGGAGCACAGGCTCCAGACGCGCAGGCTCAGCGGCCGTGGCTCACGGGCCCGGCTGCTCCGCGGCATGTGGGATTTTCCCGGACCGGAGCACGAACCCATGTCCCCTGCATCAGCAGGCGGACTCTCAACCACTGCGCCACCAGGGAAGCCCTGCCAGACCATGGATTTTACAGTGGTTGTATTCCTCTTTTGGAGGAACACATGGGGACTTTTAAGTGTCCCCTCTTCCCCAGCTACAGCTCCCCCGGGACCAGTAACACCATGCCCACTCCCTTCTACAGGCCTGCGCGTGGTATCGGCTGCCGGCTCGTACTTGTCCTTGGTCCTCACCATTCCTTGTGGGGTTCGTAACCCAAACAGAAGAGTCTGTTTGCACCCCTGTAAATAGTCCCCTTATTAAACGCTCTTGAATGAAAGACTTTGTGCAAACCAGCTGTTTCCTGCAGGACCGTGACAGAGACAAGTGGAAAAATACTCTTGCCTAATACTACTGTTTCCCCAGCCTTGTCTGTGCCTTCTTAGGACATACTATGAAAGGAGGAATATATGAAGCAAGAAAAAAATCACAAGCAGGAGAAGTGAGCTCACACATCTTCCTCTTTTCTCTTCTACTAGACCAGAGATTTGGGGATCAGAAAGCGCTCTCAGATGACTAAGATAAAGTGACTCACAGCTCATGCCGTGACTCATGCTGTAATCCAAGCCCAGGCAGTGCTCAAAGGCTCCTTAGGGAAAGAAAACAAGGGTTACAGTTTTGAAAAGAACACAAATCCACGTTAATGGGAGGAATATTCTTTCCTCCTGTGTTGTCTTCAGGGCAAAAACCAAATGTCTGCTTTTCTGAGGTGTTTCTCCTCCGAGGGAACTGCTGCGGAGATTGGCCCCCCGCTCTGGCGGTGGAACCCGCCTCTACCACTTCCCTCACCTGAAGGTCCCAGAGTCCAGCCGCCCTAAGAGGGCAGCAAGGAAAGATTTCATCTGTATTTGGCACAGCCTGAGGAGCCCCAGTGTGAGAAGAGGCAGGAAGTAACTCTCTTCCAGACTTTACCAGACTAGGGACACCATCCCCTGCCCCATCACTACAGGGCCAGGTGCCAGCCAACTGAGGACACCCCTACAAGCAGAGCCCGCCGACATTATTCAAACTATCCAACGGTAAGTTTGTTCCACCTGCTTGTCTTGCTTCGCCCATTCTTTCCCTTGAAAACCACAACAAAAACTGCCCGCAGTTCCCTTCTCTGCCTGCTCATCTCGCTGTGGTGCTTCCCTGTGTGGCCCTGTGTGGCCCTGTATGGTGCGCTGTGCCTCTTGCTCCTAGGGCACTGTGAATACAAGAAAATAACTTCTTCCTTCGTGGCGGTCATTTTTGTGTCTGTGTGTCCTACTACACCTGCTCAAAACAAATCCCAGCACATTTTTAGAACACAGACCTTGGAAGAACAGCAACAAATAAGACCAAATCCTCACCCTGAAGGAGTTTATGTTTTAACCTTGGCTTTATAAATTTGCATGGGGAGGAGGGCTCTAGAATAAAGAGAACCTAGGTGGGATCAAGCCCCTTTCCTTTCTTCTTCACCTGGTTATTTCCTGCTAACCTATGGAATAAAGGTGGTAGATGAAAATTGGGGAATTGAGGAATTTATCCTATTTCTCTTCTGTCTGGATGAATGCCTGAGCTAAATGCCACTCCTAATGTCTGGGCTGAGGAGATAGGGCCATTGTAATTTTATCTTGCCAGATGATTAGAGAGATGCAAGGTGATTAGGAAGAGATACGAATCTCTTTCCTAAGTGCTTCCTGTTTCTCCAAACTCAAATGGGATGATGGTGGAAGCGATTTCAAAAATTAAGTGGGGGGCTTCCCTGGTGGCGCAGTGGTTGAGAGTCTGCCTGCCGATGCAAGGGACACGGGTTCGTGCCCCGGTCTGGGAAGATCCCACATGCCGCGGAGCGGCTGGGCCCATGAGCCATGGCCGCTGAGCCTGCGCGTCCGGAGCCTGTGCTCCGCAACTGGAGAGGCCACAACAGTGAGAGGCCCGCGTACCAAAAACAAAAACAAAAACAAAAACAAAACACACTCCTGGACTGACTGACAGACTGACAAGGTTAGAATAGAGAGCCTAAAATCAAGTCAGAGAATTAGCAAAGGAAAGAATGCTCTGGAACACTTTTCTTGTAACCAAGCTTTCTTCCACATAAATCAAATTTTACAAGCACATTGGACTATTTGGATGGGACTTTATAGTACGTGAAGAACTGGGTTATACTATTATTAACGAGTAGCCAAAAACATTGTTTACTTTTGGAGAACTTTTATGGGATGCTTCCTTGTTTGGCTGTGTAATAATAGGAATAAGTGCTCTAATTACAGTCTTCTCTCTCACTGATGCATTTTTTTTAAAGGGTGTTCACAGACGGAGTGTCTCAGAAATATATTTCCAGAATTTTGGCTCACAGATGTCAGGATTTTATTAAAGTATGAAGGGATCGTGTCCAAAAAAGAACTCTGAAAGCAGACCAGAGAGGCTTTCTTAATTGGCCAAATATTTCACTAAACAAATTTTATCTGCAAACAGCTTAGACAGACCTCAAACATTCTTAGACCTCAAGAATCTTGGGAAACCTTGATTATAATTTCTGGTAGCAGGTAAAGCTCTTTTTTAAAGAGAAAACCCAAATGATATAAGTCCAAATTTTACTTTTGTACCAAAATAAATTTAGCATGGCTTCTGTCATTTATATGTTGCTCCAAGCCTAGAGCCTTGAGATTCCAGTCAACACGAAGCAGTTTGGAATAAGTGAACATACATTGTTCCAGGATTTCAATCTGCTGTGTAATCAGACAATTTACATGGGCCCAAAACTGGGAGGCAGTTTGCTGATCTGTGACAGGACGGCTTCAGACTAGTCTGGGGTTCTTAACCGGATGTCTATGGATAAAACCTGAATGGGAGAAAAACTGCACCTCTATTTTCATTAACTTTGTAACTGAAATTTAGCAATTTCTATAATTATGAATGCAGACAAGCTCCACTACTATTCGCAGTGGCTGTGATTTTGTCACCAATAAAATCACTGATATTCTCATGTCCCATGGAGAGCTGTTGCAGGTATCTCAACTTTCCATTTGTGCTCAGCACCTCTTCAGAGTAACAACAGTTATTAAGCCTGCAGCTAGATCTTGTAATGCAACAAGAATGAAGCACATATACCATTGTACCACAAATTGTTCTTTTTTAAAATTTTGATAACTCTTCAGTATAGCTGGTTTCTTTGTAATCCCATGTTTTAAAGAAGATTGAGAAGGCCAGTAGTGACAATGGATACTGTAAGGAAGAATCTCAAATTATTTACTATAAACCTAATACTTTTTTATTTTTCAGTATTTCCCCATTATTTTGAACACATAGAACTAGAACTCCTGATAAAGATAAAATGATGTGCAAATGACTTTTTAAAAACTGAAGTATAGTTGATTTACATTGTTGTATTAATTTCTGCTGTATAGCAGAGTGATTCAGTTATAAATACATATACATTCTGTTTCATATTCTTTTCCATTATGGTTTATCCCAGGATATTGAATATAGTTCTCTGTGCTACACGGTAGGAACTTGTTGTTTATCCATTCTATATATAATAGTTTGCATCTGCTAATCCCGAACTCCCAGTCAATCCCTCCCCCACCTCCCCTCCTGCTTGGCAACCACAGGTCTGTTCTCTATGTCTGTGAGTCTGTTTCTGTTTCATAGATAGATTCATTTGTGTCATATTTTAGATTTCCACATATGCGATATCATATGGTATTGCAAATGACTTTTTTTTCAGCTTTGTTATATTTATCCAAAGGGTGAATCAACTACAGAATAAAGCATTTTTAGCATTAAGAAATCCAATGTTTTAAAATCTTTTTTCCTTGCAATTCTGTTTATTACAATTTTGTAATCCTGAAGAGATTCTCTTATCTGAAGTTTTTCAGGAATTCACGTATTTTGCATGATATCTGATGTGACTGGTAATAAAGTAGTAGCTATGCAATGAAGCTACTTTGCAATGAAGTAGTAGCTATGATCATAACCCTCTTGCAATCTGAAAACAACAGGGATTTTCTTTTCTGTACAGGCAGCTATGAAGTTTTCAGGTAGTAACTGTCCATCTGAAAGGAACTGGTCATCTTTTCCTTGATCAATTAGTATATCCAGCTGATCACGTGGATAGGACTTCACAAGATGGGTAGCATCATTAGTCTTCCAGCAAATGACTTTTGAATCCCATTTTTTAAACTTTTCTGTTCTATATTTTATTTATTTATTTATAATTTATCTTTTATTCATTTACTATTGATATGTAACATTGTATTAGTTTAAGTATATAATAGAATGATTTGATATATGTATATAATTACAAAATGATTACAAGTTTAGTTAATATCCATCACCACACATAGTTGCAAATTTCTGTTGTTTTTAGAGTGTCTTTTGTAAGCAGCATATAACTGGATTTTTTTTAAAAAGTCAGTTTGTGGAGAGACAAGTGATGAAGCAATTACAGCAAATATTAATTGCAGAATCTAGGTGCTGGGTCTATGGGTGTATACTGTAAAAGTCTTTCAACTTTTCTGCACGTTTGAAAATTTTCATAATAAAATGTTAGGGAAAAAGTCACTCTGCTAGTCTTTATCTCTTAATAGGTGAGTTAATCTATTTATATTTATTGTGATTATTGATATATTAGACTGATTCCTACCATTTCCTTTTGTGATTTCTGTTTACCACATAGGGTGGAGAAAAGTACCTTATGTAGATAAGCTATTGAGACATTTGGAAGACTCATTTCCTCCTGAAGAAAAGGATTTTACCTGTAATATTATTTTTATCAAAAAAGTGATTAAACAGAGGCACAGAATGTTTAAATAGTTTACCATTTTCAAAAATTACTTTTTCTCCACTATCATGGGACAAAAGCACCTCCTGCATGTGGAAAGAAGAGAGGTCAGTGTTCTAGGTCCTTGCTACTTAAAATATGGTCTTTGGACCAGCTTGTTAGAAATGCAGAACTTCAGACTCTACTGCAGTCTTCCTGAATCATAATCTGCGTATTAATAAGCTTCTTAGGTGGTTAGTAAGAAATTTAAGTTTGAGAAGCACTATCCTAGGACAAAAGCACTACCTCAAGATGCTTAACACCTGACAATCACAACCTAATGACCACAGCCTGGCCAGCTGTGACTCTCCCAGATGCTTATCTAATGCCAGGGACAGGGGTCTGTGTTTCTCTAAGGATCTGTATCTCAAATCAGTGAGATTTTAGGAAGGCTAGCAGCTATCCTGATAGGCTTCCTTTAAGAAGTCTGACTATATTTCTTGTATAAATGCTATGGCTTTTTTAAAAAAATTGACTCATGTTGGAAAACAGGGTGAGATTTGGGGTTCTTAAACGGTTTTATCATCACTGGAGAACCTGGTAAAACTTTAAGGTTCTTAGTGAAAATGTATGCACAGGACGATGACCAACACATAGAAGGTAAAATGGCGTTTTACAATAAGCTGATTATGACCCAACACCTCAAAGTAGAAATCTGGTATGCTGAGCTAGAATCATGTGAAAGTCTCCTTTTTCCTAAAGTATGCTTTGAGCTCTTTCCACATTCATTCAATCAAAATAACCTCTCTCTATAGAAAGATTTAGAGATTCTCTCTCTGTATATCTGTCTATACCTACCTATCTACATCGATCTGTCTCTATCATCTATTTATTATCTACCTATCTATCTATCTATCTATCTATCTATCTATCTATCTATCTATCTATCTATCTATCTAAGAGAGAGATGCCAGACACTATGGTAGGTGCTGAGAATATAACTGAGCAAAAATTGACAAAGGTCTCTGTCCTCATGGAACTCACAGTCCTCTCCAAATACTAAACTTGAATTCTGGACCTGAAATCAGCTCAGCTATGAGGAAAAGTAGATCCAGTGCCTGCTTCTAGCAGCAGGGGAATGGAGCCACAGGGTGAGAGAGAATGTGGAAGGGAGATACTCGGGCAAAGGTCATTCCTCAAGAACTGACCTTTTACTGAGCTTTAAACACATGAAACCTCTATCCCTAGAAAACTCAGCCCAGTCATTGTCCAGGTTTCTGACTAACCAATCAGCAACTTCTCCTAGGGGATGAGATAAAGATGGAGATTGAGGGAGAAAGCATAGGAGACGTCCTTGTCTAGAATTTAAAAATAATAGATTGCTGTATTGTCTATAAAAGTCTAAGACAGGGCTTCCCTGGTGGCGCAGTGGTTGGGAGTCCGCCTGCCGATGCAGGGACCCTGGGTTTGTACCCCGGTCCGGGAGGATCCCGCATGCCGTGGAGCGGCTGGTCCCGTGGGCCGTGGCCGCTGGGCCTGCGTGTCCGGAGCCTGTGCTCCGCAACGGGAGAGGCCACAGGAGTGAGAGGCCCGCATAATGCAAAAAATAAATAAATAAATAAATAAATAAATAAAAGACTAAGCCATTTGCTATACAGAAAAAAATTAGTTCAATGTTCTAAGAGTCTATTATGTGCCAGGACCTTGGGACCACATCTGTGAACCAAAAAAACAAAAACAAAACAAAACCAAAACCAGTCCAGTGCCCTTTTAAAGTTTACATCCTAGCTTACATCCTAGTGACTAGGATTGAGGGAGTGCAGGTTTCGCCTAAAGAGTGAAATATGTTATGTTAATTTCCAGGTTCCTGCCAAATACCTGGAGAGAGGTCAGTCTCTCGGATGAAAGCCAGGGTTAGTGCTGTAAGGCAGTCCCAAGCAGACAATGTCATATTCAAAGATATAGATCCTTGAGTTTTATATTGGAGTCCAGCTCCCATCTGGCAGGTCACAAGACAGCACCCTCCATGTGGGTACAGAGTTGAGACCAGAGAGTGAGGAATCTGGGCCAGGTCGCTAGTAAGTTATACCCATCCTTTTGGGCTCAGGCCTTCTCACAGAATGTGATAGGGACAAGGCTTGTGAACTCAGAAGGCAGGTAGGATCATTATTGTATAAACTCAGGTGATTTTTTTTTTCTTGCTTTCTTTCCACAGTTTTAATTTAATTTATTTATTTGTTGGCTGCATTGGGTCTTCATTGCTGTGCACGGGCTTTCTCTAGTTGCGGCGAGTGGGGGCTACTCTTTGTTGTGGTGTGCGGGCTTCTCATTGCGGTGGCTTCTCTTGTTGCGGAGCATGGGCTCTAGGTGCACAGGCTTCAGTAGTTGTGGCACTCGGGCTCACTAGTTGTGGCACGCAGGCTCAGTAGTTGTGGCACACAGGCTTCGTTGCTCCGTGGCACGTGGGATCTTCCCGGACTGGGGCACGAACCCACATCCCCTGCATCGGCAGGTAGACTCTTAACCACTGCGCCACCACGGAAACCCCCACCATAGTGTTTTAATCAAAACTTTGTATTTATACAACCGGGTACAATGATAATTGTGTTGTGAACATAGGTTTATGGACATAAATATTCTTTTACATCCTTTGTAATATATTCTAATGTGTAGATATACCATAAAATTTTAACCATTTCTGTACTGTTAGACAGGTCATAGTCTATTCTTTATCGTTATAAATAACACTGCAGTGAAAATCTATGTAGTTAATTTTTGGCACATATTCTATGATGACTTTATACTGTGTCAAGTAATCTGGACTTACATTTCCCAGAACCCCCTGCCCTTCATGGTTCTGAGTTAATGAGAGCCATAAATTTTTTTTGCATGAGATTTAGATGGTGGAAATGAAGCAGCAGTCATACTTATACCTGGAAGACTGGTGTAGGGTCAGGCACTGTCAGAGCTCATGTACATCATCGTGGATCATCTTGTTAGAGGGGCCAGCAGCCAGGCCTGTGGCAACTCCAGCTAGTTCTTCATGGGATAGTACCTGGGCCTCACAGATCCAGTTCCCACCAGATCTCCTCTTTCAACCTCTCCAAATCTTGGCCCAGGCACATGTGCAGCCCTGTGGTGAAGTGCACTCGATCTTCTAGAAGTCTTCCACATCACTGAAGTTGGATGTTTGGAAGCAGTGAGAGGCAGGTGCAAGTTCTGGTTCCATCTTTTTGATTTTAGCTCATCCTGTGGGTTCCAGTTTGTCCCCACTCTCTCCTACTTTACATGCATCTTCTTGTCCTAATTGCTGCCCTGCCGACTTCAGGCTTGGCACCAGGTGAAGAGCCGCAGTCTTGCACAGACTGCACAACCAGCTTCCACAACTGTATAAGGTCTAATCTCTATACAGATCTCACTATGTCACTCATAAGTGGTTCTGCTTCTCTGATCGAACCCTAATTGACACTCATTCATAACTATTTCTTTTGGATAAATTCCTAGAAGTGCAAAAGCTGGGTGGAGATAGTTCTTTTTATGTTCCTTAAATATTTTTTTGGTTCATGTTTTTTATTTAGTGAAATCTTTTTGGAAAAATTCTAGCTTGTTTCTACTTTATTGGGAAGACTCAAAATAAGGTATTTTTGTCCACACTTGCACCAGAACTTTAATGGCAGAGCACTGGACCAGTGGGCTACAGTGCCCATGGCAGTAGCAAGAATCCAGAGGAGGTGAAATTCAGAAGAAGGTGGCCAGACCCACTTGCTGAATCACCTCCTGATGACACCCCAAGGTGACAAAACCTTTAAGATTCTCTTTTTCGTTGAAGACATGACAATTTCCTTTATGGTTTATCTTCTTAGGCTGGAGTCCTGTCTCTGAATCCTTAACCATTGGTAGACTTTGCCTGTTCCAACTGTCTCCATATACCTATTTGGACAACCATTTATTTATTTTTCCTGCATTACCAATATCTATGTTTGGTCCACCTGCTGGGACATACTATCGATGCAAATGGTATCATCTAGGTTTATGCAGTGCATGATCTGAACAGCTATATTCATGAGTTTTACGTTATCCCAGGTTGCATCTGCCTGTTGCTGACTTGATCTTTCTGTAGTTTGTGGCCATAGCTTTTGGATAACATGTTCTGTCTGCTGGCTGGACATCCACCCATAGCCGTCATCAGGTCAGTTCCCTCAGTGTTTCCCCAGCTAGAAAGGCAGATTTAACTCTAGGAATCAGCAACTATAAAAATCAGTGCATCCCAGACCATCGTGGACCAGGCCACTCCAGGTCCAGCTGTGTTCCAAGCTGCAACAAACTTAGCTCCTAGAAGCTCCTCCAAACCCATCTCTTAGGTAATAAATTTGCATTTGAGGTACATCAAGACGATTACTTAAGTCTAAAGTGCTAAAACAAGATTCTAGTAATTTCCTGGCTCCCCTCCTGTGACATCATAAAGGCTTTCCTTGCTTATGTACAGAGTCATAAAAGCCACTGGGTTTGAGGACTTTGATTTGGGCAATCTCCACTATAACAGCAATTTCTGGCAAAGACAGTACCTGCCAACGATGAAATGAGTATGGTATTTCTTTTTCATGTTTCTCATGTTTGCTCTGACTCAAATTTTGCCCATATCTGTCTGTGTGGGAACAGTCTTTATTGGGGGGGGCAATTATGTACTAATAATTTTCTTTTAATTTGCATGATTCACCCAGGCTAAACTCATGGGAAGGTGTTTTATGGAAATATATAAGGATCTGGAAGTCCAGCCTTAGCTCTCTAGTTTGACATAGACATTAAAACTGAGAAGAATAACTCCATTTACTCTGTCCCTCAGTAGTTTTCCAAGATTAAACTTAGAACACTATCCATTGATTCTAGAGTGGTATGGTTTGGAGGGCAAGGATATTTGCCATCAAACTTAAATTTTTGGTGGGAACCTTTTAAGTGATGCTTCTCTGTAAGCAGTAGAATGACTATTATAGTTATTCAGAATGTCCTCTTTATTACTAAAATCTAGCTCCAAAGAATGAGGGGCTATTTTCTTTGGATGGTCTCCATCACTTGCATCTTTCATACATCAAAAGTGAAACTTAGAACAGAATGATAATTCTACTAATATCCGGGAAGCAGACTTAATCAGAAAGTTTTGTACATTTGAGCTGCTTTTATCTGTTGGGCAAGCCACAGTTTTTCTGTGCCTCACTTTTTATCTAGGATGAAGTAGGGGAATAAACCAGGTATTCTTTGCAATTCCTCCAATCTTAAAATAACTTCATCTTTAAAAAATGGTATTTACCCATGGCCCAAATGTTTAAAATGTCTGTTAGTGTTTTCCAAGGGCAAGTGCTAAGGAGTACATATATTGCAAAGTCAATAATTTTAGATTAACTGTCAGATTTTTTAACCATAGTGTTAAGGCTATATGCTTAGTTTGGATATACTCTACAGGAGAATTGTTAAATGCTTGTGCAGTTTAATTAAATATAATTTAATCAGTGGCTCAAAAATAGGAAGTATAAAAATATATTCTACTGGTCAAATACACATAAATTATCAAGTCGCCAGAGACACCAAAAGTCTTTGAAGTAATGTGAGAGTGTGAACTTGCTTTACTTTGAAGATACTCTGCATTAGATATGCTAGCGTCCTAAATCAGAAAAACTGGATGACATGAAAATCCTTTTCCCTTGTTTGCTTCCAAAGGAATTTACTACTTTGGAAGAACAGAGTTCTTCGAAAGTAAGAACAGAGTTCAGTTTCAATTAACAGTACTAAGTTAATGATTAGTGTTTATATTTTTAAGTTTCAGCTATATTAAAGTTTGTGAATGCCGAAGAAGCTGGGCTAATACTATATCATAAAAATGTCATTGAAAGTGCAATTAGCTTTAAGTGCAGAGGAAATAAGATAACGGAATCTGTTGCCCATTTTAGCTGTGGACCTTCAATTCCATGACGTCTAATCTATTAAAGGACTTCAGATTTGCATACTTATTTAAATTAATTTACAAATTCACAAATTAATTAAGTAGATTAAAATTTCAGCAGTAATAAATCTTTGTAAAGCTTGGTTCTCCATAGAGAAAGAAAAACAAGATAATCTTTCATATGTAAAGAATAACGCTTGGGGCAGTTCAGACTTGCTTTATGGTACAGCACTGAACAGTTTTGCTTAATATTCCCCGCGTACTTACAAAGTTCTACTTTTTCTCCAAACCCCATAAAATTTTCTTTTTAATGAGTTCAGTAAAATATCTAAATTGCAACACTGCATCTATATACTTTGTCAAAGAACATTGTAGTATATTTCCTTAAAGTTGCATAAAGCAGATATTCTATGTACATTTCAGTACAAGACCTTGCAAACTTTTGGATTCTTAAAAACTACCTGGAAAACGCAACAGAAAAAAAAAAGGCAAAGACTAGGACATTATAGTTCCAAGAAAAGGAAACACAAATTTCTCTTAGATGTATAAAAAGGCACTCAATCTCACCAACAGTAAAAGATACAAATTGAAATTGAGATATTATTTTCAACTATCAGATGGATAAGTATAAAAGGTTTACAATGCATTTGATGAGAATGTGGAAATATAGGCATGCTCCTACATTTCTGGAGTTTAAATTGATACAAACTCTATGCTGGGGGTTGAGGGAGGGTACAGGATCTAGTAGGTCTATCTCTAGGAATTTATAATACAGATATACTCAGGTGTGAAATGACACTGCAGTATTGTAAAAATAAATAATTGGATAGAATATAAAGGTCCACCATTGGGGACTGGTTAAATAAATTTCATACAATAGATCATTATGCAGCCTTTTAAAAGAATGAAAATGCTCTATATGTACTGACCTGGACCAATATGCAAAATATATTGTGAAGGATTTCCAAATGGTGTGGTGACTGATTAGGTTCACAGAGGCGCCCTTCTGCTAAGGAACAACTAGACCTTGGATAGGACCTGTCTCTTTGAGGCATTGTTGGTCTCTCAAGAGATAGGGGAGGTCTCTGAAGGCCCTCTCACTCCAAAAATCAAAATAAAACCAGAGTTGTTCTGAGGTAAATGAGGATAGTGGTAACACTGCTATCAGGATACTGAGGCTTTGACCAACACAAGGTTGGGAAGGATGAACTGAGCCAAGACCCTGAAGTGATCCCAGAATGATGGCTTCTTTGGCTACACAAAAATCAGTTACAGATAGATTAAAGCCTAGATAAGAAAGGCAAAACTATAATGCTCTTAGAAAAGAATCGAGGAGAGTATCTTCATAGCCCCAGGACAGTAAAGAATTTATAAAAGAAGATGCAAACAGTAACAACTATAAAATAAAGATTGATAAATTTAACCACATTAAAATTAAGAACTTCTGTTCCTCAAAAGACTCCATTATTATTAGGTATTAGAGGAAAAAGAAAAAATAAGAGAAGGTATTTGCAATACATATAAGCAGCAAAGCCTAGTAAGCATTACTATTACAAACTGATAGCACAAATCAAACAGAAAAATGGGTAAGACTTTAACAGGTACTATACAAAAGGTGATATCCAAATGATCAATAAACAGACATCCTCCTTAGTAATTAGGGAAGTACACATTAAAACTAAAATGGGATACACACCTATCAGATTGGGAAAAAAGTTAAAAGTCTGACAACATTAAGTGTTGGAGAGAAAAATGGAACAACAGGAACATCCAAACAATGCTGGTGAGATTGTTAACTGGTATACTCTTCCTGAAAATATCATGTGGCATCCAATAAAGCTGAACATATATGTAGCCCCGACCCAACAATTTAAATCCAAGATCTATACCTTAGAGAAATACATGCAGATGTGCATCTGGATGTATGTACAAGAATGTTCGCAGTAGTATTGTTATTAATTGGCCTAAACTGGAAATCACCCCAAAGCCCATCAACAGTAGAATGGGTAAGTAAATTTTGACACACCTGAACGTTATACAGTAATAAAAATCAACTGAAATGCAACAAAAGGAACAAGCTGGAGATACATAAATGAATCTTATATACCTAGTGTTGAGTAAAAAAGCAGAACACAGAAGAGTATATACAATGTGATTATATACTTAAAGTTCAACAAGAGGCAAAAGTAAGCCCTTTTGTTTCGAAATGCACACAGAGGTAGTACATTTATAAAGAAAAGCAAGGAAATTAATCAGGATAATGGTTACATCCTGGGGAGAGATACAATTGTGATCAGAAAGGCACACACATGTGGTTTCTCGAGTGCTAATAATATTCTATATCTTGACCTGGAGGATGGGTTTTGTTGTTTTGTGGTTATTTTTTGAATTATGTTTTTTTCCACGATGCATGTTATACTTCACAGTTTACTCTTTCAAAAAAGGAAGTAAAGGAAATCGCTACTAAGATAAACAAGCCACAAGAGAGTGCCAGGAATGAACAGGCAAATTCTAGGGGAAAGTAGAACTTTTCAAGTGTAAATGGAAAATTAAGCAAAACTGACCAAATGCTGAACCACACAGCAAGTCTCAACAAGTTTCAAAGAACTGAAATGATACTGAGCATATTCTCTGACCACAGTGGAATTAAGCTAGAAATAAATAAAATTTTAAGTAGAAAATTCACACATTTGTAAATTAAGAAATACATTTCTACATAGTGCATTGTTCAAACATTGAAATCATTAAGGATATTAGAAAATATTTTAAGCGGATTAACACTTGAAAGTACAACCTGTCACAAGTTGGGAGATGCAGTAAAAGCCATGCTGAGAGGGAAATTTACAGCATATAAATGCACATATTAGGAAAGAAGGAAGACGGAAAAACTTATGATCTAAAAATATGTCTCATGAAATTAGAAAAACAGCAGAGGCAGGTGCAGAGCACCGGGCAGCAGGCACGCGGTTCCAGGGGGCCAATGGCGGCCAGGCGAGGCCAGGACGCTCCCAGAGTAGCCTTAGCATAGGGTTGCACCGCGACAGTCCCACTGATTGGTTCCTTGAGGAGACTTCGTCTTGTTTGAGACCTGATGGCCAAAAGAGAGGAAGAAAACTTCTCTCCTAAAAATGCCAAAAGACTGAGACAAGAGCTGGAGGATTCTGATAAAGTGAGGAAGATGAATGTACAGTTTCTTTCACTAATGATACTTCTACTTTGCAGGAGAAGTTGGGATAATTGAGAGTATTCAGCTAAGAAACTTCATGTGTCATTCCATGCTTACACCCTTTAAATTTGGTTCTAATATCAACTTTGTTGCTGGCAACAGTGGAACTCAGCAGCTGTCTCAATAACATTAAGGAACAGTGGAGATGATGCCTATAAAACAAATGCGTATGGTGACTCTACAGCTGTGCGACGTCTCATCAGCATGGACGGAAGTTGATCTTATAAACTAAAAAGTGAAATGGAAACGTGGTTTCTACTAGGAAAGAAGAGCTAATTGCAGTTAATCCTAGCTTACATCCTAGTGACTAGGATTGTTAATCCAGTTTCTGTTTTAACACAAGAGATGAGCAACCAGTTATAGCTGTCTAAAATTGAGGGAGACAAATACAAATTCTTCATGAAAGCAACCCCACTTGAACAGATGAAGGAAGATTATTTATACATTATGGAAACAAAGAACAAAGGAGTAGATAAATCAAGGAAGAGTAATTTACTGAACTAAAGTGCCAGTGTTTAGAGAAAGAAGACGTTTACAAAGTATTGCTAGTGTAAGTACAATGAAGGCTAATTTAACGTACTTGAACTGTGAAATGCCTTGGGCAGTGGTCAATGAAACTGAAAAACAAGTGAGTGCTATCAGAGATAATATAAAAATTGGAGAAGATCGTGCTGCTAGACTTGACAGGAAAATGGAAAAACAGCAGGTCAGAGTTAATGAAGCAGAAAAAATACAAGGATATTCAAGATAAAATAGAAAAGATTAGTCAAGAGACAACTGCCTGAACACCAAAACGTATGGTATTGAAAGGAGATGTTACTCCTAAGAAAAGGGCCTATAATGAAGCTGAAGTTTTATATAACCATTCCCTAAATGCATATTGAACATTAAAGAAAGATGATGAGTAGCTTTGCAAAAGAATTGAAGAACTAAAAAAAAAAAGTACTAATCAACCTTTGGAACTGGAGCAGCTGAAAAGGCAAAAAAATTATCTTAGTTAAAAGAGAGTGTAGGGCTTCCCTGGTGGCACAGTGGTTGAGAGTCCGCCTGCCGACGCAGGGGACGCCGGTTCGTGCCGCAGTCCGGGAAGATCCCACATGCCGCGGAGCGGCTGGGCCAGTGAGCCATGGCCTCTGGGCCTGCGCGTCCGGAGCCTGTGCTCCGCAACAGGAGAGGCCACAACAGTAAGAGGCTCGCGTACCGCAAAAAAAAAAAAAAAAAAAAAAAAGAGAGTGTAACCTAGTGTAACCTAGAGATTGTCATACTGAGTGTAGTAAGTCAGACAAAGACAAATATCATATGCTATCACTTATATGTGAAATCTAAAAAATGGTACAAGTGAACTTATTTGCGAAACAGAAATAGTCACAGGTGTAGAAAACAAACTTATGCTTACTGGGGGGAAGGGAGGAGGGATAAATTGGGAGATTGGGATTGATACATAAAATAGATAACTAATAAGGACCTACTATATAGCACAGAGAACACTTCTCAGTACTCTGTAATGATCTATATGGGAAAAGAATCTAAAAAAGAGTGGATATATGTATAACTGATTCACTTTGCTGTACAGCAGAAACACAACATTTTAAATCAACTATAATCAAATAAAAATTATATATATTAAAAAGGAGAGAGTGTAAAGGCCTTACAGGATCAAGAAAGTTCAATCAAGAGATTGAACAGTTTTAGCCATAGAAAAGAACAAAGAGGAACATACCAGAATTGAGAGAAGAATTAGATGTGAAGTATATGCTGAACTATAATCAGCAACAACTGAAAGAACTGAAAGTAATACTGATCGACTAAAAGGATTTGACCCTCATGGTCCAACTCTTCTCAAAGCCAGAGATGATGCTTATAGATGTGGACATTTTACCTATAAACCCATAGGCTCTTCAGGAGCTTGCATTCATCTTTGGGACCCTGAGCTTGCTCTGGCTACTGAACCTTGCTTAAAAGGACTTCTGCAAAGCTATTGTTGCCATAATCATGCTGATGAAAGAATGCTTCAGGCACTGATGAAAAGGTTTTATTCACCAAGCCACAGATAATATTTTCTGAGTTTTGGAATAAGATGTATGATGTTAGACACAGAGCTGCTTATCATCCAGTTTCCAACAGTTCTGACAGATTTAGAAATAGAAAATGCAGTTGTTGCAAACAGCCTAACTGACATGAGAGGCATAGAGACAGTGCTACTAGTCAAAAATAATTGTGTAGCTTGTGCAGTAGTGCAGTCCCAAAGCTAGCCAAGAACTGTAGCTTTTACTGCTGATGGTGATCAGGTTTTTGTGGGACATTATTATTTATCTGAAAATATAAGACCTAAGTTTCTAAGCAGAGATATGGATTATTTCAAACTGACTTGGAGAAGGAGGATGAAAATAAGTAAGCCCAGATATTAAATCTTCAGCAACATTTGTCTATCCTTGGAAAGGATATTAAACACAATGAAAATTTTCTTAGAAGGTGCCAACTACATTATAAAGAGTTAAGATAAAAATAAGAAAAAGTATTTCTAAAATGTGGGAACTTGAGAATATAGAAGAACTCCAGTCTGCAGATGTTCCAACTTTGGAAGATGAGCCTCAAGAAAATAAAATGAAAATGAAAATAGTTGAGAAAAATATGGAACAACAAAAAGAAAACATGGAGCATCTTAAAAGTCTGAAAATAGAAGCAGAAAACAAGTATGATGATGCAATTAAACTGAAAATTAATCAGCTAGCAGATCCACTTAAGGATGAATCAAACCCTGATGATTCTGAAGTGGATAACCAAAAACAAGAGAAATGGAATTTTGAAGAAAAACAAAAGAACACTTGGATACTTTAACTAAAAAGAAACAAGATGAAAGAAAAAGAACTAGAAGAGAAAATGTCACAAAAAAGGAAGATAAATCTGCCCAGAGCAGATAGAAGAAAAAAATTCTGCATCGATTCTAGATAAAGAAGTTAATAGATTAAGACAAAAGATATAGGCAGAACATGCTAGTCATGGAGATCAAGAGGAAATAATGGGGCAGTACTAAGAAGCAAGAGAAAGGTATCTTGATCTGGATAATAAAGTAAGGACTTTTGAAAGGTTTATTAAATTACTGGAGGAAATAAGAACCCATAGATATGAAACATATCAACAATTTAGAAGGTCTTTGACTTTACAATGCAAATTGTACTTTGACCACTTATTATCTCAGCCAGCCTATTTGTGGAAAAATGAATTTTGACCACAAGAATGAAACTGTTACTATATCAGTTCAGCCTGGAGAGAGAAACAAAGCTCCTTTCAATAACATAAGGGCCTTCTCCAGAGGTGAATGTTGTTGTTGGTGGTGGTGTTTTGTTTTTTCCATGGCTTGCTTCATTCTTTCCCTGTGGTCCACTACTGAATCTCCTTTCAGATGCCTGGATGAGTTTGATGTCTACATGATATGGTTAACCAAAGAACTGCAATGAACATGAGACTCAAGACAGCAGACTCCCAATGTTTCAGTCAATTTATCTTGCTTACCCCTCAAAGCACGAGCTCACTTCTGTCAAGTGAACTGATTAGAATTCTTTGAATGTCTGATCCTGAAAGAGGACAAATCACATTGCCTTTTTAACCTGTGACTCAATAGCAAGAAGACCAAAGTTGATTTGTACCTTAAATGCTATGTCCTCATGTTGAAAGATTTGCAAAGGGAAAAAAATTCAGGATTATTTGATGAAATAAAATGAAACCAAAGATATTCTAAAAAAAAAAAAAAAAGCTCCTTTATACATCTGACCACAATAAATTATGTAAATAAGCCTAGAAAACCAACTACAATCAGCAATTTAAAATTATTTTTACTTTACTTTGAGAAAATCAATTTCATAGTACTGGTTTTAAATCTTTTTGGTTTTTTTAACTGTCTACTTTTATAGATTTTTTTTCAGAAGTAAAATTTTGTACATACTTACATATCTGTTTAGTTTGGGTTCATTTCTATAATATTTTGTAAGAATTAAAAGTTTGAGCATCTGGAAAAAAAAGAAAGAAAAAGAGCAGAAATAAAACCCAAAGAAAGTGGAAGAAAGGAAAAAATAAAGATAAACGTAGAAATTCATGCAATAAAAACATACATATAATGGAGAAAATCAACACAGCTAAAAGATAGTTCTTTGAAAAAAGCTAAGGAACATAATAAACTTCTTGTGAGACTGATCAGGAAAAAAGAGAAAATATCTTACCTTACCACAGCCTGGATCAGCTGTGAACTGAACTTTCTGGCGTTTTACATGTGCTTACCATTATTACAAATTGTTTAGATATTAAAAGATCACAAAAGGATATTATAAACAAACTTTATAATTTTGAAAAATTAGATGAAAGAGATTTCTAGCAAGATCCAATTCTCCAAAATTGACACAAGAAGAAAGAGAAAAACCAGATAATTCAGTAACTCGTAACTAAATTGAATCTATAATTTAAAGCCTTCTCAATGAAAGGAAGGGTTTGCTTCTATTATTAGTATTTTGTCTTTGTCATTGGTCACCTTTTCCTTCTTTACACGTCTAATAATCTTTTATTATATGACAGACTTTGTGTGTAAAAGAAGGCGGCTCCAGCTGGTATCTTCCATTAGTGAAGGGTCCCCCTTTCCTCAGTTAGACAGATAGACTGAAGGACAGATCACCTCAATCCAATCAGTGATTGAGTTGCGTCAGGGCTTTTAATTGAGAGTTTATAGTCTCTGATTCTTTAGCCCTGTAGTTGTGTCCTTCAGAGGTTTGAGCTTAGCTCTTTGCATACAACCCCATTGTTATGGGCTAAATTGTGTCCCCCATCCCCTCTCAGCTCCAAATTCACATGTTGAAGTCCTAACCCCCAGTAATCAGCATGTAACTGTATTTGGAGATAGGGTCTTTAAAGAGGTAATTCAGTTAAAATGAGTTCATTAGGGAGGGGCCCTAATCCAATATGATGGATGTCCTTATAAGAAGAATTAGGACACAGACACATATATAGAAGGAAGACCATGTGAAGACACAGGGAGACCACCATAACCCAAAAGCCAAGGAAATAGGCGTCAGAAAAAACCAACCCTGCTGACACTTTGATCTTGGACATATAGCTTCAGGAATTGTGAGAAAATAAACTTTTCTAGGCTACCCAGTCTGTGGTACTCTGTTATGGCAGCCCTAGCAAGCTTATTCACCCATGTATGTATACCTGAGGGACAGACTAGTTGTGAATTTGTGAAAGCCTCCTTTCCCTAGAAGGATTTTTTTTCCCCAAGCACCACAAGACAATGGGAGATCACAATCTGCCTTTCTGGCCAGCACCCAGCCTCACATCACCCTCAGGAAATGTCTCATGGGGAAAACCAGCCTTGCATTTGGGCTCTTCCAGTTTCTAATAGGTCACACCAGCTCTGTGTGATTGTCAAAAATTCTTCTGGCTTCTTTTTCTTCTAGTACAGTCTCCCTGTTTAAGTCAAGCCCACCAGGGAAGAAAACAATCATTAGCTTACCTAGGATGGGTTCTTACTGTTCTGGAATTTTAGTTCACCCTTTCCTCTTTGTTCCACGACTCTCTGATATCTTTACAAATATAAATTTGCAATTTATCCATGTTATTTTCTAGTTGTTGCAACAAAAACATTGGAATACTGCAAATTAATATATCCTACCAAGAAGTTAAGGTTTTCATTAAACAAATGAATCCAGCAAAATATAAAAGGATACATCACAACCAAGTTGAGTTTATTTCAGGAATATGATTGTTTCAACATATAAAAATTAATCAGTGCAATTCACCACAGTAACAGAAGAAATGAGGAAAAATCATGATTATCTTAATGATGTAAGCATTGATAAAATTCTACATGTAGTCATGAAAAAAAACTCTTAGCAAACTATAGATAGAAGGAAACATCTATAAATTGTTATAGGGTATCTACGGAAAACAAAACTACAGGAAACATGGTACTTAATGGTGAAATGTTAAAACTGTTCACTCTGAAATCAGGAACACACTGGAGATCCTAACCAATACAATAAGGCAAGAAAAATAGAAAACAGTGTTAAAGATAGAGGAAATAAAATTGAATTCTTGGGACTTCTCTGGTGGCTCAGTGGTTAAGAATCTGCCTGCCAACACAGGGGACACAGGTTCGAGCCCTGGTCCAGGAATATCCCACATACCATGGAGCAACTAAGCCCGTGCACCACAACTACTGAGCCTGCACTCTAGAGCCCACCTGCTGCAAACTACAGAGTCCATGCGCCTAGAGCCCGTGCTCTGCAACAAGAGAAGCCACCGCGATGAGAAGCCTGCACACCACCACAAAGAGCAGCCCCTGCTTGACGCAACTAGAGAAAGCCCGCCCGCAGCAACGAAGACCCAGTATAGCCAAAATATAAATAAATAAATTTAAAAGAATAAAAGGGGACAATTATATTTAAAAAATTGAATTCTTTGCATTCTTAGAAAATAAAATCCACAGATTGATATTAGAATTATTAGATGAGTTTAACAAGTTTACAGGATACAGATTAGTATGCAAAAATCAATGGAACTTCCCTTGTTGAGCATCAAACCATTAAAAGATGAAATTTAAAGATACTGTTTACAATAGCATCAAAACATATCAAACACCTAGTAATAAATCTAAAGAAAGATGTGCAATATCTCTATACAGAAAACCTAAAAACATTTCTAGAGAAATTGAAAATGACGTAAATAAATGGAGGGATATACTATATCAATGTATTAGAGGACTCAAAATAGTAAAGATGTCATTACTCTCTGGGTTTATCTATAGAGTCAATGTAATCCCAATCAAAATTGCAGTGAGTTAATTTTTGTGGAATTGACAGATGGATTCTTTTATTTATTTATTTGTTTATTTATTTTTGGCTGCGTTGGGTCTTTGTTGCTGTGCACGGGCTTTCTCTAGTTGTGGCAAGCAGGGGCTACTCTTCGTTGCGGTTTGCAAGCTTCTCGCTGCAGTGGCTTCTCATTGCAAAGCACGGGCTCTAGGTGCGTGGGCTTCAGTAGTTGTGGCACGTGGGCTCAGTAGTTGTGGCTCGCTGCCTCTAAAGCACAGGCTCAGTAGTTGAGGTGCACGGGTTTAGTTGCTACACGGCATGTGGGATCTTCCCGGACCAGGGATCGAACCCATGCCCCCTGCGTTGGCAGGCAGATTCTTAACCACGGCGCCGCCAGGGAAGTCCCTGACAGGTAGATTCTAAAGTGGAAGAGTAAAGAATATGTCAAGGGTCAAGAATAACCATGACACTCCTGAGAAAGAAAAATATGTGAGGACATACTCTACTAAATATTAAGATATAAATCTACAGTAATTAATACAGTATGATATTGGTGAAAATATTGACAAATAGACCAATGGAATGGAGTAGAGTCCTTATATAGACACCTGGTTTATGATAAAGGTGTCATTACAAAAGTAGTGCTGGATTAATTAGATTTTTCTATGAAAAGGGAAAGAAAAGAGACACCCCGCCATCTCACACTATAAGCAAAAATCAATTCCATATGGATTTTAGCTCCAAACGTAAAAGAGAAGTATTAGAGACAGCCCAGACACAGACTCAGAAAGTGCATGAGAGAGAGATTTACTTCTCACTTTTGAACATTTTAAAATTCAAACCTGCAATGGAACAGTAAGGTGCCCTGTTACTGAGTGACACCGAGATATAGAGGCTGACAGTAACTGGTTCTTTGAAGAGATCTAGACCCCTTTCTTGAAATACAGACCCAGATTTAGGAGAGACACCAACAGAAACCACTTCAAACTAAGTTCCTTCCCTTGTGATAAGGAGCTTGAGGCCAAGGAGCTTCAGTGAGCTGTGATTCCCAGGTTTCCTGTCCTCAGTCATATACTGACACAGACCAATCCCAAACGGGGCATTTCCAGCTGCTTCCAACACCTTGGATCCTACTTCACTAAGGACATTCCCTACTCCTCATAGTCTTTCATGAGTCTGTACTATTTTTCTGCTAAAAAAAGAACTCAGCAAATTCCCCTCCCTCCTGATTAATCTGTTGATTTTCCTTGGAACACCAATATATTTTTCAAAGATGAGTAAATGTTCTAAGTATTAACTCCAGGACTATACCCCAAACGATATTGTTTATTAGAATGACTGTCAGTGACTATGCACTTTTGAACTCACCTAAATATAGCATTTTCCATCATCAGAATTTTAGATTAACATCAGAAGATACAAAGTCTTATTTCATTAATCTGTATGTAATTATAGTATTCATTGACACGGACATTTTATTATTACCTGCACTTCCTTGCCTAACATACGTTTCTTCTAGCAGGTATCAATAGCTGTTAAAATGCATCTTGTTTTATTCCTATGTCATTAAAAGCACAATTAACAACGCTGTTCTTTGAAGATAGAGCACCTAATGAGTTCAATGATCAAACTCATGAGATAGCCACAGAAGCTGCCGTGTCTCAATGTTTTAGTCCTTATTAGCAGTCACGTCCCTGCGATGACTCAAAAGCATTCTTAGACACTTCTGTGTAGTCTACTAAGTTTAAAATGGGTAACAGGGGGACTTCCCTGGTAGCACAGTGGTTAAGAATCCGCCTGCCAATGTAGGGGACACAGGTTCGAGCCCTGGCTGGGGAAGATCCCACATGCCGCGGAGCAACTAAGCCTGTGTGCCACAACTACTGAGCCTGTGCTCTAGAGCCCGCAAGCCACAACTACTGAAGTCCATGCACCTAGAGCCTGTGCTCCGCAACAAGAGAAGCCACTGCAATGAAAAGCCCACGCACCGCAGCAAAGAGTAGCCCCTGCTCACTGCAACTAGAGAAAGTCCATACACAGCAACAAAGACCCAACGCAGCCAAAAATAAATTAATTAAAATAAATAAATAAATAAAATGGGTAACATATTTATCATAATACATTATCAAAATTCTAAGATAGATTCTGAGACAGAAAAAGTTAATAATTGATCAGAAAGTCATACAAGCTTATATCACAGACACTATTTTGTTGTCACCTATTAGAGTCAATATTTATAAAATAACAGGTATTAATCTCACTGATCATAGAATGTGTATTCACTCACTGTAGGACCATGTGAAAACCACAACCACCTCAACTCTGGGGAAGTAAAAATATTTAAGATAACCCACCAGTGGGCCTGAACTGATATGTTGGCAGTACCTTGTTTCCCCTGCGCTTCCTTTTAGGAGTAGATGAAATTTTATTCCTCTAGCTCTAAGTGAAGCCAGTGGCTGGGGCCTGTTTCTCTCACCAACTCTTACTGGGAATGGACTCCCAGCAACATCCCTCCTAGCCCTCATGCTCACCCCTCCCAGGGCAGTCCCCAGCCTCGAGTTTGTGAATAAACTTAGAATCAAACTGCCATTTGTTTTCCAGGTAATAGATGGAGGAATAAAAAAGTAAGTAGTGTTAACATTAAATTCCATTCATCCCAATATTATAGATTAAACAGTCAACTTAAATGATGAAAAACTCTTGGAAAAAAAATAGGAGTAGGACTTCCCTGGTGGTCCAGTGGTTAAGAATCTGCCTTCCAATGCAGGAGAGCCGGGTTCGATCCCTGCTCGGGGAACTAAGATCCCACATGTCTCAGGGCAACTAAGCCCGAGCCCACAAGACACAACTAGAGAGCCCACATGCTGCAACAAAGATCCGGCGTGTCTCAACTAGGATCCGACGCAGCCAAATAAATAAATATTAAAAAACAAAACAAACAAAAAAAAGGAGTAAATTTTCATGACCTTAGATTAGGCAATTGTTTCTTATGACATCAAGAGCAAAAGCAACAAAAGAAAAAACAGATAAATTGGACTTCATCAAAATTAAAAACTTTTATGCTTCAAAGGACACCATCAAGAAAGAGAAAAAACCACCTACAGAATGAGAGAAAATATTCGCAAGTCACACATCTGATAAGGGACTTATATCCAGAATATATAAAGAACTCTTACAACTCAACTATAAAAAGACAATCCCAAAAAATAAAAAATAAAAAAAAAGACAATCCCATTAAAATGGGTAAAGGATTTGAGTAGATATGTCTCCAAAGAAGATATAAATGGCCAGTAAGCACATGAAAAGATGCTCAACATCATTAGTCATTAGGGAAATAAAAATCAAAGCCACAATGAAACACCACTTTACACTCACTAGTATTGCTATAATAAAAAATGGAAAATAACAATTGTTGGTAAGGAGGTGGAGGAATTGGACCTCTTGCATACTGCTGTTGAGAATGTAAAATGGTTCAGCTGCTGTGGCAAATAGTTTGGCAGTTCCTCAAAAAGTTAAACATGGAGCTACCATATGACCCAGTAATTCTACTCCTAGGTATGTATCAGGAGAATTGAAAACACGTAGCTGTACAAAAACGTGTACATAAATGTGTATAGCAGCATTATTGAAAATAGCTAAAAATTAGAATCAACTCATCCATCAAGAGATGAAATGATAAAATATATTACATTTATACAGTGAAATGTTATTTGGCCAAAAACAGGGATGGAGTACTGATACATGATACAACATGGATGAAATTTTGAAAACATTACGCTGAGTGAAAGAAGTCATATACAAAAGTCCACATTTTGCATGATTTCATTTATATAAAATGTCCAGAAGAGGCAAATCCATAGAGACAGAAAGTAGAGTAGCAGTTGCCAGGGACTGAGGGAAAGGAAGAATGGGAATCACTGCAAATGTGTATAGGGTTTCTCTTTGGGGTGATGAAAAGTTCTAGAACTACATAGTGATGATGGTTGCACAACTTTGTAAATATACTAAAAATCACTGAATTGTACACTTTCAAAGAGTGAATTTTATGGTATGTCAATTATAGCACAATAAAGCAGTTATTAAAGATCAATATCTTACTGTACAGCAAAGGGAACTATATTCAATATTTATAATAACCTATAATGGAAAAGAATCTGAAAAATAATATATATGTGTGTAACTGAACCACTTGCTATACACCTGAAACAAACACAACAATGTTAATCAACTATACTTCAATTAAAAAAAAATCAGTATCTCCCAACTATTAAAATCAAACTATCAAAATAAATCAATAAGGCTTAAATTTTTTAGAAAGAATAAACAAGTTCTATTATCTGACATTATTGAGGAAGGCTGGCTGGTCAGTTAACTTAAAAAGTTAATTAAAAAGGAAATCATTGTATAAAGATATACATAACTTGCAAACATTTTATTCCAACTTAAAATATAAAAGGGTACATTCATTTAACTATCTTTGATATAAGGCCAAGAAGTTTTCTTTAGGTTTGATTTTGCTGATTGGTGTTCTCTCCCATCTTTCTGGCATAAACCACACTCACTGGATATCATTTCCAGAACTGGTATTTTTAAAGCAGACCAGAACCCAGAGATACAAGTGAAGAAATCTGAGTCCAGAATCCTTCCATTTTTTTTCAGTTCCCCCTTTTATCAGACACCTTGTACAAAATCAAATTCTGTTGGCCTCACCCCTCTCTTCTTCCAGCCACTGCTACCAACACCATTCTGTGTGGACTCTGCAAACTTCATGCTGGCACAACCTGCCTAACGACCTCACTCATCACTTTTCTCTGAGTTCCCCTTGGTTTCTGTCCATTGATGTCAAGGTGAACTCAGCCTTGTGCAGTCTGGAAATTCAGGGGAATGATGTTCTGGGGATGAGCTTTGAAGAGTGGCAGATGATAAAAACTGGGGGATAGATTATTCTCCATTTTTCCCCATCTTGTCCCTCACATACTGCCCAGGGGCAGTTCATGTGCCTTCTCAGAGGTTGATTCATGAGATTAAGCATTTAGTTGCACTTAGCCAGCTTGATACTGGATTTCCTTCTTTTTTTTTTTTTTGCGGTACGCGGGCCTCTCACTGCTGTGGCCTCTCCCGTTGCGGAGCACAGGCTCCGGACGCGCAGGCTCAGCGGCCATGGCTCATGGGCCCAGCCGCTCCACGGCATGTGGGATCTTCCCGAACCGGGGCACGAAACCGTGTCCCCTGCATCGGCAGACGGACTCTCAACCACTGCGCCACCAGGGAAGCCCTGGATTTCCTTCTGTATCTGCTTCATTCCTCTTGCTCTTCATTCCTGCAGGGATTTCACTCCTTATCAAAGAAGTAGCACATAGGCTTTGCTTCAGGCTCTGTTTTTGAGGGAACCCAAGGCTAAGACATCTCTCAATCTTTCACAGCTACTTTGTCCACTCCTTATTTGACAGAAATTTTTAGTGACCTGATTATAACAAGTCTTTCTAAAGCATTTAACTTTTTAATAGTAAAAGCAAATTTTTCTTTTTAATACTCACATTTCATGGATTAATGTAATAAATTATATAATGACAGTAAAACACATAACTGGCAAAAGAGGTTCTTTAGAAACACAGTTGGCCCTTGGTATGCTGGAAAGCAGTCATGAGTTTGCAGATTAATTTCTTTGGGTCTTTGTCCATAGCAATTTACATTAAAAAAATAGAAATATAGTTGATTTACAATATTGTGTTAGTTTCAGGTATACAGCAACATGAGTCAGTTATATATATGTACCTTTTTCATATTTTTTTCCATTATAGGTTATTACAAGATTTTTTGTTTAATTTTATTTTTTTGGCTGTGTTGGGTCTTTGTTGCTGCATGCAGGCTTTCTCTAGTTGCGGCGAGCGGGGACTACTCCTCGTTGTGGTGCGCAGGCTTCTCATTGCAGTGGCTTCTCTTGTTGCGGAGAACAGCTCTAGGCGCGTGGGCTTCAGTAGTTGTGGCACGTGGGCCCTAGAGTGCAGGCTCAGTAGTTGTGGCGCACAGGCCCAGTTGCTCCACGGCATGTGGGATCTTCCCAGGCCAGGGACCGAACCCGTGTCCCCTGCACTGGCAGGCGGATTCCTAACCACTGCACCACCAAGGAAATCCTATTACAAGATTTTGTGTTATACAATAAATCCTTGCTGTTTACTTTATTTACAGTAGTTTGTATCTGTTAATCCCATACTCCTAATACCTCCCCCCATTTCCCCTTTGATAACCATAAGTTTGTTTGTGAATCTGTCTGTTTTGTACACAGATTCATTTGTATTATTTTTTAGATTCCACATATTAGTGATATCACACAATACTTGCCTCTGTCGGACTTACTTCACTTAGTATGATATACTCTAGGTCCATCCATGCTGCTACAAAAGGCAGTGTTTCATTCTTTTTTTATAGCTGAGTAATATTCTATTGTATATATACTACATTTTCTTAAACCAATTGTCTGTTGATGGGCACTTAGGTTGCTTCCTTGTCTTGGTTATTGTGAATAGTGCTGCTATGAACACTGGGATACATGTATCTTCTTGAATTAAGAAGATTACATTAATTTCGTCTTTTCCGGATATATGCCCAGGAGTGGGATTGCTGATCATATGATAGTTCTATTTTTAGTTTTTAAGGAACCTCCACACAGTTTTCTGTAGTGGCTGCACCAATTTATATTCTCACCAACAGTGTAGAAGCTTTCACTTTTCTTCACACCCTCTCCAGCATTTATTACTTGTAGACTTTTTGATGATAGCCATTCTGACTGGTGTGAGGTGATACCTCATTGTGGTTTTGATTTGCATTTCTCTAAAATTAGCAATATTGAGCATCTTCTCATGTGCCTATTGGCCATCTGGATGTCTTCTTTGGAGAAATGTCTACTTAGGTCTTTTGGCCTTTTTTTTGAGTTGTATGAGCTGTTTATGTATTTTGGAAATTAACACCTTGTCAGTTGTATTGTTTGCAAATATTTTCTCCATTCTGTAGGTTGTCTTGTCATTTTATTGATGGTTTCCTTTGCTGTGTAAAAACTTTTAAGTCTGATTAGGTCCCATTTGTTTATTTTTGCATTTATTTCTACTGCCTTGGGAGACTGACCTAAGAAAATATTGCTACGATTTATGTCCCAGAATGTTTTGCCTGTGTTCTTTTCTAGGAATTTTATGGTGTCATGTCTTGTATTTAGGTCTTAAAACCATTTTATTTTTGTATATGGTGTGAGGGAGTTTTCTAATTTCACTGATTTATGTGTAGCTGTCCAGCTTTCCCAACACCACTTGCTAAAGAGACTGTTTTCTCTCCATTGTATATTCTTGCCTCCTTTGTTGTAGATTAATTGGCCATAGGTGTGTGAGTTTATTTCTGGGCTCTTATTCTGTTCCATTGACCCATGTGTCTGTTTTTGTGCCAATACCATGCTGTTTTGATTACTGTAGCTTTGTAGTATAGTCTGAAGTCTGGGAGAACTATGCCTCCAGCTTTGTTCTTTTTGCTCAGGATTGCTTTGGCAATTCTGGGTCTTCCTTGTTTCCACATAAATTTTACGATTATTGGTTCTATGTGAAACATGTCCTGGGTATTTTGATAGGGATCACATTAAATCTGTAGAGTGCTTTGGGTAGTATGGCCATTTTAACAATATTAATTCTCCCAATCAAAGAGCATGGGATATCCTTCCATTTCTTTGAATCATCTTAAATTTCTTTTATCAATGTTTTGTAGTTTTCAGTGTATAAGTCTTTCACCTCCTTGGTTAAGTTTATTCCTAAGTATTTTTTTGATGTAATTTTAAACAGGATTTTTTTTTAAACTTTCTCTTTCTGATATTTCATTGTTAGTACAAAGAAATGCAACAGATTTCTGTATATTAATCATGTATCCTGCTACCTTCCTGAATTCATTTATTAGTTCTACTAGTTTTTATGTGGAGTTTTTAGGGTTCTCTATATAGAGTATCACATCATGCAGATTAATTTTGTTTGGCCATTTTGGAAAAACAGTTTGGAAGCTTCTTAAAAAGTTAAGCATATACCTAAACCTATGACTCAGTCATTCCCTCGTTGGTATTTATCAAACAGAAATAATGTATATGTCTGTCCATAAAAATTTGTATGCAACTGTTCATAGTAACTTTGGTTGTAGTAGCCAAAAAAGGAAAATAACCCAAATGTACATTAACAGGTAAATGTATTAACAAATTGTGATTATACACATATAATAGAGTGCTACTCATCAATAAAAAGAAATGAACTATTGATACATGCAATGCAGATGGATCTCAAAGTAACAAAACTGAGTGAAAGAAGCCAGAAAAAAAAGTACTTACTATGTGACTTCATGTATATAAAATTCTAGAAAATTCAAACTAATCTAAAGTGACAGTAACAGATTAGTGGTTGCCTTGGGAAGGGGGAGGGGAACAGAGAGGCAGGAGGGAGGGATTACAAAGGAGCAAGAGGAAACTTCTTGGGGTTATGGATGTATTCACTATCTTGATTGTGGCAATGGTTTCATGGATGCATACATGTCAAAACGATCAAATTGTATTATTTAAATATGCATAGTTTACTGTATGTATATTATACCTCAATAAATTTGTTAAGAAAACTAAAAATTTACACATGGCAAACACACACATAATGTGCTTACTATCATTAGTTAATAAGGAAATATAAATTAAAACCACACAGAGATCTAATATAGTTACTGGGGAAAGCATAAAGGTTGTTTAATATGCTTTCCTATTAGCATCAAAAATTCACCTGGTTTAGAAATAACATGAACGCATAATTATTATAGGAAAAGGTCATATTCTGTTTTATT
This sequence comes from Grampus griseus, assembly GCF_964374135.1. Taxonomy (NCBI): domain Eukaryota; kingdom Metazoa; phylum Chordata; class Mammalia; order Artiodactyla; family Delphinidae; genus Grampus; species Grampus griseus. The sequence continues at coordinate 60,739,992 of NC_139001.1, forward strand.
ACAATGTTTTGGTGCCATCCTGTCCAGCTCCAGCAGTCATGTGGAAACAGTCTGACATGTCCCTTTAGCAACCTAGGTTTTTCCTAGGTTGGTCTCCATTAAGGCAAAAGTAACTGGTGAGCAATGTATTCCATGTTTGAGAAAGAATAACTCAACCTGAGTTTTAGGTTACCTTAACTATTATCACAAAGAATGTTTTCAGCCGTTCCTTGTAGGGGGTGGTGTTAAAAAAGATGAAGGGATAGATCTGACAAGAGGGCTACTCTAGGCACAAGTATTATAGAAACAATCTAAGTATCAACTGGAAATGATTACACACCCACCAAAAATACTAAGATAAAAAAGACAAACACAAATGTTGGAGAAAATGTGGAGTAACGGTAAGTCCCCATTGTTGAAGGAACGTAAAATGGTACAATCCTTTGGAAGAAAGGTCTGGCAGTTTTTTATGAAACTAAACATACACCTACCTTAGGACCCAATGATTCCACCCTTAGATGTTTACTCAAGAGGAATAAAGACATGTGTTCATAAAAAAAATTGTATAAGAATGTTCATAGCAGCTTTATTTATAACAGCAAAAAAAAAAAAGAAAGAAAAGTGGAAACAGCCCATGTGTCCATCAACAGGAAAATGGAAAAAAACAAACTGACATATTCATACAAGAGAATATTCAGCAATAAAAAGGAATGAACCACTGATACAGGCAACATGAATTAATCTCAATAACATGCTGAGTGAAAGAGGCATTATGCTTTGCATGATTTCATTTATATGAAGTTTTAGAATAGAAAAATTTAATCTGTGAGGCAAAATAATCAGAACAGTAGTTACATCTGAGAGTTGGGGTAGGGAATGACTGGGAAGGGACATGAGGAAACTTTCTGGCATAATTGCAATGTTCTAAATTTTGAAAAGGGTTTGGGTTACACAGGTGTATGGATTTGGGAAAAATTAGCAAATTTATACTTAACATTTGTGCATTACACTGCATGTGAATGTACCTTAAAAATGAAAAAAATGAAACCATACTAAACCCTACTTAATGATATGCCTTTTGAAGTATTAGGAGGATATATACTGATGTCTGCAATTTATTTTGAAAAGCATCATAAAAATAACATGGATGGATAAGTAATAAAACATGTAGAATAAAATGTAGAATCCATGTGGTTGGTATTTGGGTATTTACTGTAAAATTCTCTCAATTCTGCTGTATGTTTGAAAATTTTTATAATAAAACGATTAGGAAAAGCCAGTTGGTCTTATCTTTCTATTATCTATCCTTGGCCTGAAATAAATTATTCTTTCTATAGGATAGAGACTCTATAGAAACACAGGGACCGGAAATTAGCCCTGCATAATCCCTGGGATTCTAAAAGGTAAGTCATACATGTAAACATTGTAAGAAAGGTAAGAAAACATATTAATTATTGAAAAGAAAATCAAGTTACATTAAGAGTAATTACTAATACTGGTGTTTATTATCACCACAAACAAGATCAGAGTACCATTTTTTTGTATCTTTTTAAAAACTGACTTTTTTCAGCCATTGCATGAAGAGCCATCTTTTTTTTTTTTTTTTTTGCGGTACGCGGGCCTCTCACTGCTGTGGCCTCTCCCGCCGCGGAGAACAGGCTCTGGACGCGCAGGCTCAGCGGCCATGGCCCACGGGCCCAGCCACTCCGCGGCACGTGGGATCCTCCCGGACAGGGGCACAAACCCGTGTCCCCTGCACTGGCAGGCGGACTCTCAACCACTGCGCCACCAGGGAAGCCCAAGAGCCATCTTTTATATCAAGTTATATACATGAATAGGCCAATTGTGTCTCATCCAAAATTTGTCCAAAATTCGGATATCTAATCATTTTTTAAAAAGACTTTTAAGCATTTTCGTATATACCCAATGTTATCATTGTTAATATGCTACATATGGGATAAAATAACATCCTTTGCCTTTTGAGAGCTTTAGAGGAAATCTGGCATAAGTTTGTGTCAAACAAATCTGAATGTGTTTCCCATCTCTGCACTTATTAGTTGTAGGCCCTTGGGCAAATTAACTTCTGTAAGCCTCACTTTCCTCATTTTACAAATGAGGAAGAAAAATGGTAGTTCATACCTCATACGGTTATTTTGAATGTTAAGTGAGACAATTCATTTTACATGTATCACAGATAGATTGGCAGATAGAAAGCACTCAATAAATATGCTATCATTAAGAAAAAAGTGTGTACAAGAAACAAAACATTCAATTGATGGAAAAATGTGGAACAAAACCTTAGTTTATTTAAATAGAACAGTATCATCTCCTCACAAGGTAGTTCAAATAGCAACTACAATAGGATTTGTTTTGTTTTCTCTCTGAGTTGCGAGAAATGTTTTAGAAAGTCAAAGAACAATAATCTTGCTGCACTGATACTGTGAGAATTCAGACCCTTAGATCAAAGAGAGAAATGCAGAAATATACCTCTCATCAGCTTAATATCTGGACCATCTAAAAGAAGCTACCCTGTTTCACCCAATCTTGCATTAAACATTCAGAAATGTCACCCATATTGTTTTATGCCTGCCCCTAGCACCTGTTAAGTAGGCTGGCACATAGTTGAAGCCTCTAAAATAGTCAGATAGAGAGGAGGGTTAAGGAGGGGCAGGAGGATATTAACTACCACTTCCCTCTGCCCTCAGGAGAACAGCAGTCTCATGTCTGGCAGGCGGCGGAATGAGCAGCTGCTGCCACTGTAGGGAGCTGGGAAGCCAATAATTTTGGGGGAATCATGCTCTATTGTTTCCTGCTATGTCTGTTACCTGTGCATTTACCACATTCTTTGCTATCTTCTTTATCTTTTGGCACCCTTTTTATTAACCTTCTTGTTAACAATCATGCAGTCCACATTCCCACATGGTGTTACAACTGGCTGAAACTAAGCAGTAGCAGCTTAATTAAATTAAGCAGTAGCAGCTTGTCCCTTTAGTTGGGGCATAGCTCTCCTATGTTACACTGTCCACAACTCCCTATTGTCTTTCACACTAGGTGCATTTCCTGCCTGGCCCATATGGCATGTGGATCCAGGTCTAGTTTGATTTGGGCAGCAGTGAGACAATAGGCGTTTCTTAGTGCTCAGTTCCTGTCTTGACTGGAAGTATTCCACCCAACCCTGCCCCCACCAAAAAAGCAGCCAAGAATCTCAGATAGTTCTCAGATGCCTTTCTGAACAGATGAGTTCCTTCATAAAAAGAAGGCAATGACTTAGAGAAAGGTAAACTCAACAAGCCTGCTTTTTAAAAAAAAATCTGACAGAATTGAAGTCTTAAGACATCCTTTTCTGAAACACTTTTGGAAATGGAGAGCAGGCTTTCTGCCTTTACATAGCACTGCATTTGCTTTGAAACCCACCATACTGGTTTCTTTTCTTTTCTCTGATATTTATCTATTTCCTCTTATCGAACCTGTTTCAAGGTATAAATTCACTGGGCAGGACTATTTAGATATAGCTCATGTCTAGTTGGAAGTCTGGGGCAATATCTAGCACATCATAACTATTCAGCTATTCATAACTGTGCTTTGCAATCACAATCATGTCTCCAAAATACTCTGACTTCAAATATTATATTAAATAGTACTATTAAATATGCATAAAACGAGAATGGATTTTTCAACTTGTAGATATAAAAGTATTAGAATTTAATATATGAAGATAGTTTTATCATCTTGCTCATGAGGTAATCAATCACTTTTACTTTCCCAAGTGGTTATTATACATAAGTGCAGATTCAGAAAGATTTATTTTTAGCCAACATATAAATATTTTCCCTTATTCTAAAATGTTAGCAATCTTCTTTTCTATTGCACAAAAGACAGTTTTAGGCTTTATTTTTTTTTAATTTATGGACTCTGCTACTAATTTCTAGACTTTTGGAATAGCTAACGCCTTTCTCTCACCAGCCCTGTTGATCATAATTAGCCTGAAATTTATCTGCAAACTTCAAGGGCAGAACAGGGCAGAATTCACATTGTTCTTAACATGGCATAAGGCCAAAACTGAAGGAAAAACTGGAGGATTTTGATGTAAATCATCCAAGCTAATATCCCATATTTTAATTTTAAATTTGAATCAGCAATGATTTTTACTGCTGTCTCCTCCCCTTCTATTTTTACTAGTTATTCTTTTGAGCCTGAATCAGAGAAATGTGCTAAACATATGTATTGCAAGCAACTGGATTTTTCAAACAGGAACCACAAAGAAACATTTTCCTCCCTTTACTTGGGTTGCTTTTATTTAACATTCTGAAGAATGATTATCTGAGTTCAAGGATCATATTTTGATCAGTTCTAACAAAGAAGAAAAAATACTCATCTCACAGCTAAGATAGAGCCAAAACCTTTTTCTAGTTGCCAGTCAGTTTCCAAACTAGTAAGAACTCCTGGGACTTTATCTACTCTTCTACAGGGAGCAGAGCTGGTACAACCCAGGATACCTTTATCTTATTGCCTAGGTATGAAAATATTGCCTAAGCAGAACTGGAAGACTCACCAAATAAATAGAAGAGTGAAATGAATACAACATTCTTAGATGTATTAACAGCTAAACAGCCTACATATGAGAAAAAAAATTTCACTTACAGTTTGCTTGAAATCTTTTACATTAGCCTAATAGAAACACAAAAAACCAATGGGAACATCAAACCAAGAGAATAAAACCATGGAAGAAAAGATATTGGGGAACTACAGCCAATTCCTGATACTATATACAAACACAAAACATATATACATATACATTTTTTTTAAACTGTGATGACACATTTTTGGCTCAAAGTATTCTTTCATATTATAGATCTCATTTTCCATCCTTAAACAAAGTTTGGGTGAGAGGATACAGAATTTCTTGATTTCTTTCTGTATCTTTTGTATCTTTCTTTTTATCTCTCACCCTTAGTTTTACTAATCAAAATCCCAGGCCATCCTTTAACAACCACGTTAAACACCTACTCATCGATGACCCTCTCCCAATAATTAGAATTAACCTCTTTCTCTGCTCTTCAGTGTTTTATATTTGCATCACCACCCGCCTAAAAACTGCAAAATGTTAGACTTCTTGGGATGTCATTGTAAAAAATCTCTACATAAAATGAAGTACTCACCACCTTGTATGGCAAGAGTTTAAAAAAGAAGTCACAGTCATCTGAAGTCAACACAAGACCTTCTCTGGAAAATACTGGAGAATATGCTATGCAGATAATAAAAAGGAGGACTGGACATGGCTGCTGGGGTGTTTGGCTAGAAGTCTCAGAAGTTACATCTCAAAATTTAAAATTATTGCAATCTTTTTTACAACTTCTGTTTGTGGTTTCTTCTTCTTCCCCAGGGTCACATACCATCTGGTAAACATAGCAGCTGAAGACCCTGCTGGGTTTCTGTTCTATGTGTAGTACCAAGTCTCTGTCAAAGTAAACTTCGTGGCTATATGTCTGTAACGAAAACAAAGGCAAATGGAATCTCCTCTTCACATAATCATATTCACTGCTGAGTCATTAAAATGTCACAGCGTCTATGCTAGGGATGTTCAAATATATACTTGGAGGCAAAATAGCTGCCAGAAATAGTTTATTTTTCATTATTTGTGGATATGCAGACGACTTATGAGAAAAGCATTACACAAAATGTTGAGAATGAAAAGAACCCTGGACTTAGGAGTCTGAACACCCAGATTCTATTGCCAACATTGCCACTATTTCACTTGTGACCGTGGGCAAGTTGCTAAATCTTTCAGGTTCTCCATTGATAAAACAATGATTGGGTAAAGTAACATCTACTGTTCTTTATAACTTTTATATTCTATAATACTTAGAAGAGCAGACAAACGCTTCTAAGAGTGCTTGAAAACCCTACACGCTTAGATTTGTCTCTATTAAATAACTGTGGGGATTTGATACAGTATATTTTTATTTTTTAAAACATTACCAAACTTATAAAATAGGAGAAAACTAGACTATGGTAAGGAAATAGACAGCATGTCTCATGAAAAAAGCATAAAACTTTATCTTTAAAGCCATTGGTAAGGAGAAATTCTCATCCCTAGAGGAGAAAGTCTAAAGAAGTACTCATTTTGTCCTGCATGTAGGATGATAACCTCTTCCATGTGGTCACTGGTATAGGTGAACTTGGACTGACGTGAACACAGTAACATCTGTTCCAATAAATGTCACCTATAAAGGAAACTCTTACAACTTTGTATTCCATGGACTCTACTCACCACATCCCATGACTCCACGAGTGGAATGCTTTTAAGTAAAGTTCCATATTCATTACAGTGGAAATCCAGGTGAGCTTTTCCTTCAGCATCTATTTGAGTAACAGCTACCACAGAAAGCAAATCTAACTCATCTTCATAGTCCACAATTTTGAAAGTCTTGGGGAATAGATAAGGCAAAAGAAAAGAGGGGCAAAATCCAGTTAGGATTATTTCTACATTTGTGGCTTAACTACTATTTATAAAAATATGTAGAAAGAAAAATGAATCGGTGGGAGCATAGATAGAAATGTGTTTCCACTTATCTGCCTAGTAAAATATCAGTCTCAAGATTTTTAGGACTCAAGAAGTATCCTACAGATTTTGATGAACACAACCAAGTCTATGTAGATCTCAGCCAAAGTATAACTGAAATCCTCTATTATGACAGCAAGCCAGAGTGTCTCCAAATTTGAAAGAGGTATTCAACTGCTGACACTGATAGGTGTATTCACTGGTTTCCAGATAGGACTAAATATATAAAACTCAGTTCTGAAACTTGAAGACTTCCCCCTGTGCTCGGAAGGTTCTCATACCAGAAAAACACAAGTCATTTCAAGAAGAACTGATAGCCCATCATATACTATTTATGACCCTATTTGCCATCCTTTTTTAAAAAAAACCCTTTCTTAGGGAATTCCCTGGTGTTCCAGTGGTTAGGACTACAAGCTTTCCATCCCTGGTTGGGGAATTAAGATCCTGCAAGCAAAAATGGCTGCTTATACTTGAGGGAGAATATTAGGAACAGAAATCCAACCCACAGAACAGGACTGGGATAAGAGACGTTAGTTAGAAATGATTAATGATGGTAAAGACATTAAGAGAGAAAAATCTAACCCCAGAACTCTGTCTCAAGGACGAAAACTTGGGACTCCAACAGTCTCATGGGGAAGCAGATCTATGCTCACCCATCCAGGGATGGCACATCTTGACAGGCACAGCAAGTTTCTCTTAATCACCAAATACTAAACCTTCACTCACATTTGGTCAAACTGATTTTTAACCCATTTACATTTTCTGCCTTTACCACCTATGACATAAAAATTTACGTAGATTTATTACCAGTGATTCCTTTTAATTTACTTTTTTGCCGTAATCTTACCTTGGGCAAACTTCAAAAGGTGACTTCTTGCCTGAGTGTCAGTAATTTTATAGATTTTAGTCACAACCCCTTTCAACTTTTCCTTTACAGGTGAAAAGTTTTTGTTTTCTAATCTCACAATGCAGAGTATCTTTCTCTTTGCTACTACCTTCTCCCTTCTTAAGTATTCTTGCCACTTTTTGGTAACTTTGGCATGTTTTTTTTTGGTATTTTTTTTTGAATATAGTTTTACCTACAGGGTAGGAAGCTTTCTGCTTTGTTCTCGATGGTTCAAAAGAATAAATATATATTTGGTTCAAAAGAATATATATTTTTTCTTTTTTGAGAGTAGCCACATACTGTGCCACCTCCAACCTATTTTAAAAGATTTTCAAAAACTATCCTTAAAAAAAAAAAAAAAAAAAAAAAAACTATCCTTAGGGCTTCCCTGGTGGCGCAGTGGTTGAGAGTCCACCTGCCGATGCAGGGGACACGGGTTTGTGCCCCAGTCCAGGAAGATCCCACATGCTGCAGAGCGGCTAGGCCTGTGAGCCATAGCCACTGAGTCTGCACGTCCGGAGCCTGTGCTCCACAATGGGAGAAGCCACAACAGTGAGAAGCCCGCGTATTGCCAAAAAAAAAAAAAAAAAAAACTATCCTTAGAGATCTACTCAATATTTCTACCTAGAAATGGTCATATGAACTATATAGTTATAGAGTCTAAAGGGATTCAGTATTTACGCAAAGGCTATATATTTGAAGTATGAACACTTTCAGTTGATTCCAGTGCTTTTTTTTTTTTAAGAAAAGGATAAAAATGTATTAGCTTAGTGACTGGCAATGTCAAGTTGAGGCCAAAGGCTGAACTGATTTACCACACCCTTACACCCTCCTCCTCTGGCTCATGAATATTAACAAATACATCTATGTCTAGTAAGTGAAAAACAAGGCAAAAGCCATAGTCATCAAGATGTAACTCAATAATTTTCTATTAAGAGATTTCCCTAGGAAGTGTGCATATCAACAAAACAATAAGCTAATAATAGTGTTTTCAAATTATTTCGGTCCTATGAAATCTTCTGCAAACAAAATCTTAAGAATAATTCCAATATTAAAAGAGAGGAGACAGAGACACATCGGTTCAAATAGCACACACAATCCTACAGACTAAGGTTGCATGGAGCTCCCCAACCTCTACCCCAGGGCAAGTTCATACAAGCTTAGTTTATTATTTCTGGCTAAAGTAATACCTCTTGTTCTGGGTCATCATCCAGAAGGTTAAAGCTTTTTTTTACCACCCGTCCAGAAGCTGTAACAGTGGGTAAGTTTTCATTCTATCATATGGAGAGAAATAAAAATATATGACAAGTCCTATTATGTAGTCAATGGCAAAACTGTATTAACGAATTTGTTAACTAACCAACCCTTCTCTAACATCCACAATTCTTTCCTCAACTGAGAAAATTCTGAACCAGATTTTGGATCCTCCAATTAATAAAAATACTTTATTAAAGTTTTTAATGGATAAAATACCAAACTAGAAATACAAAGGTTACAGATTTGTTACTTCACCTGCCCTTCTGATTTTTGCCTTAGTATAGTACAGCAAATAAAGAGTCGATCTGCTTTTGGAAATTTCCCTCTGCATGATTTTCTTCAGGCTCTTAATTTATATGCTAAAGACAAAGAACCATTTGGAGTCAAAGAATGGTGTGTAATTTTTTAAAGTTTATATCTAACCTTTCTTACCCTAAGTGTGCACAATTAATTAAACCCAAAGGTTGATAATTCATCAATAAAAACTTAAAGAGAAACCCAGAAAGGAAACAGAAATAAGCAAAAGATAAAGTCAATATAATCAGCTCTCTTCAAATCTCATAGATATTATACATGGGGCTAAGACTAGCTACCCATGTAGACAAAATGAACAGACTTTTATAGAACTGTGCTTTTCTTTTCTGCCACACTAAAAGAGAAATACATTTGCATATTATATTCTTATATAGAAAGACAGTGATATACAAAGGATTTTAAAGTACTTCTGACTTACTTTATTCTTCTCCCTGTTGGCCAAAATGACAAAATCTTCAGAGATCTGATGCTGGGCACTATTATTTTCTACTTCACTTAGCTTTAAAACTCTGAAAAGGTAAAAAGGATTCTAAGAACCTAAGATCTTAACACACCATCAAAATGTCAAAGTTGAACTAATGAAAAGAAACTTAACAAATGAAAATTATGGTAACAACACTGAGTTTGTTCTCTTCTCCTCCTGATTAGTCCAAAATATTAATGTCTGATAACTTAAGTGTCCATAAATTTCTTCAAATTTAGAGATTCTGTTAAACAGAAAAACAGGATATGTGACAACAGGTGCTACTGAAGTAGGTAATGCAGCAGCTTGCTGAGGCTTACACTATCTTCCAAACTGGCTTAATGAAAGTTACTCTAAAGAACCTCCTCTCTACCATCCTGCAGCAGGTCTTCAACATTTCAGCTTTAACAATGGCATTATAGTAGATATTTACATTTTTATTTCTGAAGATAGAATGAGGTATCAATGAACAACACTCAGAGTTAAATATAATATAGACTGGATTGGCAACTAAGTTCTAAACCGAGAGTTTTCATAGTAGAGTAGTATTTTAAAACTGCAAATGACTTAATTCTTTTCTTTTTTCTTAAGGTTATATTTAAAGGTTTGAGTTTTCTGAGTGCAAATGACCTCACGATTCGAGCTTATTAAGCAAGTGAAAGTAAAAGAATATTCTCACCACCTACACAAATCTGTTCACAGCATTAACAAGCATCAAAAGCACAATGTCCTCAAAGCTTAAAGTCTCAAATGCAGGCAAAGAGAACAGCAGGGAGAAGCAGCCACTGTGGCCAGAGAGAGCTGGAGGCCTTAGAGTTTGCCAGAGACAAAGAAATCAGATTACATTTTAAATTCCTTAATTAGTTATCTTAATTAGTGCCAACATTTAAGAGTGCCTATCTTTTAAAACCTAGCAAAAGGGCACACACTCTTTGTGGACCTTATTTTCTTAAACTCAAACTAATATAAAAGATGTGTGGTAACAAACATTAAGAGTAAGGTTTATTGGGCTTCCCTGATGGCGCAGTGGTTGAGAGTCTGCCTGACGATGCAGGGGACACGGGTTCATGCCCCGATCCGGGAGGATCCTACATGCCACGGAGTGGCTGGGCCCATGAGCCATGGTCGCTGAGCCTGTGCGTCCGGAGCCTGTGCTCCGCAACAGGAGAGGCCCGCGTACCGCAAAAAAAAAAAAAAAGAGTAAGGTTTATTAAAGCTGACCATACTTTTAATGACTTTTTATAAAAGTTCATAATCTTTTTTCATTAAGTCCCTTCATCCTCCTTATAACTGATTCAGAGTAGACGAATTATCATGAAGCATACAAAATAAAGAATGCAGACACTACTCCTCTTATTCAACAAATACTTACTGAGCACCTACTCTGTATTAAGACCTATGCTCAGTGCCAGGGTTACAGGTGTCAACAAGATAGACTCTTTCCCTATCATGGAGCTCATGATTCCCAACCTAGATATTCAAACAGATAATCATACAAATAATTAATTTAAATTGCTGTAGGTGCTACAGAAGATTATATAGTGGGTAGAGTGAAAATATGATGGGGCAGCTAATCTAATGAAGGGTGCCAGGGAAGCACTCTTTGAAAAAGGGACATTTAAGGGGGCATAAAATATGAATAGAAATTAGGCAAAACAGGTAGGGGAAACAGACTTCAAATAGAGGGAACAGGTCCTTAGCTTTGTGAAAAGACAGCATGACTGAAGTAAACTGAGTGGGAAGAATCTTTTAGACCAGCTAAGTATGTTGGTCTTTATCTTAAGCGCAATAGGAGGTCATAAAAAGGTTAAAACAGAATTCACTTGGTTAGGTTTTTGTGTTTGTTAATGTTTCTAAAAATCACTCTAGCTGCTGAGAAGAAAACAGACTTAAAGAGTAAAAAGTAGATCCTTGGGAGTCCTGTAAGAAGGCAAATATTATAGTCTAGGCTAGTGATGACAATGATCTGACCAAGGTGGTGACAGTGGCCAAGGGCAGAAAGAGGCAGATTTAAGAAATGTTTAGTAGCAAAATAAACTGGATTGATGGGATATATGGTGCGTGTGTGTGTGTGTGTGTGTGTGTGTGTGTGTGTGTGTGTGTGTGTGAGAGAGAGAGAGAGAGAGAAAATGCAAGTGAGTGTTTAAGTACACGTATACTGATGAAAGACAAGAAGGTAAGAAAGTGTCAAGAATGATTCCAGACTTATGACATAAACTTAGATGAGAGGTTTGTGCTAAGAGAAATTTTGGAGTTTTGGTGTATACAGGATCTTTAAAGCCAAGGGAATAAACAGGAGTATCAAGCAGAAAGGGAACAAAGAGTGAGAAAAGAGGGTCTAAGTCCTGAGGACTTAAAGTCTGAGTAGAAGATAAAGAACGTGGGCTTCCCTGGTGGCGCAGTGGTTGAGAGTCCGCCTGCCGATGCAGGGGACGCAGGTTCGTGCCCCAGTCCGGGAAGATCCCACATGCCGCAGAGTGGCTGGGCCCGTGAGCCATGGCTGCTGAGCCTGCACGTCCGGAGCCTGTGCTCCACAACGGGAGAGGCCACAACAGTGAGAGGCCCGCGTACAGCAAAAAAAAAAAAAAAAAAAAAAAAAAAAAAAAAAAAGAAGATAAAGAACGTGAATGGATACTAAGAAAGACAGATCAGAGAGGGAAGAAAATATTCAGGAGCACTGTGGTGTCAGGGAAGCCAAATGAAGAGTGTTTCAAGGAAGGAGAGGTCAACTGTGTGGAAGATGTGGGTAAACTAAATACAACAAGATTTACTTCAAACAACCTGCTGCTTCTCCAGCAGTAAGGCTGTCTTTTAGAACAAAGATAAATCATCTCTCTCATTAATCCTGGAGAATGAATTAAGACCTGATGAGGATGAACCAATATGTAATCTTTTCCTCACACGTCATCTATCATCCAACAAAGAACTTACTCAAATGTAATATTTACAAACAGTAATGATGAGGTTGAAAGAATAAAGTCAGGTTTTCTAGATGCCATTCTCTGAGGAAGCACCCTACAAAAAGTTAATTATTTCCAAAATTTGCTCAGTAGTTAGCTGGCAAAAATAAAGATGCCAATAAATACTACCAAAGGCTACTTTTAACTTTAAAGTAACTAAGGAAAATACTCACTTGACCTGATTTGGGCCAACATGTATTATTCTACCAGAAGCATCAGGATGGAAATAGATCCAGTCAGATTCTAGAGAACAACACTCCATTTCTTGGACCCCGTTTTTTGCCTGAAATTGGAACAAAATATTGAAAATAAAAATTAAGGAAAAATAAAATAATTTTTCCAATCCAGCATCAGTGATAGATCAGTAAGTCAAAAGTAAAGGAAGAGAAAACATTAACCAGCTGAACTGGGATGTGTATTAGGGCTGAATTAGGACACTCAAACTTGAGAAATCCAGAACATTTAAATTCAGAAATTTCATAGATGCACCACGCACTATATATTATAGCTCACAAATAATAAGTTACCATATCTCAAGCACCTAATGTATGTCTGGCACTGCATTAGATGTTTTATACTCATTATTTCTTTTGATCTCAGCAATACTTGAAGCATATATTGCTATCCCCATTTTATGGATGAGGAAACTGATGCACAAAGAGGATAAATCATTTGCTTAGTATTCAGCACCTACTAAACAGCAGATTAGACTCCAAAGTCCATGGATTTTCCATTATTTAACTCTGCCATAATTATGTACATACAGTCCCCCACAACATCCTTCTCCCTTCCCTATCCTCAACAAACTGTCAATCAGAAGAGTAGATAGCACAAAAATAAACATGCAATCAAACAGGTCATACAATCTCCTTGCAAAAGTCAGATGTTAAACTCTAATGCTAAGGAAACAGTCTAATACTGCTTAGCACTTAAGGTAAGTAGAGAGATTGATTTCACAGTAGTATATTTAGACATTAAAATAAAGAAAAAGATACCTCCATATGTGATCACATATGTAATAAATGTTTTACCTTACACACAGGAGCACTGGGGACTAATACCAGCATGGATATATTAACTTCACTGGCTTTATCCAAGTCACTTAACTTAATTTTTCCAATGTAAAATGAAATGATGTCATCTTTCCTATTAGATACTCATAAAAGTTTCTGATATATAAAATTATTAATTCCATTAGCATATACTGACAGGACACAATGTTTAAGGTATCACACTAGGCACTAAACATAATCCTTGTCATCAAGAAGCTCATATTCAAGAAGGGAGATAGAAACAGAAATAGAATAAGGCGGTGTAGAAAACGAAGTGGTCAAGCTATGCACGGGATATTATCAAGCATCCAACCCAAGTAAGCAGAATTTCAGGAGCCTGAACTCTGCCTTGAAATGAGAATAAAGTGGCTAGAAAGAAGAGACAGCAAAATCAAAAGCACAGAAGTGTTGATCCATTTAGCATGTATATGCACAAACATGAGTAGCAGATAAAATTAAATTGAGAAGTAGAGTGTCCAGCCATGAGACTGGAGAGGTAGGCTGAGGTTACATCACAAGTGCTTTGTATGCCATGCTTTTTTAAAAACTGGAATTTAACACATTTAGGTATCAAATTAGCACATGCATTTTAATTTTTTAAGAATTTTTATAAGTATCCTAACGATTTCTAATAGAAATGGTGGTATTACTGCATTTTACATATAAGAAAATCAATACAATTAAACATCTTTGTTGCAACCACTAAAACAATGTACATTTTGGCATTAGCTCCAAATGCTCCTTTGTTTAATATGAAACTTTTTTTTTTTTTTTTTTTTGCAGTATGTGGGCCTCTCACTGTTGTGGCCTCTCCCGTTGCGGAGCACAGGCTCCGGACGCGCAGGCCCAGCGGCCATGGTTCACGGGCCTAGCCGCTCTGCGGCATGTGGAATATTCCCAGACTGGGGCATGAACCCGTGTCCCCTGCATTGGCAGGCAGACTCTCAACTACTGCGCCACCAGGGAAGCCCAATATAAAACTTTTTTATGCTGTGTGTGTATGTATGTGTGTGTGTGTATATATATATATATATATATATATATATATACACACACACACAAAAAAAAAACCCATATCTTTCTTTTTTTAGGAGACTATTCTCTTTATTATAATATCTAAATACAACATGCAAAAGAAACATTATCTCTGTGTTAAATACTAGGCAGCATTATTATCATCTTCTGTAGTTTTTATTATTTGCTCAAATGCTAGTTTAAAGCTCAGTTTAATAGAAAGCTATGAATCATTTTCTGAATTCTTCAGTTTGCCTACATGTATGCTTTTGGGTTATGTATTTTTCTGACTGACAGGTGGGGAGGTAATGCACATATGCATCATTAAGGTAATATCACCTCAACAAAGTTGTCCAGCAAAAGGACTGAAAACTCCCCTGGATTTAGCAATTATTTATGAATATGTTGAAATAAGATCTGACTAAATGTTATAATCAGTAATCATACAAGGAGAATACTTGACAGGCATGCTTGATGTAGATGTTGAAGGCCATTTTGTACACACACATAAAAGAATATGTATTATCAGTTCTTATATAAGAAGAATATGTACTAAATGTCTAGAATGTGAACTGTGCAGGGTTTGACTAGATAGAAAAGTTCAGCAAAAAAGAGATGTGACAGGTCCTGGTGGCTGAAGGATGTCCACTGCTGGGAGGTGAATAATCAAACCACAGACTTGTGGGAAACAGTCCGCATTTGTAAAAGAGGATGTCACCGGGCTGGGCCAAACAAGAGCTCTCACATGTGATAGGTTAATGAGAAAATGGAAGGGAAGAGTGCTCCTGCAAAAAGACAAACAAACAAACAAAAAACGAGAACACACTATACACCATGTTCCCTGGTGGCCATGACACCAAAGGAAATAGATAAATGGACCCAAGACTGTGTACGTCTTCGGTGTGGTGAAAGGTGACCTGTGACTCTCAAAGCCACTGGGTCCAACAGTGACTGATGGAAAAAGATTCTGGAAAAGAAGCATGTGGAATAAGCTGAGTCTGCCTCATAAAAAGTTCATTTGATGTATCAAGAGGCTCCAGAAATAAACTAAACTAAATCAGCAATATAAAACAAAGATAGAACCCCCCTCCTCTGTGCACTCACTCTTGTACTTATCTCAATCACTGTACTTAACGGACTGCATCTTATTTCCCTACACATTTGCTTTCTTTTGAGAGTGTAAGCAACTTGTGGGAAGAGAATGTGTCCCCAGCCAAGTCTGGCACACAGTAGGCCCTCAATAATGTTTATTAAATGATAAATCAATGCCTAAGTCATTTTTAAAAAGAAAAATTAACTCAAGGGGTAATTTTTTGTCTTGTCTTGCCATATACCCTTTCTTTCTATTCTGCCATATATAACTTTAAAATATCCTTGAAAACTCAAAGTGTTTCAGTGTTTATACCGTGACCAACGGAGTTCTATCTGGTTCTGCTCTAGAGAGCCAAGAACAACAAACCATGAAGAAGCAGAACCAACTACACATTCCACCAGTAATTTCAGAGGCAGCCTGAATACATTCCATCAACGATTCCCACTATGCAGCTTCAGAGATGTTTAAATGGGATCAAGGAGATGGTAAGGACAAAAAACCTAATAAATCTTTGGTGTCCTGAGAATTTTCAAATGTTAATGTTTCAAATTCTGGGTAGCACATACAAGTGTTTGCTATATTCTTTGTACTCTCCTGTACTTTACGTTGTTTACAAATTATTAATACAAACAAAAAAGTAATTCTTAGGATTGTGGACCTATTAGAGAAGTAGAGAATAAAGAATTTCTGATATAAATTTACTACTGAAGTCTGACCACCTTGATTTACCAAGGAATTGTCCTTTAGGGCACAAATATGGAAAACTCCTTTTTGTTTCTTCTTATTAGGTGTGATGATGTAGTGCCAAGGATGGCCTCCAATCTGAAAAGCATTCTCCAGGGAGGACACCTCAAAGAGCAGTGGTGGTGTATCTGCAGAGATAGACAAAAGGAATGTATTAGCTCCTTTATTCTGGTAGCCTTGGAACATTCATTAACTGAACTCAACCTCTGCACGCATCATCTATGAACTTCCACTAATGAAAAATTACTATGTTCAAGGAAAGAAAATACAATCAGGAAAGAGGCTTATTGCTTATTTCCATAGTCTTAAGAAAAGAAAAATCTGATAGGAAACAACTGTTAGGTTATGAGTCAACTTTCTAGACATCCGTTTTCAGGATATGTGTGACATGCAGCTGGATGGAGATAAAAAATGGGCTGAAGGTGCTTATGATGGCAAAAATGACAAAGTATACCTAACAAAAGCAGCTGCCATTTAATAAGCACCAGCTATCTACAAGGCTTGGTTAGATACTATTTCCATCTCTCGTAACAATCCAACAAGGTATTAGGTCTAATACTTCCTTCAAATGTGAGGAAGAGAACCTTCATATTCTAGACTAACAGGTTATATTTAGCAAACTTTACAAAAGAAGTGTTGCTTAAGATTTCCACTTCTGAAATAATGAAAAGTAACCACTTAGGATGGGTCCTGTTACCGTGGAAGCTTTATCAAAGGATAGCCACTACTACTAGTATAATCATTAGACAAGTTAATTTTAAGGTAGTTTAGATACATCCAGTCAGTCACTGTCTATTGGAGACTGACAACACAAAAGAACTATCTGTTAGTGCTTCCTAGTCTTCTTCTTTGATGACAATTAATTTTATATAGAGCATAACAGACTTACTTTTGGAGACATGTATAAATGGAAGGTAGTGCTGCTTATGAAGACCAGAATTCCTTTGGGGCAGCCCTACTGAAATACCACATGGTCTGTTTGTGAAGGTGACTAATCAGAGTCCTTTGTTTATGCCTCTAACTTGAGAGTTTAATCTTTGGCTTATGAGGCCACCACTGTCAGTAAAGGGACTTGTCTTAGGGAGACCATTCACTCAAAAAATCACATGTTACATATAGAAGTGTGTGCCTTATTAGGTTTCTTCATAAGGGCAATTTACTACTTAAAAGCTATACAAAGAGAAAAACAAATAATGAAAAGTGAGCTTACAAACTGACAATCTTAAGGAGAAAGAAGAGATAAGTATAAACATATCAACTATATTTAAAGTACCTTTTTTTTAAAACCTTTTAAGAGAAGGGTAATATTCTTAATATATAAAGAAATCTTTTTTAAGTAATAAGAAAATGATGGACACCCCAATAGAAAAATGGGCAAAGGACATCAGTCGGTAAATTGTGAAAGGTACATAAACATCATGTGTGATAATATGGTGGCTACCAAATGACGGTGGATGAGGAAAAGAAGAATTATAAAGAGAAAAAAATACAATTAGAGTTTGAATTTGGGGTTAAAAATTTAAGTAGGTATGTTGTAGAGAATATAAGGTAGGAATTCAAAATAGGAAAAAAAAAATCAATGCAAAAAGATGTATTTAAAAAGAAATACTTTTCCCAGCAGTTGCTAAAATTAGCCCAAAAGCACAGCAAGACTCTGCTCACCACAACCCTGGTGGGTCCCCATTAGCCCCAAGAGCCCCAATTTTGATCTCTAATACTATTCTCAATTGAAAGGGCCTAGGAGTTCTCAGAGAATGGCTGATTCCATGTCTTGTGATGAGGAAATTTTAGGATCATTAATAATTACAGGAACATTCTTATACTATTTATAATCACAGAAAATTAAAAACAACCTAAATGTCCATTGTAAACTGGTTAAATAAATTTACAGTTCATGCATTTAATGGTACATAAGTTGAGATCTTAAAACCTTGAGGAGCTTAGCGTGTGCACATATATACACAGGACCACTCTTTGGCAAAGGTAATATAAGTACTGCATTCAAAAAGCATCAGAAGAAATATAATGAAAACTAAGTTTTCCTTCCATCTGTATCCCTCAAAGATAACTACTATTTATCAGTTTTCTGTGTGCCCTTCCAGATATTTCAAGCAATCCTAAAGGCATATACTCATATATCTATACTTTTAATATATGCATATGAATACTTAACACAAATGAGGTTTTTTATATACATAGTTTTGCACTCCTTTTTTTACTTACTAATATATATTGGAAACTTCTCTATACCAGTGCAAAAAGAATTCCTGTTTCTTTTTAACAATTAAGTTTATGACATAGCCAAACAATCATAGAATACTAATGTCACCTATCAATGTATCAATATACATTGTTTCCAATCTTTTGCTGTTAGAAACAATGTTGTAACTGTACATTTGTCATTTTGTACACATGTGAATGTATCTGGGATAAATTCCTAAAAATGGAATTGCTCAAAGAATATATGCATTTAAAATTTTGAAACATACTGACAAATTGTCCTCCCCAAGGGACTCCAACAATAAATGAAAGTGCCTCTTCTATACTCTCACCAACCCTGTTACCTAACTTTTTGATATTTGAGAATCTGAAAAGAAGTATCTTATGATAGTGTTAACTTGCGCTTCTCTTATCAGTGACGTTGGGCTTTGTCCTCCCCAAATTAAAAGTCATTTATATTTCCTCTTCTTCTGAACAATATCCTTTGCTCATTTTGTTGTTGTAGTCACTTCTTCTTACTGGTCTGTAGAACTCATATATAAGGAGGAAATTACCCCTTTACAGTGTATGTTGCAAATATTTCCCGTTCGTTGTTTGATTTTTGAGTTGGTTTATGTGTGTGCTTTTGTTTTTTACCTTGCAGCACTTTATTTTTGTGTAGCCAAATTTATCAATCCCTTCTTTAATGGCTCTGCATTTGCGTCAGAAAGCTCTTCTCAACTCTGAGATAAAGATTCTCTAAGTTTTCTTATAGAACTTTAAATCTTTGATCCATCTATTATTTCTTTTGATGTAAAGAGATAGAACTCCGACTTTGTTTTCATAAGACCATCTATTAAATAATCTAGATGGAAATTAATATTTGTAATATATTAACATTTAAAAGTGGGTTAGGCTACAGATATATGCAATAATATGCAATGAATCTCAAAAATAATATGGTGAGTGAAAGAAGCCAGACAAAAAAGTACATATCATATGCTTCCATTTATATGAAACTCCAGAAAACTAGAGTGAAAGAAAGCAGGTTCATTGGTTGCCTAAGGCTGGGGATAGGGAGGGAATTGACTGGAAAGGGCACAGGGGAACATTTTGGAGTGATGAAAAGATTTTAAATCTTGATTGTAGTAGTGGTTTCATGGATATAAACATTTGGCAAAACTCAAATTGTACAGTTAAAATGAGGGCATTTAAGTGCATGTAAATTATACTTTGAGTTGTTTTTTTAAATTATTTTATTTTATTTTAATCATTTTATTATTTCTTTTCTTTTCTCTGTTTTTGGCTGCACCGTGTGGCTTGTGGGATTTTAGTTCCCTGACCAGGGATAGAACCTGGGAGCCCAGCAGTGGAAGCACGGAGTCCTAACCACTGGACCACCAAGGAATTGCCATTATTTAATTAATTAATTAATTATTTTTTTAAAAAGCAAGTTATGAAGGAGTATTCACAGTATGATTCTTTTTTGGTTTCAGACATATATACATTACAAGATTACCAAAAAAACACACTGAGGTGATAACAGTTAATTCCATGCAGGAGGACTATGAGTATTTTAAACTTTCTCTGTTTATCATTATTTCCTAATTCTTCTGTAATGAAAATGAATTGCTTTGCATTTTTAAAAAAAAGTTATTTACAGTTAAAAGGAATAATTTTGTACAGAGCTTAATGATCCTGAAAAACAAATCTGTAGAAATGAATAGGATTTCAGTCAATATAGTCTGAAAAAATACTCAAAGTTTCCAACATAGTATGCTACTTTTCTAAGCTAAATGTCCAACAATCGCTGTATTGTTTTACAATGGCATGTGATTTCACAGATATTTTCAAATGTTATTATTTTAAAGTTGATAAAAGTGAGGCCCAGAGAGGTTAAGTAATTTGCTCACTATCATAACCACCAGTTAGTAGTGGAATTTCACTCTTACTAGTAGCAGAACAAGATTGTGATCCCAAATCTAGTCTTCTCTCTACAAACAGGGACCAAAATCACAGCACAATCAAAGGTTCTATGAGCTTTCTTTATCACCCTGTTCTTTGCTTTATTTGCTTACTATCTGCATTTCAATGAGAACAATGTACCATTTGGGGAAACTCTCTTCAAAATAATACATTGTAGTTACTACTGGAGCCTGTAGTTTTAAAATTCTTAATAGATTCCTGCTAGCATATTTGTATCAAATATAGGAGGTATTGCTGAGGCTGAGTTATCACAGAACTGCCTAATTCAGCTTGTCCAAGACATCTAAAACCCCGAGTAATTTTTAGAATATTTATTTTGAGTTTCTTGAATAATGGCTATACTGGACTCTGTTTTTATAGTCTGTCATTTACTAATAAAAAGAACATCTCCTTTCTCACAATTAAATCTTTCATTTGTTTCTTGATCTGTTGATGATGTAATGTTAAATAGTAATAATAGAAAAAAATTACTGTCTTATTTTGACCCATGTTAGAAAAACCTTTGGAGTTTCACCTAAATATGTGATGTTTATTGGTTAGAAGTAAAAGGAAATATCCTCAATATGACAAAGAATGATTCTTTTTTAAAAAAATATTTATTTATTTAAATTTATTTGGTTGCCCCAGGTCTTAATTGCGGCAGGCGGGCTCCTTAGTTGTGGCATGTGGGCTCCTTAGTTGTGGTATGCAAACTCTTAGTTTCAGCATGCATGTGGGATCTAGTTCCCTGACCAGGGATCAAACCTGGGCTCCCTGCATTGGGAGCCTGGGGTCTTAACCACTGTGCCACCAGGGAAGTCCCAAGAATGATTCTTAATGAACCAAGACTAAAGATAAACAAATATTAGGATAACAAAATATATTATCTTTTTAAATTTATTCATATCAGTTTTATATCTGTCTGCATTAAATAATTCTTGTATTGCTGAGATGAACTCTGGTCAGTCATGGTTTATCTAACACACATTGCTCAATTTGAGTAGCAGTTCATTTCCTTTTAATAAACTGCTGAATTTGATAAGCTAATTAAATATAGAACATTTTTATTATATTTATAAAATTATGTATAATTTTTTTGTGCTTTGTTGATCTTTAAGTTGGGTAAATTTCACAGAATTGTAAAATTTTAAGTTATAAAGGAACTAAGATGGTATCATTTGCTACAACTTATTATTCTGCAGATAAGGAAATCACGACCAGAAAGGTAAAAGTAACTTGCCAAAGGCAACAGATCTCTGGCTAAGCAAGGTCCAGCATCCCCAGGCCTTTATCTAAATGAATAACAGATTTTTGTGAATGCCTATTCAAAAGCAAAGAATACTCTGCATAGGAATAAAATGAATTAATTTATAATTAAATCATGCAAAAAACATTTGGATGATTACAATTAATAACTATTAATATGACCACTTAATTTTTAAGGTGAAGAAAGTACTATATAGTAGCCATACCTGTGATTTTAATATTACAAGGAATGCCAAAAGGAGCCTCTCCTACAGTTCCAGTAGTCCCACCCCATCTGCATGCACACCCTAAGTCAAGTTTCTGTTGCATGAACTAAAAACAAAACAAAACAAAAATGGTGGCTTTAGCACCTACTTATTTGCTGTCTGGAGAGAGAAAAAAATCAAATTCACATGTATATGACAGAGGAAATGTCTTTATTTATTCAAGGGCCTTTCTGTTTATCTTCCCACCCCTCTTTTAAAGGTTACTTTGTCTTTCTGCATTTGTACAGTTTTGTAGAGTTGAAATCTACACAGTGCCTTATTTTAAAAACATCTCATTAAAAAATTCATACCTCAGTCCTATCAAGGGGGAAAAGTGGCGAGGGGGGTGGGGGTGGTGGTGTGATGAACTGGGAGATTGGGATTGACATGAATACACTAATATGTATTAAATGGATAACTAATAAGAACCTGCTGTATAAAAAAATAAATAAAATAAAATTCAAAAAAAAAAATTCATACCTCAGTCCAAATCTCAAGTTAATTTCAATATGGCAAATTTCAGTTTTCTCTACCTGTTCAGTGATGGCTTGGAAGCTATAAAGTCTGACCAGTCCCGAGCTGTACATCACAATCAGTATTCCATGAGACAAGGTGGCATCTGTTACGCTCCCGAAAATCTGAGGGGAAAGGCAGATATCACCTGAGAAAAGACCAGAAGGCCAATCCTCTGAGTTTCAGAGTGGTTTGTGCATCTGTTTAATATTCAGGCCACCACTACAACACTGTTGCCTAACATTATAACTTAATTATAATTTAGAAACTGGAAGCTAAGGTGTTATTAGGGCAGAGTGGTAAGCCACTGGGGTCTCAAACTGAAGCACTAATGGGAGTGTAAGACATACCCCTCAAAATGATGCAGCAGCATACATTTGCTTCACAGTCTTGTCAATATCTTTTAATAACAAATCCTCTTCCTCATGGACATAGGTGTAAACTGAGTCCATTTAATTCTACCATGCAGAATATGCACAGCAGAATAAATACAGGGACCTATTCTTCATAAAATGTTATTTATAAAGGGACATTTTTTAGCTGGAGGTGAAAAGATTGGGTCTAAGAAAGTAATTCTAGTAAAAAATAGCCTACTCGAGAATTTTATCATTACCTTGTTCTTTAAATATCTAATACTGTTAAAACCGAACATGTTAAAAACCAAATACATCCAGAAACATTTAGCCTAGCTGACCTTGAGGAGCTTTGGCTCATTGTTCCCTTTCTGTCTCTGTTCTATGTATTGGATCCTGTCATGATGTTCCATAGAGCTCTAAAAAGAACTTGATTCTGTGCCTATTTTAATATTTAACAAAAGCCAACTAACATAAACAAATATTCATAGCAATGAAAGAACAAGTACCCCTGCTCGCCACAACTAGAGAAAGCCTGCATGCAGCAACAAAGACTCAATGCAGCCAAAAATAAATAAATAAAAAAGAAAGAACAAGTAGAAATTCAGTGAAAATCTGTTTCTGTTTCTACTCAAGACAAATCATTTAGTAAAGATTTACTACCCCAACAAACAGCTTAAAGTACATTCTGAGCCTGGCCCATAGGTAGTCTTATTATGCATGGTAAGTGAAAGATATACGTCAATTTCAAATAACTGTAATCAAAATCAAATCCCTCAAATGATTATCTCGAACATGTAAGAATAAGTAGAAACAATTTATGACTTTGCTAAGTGTTCACTCCTATTGTAGACTGTAATAAGTATACACAATTACTTAATCCACAAGCACAAAGAGAACAATTACACTTAGGAGCTGTGTTTTTTGTCATCTCTTAAAAGGATAATCATGGTTTACTTTGCTCTTGACTAGCCTATGACTTTTTATTCCCTGATCCTCATTCCCCAATTTGAAAGGAGGATTTGTTTAATTCAAATGTATTTTCAAATGATGAGTGCTATAATAAAGTAGCCACTCTTATTTTAAAATTTGGTTTAAACTCTGGAGTCAAATCTAAGTTCAAATTCCAGCTTCTCCATTTACTACCTTTAGAATTTTGGTAGCTGCTTAACCTCCTAGTTGAATACTTTATATGTTACACTATTATTGTATGTCGTAAAATATTCAAAGTGCCTGATACAAAATGAACAATTAATAAATAATTAATTCTTTAGTCTTTATGCAGTTTAGTATATTATGCTTATATAAAACTTTTAAAATACATTCATCTTGTTTGCTTATAAGTATTAGTGGACCCTCAAGACCTGGCCTCAATAATGCTTCAGGTGCTTAATTAAAGACTAGTAGAATAGACCAATAAATAACTATTCACCCAAACTAAGTAACAATTTTTTTAAAGGAAACTAGCAAACTATTGATTCTTTTACTCAGAGGAAATATGTCCTTTCTTTCTTCCCAAATAACCACCCCACAAATCAAGAACAATGGCAACAACAATAAAACCCAACACTGGGCTTCCCTGGTGGCGCAGTGGTTGAGAGACCGCCTGCCGATGCAGGGGACATGGGTTCGTGCCCCGGTCCGCAAAGATCCCACATGCCACGGAGCGGCTAGGCCTGTGAGCCGTGGCCGCTGAGCCTGCGCGTCTGGAGCCTGTGCTCCGCAATGGGAGAGGCCACAACAGTGAGAGGCCCATGTACCGCAAAAAATAAAAACAAAACCCAACACTGAATGAGTTGAAGAACTTACATATTTAATTATAAGACTTGTTTATATACCATAAAACAAGTTTTAGATCTATACTTTGCAATTAAAATGAGGCACTTTGTTGCAGCTTTTTACCTTTATGATCATTTTTAACAAGCTTTGGAACATTCCCAATGAAAAAAATATTTTACTCATTTCATAATTTTATAGAACAGTGGTTTGTTAATGACTGGTACTCAACACTATCCACTTGAGAAGCATAAAAACATGCAGAAAGGGACTTCCTTGGTGGCGCAGTGGTTAAGAATCCTCCTGCCAATGCAGTGGACACAGGTTCGATCCTTGGTCCGGGAAGATCCCACGTGCCGTGAAGCAACTAAGCCCGTGCGCCACAGCTACTGAGCCTATGCTCTAGAGCCCACGTGCCAAAACAACTGAGCCCATGTGCCACAACTACTGAAGCCCACGTGCCTAGGCCCGTGCTCCACAACAAGATAAGCCACCGCAATGAGAAGCCCACACACTGCAATGAAGAGTAGCCCCCAACACAACTAGAGAAAGCCCATGCGCAGCGACGAAGACCCAAAGCAGCCAAGAATAACTAACTAAATAAATAAATAAACATGTAGAAAGATGAAGGGACTATTAGACTCTCGTCCCACATCGAATGTTCTCATGTATTTTGATATGAAATAAACTAAATCAGCAAGCTTTGTACAGTCAAGGGAACATTTCCAATCCAAACACCTAATAAACAAATAATTAAACAAAAAATTAGTATTACAATTAAATCAGAAATGAGTTCCTACCTTTTTGTTGATCTCCAGAATCCCTATGAGTGAAAAAGGTAGCACATGGAACACTGCAAGGTACAGCAAAACAGGTTGTTGAATGCCTGCCTAAAAGGAAAGACTAAAATCATAGGCAGCTCTCAAGAGTATTTTAAAACTGCTGTTTTCCTAGTGGTTACCAGTGGGGAAAGGGAAGTGGGGGAGGGGCAATATAGGGGTAGGGGATTACGAGGTACAAACTATTATGTATAAAACAAACTACAAGGATATATTGTACAACATGGGGAATAAAGCCAATATGTTATAAGAACTATAAATGGAGTATAACCTTTACAAATCATGAACCACTATATTGTACATCTATAACATATATCATACATCAACTATACTTCTATAAAAAGTTTTTTTAATTAAAAAAATAAAAACACTGTTTTCATGAATTAAAAACATTCCTCTATCTATATTGCAAAGTTACTTAAACAGGAAGGGCTGCATGTTCAAAATATGTCTACTAAGCCTTTAGCCCTTCAGATACTACAAACTGCATATACACACAAAAATCTATAGAAGTAAGTATAACAGTAAACGTTTCTTAACAACAAAATATATTTTACAAAAACATACTTTATATACTGTATAACAAAATATATTTATATACTATATAATAGATTATAATATAAATTAATATATTGTATTGTATTATTATACAACATAATTTATATTGTGAATTGGAATTCTAATAATCAAGGGCCTAATCAAAAGACACAGAGTTATCATGGTCATATCATTTAGCATTACAAAACAGTATTACACTAACATGAGAAAATAGAAATAGAAAAAAGTATCAACAATTAAAACTCGAGTGATTTCTCTGCTTGAAGAAGATATCTCCTTTACTCTGAAGAACAAGGTTCAAATTTCTTTCCGTTATGGAATATAAAATAATCTGTGGTATTTCCCCAGAGTGGCTTGAAGGGAATTGCCTAAATTTGTGGTAAACAACTTTTATAGCATGCTTCAGAAATCAAAGATAATTAGTTCTTTCATAACAAATTTTCAGACAAATTCCTCTGGAAACAAATTCTTTATTTTATTGAATGTTTAAAGATGTCTACCTGCTGGGCCAATGCTGAGCCTTTGCTCTGAGCTGACTTGACTGCAATGACTTCTTGAGGAGTGTCCCAGCTCAAGTATCTTTTAAAAGAATAAAAAGAAATTTATTCATTTGGGTCAATTTCCTTATACTTAAAATAAAAATATAATAGATATTTTAAAAGTGAACAGTTTTTCAGTTACTTAAATTATAAAAGCAAAGCAGTTTATTTTAAAAACAAGTAACTAACTAAAAGAATTCCCTTGGATCCTTATACGTATTTATTCCTATTTTTAAATATATATATAATTTTAATCCTTCTAGAGTCTCAGTGAATAAAAATTATATTTGATCTGTCAGTATTCAAAACTTAGAAAACAAAAAACCATTTCTGATTTAAAATGGAAGTTACAAAAAGCATTGAAAATGTTACATTCACATTTTGCATGCACATATTCATTCCAAAAATTTATATCTAATTTATAAAATTGCTAGTTAAAAATTAACAGTTCTTAGATTATATTATGTAGGTAATTTAACTGCAACAGACCAGCCTTCAGAAAAATCTACCATAAAATACATCCTACATATAAAATACTATTCGTAAAAAGTAAATTTTTTTAAGAAAGGGTATCTGCCAACTACTAGAGGTTAGTTACTTATGAGGAATACAAAGATAAATGATAAAGGGTCTCCATCCTCAGATCTTCAAAAGTAGTCATGAGGAGAGAAAAATAGAATAGGTTTTTAAACTGAGATCTATGTATACAATGGAAAACTTAAAAAAAAAAAATCTTGAAATATCCCAGGCCACAAGTCTCAATTTTTCATAATAAAATTTTAAATAACAAAGTCACACTTAATACCTGAATTTGCAATATGAAGCAAGATATATTTTCTCAAGGACTTTTCCTGTAGTTGCTGATACACGAAGTAGCCAGTTATGAGCAGTCAGTGCTATGAGTGAGGATTTATAATCTGATGTATTGGGAAGCATTTCTCCCTTAAAAAAAAATGAGGTATAAAACTGAAACTCCACGGTCATAAACAATCTGCAGTAATCCATATCCAAAGAAAACAGCTAAACACTTAAAGAAGTAGTCAAATAAGTAAATTAAAAAAGAACTATTAATGCACAAATAAAGAATTAAGACAAGGAAAGATTAAAATCGTTTATAATTATTTTCATCATTAATTTATTAAGTGAGTTTGTTCACATGGAGTGCTTCAACAGTACCTGAAATAACTGATTACTTATTAAGTATTAATCATTAAGTATTCAACAAATGTTAGCCAATCATTATCATCATAACAACAGTAATAGGAGTACTACTGATGCTGCTGTGATAACAATAGCAACAATAACAGTTCTTTTTTTTTTTTTTTTTTTTTTTTGCCGTACGCGAGCCTCTCACTGTTGCGGCCTCTCCCATTGCGGAGCACAGGCTCCGGACGCGCAGGCTCAGTGGCCATGGCTCACGGGCCTAGCCGCTCCGCAGCATGTGGGATCTTCCCGGACCAGGGCACGAACCCATGCCCCCCGCATCGGCAGGCGGACTCTCAACCACTGTGCCACCAGGGAAGCCCCAATAACAGTTCTTAAAACCATGTATAATACCATAAGCAATTAAGAGTCATCTGCTAGAATAGATGTTTCTTTATTCCAAGACTTGTTTTCCTTTTGATAAAAGTTAAAATGGCAAAAGAGCAAATTATCCCATTAGTCACTGTGGCTCTACTCTAACCTCAAATGAAAAGCTAAAATCCAGAAATCAAGGCAGCCAAAGAAGAAAAGAATCAGACCTAATTTTAAAGAGAACCTCTGTCTCCAATGGATTACCCCCAACAAAGGGAGAGGACAGCTGCTTGGGCGTACCTGCCACTGAGGAGTTGCCATAAGGTGGAAGACTAAGGCAGAAAGAGAAAGAGAAGCCAAGGGTTCTACTTTGATTTATAGAATAAAAAGGATGTTCTAAGGGGAAAGTTAAGAATAAGGAAGTTGAAATTACTCTTATATTGCTTGGGCTGAAGAGTGAATAGAAAAGAATGTAAGTGTAGTTATTTTATTTATACTCCTAAGGTTTGTCTCCCCTTTCAAATGTCAGGGAAAGAAACAAGGTTTTTTTGTTTGTTTCTTGGGGGGGTGTGTGTGTGTTTAAGCTTATTAGCTACTGAAGTCTTACACTAAAATCACAGGCAATGATGTAAATATTTTTATTCTTTGGTGTCTTACATAAGTATCACCTCATGGAGTTTTTAAAAATGTACCATTTATACCTTGCCTACTTAAAAAAACAAGGATTAAGTAGCATACATAATAGGTTCAAGCTATTTTCCTAAACTAAAAGTTGTATTTCACACATTATCTCAGAGAAGAAGGGTGCTAGTTTAAATGTAGTTTCACATCAGTATGTTAATACAATATGATTTGTAGTTTTTCTTAGTGGAAAATCTTGCTCCACTTCAAATAAGAATGAAATGTTTAAAGAGAATTGAGATTAGGAATTTGGTTACTAGAAACTTTATTTTTGCAGGATTGCTCTAAATTTTTGGTGTTCTGCACTGGTGTCTTCAAAATGTTTCTCAGTTAGGAAATCTGTCATCCTCTTCCCCTCACCAATGAGACTGGATTAAAAGGCTTTAGATGTGGGGACACAATAGTTATTTTTAACTTTCAATAAGGAGTTGGGGAAGAGAACGTAGATTTAAAGCTTCCTGATTTTTAAAAAGGAGACTTCTATGAAAAGCAAGCAACTGTCCAGGGAAAAAGAAAGCAGCAGCTCTGGAAAACTACAATTTTATGTAAAAACAACCGTTTAAAAAAAAAAAGGAATTTTAATAATAAATGCAAAGCATAGTCTCTTAACCTTTAAATATTATTTTTGGTCACATATTCTATTTTTCCTAAAAAACAAACAGCCAGATTCAGAGACCTGATTAGTTTGTTGTAGTACTTTTTTTCTTTCTTCTTTTTTTTTTTTTTGGCCACACTACACATCATGTGGTATCTTAGTTCCCTGACCAGGGGTCGAACCCGTGCCCCCTGCAGTAGAAGCGAGGAGTCTTAACCACTGGACCACCAGGGGAGCCCCTGTTGCAGTACTTTTTTTTTTTTTTAAACATCTTTATTGCAGTATAATTGCTTTACAATGGTGTGTTAGTTGCTGCTGTATAACCAAGTGAATCAGCTATATGTATACATATATCCCCATATCTCCTCCCTCTTGCGTCTCCCTCCCCACCCCTCTAGGTGGACACAAAGCACCGAGTTGATCTCCCTGTGCTATGCAGCTGCTTCCCGCTAGCTATCTGTTTTACATTTGGTAGTGTATATATGTCCATGCCACTCTCTCACTTCGTCCAGCTTACCCTTCCCCCTCCCCGTGTCCTCAAGTCCATTCTCTATGTCTGTGTCTTTATTCCTGTCCTGCCCCTAGGTTCATGAGAACCTTTTTTTTTTTTTTAAGATTCCATATATATGCATTAGCATACGGTATTTGTTTTTCTCTTTCTGATTTACTTCACCCTGTATGACAGTCTCTAGGTCCATCTACCTCACTACAAATAACTCAGTTTCGTTTCTTTTTATGGCTGAGTAATATTCCATTGTATATATGTGTTGCAGCACTTCTTAAGTGTTTCTTAGAACACTGATCCTATGGAAAATTAATATTTAAAAATATATCTCAAAATAGGAAGTTCTATGATCAAAAAAGCTGGGAAAACGGTTTGACAATCACCATGAACAGTAGTATTATTGTAAGTATTAATAGTATTAAAGGCTCTGAGAAGTAATTCTATAAATAAACTTGTTTAACCCTTTAAACAACCTAATTCTCCCAACTCCTCTAGCAATTATAAGATGTTAACATCTTATGAAAACGGTGTTCTGAAAAAATACACACTGGGGCAATGCTGATCTGATGGAATGAGCTTATCTATTATTTTATTATTTTTATTTTTATCTTATTATTTTCCTAAAAAGATTCATAGAGGAAACCCGTAAGAATCCACTTTCAAAGAGTCACATGGGCTTCCCTGGTGGCGCAGTGATTGAGGGTCCGCCTGCCGATGTAAGGGACACGGGTTCGTGCCCCGGTCCGGGAAGATCCCACATGCCGCGGAGCGGCTGGGCCCGTGAGCCATGGCTGCTGAGCCTGCACGTCCGGAGCCTGTGCTCCGCAATGGGAGAGGCCACAACAGTGAGAGGCCCGCGTACCGCAAAAAAAAAAGTCACATAACGTAACTGTTGCCCTAAATAAATATTTTATTGTCTCAATATATTAAGTAGAATAATCTCTTAAACGCTAAGAATAACTATAAACTAGCTTATATTGCTTATAAAACTTTTAATCAGTTCATAACTTTTTCTAGTTTTCAAGATTTACAAATGGTATTAAAAGTTAAAAATATATTCATAGTATTAATATATAATTTTTTAGGACAGGAATTACTTTGTGAGGAAAAATGATAATCAAAAGATATGCTCTCTTCTTGATTCCTTTCAAAGTTTAAGAATCACTATGATGCCTAAGTTTTATTTCTTTATGCAGTATATTAACAATAATCTGTTCTTCTAGGCTAAAAATGCTTTAGAAATAAGTGCTCTAAAAACAAATCTTACCACTGGGCATTCCCATAATAAAGCATCCTCTATTTTTTCTGATTTGGAACATTTTGGCATTTCATAAAGTTTTCTTGGCTCTGATGCAACACTGGGGAAAAAAAAAAGATTATTCTTCTTCATAAATGAGGTAGTGTTTGCTCAGATTTGAGGGTTTTGTTTTTTTTTTAATTCAGAGATTCGGAATACCAAAAATACAACTTGCTACTTTGTTTTCCTCTTCTTGATTAAATGTTAACATTTTTTTTTCTGATCACAAAATTCATAATACACATTCATAGAAAAAAAAATCTAAAATATATAATAAATTAAAATAAATTATAATAGTACAAAACTACCCAATATTAACATTTTGGCTCAGTATTAATATCTTGGTTCATTTCCCTCTAGCTTTTCTTTATATACACATACCCACCTGCTGATCACTTTCCAAAATTGGAGCATACTGAATTCTTTCTTTATCCTTTAACATTTAATATGAATATCTCTGTTGAATTCCACATTCATAAACTGTTATTCCAACATCATAAAATGAAAATTAATTAGATAAAGAGTTCCTTTATTTGCGATGCAAATTAGTATATAATAAAGGAAATACCCTTTAAGGCTTTTTTTTTACTCCCAAGTTGTGTTTCAGAAAGGTTGAATAAGCTTATACTTCTGCCAATATTGAACACTATATTTTTGATATGAAAAATAGTCTCTTACCTTTAATATATACTTCCCTGATTACTACTAAGAGGTGTACATAGATGTTTTCATTTTTTTTAAACTCATGAACTTTAAAATTAAACTACTATTTAGAAACAATTTTTAGGGTGACAATTTTATTCAACTTTGATGTACTCTCACTGACTCAAAGGTTTAAACCAAACAGAATTTCACAGGAATGAAAGCAACCTCATATATGATTCTAACCTATGGGTAAAACACCCCTGAATGGAATATTAAAGAACTCCAATGGTATTTACCACTGGATCACCAATCAATGCCACTTACCCTGATTTTTTAAAAATTTTCAATTAAAGCAGCTAACTCTAAATTGGAAAAGTTACAATACGGGCATTAAATGATACCAAAGAATTACTGTTAATTTTGCTGGGCATGATAATGACATTATGATGATATAAGAAGATGTCCAGATTTCCACTTCTAGCATGAGAGTATGAGGAGCTCTATGGACATGCTCCCCAGTAAAATGGTGAGAATTATAAAAGGACAACTAATTAAAGTCTCTGGAAGTGGTCCTAGAGGCATATAACAAATGAAAAAACATTTACTCAAAAAAATCTACTAGAACTCAGTAAGAACAGTAAGAGTCTATGGTGTTTGAAATAATATGTGCTCCCTCTCCACCATTCTTAGCTCAGCAAGATGAAAACTCTACTCCAGACTGGTACAGCCAAGAGCACAGGGCTCCCTCAACCCCCGGCTCCTAGAGGGTTACCTTCCCTCGAAGGGTAGAATGACAGCATTTTCCATCCAGCCTCCACCTCCTCGTTGCTGGGCCTGGGTCCTAGGTTAGTGCGGTCAAGAGGTGGGACTCCCTTCTGCCTAGCCCCTACTCATGGGACGGAGGCTCTACCTTGGCCCTGCCATGCCTAAGAATACTGGAGTTCTGATTACCCTTGTCCCACCTCATAAAGCAGTGGTTCCACATTGAGAGTGGCAAGAAAATCCGAGGCTAATGTCTGCCCCAACCCCATGTGCTCAGCTAGAGTAAGGGAGTCATTCAGAGGCAAAAGTGCCACTGACCCTCTCCCCCCACCAGCTTGAGAGCCTTGGCTTGAAGATTTTGCCTGGCGGAGAAGCAGGACATAAAGCAGATAGCTCCAAGTCTCTTCCCAGAGAAACTGACTTCATTTGTAACAGAGTGAGAAGTTCTAGCCTAAGAGCACTCTCACAACCAGTGGAGGCTGTGATGAAAGGCAAATGAGTAGAGATCTGTAGATTCACTGGCCATATAGGCTAAACTGTAGGCT
The DNA here is from genome assembly GCF_964374135.1 of Grampus griseus. NCBI lineage: Eukaryota > Metazoa > Chordata > Mammalia > Artiodactyla > Delphinidae > Grampus > Grampus griseus. The sequence continues at coordinate 60,773,115 of NC_139001.1, forward strand.
GGTTAATTTGCTGGAGAGAACCAGAAAAAGATTGCTGGGAGGAGCCCTCCAGGGTCAGAACAAATCTCAAACACTACCTAAAAAACCATTGTCTCTAACTTCTGGTTTCTGGTCCATCAGTCATGTCCTCACAACAAGAAAATAGCTAAGCAAACCGAAAATCAACAACTCTTATTAGTTACATCAGATAATTGAGGTCAGAGGGCAAATTGCTGCCCCCAAAACTGGAGAGAGAGGTGGATACAAAGAATCACAGCTTACTAGAAGCAAAAACCCAGGAGCAAGCCGCTGGAGTCAGTACTGGGGAGACAAAAACAAGAACACCAGAGAAAATTTTAGGCTCTGACACCTACAGCGACAGCAAACAACAAACACAGCCTAACTCCTAGCCAGATAAATATTAATCTCACTCTAAAGACCTATTTACTACAATTCCTTTTACCCAATACATCATGTACAACTTTCAACAAAAAATTGCAAGGCATGCTAAAACGCAAAATACTAAGTTTAAAGAGACAAAGCAAGTGTGAGGACCAGACAAGTTATGGTGGAGGTTTCGGAATTATCAGATTGGGAACTTGAAATAAATATGATTAATATGCTAAGGACTCTAATGGAAAAAGTGGAGACATGGAGGAACAGATGGGTAATTAATCACAGAGAAAAAAATCCTAAGAAAAATCAAAAGGAAATGCTAGAAATCAAAAACACCATAATACAAATGAAGAATGTCTTTGATGGGCTTATCAGGAGACTGGACACAGTTGAGGAAAGAATCAGTGACCTTGAACATACGTCAACAGAAACTTCCCAAACTAGAAAGAAAAAAGAATGAAAAAAGCAGAACAGAACATCTAAGAACTGTGGGAAATTGGAAAATGTGTAATGTACACAAAATGGGAATACCAGAAGGAGAAGAAAGAGAACAAAACAGAAGAAATACTGAAATAATAATGGCTGAAAATTTTCCAAAATTAATGACAGACACCAAACCACATACATAGGAAGCTTACAGAACACCAAGCATGATAAGTACCAAAAAATCTATACCTAGGCATACCATATTCCAACTGTAGAAAATCAAAAACAAAGAGAACATCTTGAAAGACAGTAGAGGGAAAAAAATCACCTTACCTACAGATGAACAGGTTAAGAATTACACTGGACTTCTCTTCAGAAACCATGCAAGCAAGTAGAAAGTGGAGTGAAATATTTAAAGTGATGAAACAAAACAAACTCCCACCAACCTAGAATTCTGTATCCTGAGAGGTTATCCTTCAAAAGTTGAGGAGAAATAAGACTTTTTCAGACAAACAAAAATTGAGGGAATGTGTTGTCAGTGAACCTGCCTTATAAGAAAGTTCTGCCTTAAGAACTCAAAGAAGTTCTTCAGAGAGAAGAAAAATGATATAGGTCAGAAACTCAGATTTACATAAAGAAAAGAAGAATGTTAAAGAAGGAATAAATAAAGATAAAATAAAATCCATTGTTTTTCTTATACTTAATTGATTTAACTGATAAAAATGTGTTTATAATAATGTATTCAGCAACAAGGTATTCAATGATTATAGCTTATGGATAAGTAAAATGTATGACAGCAATATTATAAAAGACAGGAGGGAGGAATTAGAAACACTCTGTTATAAGGTAGCTGCACTACTCATGAAGAGAGTAGGAGAAAGTGACTTGAAAGTGACTTAGATTAGTTGTAAATGTATACTGCAAGTTCCAAGGCAACCACTAAAAAGTTTAAAGAAGAAATATAATTGATATGTTAAAGTGGAGAGAAAATGTAATCATACAGGATGCTCAGTTAAAACCAGAGAAGGCAGAAAAAGAATAAAAGACAAAGAAACAAAGAAAGCTGGAGTAGCCATATTAATTTCAGACACAGCAGACTTTGACAAGGAAGATTATCAGGGATAAAGAGTGGCATTAATGTGTATGCATCTAACAACAGAATGTCAAAATATGTGAGACGAAAACTTACAGAACACAAGGAGAAATAGACAAATCCACTAATATAGTTAGAGACTTCAAAATAACCTCTCAGTAACTGACAGATCCAACAAGCAGAGTCCATAAAGATATAGTTGAACTGAACAGTACCATCAATCAGCTGGGTCCAACTGACATCTTTAGAGTACTTCATCCAACAACAAGGGAATACACATTCTTCTCAAGCCCACGTGAAACATTCACCAAGATAGACCACACTCTGGGCCATAAAGTACACTTCAACAAATTAAAACAACTAGAAATAATACAAAATATGCTCTCAGAACACAGTGGAATTAGATTAGAGATCAATAACAGAAAGATAGCTGGAAAATCTCAAAATATTTGGAGATTAAATGACACATTTATAATTAACACAAGGATCAAAGAAGCTCTCAAATTTTAAAATGAATATACAGTGTATCAACATTTGTGGGATGCAGCAAAAACAGTCCTTAGAGGGAAATGTATGGCATTAAATATATATATTAGAAAAGGAGAGGTGTTTTTGGGTTGGTGAACACATGGAGATTCAGGAAGAGTGGCAGGCTCAGAGAGCATAGAAGCTCTGCGCTCCTTCCCATATACACTGCCCTATGCATCTCTTCCATCTGGCTGTTCCTGAGTTATAAACTTTTATAATAAACTGGTAATCTACTAAGAAGCCAGTCACACACAAAAACCCATATTATGTGATTCAATTTTTTGAAATGTCCAAAACAGATGAATCTATAGAGACAGAAAGTAGACTAGCAGGTGCATAGGGCTGAGGGTGATGAAGGTATCCTGGTGATAGCTAAAGGGTACAGTGTTTCTTTTTGAGGTAATGAAAATGTTCTAAAATTAACTGTAGTGATGTCTATATGAACCATCAGTGGTTCATCAAATTCATTTTCATTGAATTTCAAGGAAGTAAAAATCATTGCATCGTACACTTTAAAATGGTGAATTCTTTCTTAAAAAAGAAAAAGAAAATAGCCATATTTTTTTAGAGAAGCAAACTTAAGTATGGCATGATGTTTGGAATATGCTTTAAAATATTTAGCAAAGGAATAAAGGAAAAGGGGGTGGGAAAAGATAAGCAAATGGCAAAATCTTGATCCTTTTTGAATCTAGGTAATGAATATATGGGGTTCACTATGCTATTCTCTACTTGAGCAAGTTTGAAAATTTCCTTCTAAAACAAAGGCAAGTAGTTTCAAAACAAAACACAGAAAGTCTTCTCTAAAACATCATCTAATTAGTAGGTACCTGGATCTCTTGACTCTGGTATCTTTTAAGCAGAATAAAATACTACATTGTACTCAGCAAACTGTCATTTTGCCTGCAATATAAATTTGCTTTAAGTTGGTGTTTACAAGGATAAAACCTCAAACTTTAGATTTAACAAGATTTTAAAATTACATGCATTTTACCCCCTACCCTTATTTTGGACCGATTTCTCCATTCTCCTATTTCACTAAGCACTAATGTAGGCATGTGTTTCTATAAAAATTAGAGTTAAGATCAACAGTCAAATGAATTACAGCAAAAACTTTCACCAAAAAGATACCTGCTGACACATAACCGATAGTTGTCAAAATATATTCTTCCTCTCTCATAGGCTATAGGTGACTTAGAATGAGTTGTCCAAACATTCTTAAACTTAGTACTTTCCTGAAAGACACAAGGAATTTCGATTTAGCAAATAACTCCTAAGTTTCTACTGTGCACCAATTTTAAGTTGGATAGTTACATTTACAGTTTTCAAAGTAATTTCATTTACGTTCTTAAAAAAACATTATGTTCAATTCTTCCTCACTCTGCCTTCACGTTTTGGCTTAAGTGGGGTGACCAATTTTTAGGGAAAAAAACTGTCTGCAATAAGACATAAGAAAGTTAAAAGTAAAAGCATGTGCCGGTTCTACTAAAGGCTATTTACTAATCCTCCAGGTTCAAGGCCTGGATCACCCTGCCCATCAAGGGTGATCTTAAAACGGGGCTGTATTGCGTGAAAACTGCACCCCTGCCGGAAGCTTGACTCCCACCCCTAGCCCCACCCTCCGCCAATCGCCCCGCTGCCCTTGGTTCGGCTCCCGGCCGGCGGGCGGTCACCTGGCACACCAGCGCCCGCAGGATACCCAGGTTCGTCCTCTGCACCACGCCCGCGTCCCGACAGAAGAAGCCCAGCGCCCGGCGACTCAGCCTGCGGCACACGTTGGGCTTCTGGCTTGGGCCCATGGAGGTGCGGGCCGGTGGCGGAGTTGGCAGGGCCCAAGAGGGGTGCGCCCCTCACTCCGACGCCGGGCAGCAGCCGCTACCTCCGAACCTCCAGGCCCCAACTCCCCGAGGGGCCCAGGAAAAGCTGACACCCGGAGCCGGGCCGGGGGCGCACGGCAGTGACGCGAGGTGAGGCAGAGCCGGCGCCGCCCGAGACCGGGCAATTGGGAAGGAAAAGAAACTCCCTTCCTGGCTGGCCCCTCAAACGCTCTCCGGTTCCGGACCCGGCGGCCGGCACTGCGACGACCGTAACGCGCGGTCCGCCGGAGCCGTTCCCTCACTGGGAAATGTAGTTCCCAGTGCCCTCGGAGGCATCTTGACTTCTGTCCAGAACTACAACCCCCACAAGGCAGCGGGGAGCGAGCGCTTGCCCCGGCCCCGCCTCCAACCGGCCGCGGCCCCGCCCGGCCTTGCCTCCTCTGGCCCCGGCGGAGGCTGCGCCGTAGGGCTGGCGCGCCTTTCCGGCTCAGCACGCGGCGCCAAGGGAGAACCCTGGGGGCGCTGTGCTGCAGCCTCTTGGTCCCCGTTACCTGTTCAAGCCCTGCGTTCAGGGGTGCGTCCCTTGCCGCCCCGGTACCCTTACGTCTCTCAGCCCCCGACTTTTGCTCTGAGAGGCCCTGACCGGGCGCCGAGAGGGTGGCGGTGTCGTGTGCTACCGCCCCTCTCCCCCGAAGGCAGCGTCCAGTGCTAAAGAAAGGTACGCCCTCGGCTTTCCCTTCAGTCACGCGTTGGACATTGTGGATGAGGTGTACGGTTAAACCTTTTGGGTCCGTAAACACTATGCTTTTGTTATTATGAGTTAGTGGTGAAGGTGCTGGCGTTCCCACCAAACTAGAGTTGAATTATTTTCCCGGAGGCCCGCCCTTTTGTGGTCCGCAGAGACGCAGGCTGGTTTTGCGATAATTGCTGCATTGTCCTTACTCGCCTTTTTTTCCCCTCCTTATCGGGAATGAAATATGAAATATTTACATTGTTATTGAACTGCCTAGGGTACTCCACGTTGATTCCTCTAAGTAAAAGATAACTTTGTGACTAGCCCTGCCTGTAGGGTCAAGGTTCCTGTCATATCCTCAAGGGCTGGGTCATTGAGGATATGACATTCCTACCACACTAAGGTTTCAGTAATCATGCACCAGACGAGGGCCCTTGCTTTGCTTTTAAGTGCCTTGAGGGTGGTGTCTTTGCATCTCCCACGTGGCCTCTTGTTCAGACGTGGGCTAGGGAGTGATTGCATTTGACTGACAGAGCAAAAAGTACAATACTGGGTGAGTGCATTGGTTTTAAGTGTTTAGGAAAAATTTGTCATATCTCTTTTTAACTCTGCTGAATTTCCTTTAGGGCCTGGGCTTTTGCTGATTTTTTCATGACTTATTTACAGCATACTGTGGAGTGCTTTGTATATTTTTAGAGAGCGCTATAATAGTTAATTTGGTAATTCATGAATGCAGCTGTCACTGAGAAAACGAACCCAGAAAAGATAACTGGGTTTTCTTTGGCGAAAATGAAATTCAAATCATTGCTGAATTGAATTGATCACCTCTTTTTTTCTCCTTCCCCTTCACCCCAACTTGTTTGTCTTCCCGTGGTCTGTATCTCACCACCAAGTCACCCAAGGGACAGTCATCCTAGATGCCCTCTTTTCTGTCACCCTCAACCAAGTGCTTTTGATTCTGTTATCCATCTCCTCTTCATATCCCCCCCGGAGTAATTTAGGGCCTCACCATTTTATCACATTATTATGTTAAGTAGCCTCCTTTCTGCCTTACTTAAATACTTTCAATTCCAATCCTCCTCACTGCTGCCAGAGTGATTTTTCTAAAGCACAAATCTGTCATTTCCCTATTTAATCTTTCAGTGGCTCCCCGTCACCCAGAGCAGAATTTCTCAAACCTAAGTAGATACCTAGGATTCTCTATGGTGAGCTTAAAATATGTTCGGTATAAATGGTTGTACATTAAATGAAGCAAAACTATAAAACAAATAAATTCTGATGAATGCTTATTTATTGTTAACAATGAGACTGTTTTTGCTGGACCTATCATGCTCTAAAAAGTAAACCTTCACTGTCCTCCAGGGCATAAATTCCTTACAGAAAGGCCTGTCCGCATTGTCCTTGTGTTGACTCAGTGACTTCACCTCTTTTCTTTATTTAAACCAGTGTAAAAATCTTCCTTTGTTCATTGTGTCATGATTTCATTTGACCTTCACTTGACAAATATCATTTACGTAAAAGTCTCCGTGTCTCTCATTAAACCTGTGCCAATGATAAACCACTTGTTTGCCAGTGCAGTCCTAAACACAAACGTGTGAACTGAAATCTTGTGACAGTACTGTAATCAATTAAAAGGTAGTCATCCAGGTGATCCAGAGTATCCTTTTGTTCAAAAAATTTTCTTTATTTAGATTTTTAACAAATTAAAAATAAAACGTTTCTCTAGAGAAATCTCATAACCTCGAGGCTACATAATACGAATTTCTGGAGGTCAGTATAGGTGCCTTATAGGACAAAATCTGAATGCCTTAGTATAGTATACAGGGCACTTTACTATCTGCATCTTGCCCACATTTTCAGCTTCACCTTTGCCCGTCCTTCACATTTGCTGCTTTTTTTTTTTTTAGAGTCTGTACTTCTTAAAAAAAATTTATTAACTTATTTATTATTTTTGGCTGCATTGGGTCTTCATTGCTGCCTGCGGGATTTCTCTAGTTGCGGTGAGCGGGGACTTCTCTTCGTTGTGGTGCGTGGACTTCTCATTGTGATGTCTTCTCTTGTTGTGGAGCACGGGCTCTAGGTGTGTGGGCTTCATTAGTTGCAGCATGCAGGCTCAGTAGTTGTAGCGCACGGGCTTATTGCTCTGTGGCATGTGGGATCTTCCCGGACCAGGGCTCCAACCCGTGTCCCCTGCAATGGCAGATGGATTCTTAACCACTGCGCCACCAGGGAAGCCCCACATTTGTTCTTGTGCTTCTGACATGTTGCCTACTTGCTCAAGCCAGGGTGCCTTTACATTTAAAATTTTCTTTGTCTGGAGCACACTTCCTTTCCTCTTATCTGTTTATCTCAAGACTCATCCCAGGTATCACAGCTCCACTCACACACTTTTCCCGACCCCTCCATCTTCTAACATGTTAGAAGAGACAAGGCAAGTTATAGCCTTGCCTCTTCTATCACGTTACTCTGCATACACTGGTTGTGGCACTATATTAGAATTGTTGTTTGCCTGTCTTCCCAACGTTTGTGTTTAGAGAGGTCCATTCATTCATTCAACATACATATGCAGTAACCACATTTTAGGCAGTGTGCTAAGGATGCATATGTATGTTGAATGAATGGGCTATTCTAAAAACAATGTTGTACAGATTCTGTTGTCAGCAACTAAGTACTTTTAACATAGAATCAGATTTAGTCTTTATTCTTTAAATAAGTAGGAAACCACAATATTCATAAAAAGAAATAACTTTTTAAAAACTTTAATCCCTTGTTATAAAGCAGAAACTAACCATTGTAAAGCAATTATACTCCAATAAAGATGTTAAAAAATAAAATAAAAAATAAACCTATGGGAATCAATCAATCAATAAATAAAGATTCTTTTATTCACAAACAAACAACAAAAACTTTAATCCCTAACAGTTCTACCTATAAAGTAGATATTTTCTTGTTGAAGGTAAAATGTCATGAATCGATATCCCTAGGTTAAGATTTGGAAATGACTTCTCTTAATTTGGGGCATAAAACAAACATTAGTTCTTTTTTTTTTTTTTCATTCTGTGTCTGTGTGATGTTTAGAGAATACTTAACCATCCTTGCCATGATACTTTAAAGACAGAAAAGAGGACATGTGAGTTCAGAAGTTAATAAAATGCTTTTTGTTCACATACGTCATTTAAAGAGGCATAACAGAATAAATGTATAAAACACTCTGGTTATTAAACCTGAACATTTGTTCAGAGACAAAGAAATTTGAACCAAGGCCACAAGAGGTCATTCATTCAACATGTAATTATTTTCATCTACAATGTTCTGGCAGCTATTTCGGCATAGGGTATAACAATGAACAGGGAACAAGGTCCTCACGTGTTGGGAGAGATAGACAATACATAGATTTTAAAAATAAGATTTTCAGGTAGTGATAAAGTGCTGGGAAGAAGAGAAAACAGAGTGATGTGCTCGACAGTGAGTGGTTGAGAGCCCTACTGTACCCAGATGGTCAGGAAAGGCCTCTCTGAAGAGTGGAGTTTGAACTGAGCCCTGAATGATGAGGATGAGCCAATCTGCATGAACTAAGATTAGAGTAGTCTAGGCAGAGGGATGCTCCAATTCAGGGTCCCTAAGGCAATCACAACGTTGGATTATTCTAAAATTATGAGAAGGCTAGTGTGATTCTTTAGTGTGCATGAGGGAAGTGAACTTGCCAAGGTAGGCTGGGACCAAGTCACATCGGGTATAAGGAATTTTGGATTTTATTCTGTTGTGATGGGAAGCCATAGGACACTTTGAAGAAGGAGTGTAATGTGATCTAATTTGTTATAATAAGGTCATTGTGGCTATAGTGTACTGCAGTGGCACAAGAATGGAAACGAGGAGATGGTGGCTGTTGCATTGGTCCAGATAAGAGATGATAGATGGGGGCTTCCCTAGTGACGCAGTGGTTGAGAGTCCGCCTGCCAATGCAGGGGACGCGGATTTGTGCCCCGGTCCGTTAGGATCCCACATGCCGCGGAGCGTCTGGGCCCGTGAGCCATGGCCGCTGAGCCTGCGCGTCTGGAGCCTGTGCTCCGCAACGGGAGAGGCCACAACAGTAAGAGGCCCGCGTACCGCAAAAAAAAAAAAAAAAAAAAAGAGAGAGATGATAGATGGACTAGAGTGGTGGCAGGAGAGATGGAAAGAAGGGAACAGATTCAGGATATATTTATTTTGAAAGTAGAACTGACAGGACTTCTGATGTAGTAGATATTAAAGATGAAGGAAAGGGTCAAGTGAAATCATGATAAAGCAGAACCACAAATCAACATCCCCAAATTCCCCAGAACAAATGGAAAGCTGGGAAATACTCACGATGTGCTGTCAATGAAAGATGCCAAGATTTCATTAAATGTACACATTAGCATTATAGACATTAATGCTGGAGAATGTTAGGATTTGTTCTATGGCTGGGGCATGTGGGAAGAGAGGAATAAAATCAGGTCCCAGAAGTAGGCAGAGGTCAGAGCATGTGAGTCCATGGCAATGTGATGGGAAAAATCTCTGGAGTGATATTACATTCCCTTAAAGAGATAGTTAGGTACAGCATCAGGACAAGAGTGAAGTAGAGAGACCAGTTAGCAGGTAATTGTAGTAGTTCAGGTGAGAGTGAGTCACTTTTGGAAATTTATTTTGAAATTATTGAGGCTTTTAACCATAAATTTGGTTCTTTTATTTTTTCTCTGTATATTTTGATGATATATATCTGAACATGTAGTAGATTCATTCATATACAAAGTCCAGAAAGATTTAGGTTTAAAGGATTGATAGTAAAGTTTACAAACTATTCCTCTTATTTAAAAAAATATTTTATTTATTCAAAAGAATATGTATAGGTAACATAGCATAATATGTAAATAATAATTATAAAATGAATACCCAGATAGCTATCATCAACTTTAAAAAAACAGAACATTACCTAAAACTTTGACATCTCCTATGTGTCCATCGTTGTTCCTGGATCCCTCTTTCTTCTTTATATAAATAAAACATTAAGTTTTGAATGTTTTTGAACATCATATAAATTGAATCATACTGCATATATGTACTCGTCTACAAGTTGTCTATTTTTGCTTCAGCATTACACTTGACAGAGTACCTGTAGTTCATTTCATTTATTTTTACCAATATATAGTATTTCATTGTGTGAATTTACTACAATTTATTTATCCATTTTCTACTGGCTGGGCTTTTGTTTCTTTTGGGCTTTTTATTCCTAGAAAAGTGCTTCTATAGACCTTAAACCTGTGTTTTGGTACACACATTAAAAAAGGTGTTCTTTTTCTATTGCTGTGTAACAAATTACCCCAAACTAAGCACCTTAAACTAACACCCATTTATTGTCTCTCTTTTTTTTGTACACCGATGACTACTTGTCCCAGAGCCATTTATTGGAGGGGCCCTCATTTCTCCACAGATCTGTAGTGCTAACTCTGTTATATATTGAGTTTACATTCATAGTGTATTTCTAGGCTCTGTTTTCTGGTCTCTTCTATTTTTCTCTCCCTGGGTTAATGAATACCTGACCACTTTTATAATAAGCCTTTCCAGCTGGTACAGCAAGTCCTCTACCTTATTCCTTTTCTTCAGGAGGATCTTATTTCTTTTTTGCAATTGCACTTTCATATACATTTTTAAATCTGCTTAAGTTCTACAAAAACCTTACTGGAATTTTGATTGGGATGACATTAAATGTACCTATCAATTTGAAGAGAACTGACATCTTTACCATATCAAATTATCCTATCTCTGAAGACAGTATGTCTCTCCATTTATTTAGATCTTTTTAGTGTCTTTTAATGAAATTTTATAATCTTTTTATTAATGGATTGCATATTTTGCAACTTTCTAAGTACATTATATTTTTGGTCAGTGTTGTACATGGTATATGTATTTTTTTAATTAATTTTTTTGTGAGGGCTGCATTGGGTCTTCGTTGTGTGAATGGTATATTTTCAAATTAGGTCTTCTCACTATATTTTTGCTAGTATGCAAACATGCAGTTGTCTTTTTGTATATTGATCTTATGTTTAGCAACATTGTTTTTGTATATTGATCTTTTGTTTGCCAACATTTATCTTTAATAGCAATAATTGTCATTTGTAAGGTTTGGGGGATTTTTCTACATGGATAATCATGTCCTCTGGAAACTGTGACAGTTTTGTTACTTCCCTCTCAATTCTTTTACTTTTTTTCCTCTTTCTTTTCTTACTATGTTGGCCAGGATCAGTGCAGTGTTGAATAGAACCAGTGATAATGGACATCCTTGTCTTATTCATGTTTATAAATGGAATACTTCTAATATTTCACCATTAAGGATGACATTGTAGGTTTTTGGTAGCTACCTTTTATCAGGTTAATGAACTTCTCATCCATTCCATATTTGCTAAAAGTCTTGTTCATTTTATTTTTAGTCATGAATGGGTGTTGAATTTTATCAAAGACTTTGTCTGTAACTGCTGAGGTGATAATATAATTTTTTTCCTATAATCTGATAATGTGGTAATTACATAAATATATTTTCTAATGTTAAACCAAACTTGAGTTTAGATAAGTTTTGGTGATATGTTTTGTTTTTTAAACACTGTGGAATTTGGGCAACTGCTGGCTTCATTGCTCTCTCAGCTCTTTGGATCTTTGCTAGCTTTTGGTCTCTGAGGGTTTCTCTTTCTTTCTTGCTGGCTCACTGATGTATTGATATTTAACAAGATATATTTTTTAATGTATTTGTCCAGGCTTTTGGGAATATTTTATAGCAGAAAGGTTTTGGGGGTATCAGGCTCACCAAATTACCAGAACAAGAATTCTACTTTCTCATATTTTTAGTGTAAAAGCTTCCATTAATGTAAGATACGATCACTTAGCACCATTTCTGTCTTCTCTTCTTCTTGTCTGTGTGCACAACCATGCCTCTCCCTGCTGAAATCAAGGAAGTGGAGTTGTATGGTAGAAAGAGCATCACATCAGGAGTCACAAGGCACAAGTTGTAGCAGCATCACATAGTGAAATTTTGACTAAGCCATTTACTCTGTTTCCTTCAATCATCTGCTAAGTGGAAACGGGATTGAAGTGAATCACATGAATTTATAAACATGAACACACTGTTGTAGAGAGTTTGGGGAAGAGAGAAGGTTGATTAAGTAGCACAGAGCATTGTTTTTTTTTAGGGTAGAGAAATTTCGTATGATACTGTAATGGATACATAACACTGTGCATTTCTTTTCTTTTTTTTTTTTTTTTTTCTTTTCCTGTAGTGCCATGCACGGCATGCAGGATCTTAGATCCCCAACCAGGGATCAAACCCATGCCCCCTGCATTGGAAGCGTGGAGTCTTAATCATTGGAGTGCCAGGAAAGTCCCAGACTATGCATTTATTAAAACCCATATAGCTTTACAGCACAAAGAGTAAAACTTAATGTATGCAAAATTTAAAAAAGAAGGGGAAGGGGGGTTCCAGGATATAATGCAGACGGTGACAAAAGAATCTAACTGTATTACAAATGTATGCGGTGATCTCACTGAAAGGGGCAAGAGAAAAGGTGCTGACCTAAGTAACTTTGAAAATGAGACTGTAAGACTAAAAGCAGTAGGAACTATACATAAGCACTGTCCTCTAGTTGATAAAAGTTTCCCACAGAGGTATGGGTTAATAATTCTGAAACTACTACACATGAGTACTGGAATTAAACAATTAATAGCTGCATGGTGGATGATGGCAACCAGATTTCTTACTGTTGGAGTGGGAGGTTATAGACAACCAAGTGGGGAAGGCTAGAATGATCCATGTGGTAATGGATTAGAGTTGGAGACATTAGTATAAACTCTAGTTAGCGTACTATAGATACAGATGGATACATATGAAACATTTATAGATAAAGATATGTGTATATACATGGTTTAGTATACACACATATGTTTCCTTGCTTTGTCAGTTGAGAGGGCCTAGAAGCAAGGACAGCATAGTAGCAAAGAGCACACCCAGCACCCAGACCATTCTCCAATAAAAGGAACAAACACTCTATTTATTTAATAAATTATTTTATTTTATTTATTTTTGGCTGTGTTGGGTCTTCATTGCTGCACACGGGCTTTCTCTAGTTGCGGTGAGCGGGGGCTACTCTTCGTTGTGGTGCACGGCCTTCTCATTGCGGTGGCTTCTCTTTGTTGCAGAGCATGGGCTCTAGGTGTGCAGGCTTCCATAGTTGTAGCACGCAGGCTCAGTGGTTGTGGCTCGCGGGCTCTAGAGTGCAGGCTCAGTAGTTGTGGCGCACAGGTTTAGTTGCCCCGCGGCATGTGGGATCTTCCCAGACCAGGCATTGAACCCATGTCCACTGCATTGGCAGGCAGATTCTTAACCACTGCGCCACCAGGGAAGTCCCAACACTCTTTAGAGGAAATGGCTGATTCTAGGACTGGGTCAAGGAATATACAAGAGTCTGCAACATCTTGTAGTGCCAGGAAGTAAAGAAGTGCTCAAAAATACAATGATGGGAATGTGTCAAAAGGATATAGGAAACAACGGAAAGAGCTCTTTCTTTTTTTTTGCGGTACGCGGGCCTCTCACTGCAGTGGCCTCTCCCGTTGCGGAGCACAGGCTCTGGACACGCAGGCCCAGTGGCCATGGCTCACGGGCCCAGCTGCTCTGCGGCATGTGGGATCTTCCCAAACCGGGGCACGAACCCGTGTCCCCTGCATCGGCAGGCGGACTCTCAACCACTGCGCCACCAGGGAAGCCCCAGAAAGAGCTCTTAATTGGCAAAGCAGGAATAGTTTGAACAACAAAATAAAGTAGTATTGGGTTATAACCCAAAGTTTAAAATAAATATCTATGAGACTGTACTGATATAAACAAGTGATTGAACAAATAAATGGGGGAGAAGAAACAAATCTCCCTTGCAAAAACATTCCAAATAATTTATGTAGACACTTCACCCTTAAAAAGGTGGAGCATAACTCCCCTCTCCTTAAGTGTTGGCTGTGCATAGTGACTTCCTGCCAAAGCATATGGTATGGAAAAGAGGGGGGTTGGTAACTTTACAGTAGAAACCTGTCAGTCACTACCTCAGCCAATTTATCAAGGTTAACATCAACAGTGGTGAGTCATGTTCATACCACATACCCTTGATATGATGTGATAAGAATGGCACTTTACCTCTGTGGTTTTCCTCCCTAAAGCTCATAACCCCAGTCTAATCATGAGAAAAACATCTGATGAATATTTACTGAGAGGTATTCTAAAGATAACTGATCAGTACTCCTCAAAACTGTCAAGATCTTCAAAAACAAAGAAAGTTTGAGAAACTGTTAGAGCCAAAGAGGAGCCTAGGGAGACTTGATGGCGAAATGTAATGTGGTGTCCTGGAAGGAAGATGAGCTCAGGTACCAGCCTGCCTGGGTTCAGATCTCAGCCTCACTACTTATTAGTGTGTGAACCTGGTTACCCTAACTAGGATTACTTAACCTCTATGTGCCTCAATTTACTTATCTGTTAAATGGGTTCTTGGGGGGACTAAATGACTTAATATGTGTAAAGCACTTAGAGTAATGCCTGGCACATAGCCAGCACTATATAATTGTTTTTTTTTTTTTTAAACATCTTTATTGGAGTATAATTGCTTTACAATGGTATGTTACTTTCAGCTTCACAACAAATAATTGTTTGAGTCTATTATTTTTGCTTTGCTCTTTAGCTTTGGGGATCTCTGTGATTATAGCTGAATTTCAATGACTCTCCTTCAGCATACTGAGTTTTAGCTTGGCACTCTGACAAAACAGTATTCATAATGTTTTGCTTATAAGGGAAAAATTATCAAGATGGTAAACATTCAAGAGAAAGTAGGACCAGAACTTGAGGATTCCCAACCCCAGTTTCCTGCTACATATATATAGTATTGACTGAGTGAATGCAGAAGCCATGAAACCTGACAGGATACTTTTTATGGGCCTAGACATGCCAACATAGAGATTCTGAAGTTAACTTTGGTTTTCAGTAGATTCCTTATTAAAATATCCACTTCCCTTGTTAAACTGATGTTCTTTTAGGACAAAGCACTGCCTGCAGTGCAAACCCCTCAGATTTAGGGTTCAGCACCTAAAATTTTGGTGATATTTGAAACAAAATGGAATGAATGTATTATAGAAACATATGTTTTAGGCCTTTTACTTCTCTGCGTAGAATACATACCAACTCTTCAGAAAACCCCTTACAGATCAGCAGCTCAGGTAGAATAGAGCTCTGAGAAGAACGTAGAATTTGGAGTCAGGAGACCTGCTTGGAGTGTGGGTTCTTGTAGCTGTGTGATCAAGGCCACTCATTAACCCCTTTGAGCCTCAGCTCCCATCTGTAAAATGGTGATAACAGAAATGCTTGCCCTGCCTTCCTCCCTTGCTTATAGAGTTGTTGTAAGGATTAGGTGTGAAAATGAATGTGAGAGCTCTTTGTAAGTTGTAAAACCTGTACAAGTATTATTTGTTATGATAATCTCAGGTTTTCAACCAGAGTAAAATTCTCATGGAGCTTTATAGTCATATTAAGTGTTGCAGTCATCTGCACACCTTTACTTACTTATTATGTAATAAAATGAAGTCATTCGAATTTAAGATGCTTTAGATGGTATATCTTCTCATAGGACTTTAGTTGTTACGATGTTTTTCTTTGGTGTAACAAAGGAAGGCATTGTTTTAATCTGGAATTGTCTCTTTGAGGCGGCAGTTTCAGGAAATGTTTTCCAAACTCTTCACTGAAATTGGCTGTATAGAGAACACAAAAGTGTATTCCTGTCATTTAGAAGTTGTCTCCTACAGACACAGACCCTCTTGTCCTGGTGTGGAGCTGACCAGCAGAGGGTGCACAAGCTTTCCCAGCAGCTAGGCTGGGCAGACCTGACTGGTGCCATCTGTGTGTGCTGCCTGATGATTAACAAGTACTATAAATGAAAAGGTTCTAGCACATCGGAAACACAGTTACCAAATGGAAAGAGACAGCAGCCATAATGTCACACAGCAGTGTAGGAAGCACCTCCCTAGTTGGTGAATAGGAAGTTTCTGGATAACTGGAATTTGATATTCTAATGTGGTTTTATTTGTCTGTTTTACACCTTCTCCTGCTACTCTTTGCTTTTTCCAATTTCTTTCTCTTTCCAGCTTTTTTACCCCACCTTCTCAGCATCTGCAATTGTCTGCCTCACCTGGTCTAACAAATTGGGGTCTTTTAAAAGTAGCCTTTCTTTGGACTTCTTTGACCCTAAGGTATTTGGGTCCTGAATCCAGCCAACTACAGCATTCTGTCTGGGTCCCACTAACCAAACTCTTACAAACTCCATGGCATCTTTTCCTCCATGGAAATGGGTGACCATCAGAAAATTTTGTAACCTTTTAGTGTTACTGTCACTACTGCCCGTATCATCTTTTTTTCCCCCTTCCTTCCCAAGCGTGGATAGTATATAGAATGTATATAGTTACTGGTTTTTAAAATATTTTTATATTTTCTGATTATAAAAGTAATTTGAGTTTTCTCGAAAAGAACATTTTGAGACACATTAAGAAGAAAATATAAGGATCTCCTTGAGCCTTTCAGTCAAAGGGAACTACCATAAACTCTTCCAGACTTTCTCTATGCATACACATAGGTGTTGGTATGTGTATTAATTTTTTAAAATGAGATCATACCATAGGTACTCTTTTGTACCTTTTTTACTCTACCTAATAAATCATGGACTTCTTTCCATATCAACAACTTTAGGTTTTTAGCAACATTCTAAGTAACTACATAATTTTCCTTTATATAGGTGTACAATAATTTAGTCCTCTAAAGATGAATATTTGGATTGTTTGCAGTTTTTCAGTATAATGCTGTGACGAATCCTTAATATATTCTTCTGATTATATTCTTAGGATATATTTCTAGAAATGGAAATTTCCATCAGATTTCTTCTTTAAAAATGTTCATGTGTATTGCCAAAGTTCCCTCAGGAAAGGTCTCTTGGTACAATCTCCCTGGCAATGTGTGAGGATGCTTGTTCTTGCACACCACTGATCACAACATTTCACCTTTGCCAAAATGATGGTCAGTAACCCATTGCACCAATTTTTTTTTTAATTGGTGGACTTTCTGCTCTCCATGTCACCCCAGAAAATTAACCTATGGCAGCAGTTCTCAAGTTTTTTGGTCTCAGGACCACTTGACACTCTGAAAAATTATAGAGGCCCCCCCAAGAGCTTTTGTTTATATGGATCATAGTTATCATTATTTGCTGTATTAGAAATTAAACCTAAGAAAAAATTTAAATATTTATTTAAGTCCTTTTAAAACAATAATAAACCTATTGCATATTAGTATGAATACCCTTTTTATTAAAAGTATTTTCCAAAAGAAAAAAATTAGAAGAGTAGGATGGTTTTACATTTTTGCATATCTCCTTAATGTTTGGCCTAAAAGAAGATGGCTAGATTCTTATATTTGCTTTTGCACTGTCTATTATGATATGTTGTTCCAGTTGATATATATGAAGAAAATCTGATCTCACACAGATATATAAGTAGTTAGAAAGGGGCGGAGTACTTTAAAAGTCTATTCAGATGAGTGTGAAGAATCTCCTTTAATACTACACTAAATCCCAGTAAGTGGTAGCTTCTTTTTTTAATTTATTTATTTATTTATTTATTTTTGGTTGCGTCAGGTCTTCGTTGCTGCGCGCGAGCTTCCTCTAGTTGCAGCGAGCTGGGGCTTCTCATTGTGGTGGCTTCTCCTGTCGTGGCTCGCGGGCTCTAGGCTCATGGGCTTCAGTAGTTGTGGCACACAGGCTTAGTTGCTCCGCAGCACGTGGGATCTTCCTAGACCAGGGCTCGAACCTGTGTCCGCCTGCATGGGCAGGCGGATTCTTAACCACTGCACCACCAGGGAAGTCCATGTGTTAGTTTCTTAAAGGTTAATTGCAATATAATATTTGAAATCAAACCTGTGAACTTTTTCTACTCTGTTACATTAAGATCCATTGGTCTGTCTTGCACTTTGAGTGGATCTTTTACCCATGCATGATTTTGTGATATCATATGTTGGCCATCTGGAAAATATTGGTTCACTGAGTTGTGCACGTCTTCCAAATGTTGACACATTTCATTATACAATATCAAAAATACTTTATTCTCATCAGAACAGTGTTTAAGTGTCAGCAAGCTGTTAAGCTCACAGTGGTGGACACAGGGTTTCCAAAATTCTAATTTTTGCTTGAAAGCTTGAATTTTATCAGTGGCAACAAATGCTGTCAGTTGTTTTCTTGACAGGCTTACTTTGTTTTTGAGAAAATGCCAAAGTAAAAATGGGGTTCCATGAAAACAGTCTTCATTGCTTCATCAAGGATATGCTAAAGTGAAACTGGTTTTTTCTTTTTTTTCTTCAAATGCATGGTTGGTAAGGAAGGCATGACCTCTAGTATAGTTTGGTGCCACTGCCTTGATTCAGACCAAGGTCCCAGCAATTTTATCCACCATTGCCTGTACACCATCAGTGCAAATGTCACCACAGTAAAAAGACAAATAACATGTTGATGGTATTGTGAAAATAATTCTGACCTTTTGCAGACCCACTTAAAGTGTCTTGGGGGCCCCTAGGGATCTGTAGACCACACTTTGAGAACCTCAAAAGGTCTAAGGTAATCATAGGAACTCATTCTCTTACCAGAGACTGGTTTAGGAATAGTTTGTGACCCAGTTCTGGCCAGTGAAATCTGAGAGCAAGTCTGTTGAAGAACTTGTGAAAAAGTTTCCTCATCACTAAAAAGAGGCATAAGAAAGAGATGATCCTTTTCCTGCTCTGGATATTGCCATGCCAGTGTGATGCCTGGAACTGCTGCAGCTGTTTTGTAATTAACAAAGCGAACCAGCCTTAGAATGAAGGTGATGCTATTTAGAGCAAGATGGAGAAATGGCATGAACCTGGGTCCTTGATGACATTATAGAACTGAAACCATACCTGGAACTTGCCCAACCTCTGGACTTAGTTCTGAGAGATAACATGCTCTATTTATTTGAGCCAGTTTGAATAGTGTCTTCTGTTACTTGCAGTCATAAGCATCCCCCAAAGTTATTTATTATTAGTGTGATGAACATTTTTAAGTGTTTAGTGGCCATTTGCATTTCTTTTGTGAATGCTTATTGATGTATTAGCACATTTTCTACTGAGGTCATTTCTAATTATTTTCTAAACATTCCTTATATATTAATCATATTAACACATTCTAATATTTTGCATTTATTTCCATGAGTGTCTTTTATAGTATATCATCCTATACATTCCTATAGCAATCAAGTAGTCTTTTTCTTTTATATTTTATGGCTTTGGTATAATGTTTAAAAGAGTCTTTTCTACCCCACTTTTTAGTAAGTATTCACCTATATTTTTTCTAAGCCTATAAAAAGTATTTTTACATTAAAAACTTTAATTCATCTGGAATTTATTTGGTGTTAGATAGAATAGGGATATAACTTTATTTTTTCTGAATAGGTAGCCCCTTTTCTTAATACGCTTTTTTGAATAGGCCAGTCTTAACCTACTGATTTGAAATACTAGCTTTATTACAAATGGAATTCTTATATATAATTTGACTAGTTTCTGGACTTTTTATTCTGTTCTAGTGCTTTGACTGTATATCCTGGCACTATAGACATGGCCAGGATATATTTGCTTTCTAGAGTATTGTAATGTATGGAAGGGCAAGGACTACCCCAACACTCCTTAACCCTACGCCACCACAATCAACAGCACACATTTCCCCTGCAGTATTTTCTTGGTACTTTCTGCATGTTTATTCTTCCAGATGAACTTTAAAATTATTTGTTCAAGTTCCCCAAAGACATTTTTGGAACTTTGATTGGAATTACTTTAATTTTGGTGAGAATTTACATTTTTTGTTTGTTTTTTGTGGCACGAGGGGCTCTCACTGTTGTGGCCTCTCCTGTTGCGGAGCACAGGCTCCGGACACGCAGGCTCAGTGGCCATGGCTCACAGGCCCAGCCGCTCCGCGGCATGTGGGATCCTCCTGGACCGGGGCACGAACCCGTGTCCCCTGCATCGGCAGGCGGACTCTCAACCACTGCGCCACCAGGGAAGCCCTACATTTTTTTTACAATATTGAATCTTCAGCTCCAGAAACCCATGTACTGTCTTCCTATTTATTAAATTATCTTCCATGCTCCTCTGTAGAGTTGTATAGCTTTCTTAATATCAGTCCTGTACATTTCTGGCTAAATTTATTCCTAGGTATTTCAAATAATTTTTTTGTTGTAATTGTAAGAGGGCTCTTTCCCCCTGTATATTTTCTATTTTTGTTATCAATATTAAAAAAAAAAAACTTTAAAAAATCTCGCTCATATTTCCAGATAGTTTTGGCTTCTCAAAACAGAATAAGCACAATGGATACTATCATTTGTGGCAGTACAGTGTGTACTATGTGCACTTGATTTATGAGGTATGACTGTTTGAGACTGTTTAAGGAAACAGAACATACCAGAAGCTATATCTTAATGAATATGATCTTTCCAAGCTGGTTATGTTGAGAATATGTACATTTATGGCAACAAGAACAACTTAGTCTAAAAACAACAAAAGGTATATATCCTAAAGCAAAAATATTGCCACCACTGAGGATATGAAAAAGAATCAATTAGCTTGCTATGAGGACATTATCTGAAAATAATGTTTTCAAAGATGTTTTACTGTTATTGGAATAAATAGTAATCTCTTAAGGTGATTTATTTGAAAGGACAACATTTATTTTGATGTAAAGTTGTAATTTTTAGTTAAACAACATACCTTTATAGGCACACCTTATGTTATCAGGTGGCAACGAGATGGCCGACAGGTTTTTTGTGTTTGCTATTGTTGTTTTAAAAGAATCATTTAATCAGATTGTTTTTTGTATTAAATAAAATTCCAGTTGCCCCAGGCATTATGGATTGGCAGTGTTTCAGCTGTTTGGGAAAATGGAATTTGCCAGTTTTCTAAGATCATCTAAAATAAAGAAACAAATTTCTTTTCATCCACATTATGGATTTTGAAAGCATGTGTAGTCTAGGCTGGTATCTTAATCACCAATTAAAATGCTCCTGTGGAAAATGTGTTTCTGAGCTCTTAACAGCTGACTTACAAATGGTCTTAGAAATAAGACCTTTTATAGATTGAAGATTACTATGGTTTCTTTACATATTGTGGTCCTTGGAAGTTAAAACTATAATTAACATTCTCAATTATTCTCAAGCAACTTGCTGTGGCATTATTATTCACGGGCTATTTGTTTTAATCATTCTTAAATGTATTGGTATTTTAGTTTATGTAATTTCTGAATGAGTTTATTATATGTTAAGTAAAGAGTGCTTGAGTTTTTTTTTCTTTGGGTGAGGAGTCTGACTCTAGGTCAGAATCATATGTGTGATCTTTCAGGCCTGGCAGTTAGCAATTAAGACTTTTCCTGCAAGGCCTCATTGGGAGAAGCTGCCATCCGCACACCAGAATTGGTATACAGCCAGTGCACTGCAGTTTTCTGTAGGGATTCCAGTCAAGCCTTCCCCCACCCACCCCCCGCCCTGCCTCTCCCCACTCTGTGTGGCCATGCTTTTATGTATATCTGCATTCTGATAAAGTGAATGCATATGTGGGGACCCACAAAATGGATGTCACGCCAGTGGCCTAGTCAAGGTCACATTTCTAAACCTTAGTCAGCCTGCCCTTATGGGAAACACCTGTCAAGGAAACCTAACATACTACAATCGCAATCCTCCAACCTCATTTTAGCTAGCTCACCTTACCCTAGAAAACAGGACGTGCTAGCCTTATAAGGAAATCCCTGACCTTCTAGGCAATCATGCTGTTTCCACATTGCCTCTTCTAATGTACTATAAAGCTTGCTCTTGCCCAAAATCCCCTGGGAAGAGTGTTCCACTGCTAGTTTTTTCATTTGACAATTCCTAGACCAGATGCCTGCATTCAGAGGACTCCTTACTGGGGGCCTCTGCGGAGACCCTTTCTCCACTTTGGCTCAGTACCATTCCTCTCTTAGCTCTTCCCTTCCTCCTAAACCCCCCACTCTGCGCCGGTCCGTGCGCCCACAAAAAGGCATTAGCCTCTTTTTCAGGGGTCTGGGGCAGTGAGACAGTTTCCCCCATCTTTGTTGCATCCACTGGATCCTTGCCTGGTGTCATTCCACAGGGGAAAATGGAACAGTGGGGAGCCGGTGCCTCTTTTTGCCTCTTGTTTACACTGTTATGGTAAGTAAAAGGCTTGATTGCTACTTTCACAGTTTGCCTTTTTGCCGAATGGGCCACCTCAATACTTGATTGCTCAATAGAGGGAAGTGGGAATGGGGTTCCTAATTATTTGTGATTTTCTTTTTCCTTTTCAAGCTTTAAGGGGTGTCTTTTAGAAATGTTTCTGGAATTCACTGAATAATAGTTTGACTTTACATTTGTGAAACACTATGTCGTTTATAATGTTCTTTGTAAAAACTTTGTGACTTACGAATTATCTCCATTTAAGAAATGAGCCTTAGGCAAAGTAAGTGACTTTCCCAAAAATCATGATTAATGGATCGGCTGTACCATGACTTAAACTTGAGGCTTATTCTGTTCTCAGTTCAGCACTTTCTACTATACCACCCCACTTCATTGGTAAATCAGTCTTTCACTTTCTTGGGAAGTTGGGACTACTTTAGGGCTGAATAATAAGCATAGCACATCAAGTAGGAAGCTTGATCCTGTGGTATTAATGAAGCCCTAGGGAAATTGTAAGGAGAGCCAGACTAACGGTAACAACAGTAATATCAACTAAAGTTTACTGAGCACTTACCATGCACCTAGCACTATGCTACATTATGCTAGATAGATCACCTTCTATAACCCTCCCATATTTTGCAATAATCTTATTAGTCACATTTTATTGAGGAAATTGAGGTTAACAAAGTTAAGTATCATGTTAGAGGTTATATGGTAGTAAGTGGCAGATCCTGGATTCAACTTCATCCAAACCCTTTGCCTCTTCACCTGAAATTGTTTTCCAAGGAGAATTGAGGTGATTCTGCCCTACTTGGAGTATTTCTGCTGTTAAGGAAGAGTGGGAGAAGAATTCTCTGGAACAGAATCTTCTAATACTGTATTTCTCAATGTTGAAAAATATATAAACCTTCATTTAAAGGAAAAGAATTCTCAGACCCCTGAGTTGATATTTTACTATATTATTAACACAAATCTGGTTATAAGCTCCTTGTACATAGAGCTATTATTCAACTATAAAATCAAAATAAGCACAAATACAACCACAAAGCCAATAAAATTCAAATTAACAACATTATAACGTGACTGCTGATGTTTTACCAAAACTAAATTGCAGCTCTCATTATAAACAAGGTACTGACCACCACCACACAGGTTCTTTGGACTTCATCCCATCTGTACTGTGTGTGCTATGTGTCTTCTCAATTCCCTCACCACTTTTCTCAACTCAAAATACTGCAGAATCGGGCTTCCCTGGTGGCGCAGTGGTTGAGAGTCTGCCTGCCGATGCAGGGGACACGGGTTCGTGCCCCGGTCTGGGAAGATCCCACATGCTGCGGAGCGGCTGGGCCCATGAGCCATGGCCGCTGAGCCTGCACGTCCGGAACCTGTGCTCCGCAACGGGAGAGGCCACAACAGTGAGAGGCCTGCGTACCGCCAAAAAAAAAAAAAAAAATACTGCAGAATCTTTTTACAGTGTGCTGTGTACTCAGATGCATCATTTCTATCTTATATCTGTGCTACTTGTTGCAACAAGATCATAAATGCACATATAGGCACTGAAATCAAGTAGCAGTTATACATTTGCTCCTACTGATTTTATTTTTTAGATTATCATAATAAATATACAATTAAAAAAGTTGTCGTAGGATCTTAAATGTGTCCAGTGGGGGATTGATCCTGAGGAGCAAAGGATGGAGATTTATTATAATGACCTGCTGAAGATTAAAATGAGGTGGTAGTTGGGGGTCCATATTTCAGCTTTTTGTCCATGCTAAAATGTTTCTTTTTCCTAGGTGTTCATGGCCTTGTGGTTCTCCCACACTGTAAGCATCTCTCATTCAAATAGGATTTCCTTCTCCTTGTTACAGCATTACTGTTTTTGTTACTAGGTGACATAGGTTAAACTCAGAAGGCCTAATTACTAACCAGTACCTTCTGTCTGTCTTTTCTTCCCCTTGTTTCTGTTAAACCCAGACTTCAACCACATCAAGTCCATCAACCTTCCCCAATCCCTCCTTCTCCTCTCTCCTCTTTATTTTTAAATTTCTAGTCGTTTTGGGTTTTTATGGTCATTTGTTACATTCTCCCTCAATTCCACATCCTAAATCACCATTACTTTCTGTACTACAAACCTAGACAGGCCTAATCTAGGTAAAACCACATTATTTTCCTCTCAGACTGCCTGGTGGTAGAGGAAATCACATAACTGCTATATTATTTAGGTTACTTTTGGTTGGAGATAACAGAAAACTCAGACTGGCTTAAACAATTAAGGGAATATATTGGCTCAATAACTGAAAAAGCCAGGTGTGGGACTAGCTTCAAATGAAACTTAATCTAACTAATTAACAGTGGGACCTAACTTCTTTTTATTTTCCCAATTTTCCTTCTTCAGAGTTGGCTTCATCCTAAATGTGTACCGTGCCATCATCCTTAGGCCAGGTAGCTTCAAGATAGCTTTTGTCATGGACTGAATTGTGTCCCCTTCCCCCAAATTCATACGTTGAAGCCCCAAACCCCCGCCATGTGACTATATTTGGATAAGGCCTTTGTGGAGGAAATAAAAGTTAAGTGAGGTGATAAGGATGGAGCCCTAATGCAATAGAAATGTGTCCTCATACGAAGAGAAAGAGATACCCAAGATCTCTCTTTCCACAAGCATGCAAGATGGAAGGCCATGTGAGGACACAGCAAGAAAGTAGCAAGAAGGACCTCACCAGAAACCAACCCTGATGCCACCTTGATCTTCTTGGACTTCTTGGACTTCTAGCTTCCAGGACTTCTTGGACTTCTAGCTTCTAGCTTCTTGGACTTCTTGGACTTCTAGCTTCCAGAACTGTGAGAAAATAAATTTCTACTGTTTAAGCCACCCAGGCTGTGGTATTTTGTTAAGGCAGCCTGAGCTGACTAATACAGCTTTCAGTAGCTCCAGGGCTTCATGCTTCCTCTTTCACGTGTAACAGGTATGAAAAATCATCTTTGTCCCAAAATCTCTAGCACTAGACCTAAGAGATGCACTCTGTTGGCCAGATTTAGTCTGATGCTCACCTCTGAACCAGTCACGATGCCCACAGATTTGGAATGTACTGATTGGCTCAGTGTAGGTTATGCAGTCCATCTCTGGCTTCAGCCAGGTCCACTGTGGCTTCTCTGCAAACTCATAGATCCCAGGTCCATGAGCTATTGGAAGTGGGGAGTGAGTACTCAGGAGGCAGCTAATAAATGATCACTAATTTGAGTTGCAACTTCACGTGGGCCAATTATGTTGTTCACATTACTTTACTCAAATGTTGTTAGTTTCCTTTCTCATTTTTTTTTCCTGTTCCTTCTTTTCTCAGGTTCCCTACCTTGCAGCCTCTTACTTCACAAAGAAGAGAGCATTGGGAAGGGCTTCTCTTAACAATCTTCCCTTCCACTACAAGCACACCTGTTCTCACTCATCAGAGGATGAGATTGTTCTTGATGCCTTACATGGATAACATGTTTTCTGTGTACTTATTCCCCCTCCCTACCTCCCACTTCTGGAAACTTGTTTGTCAACAATCCATCTCTTTCCGCTATCTTCAGTCTATTTTGTTTCCGACACTGGGTTTTCTCTCATCCTACAAAGATACTTAGGATTCTTTGCATCTAAACAAATACTTCTTTGACCTAGGGAATCCCTTAAGATAAGGCCCAAGTTCTGTTTTTTTCTTCGCTACTGCTTATCAGAGTCCTCTACATTTACTACCTCCCCTACCCCAGTGTCCTACTTATTCCTAAAGTCTGCATTCTGCCAGCACAGCCAGGATTCAAATCACTTTGATAAAGGTCATAATCGATCTGTGCCTTCAAAACCAATTATTTATTTTTAACTTCTCCTTTTTTAATGTTCTTTAGTATTTGATCACATAAACTGGTTCCTCTTCCTCTACCTGACTCCTAAGTATTGTATTCCCTTGAATTCTATCTATCTCCTTTTTTTCTTGATCAATTCATCATGACTTCACCCACCAACCTGTAGACCAGGGACTTGTCTCTGAAATCTATATCTCTAATGCCTACTAATTACCTGAACTCATTTCCAACTATCTTTTGGGGATATTCATTTGAATGTATTGTGGGATCCTTAAAATTTGTCATGTGCAAAGTGACCTTATTCTCTTCCCTTCCCTACCCACATCCCACCATTATCCACCTTTTTTTTTTTTTTTTTTTTGCGGTACGCGGGCCTCTCAGTGTTGTGGCCTCTCCCGTTGCGGAGCACAGGCTCCGGACGCGCAGGCTCAGTGGCCATGGCTCACGGGCCCAGCCGCTCCGCGGTATGTGGGATCGTCCCAGACCGGGGCACGAACCCGTGTCCCCTGCATCGACAGGCGGACTCTCAACCACTGCACCACCAGGGAAGCCCATGCCACTATCTTTGGCTCTCATGATCTGTGACAAATTCTTCTTGAGTGTAGCCCTCATCTAATCAATTCTGTATAGGAGTGGTTTTAAGTCATTGATGTGCACCAGGATCATATGTGAAGATTTAAGAAGCTGTAGATGCCCCAGTCCCAGAGCTTTGATTTTTACTGCTCTCGTTTAGGGCGCAGTAACTGGCAGGATAAGACCATCATAACAATCTTTATAAAATACAATCTGATCATGTTGTTTACCTGTTTAGAACTTATCAGTTGTTGACAGTATCTATAAGAAAATATTCAAGCTGCTTAATTTGGTATATATAAAGATTCCTCATTATCTGGCCCCTGCCTAATTTTCCGGCCTTATAATCACTTCTCCACTCCAACCTCCATCTGTCCCTCACATCGTAGGCTCTAAGCATATAAAATTACTTTTAAAAAATAAACGTTTAATTTTAGAACAGTTTTAGATTTACAGAGAAATTGTGAGAATAGTATAGATAGTTACCATATACTCCATACCAGATTCACCTATTATTAACATCTTACATTAGTATCTATATTTGTCACAATTAATGAACCAATACTGATACATTATTGTTAACTAAAGTCCATGGTTTATTCAGATTAAAAAATTTTTTTTCACCTAATATCCTTTTTCTGTTACAGGATCGCATCCAAGGTACACTACATTTAGTTGTCGTGTCTCTTTAGGCTCATCTTGGCTCTGACAGTTTCTCGGATTTAACTTGTTTTCGATGACCTTGACAGTTTGGGGGAATACTGGTCAGGTATTTTGAAGAATGTTTCTCAGTTGGGGTTTGTCTGATGTTCTTCTCATGATTAGACTGGAGTTATGGGTTTGGGGGAGGAAGAAGAATACAGAGGCAAAGTGCCATTCTCATCATATCATATAAAGAATATATACTGTCAACCTGACTTATCGTTGTTGATGTTAACCTTGATCACCTGACTGAGGTAGTGTTTCTCAAGTTTCTCCACTGCAGAGTCACTCCCCCACATCCCACCCATACTGTACTCTTTAGAAGGAAGTAACTATGCGCAGCCCACATTTAAGGAATGAGGAGTTATGTTCCACCTCCTTGAGGGTGGAGTGTCTACATAAATTATTTGGAAGTCTTCTGCATGAGAGATTTGTCCCTTCTCACCCATTTATTTATTTGTTTATTCAATCAACCATTTCTATCAATATGAACACATGGATATTTATTTTATATTTTGGGTTATAAGCCAAAATTATTTTGTGGTTCAGAGTATCAGTATTTCAGCTTTGGCCATTGGGAGTGCTTTCAGTTGGCTTATGTGTCCCTTTGACATATCCTTATCATTGTGGGTTGTTTTTTTGTTTTTGTTTGAGCAGTTCCTTACTTTCTGGCACCATGCTACAGGCTCATTTTATATATTCCCTGCCCCAATCCTAGCATCAGCTATTTTTCCAAGGAGCTCTGATTCCTTTTATTGGAGAATAGTATTAGAAACCAAGATGGTCCCTGGTGTGCTTGTTGCTACAGGGGTATGTTTGCCTCTCAACTAACAGAATAAGGAAATATATGTGTGTATGCTAACCCATGTATATACACACATCTATAATTAGTTCTGTATGTAACATCTGTATTTATAAGCTAAATATGAGTTCATACTGATGACTCCAATTCTAATTCATTACCATATGAATTATTCTAGCCTTCTCCCCTCACTTATCCATAACCTTCCACTCCTGGTGAGAAACCTGATTCCCACCATCTGCTTCTTAATTGTTCAATTCCAGTGTATTTGTATAGTGACTTCAGAATGGTTAACCCTTTATCAACTAAAGCACAGTGCTTATTACAATTCTTACTGCCCTTAGTCTTACAGACTCTACTCATTTCCAAAGTTACTTAGCATCTTTCTTCAAATTACTTTTGCTTCCCTGAATATACCATATGTTTTCACACTTCTTTGTCTTTATTTGTGCTAGTCCCTCTGTCTGGGGTGCCCTGGTTTTTACCCTTATCTCCTTGGAATATTGCCACTCACTCTTCTAGACCCAGCACAGATGTTGCCTTCACCAGGAAGCTTTCCCTAGCCACAACCAAGAGACTTAATCACTAATGCCTCTGTACTTTAATAGCACTTTATTCCCACCTCTATTACACATTTATCAGGACTGTTTGCATCTCATTTTTCTTCACTTGGTGGTAAGTTTCTTCTTTTTTTTTTTTTTAATTTATTTCTTTTTGGCTGCATTGGGTCTTTGTTGCTGCATGTGGGCTTTTTCTAGTTGCGGTGAGCAGGGGCTACTCTTTGTTGCAGTGCGCGGGCTTCTCGTTGTGGTGGCTTCTCTTACTGCAGAGCATGGGCTCTAGGTGCGCGGGCTTCAGTAGCTGTGGCTCGCAGGCTCTAGAGCGCAGGCTCAGTAGTTGTGGCTCACAGGCTTAGTTGCTCCACAGCATGTGGAATCTTCGTGGACCAGCGCTTGAACGGATGTCCCCTGCATTGGCAGGCGGATTCTTAACCACTGCGTCACCAGGGAAGCCCTGGTGATAAGGTTCTTGAGGGCAGGAACCAAATAGATTTGTCCCTGGATTCCTAGGACTCAATAGTAATGGATGTTATGTTAGAATCCTCTTGGGTGAAAATTACAGAAAACCTAATAGTGGCTAAAATATATAAGGATTTATTTTTCTCATCTAGCAGGAAATCCAGAGGAAAGTGGTAACTATCATTGGTTTACCTGTTTAATGATACTGTCAAGAACCAGGCCCTTTCCCTCACCTGTACACAGCATCACTTTCCTTTATTCAGGAAAAAGGCAGAGTGAGGGTGTCAGCAAGCCATCCTCCAGCCCCTTTCCCTTCTGTATGGAGGCAAAGACTTTTGCCCGTTAACAGACTTCTGTCATCTAGAACATGGTCACATGGCTCCTCCAACTGCAAGAGAAGATGGGAAGGTGTATTTTTAGGAAGGCTGATCTTTTCAATAAGGCCAAGATGTTGGAATTAAGCTCTAAGTAATCACAAGGCCACAAGGAGGTCAGGAATCTGTTTCCTGTTGGATAAAAGGCCTGAGGGTAGACAGAAGACCAGGCCAAGAAGACTCTTTAAGACAAGAGGAGAAAAGGCTTGATCTCAGTGGGAGCAACATCTGTTATTGGTAGAAAGCACAAATGTACCTAATGAGGAATCTAACATACTCTGACTACCCACTCTATATTCCTAGCATTCTGTATTGCTCCCTGGAAACTTTCGACTTGTCTGTTTTCATGTGGAAATTGTATCATTCTTGTGAATTTTACTTTCCATTCTCTGGTGCCTTTTCTGTGTCATACCTCCTGTGATGTGACAGTCACATTTTTACCTGATAGACCATGGTGCAGTTTGCCTTGATTTTTTGCAAGTTATAACTAATTGTAGTTCTTTAAAATAGAATTTACACAGTTCTATAATTTCTGCCTACCTAAATCCCACATTCTTTTGAAATTATGGAAATACATTCATTTGGATGCTTTTATTCATTAATGTTCTGTTTCGCGTTTTTTTTAAAAAATTATTTTTATTTTTGGCTGCATTGGGTCTTCATTGCTGCGTGCGGGCTTTCTCTAGTTGCAGCGAGCGGGGGCTACTCTTCATTGCAGTGCATGGACTTCTCATTGTCGTGGCTTCTCTTGTTGTGGAGCACAGGCTCTAGGTGCACAGGCTTCAGTAGTTGTGGCATGCGGGCTCAGTAATTGTGGCTCGCAGGCTCTAGAGCACAGGCTCAGTAGTTGTGGTGCATGGGCTTAGTTGCTCCACGGCTTGTGGGATCTTCCCAGACCGGGGCTCAAACCTGTGTCCCCTGCATTGGCAGGCGGATTCCTTTTTTTTTTTTTTAATAAATTTGTTTATTTATTTATTTATGGCTGTGTTGGGTCTTCGTTGCTGCTCACGGGCTTTCTCTAGTTGCAGAGAGCGGGGGCTACTCTTCATTGCAGTGTGCAGGCTTCTCATTGCATGGCTTTTCTTGTTGCAGAGCACGGGCTCTAGACACACAGGCTTAAGTATCTATGGCATGTGGGCTCAGTAGCTGTGGCACGTGGGCTGTAGAGCGCAGGCTCAGTAGTTGTGGCTCACGGGCTTAGTTGCTCCGTGACGTGTGGGATCTTCCTGGACAGGGATCGAACCCGTGTCCCCTGCATAGGCAGGCGTATTCTTAACCACTGTGCCACCAGGGAAGTCCCCAAGTTTTTTTTTTTTTCTAAGATTTTTTAAATAATTTATTTATTTTATTTATTTATTTTTGGCTGTGTTGGGTCTTTGTTGCTGCGCGTGGGCTTTCTCTAGTTGTGGCGAGCGGGGGATACTCTTCGTTGAGGTACACAGGCTTCTCTTTGCAGTAGCTTCTCTTGTTGCAGAGCATGGACTCTAGGCGTGCGCGGGCTTCAGTAGTTGTGGCACATGGGCTCAGTAGTTGTGGCTCGCGGGCTCTAGAGTGCAGGCTCAGTAGTTGTGGCGCACAGGCTTAGTTGCTCCGCAGCATGTGGGATCTTCCCAGACCAGGGCCCGAACCTGTGTCCCCTGCATTGGCAGGCAGATTCTTAACCACTGCGCCACCAGGGAAGCCCCTCCAAGGTTTTTATATATAACATTCATTTATAACTTGAATTCTTTATAATATTCCATTTTGTGCCAGGACAGCCTTATTGATACATTAGTCCAAACATGACTGGGTAAATCCTGCATACAGGTGCAAGCATCTCCTGCCATCTAGAGTACCTAGGGTTAAGGCCATTTGCAATGAATCAGGAAGCAGAAGTCTCATTAAGTGTAGAACTCCATTAACTTCATTCATGAGAGTTTTTTACTAGAATTTGTAAGGACTGGTAACACATAAAGCATGCATGTAACTTAATACCTTTTCTCAGCCCACCAAATCTGATTACTACTTCTAGAAGTTACTGTAGTGCGCACAAATGTGAAATGGCAGGTGAATGAGTTAAAACAGATTTCATTCTGGTCCAGCGTGTTTTTGGAGACAACTTCCAGAGCAATTAGAATACCCTTCAGATATTCAGGTTTAAGGCAGCTTTGAGATGGGTTTACATGAAATCCTTCATATAACGTGTGAGTCCCAGTAACTTCTTTTGTGTGTGAGTGCATGGTGACACCTTTAAGGGTGGTCTTAGAGAGCAAACACAGCATGAGATTCCCATTTTGAAGCTGCAGAGTGACTGACATCATAGTGTGATCAAAGTGCTCTGCAAATACTTACTGTAATTATTGTTGTTGTTCTGTTCTTGCTAATAACCTTATTTATTCTCTGAAATTATAATCATCCAAAGAAAGATTAAAACAAGATGTACGAGTGGCCTGAGCTCTTTGCCTCACAGATGGTCACCCTCAGAGTTCTCTGAAATTGACAGAGTTAATTGAAGCTTCAGTTTTCACGCCTGTAGTTGATACTTAAGTGTTTCTTACCTGTGGCTTTCACTATTCAAAACACTACAACAATAGCACTTTAATTTGCTCTCATTAATGGTAGCCTCTCAGGTAATGTTAGTGCAGCTTTATCTAGATGTTGTTTGTTCCTCTGAATGAAACCTTTGTACCAGCTTCCCAGCCAGAGAAGGAAAGCTAAACAGTTACAAAGGTAAAAACATGAATGTCTCACTAATTTACTCATTTAAAGGATGCTCAGAACCCAGGAAACATCCAAGGGAAGTTAACTTTTAAGCAAAGGGCAGGCATTTAGTGTATGATTAATGGCAGTTTCTTTCTCTGAGATTTCAGTGAGCTGAGACAACTGGGAATCATTCTTAGGGAGGCAGCTCAGAGCCAGCGAAGTGCTCCAAGGATAATCATTACAGATTCACACAAACAACAGTACTATTTGCTCTAGTTCTTTGGTGCCCTTCCAATAGTATTGAGATGTGAGGAAGCAATCTTAGGCTCAAGCTTAAATAGTAAGGGAAAGAAGTCCTTCTTTGCCTCTACTCCTCAACTGAGTAAAAGTAAAAGACCAGTGAAAAGAACAGGGTGTTAAAATGTTATGTTATTTAGGTTATGCAAGAGCACTTTGCCTGTACCTTGAGATTTGAGTACTGAAAAAGAGAATGACTGTGCTGCCCTACATCTGGGGACTGGTGTCTCCCAGTGGCATTGCTTGCTGTTTGATTAAGGCCCAAGAGAAAAAAACAGAATTGAGAAAGATGAAGGGAGGGAAGAAATTCTGGGCTTCCTTAAATCAAATACAACAAATTAGCAACCCCAGTAAAGACTGGGGAGTCAATACTGTGATCCTTCTTGTATGTGTGGTGTACAAAGGTAGGGCGCAAATTGTATATCTGTGCATAACAAAGATGTTTTTAAAAAAAGGTAGAGCATAGGCTCTCCCGTTCAACTGCTTTGGGTCAAGTTGAAGCCCCATTAGTTATTGGTTGGGTAACTTTAAGCATGTTACTTTACTTCATTCTCTGTGAGGTTTTCCTATGTAATATGGGTATAAAAATAGGACCCCTTGGTAGGGAAATAGAGATTAAATAAGATAATACATGTAAAGTGCTTAGAACAGGGCCTCAAACATGGTAAATACTTAACTTTTTAAAATATTAATATTTATATGAAAAATAAATTGGGATTGGTGATTTACTTCCTCAAAGATTTTTTCAAATTGCAATGTATGGCATGCAGTATTTCCTTTTACTAAAATTCTCCCTTTTATTTAAGAAGTAGTTAAAACAATTACTCTACAAAAATAACATTTGCAGTTACTTAAAACATGAAATATCCTGTATACATCTTACCTGTTTCAGAAGAATATGATATAGTTTTGTTGGTATGGTATGGTAAGGGCTGTGAGTCATTGTGAAAAGGGCCACATTTTAGTGGAAAGCAAAGCATTTAGCCAAAATTTGGAGGTAGGGCAGAGATCTCTTCCCTAAAAGTCGTCCTTCTACACCAAGGCTACTGCTTTTGCTACAAGCATAATGTGGTGTTAGTGGTAAGCTCAGAAAACTTGTGAGTGTTAAAACCACCTTCTCCTTGGCTTGTCATACGATATATATGTGGAACCCAAGTCATTTTATACATTTGTTTGTTTCCTTGTATTCTAAAATGGGCGCACACTTACCTACATCTGAGAGCTGGCAGGAAGTCTGTCAGCTCTTCATGGCATACCAATGTAGTTATAGCATAATAAATGCTATTGATAATGAAATTCTCTCACTCTGATACCCATATGAGCTTCAGTTCCTTTCTGGATCTGTTCCTCAGTGATTGCTTTAGCCAACTGACTATTCATGACTGAGTCTTGGTGTTGAGGTATCAGAGGACCATGGCCCTAAAGCCATGCTCCTTCTTCATTCTGTTTCATTTTGACCTTGATAGGACTTGAGAGGAAGAACCACCATAGGATGGTGAGCTGAAAGTGAGAACCTATAGGCAAAGTAAGTAAAAGAAATACCACTTGATTATATGGACTAGAATTTGATATGGCAGAACCAGTTTGAGCTAAGTTAAGTGAAGCATCAGAACCACAAACCTTTTAAGGTGCTTCCAACTGTAAATTAAAACTCAAACACCTAACAAGGATTTGTGGAAATTCTTGTTGCCTTCGTATTTCTCTGCTCTGGACTGTTGTAACTCAAACTGCCTTAGCAATTAAAGCACACCAAGACATGCCTAGAAAACTCTTACCAGGCTTCCCTCTTTTGGATATCTGCAAGTTTTATTCCTGACAAACACCTGATAACTAGGAACTATAATGAGAAGCCCTAAGTCTGTGGGAAAACTGCATTGTAATAATGTGGCCAATATTCAGACCTTTATTTCATACAGTTGTACTACTTTTCCACGTTATGCTGGCCTCATAAAACAAATTGAGAAGTGTTCTCTCCCCTATTTTCTGAAAGAGTCTGTGTAAGATTGGTGTTATTTCCTCCTTAAACATTTGATAGTCACTAGTGAAGTCATCAGGGCCTCCAGTTTTCTTTGTAGGAAGGTTTTTTGGTTTGTTTTTTTATTGTGGTAAAATATACATAAAATTTACTTCCAGAAAATGACTATTACTAGAAATAAGGAGGGGCATTTATTAATGAGTCAATTCATCAAAAATATTAACATTTAATATTGCTGTTGTGGTCAGAAAACATACTCTGTATGATTTGAATACTTTGGAATTTATTAAGACTTGTCTTATAGCTCAGCATATGTGGTCTGCCTTGGCAAATGGTTCATGATCAGTTGAAGAAATGTGTATTGTGCTGTTATTAGGTATATTGTTCTTTCTATAAATGTCATTCAGGTCAAGTTGATAATGTTCAAAACTCCTGTGTCCTTATTGATTTTTTGATAGTTCATTTCTGAGTGTTGTTCTGTTTATTACTGAGAGAGGGCTATTAAAATCTCCAAGTATTGCCGTGAATTTGTTAATTTTTCCTTTTAAAAGATTCTATTTTTGCTTCGTGTATTTTGAAGCTCTGGTATTAGGTACATGTACATTTAGGATTTTTATGTCTTGATGAATTGGCTCATCATTATTAAATGTAATAGTCTTTTTAAAAGTCTATTTCGTCTATTATTATACCTCCATTAGTTTTTTTCATGCAGTGTTTGCATGGTATCTCTTTTTGTTTTCTTTTTTTTCAATGTACTACAGAGCCCAAGAAGACCCAGAAGATATAAAGTAGGATCGCCATTTATATAAGGTTCAAAAATAGGCAAAATTAAACAGTGTTGTTTAGGAATGCATCAGTAGATGGCAAAACTGGGGACACACAAGGAAGGAAATGAGCACCAGGCAGGGCGGGGGCTTTTGTCTGAGGTGGGAGCAGGGGCTGCTGAGCACAAGTACGCTGAAGGGCTGCTTCTTTTACGACTGTTTATTAAACATCTGTGTTTTATGCACTTGTCTGTATGTATGTCAGATTTCACAACTGAATATATGAATTATGAAAGACAAAAAAGTGGAGCTACTAAGTTGCTTCATTAAATAAGTGTAATTTCTGATTCCTAACCCTTTAACTCACTCCTATACCCTCAAATGCCAGCAGGTGTAAAGGGCAGCTTCCCAAGTTTATTGCTCCGTTGTATCTCCAGAGCAATTAAAACACTGGAGGTGAACTGGAAAGATCTGGAAAGACCTAGATCCCACCACCTCAGATAAGAAGAAATGTCAGCAGCAACCCCTGCTCACCGGAAGGAATCAAGAAAGGACTGCTTTCCTGCTCAAATATTTGTCCTGCTCTTTTACCATCCCAGTCATCATTGTGCAGAGTTTATGTTTAACACCAAATGCTTGTAGGGCTACCAGGTCCCATCTCTTTTTTAATTGTAATCTATTTGTATCTTTAAAGTGCTTCTCTTATAGACAATACAGGTATGCCCTGCTTTTTGAAAGTTTGCTTTACCTCCTTCACTTTGATGAAAGACCTACATTGGTCTAAATGAAAGAAATCTGAAGAGGATTTTCACTTCTACGAAAAAAGGTGAAAACCGAAAATAGCTTTCAGTGTTTGTTTTGCAGTGAGCTGTTATAGAGGCGGTGCAAACCCTGAGCATCAAGAGCGGCACCTCCAAGCTCCTTCCCTGGGAACTACACTCAGCATCCCAGCATTAAGCCGCCATAGCTTTGAGCATCTGTGCTTTATCTTGATTTATTTTGTTAACAAGATGTGTCCTAAGGTAATTGCTTTTTTGCTTTACGCCATTTTGGCTTACAAAAGGTTTCACAGGAATCCTCCACTTTTGGATAGTGGGGGAGAGACCTGTATATGGTTGAGTATTGCTTTTTCATACAAATTAGCAACCTGTGTCTTTTAACTGGAATCCATTTACACTTAATGTAATTACTGATATAGTTGGATTTAAATACGTCATCTTGGTATTTGTTTTCTAATGGTTCCATCTGATCTTTGGTTTCTCCTCCTTCCTTTCCTGCCTTCTTTTGGGTGAATAGAATATTTTTAGCTATGCTTCTTTGTGTTATTTCAAATAAAAGTACTAATCCATACAATTTCATTATGCAAATAATATCTTAATTAAACTTGTATTCAAATTAGGGTATGCCAAAGACCTAAATAGACATTTCTCCAAAGAAGATATACAGATTGCCAACAAACACATGAAAGGATGCTCAACATCACTAATCATTAGAGAAATGCAAATCAAAACTACAGTGAGGTATCACCTCACACCGGTCAGAATGGCCATCGCCAAGAAATCTAGAAACAATAAATGCTGGAGAGGGTGTGGAGGAAAGGGAACCCTCTTGCACTGTTGGTGGGAATGTAAACTGATACAGCCACTATGGAGAACAGTATGGAGGTTCCTTAAAAAACTAAAAATAGAATTACCATACGACCCAGCAATCCCACTACTGAGCATATACCCTGAGAAAACCATAATTCAAAAAGAGTCATGTACCACAATGTTCATTGCAGCTCTGTTTACAATAGCCAGGACATGGAAGCAACGTAAGTGTCCATCGACAGATGAATGGATAAAGAAGATGTGGCACATATATACAATGGAATATTCCTCAACCATAAGAAGAAACGAAATTGAGTTATTTGTAGTGAGGTGGATGGACCTAGAGTCTGTCACACAGAGTGAAGTAAGTCAGAAAGAGAAAAACAAATACCGTATGCTAACAGGTGTATATGGAATCTAAAAAAAAAAAGGTTCTGATGAACCTAGTGGCAGGACAGGAATAAAGACGCAGATGTAGAGAATGGACTTGACACGGGGAGGGTGAAGGGTAAGCTGGGATGAAGTGAGAGAGTGGCATGGACATATATACACTACCAAATGTAAAATAGATAGCTAGTGGGAAGCAGCCACATAGCACAGGGAGATCAGCTCGATGCTTTGTGACCACCTAGAGGGGTG
Organism: Grampus griseus; assembly: GCF_964374135.1. Taxonomy (NCBI): domain Eukaryota; kingdom Metazoa; phylum Chordata; class Mammalia; order Artiodactyla; family Delphinidae; genus Grampus; species Grampus griseus. Next base: position 60,810,632 of record NC_139001.1, read on the forward strand.
GTATAGAGAGGGTGGGAGGGAGATGCAAGAGGGAGGAGATATGGGGATATATGTATATGCATAGCTGATTCACTCGGTTATAAAGCAGAAACCAACACACCATTGTAAAGCAGTTATACTCCAATAAAGATGTTTTAAATAAATAAACTTTGCACTCCAAAAAAACAAACAAATTAGGGTATGCCAAAAGAGAGTTAATAGAGGGTACCTAAAGAGAGTGGGACTCTCTGGTGGCAGAAACCAATTTTCTCTACCAGAATTCTTTTGGGAGCTGACCCTGCCCTTCTCTTTTTTTCTCATCACAAAATGGAAACATGACCTAGTAACCATTAAGCTAACATGATAGTCATAACATAAAGCACATATTTATTAATCGTTGCAGTGACTATAACTGGATAGCTGCCTGTATAGTGTCAACTCTTCGGTCACTTCCTTCTTCCACACTGCAGGGATCTAAGGAGCCACCTTGGGAAATATGAAGTACCTTCCTTCCAATTAAATTTATGTCAGACAAGTACCATTTTTGTGTAGTCAGTCAAACAATTAATTCACAAGCAGCTTGGTGCTGCCCTTAGAAGATTGCAATTTATTTGAGAAAGCATTTATGTTAAGTAGTTGTATTATGTATCTATATTATGTTTATTATACAGTTTACTATATATTTATATAATATAAAAGATAAAGAGCATTGCAAGGCTGTTGTAGATAATACATAAATGAAATAAAGATGTTTGTGTGGTTAATTAGAAAAAGCTGCCTAAGCTGGACAAATTGCCACATGTTTAGGCCCTGGCTATACCGTGTTTTTCTATGGGCTAGCGGTCTGCAAGGCACACACTTCTCTGACATTTTCCTGAATTGCCTAATATCCAATCTGGTTATGCCTTTTTGTCTCCAGCTGTCTGTAGATGTTCTTGGGCATTTATAGTGAGAGAAACATCTTCTTTTCCCTTCTCTTCCTCTTCTATATATAGATAGATATAGATAAGTATCACGTGATTATTTGAAGGATTGAAATTTCATTTTGATTTGGCTTTCCTGGGTGGAAAACATTTACATCATTTCATACTTTTGAGCATGAATTGCCTCTTTTTCTAGGTGTAATCCATTTCTACTCTTCAGCATACGGAAGATTTTATGAATAATGTTCAGTGCAGAAAGAGAGCTCTAAAAATAATTGTGCTAGTAGGGTTTTGTTAGTCTTATGTGGAACAGTGACAGGAGAAAAGAACAAAGGCACATCAGAGGAAAGGTAGTGGTAGGCAGAGCATTTGATTTCATTTGCCTCCACCAAAGAGCTTGCATTTAGTGGAGAAGGAAAAACAAATAAGAAACAGGAGATCTGCACTAGCTATTGAATGTTTCATTTCTCATCACTGTTAGTCACATTTGAATGGAATCATTGCAGTCTTTTTGGTGTGTATAACTAAGCCTTTTTTTCCCAAAAGGAAAATCTTGAATTTTATGTTTAAAAGCACAATGAGATGTTTTTGACATTCTGCAGTTTGTTTTGGAATTCATAGTCTTAAAACCCATTGACTTTCAGTAAGGTGGTAAAGGGTGTACAATACATGTCATTTTTATGCCTGATAGCACCTGGGATAGTCTCTAATGCATATTATATATACACACCTTTCATCATCCGTTTCTACCTGACAGCTTACAGTGTTAGGCTGAATGTTGCGATTAACAACTGAATGGGGGTGAAATGCCAAGCGGTATTACAATGGATTCTTATTGGAAAACATAAGCTCTTTAGAGCTTATTTTTTATACTTTTCCATGAAGATTTTAAGCCGACATATATGCCAGTACATAATTAAAATAACATACTCTTTAAATGTTTAAGTTATTCTCCAGAAATGGAGATAGATTTGGCTAATCAAATGATGATTCTCCTCGAGCTGGGATTTAAGCATGCGTTTTGTACAGGGAAATCTGTTTTGCAAATGCATTACTGATTATTCTTTAAAATGTATGTATACAGGGTTGTTAGAATTAAGAACTGTTGGGATCATATCTTAATATAGTTATTTTACCAAGATTCATATTATTCAGCCCAGCCCAGGGAATGAGATTTTTAAAATTTGTTTTCTTATTCTGCTCCTATACTTGAGTTTTTGGTCTAGTGGTCATCAAATATTCCCTAGAAATACATTTGCATAGAATTCCCAAAACAAAATAATAAAATCACTTAAAAAAACTTTTTAGTATGCAAAATCCAGATTCTGGGCTTACATGCTTTAGCCATGTGCTAAAAATTATATAAGCAAATACCAAAGAAAGCCAAGTTGGTCAAGGCTGTGACTTATAAAGAATGCCAGGCAATGTTGGACACTCCAGATATTCTTTTTCCTTCTCTTGGCCTGAAAAATACTTCAGGAAAGAAGCTACCATGCCCATCTTTCATTTCAAATTTTTTAGTTTTGATGTCCTTTCTCAGCTTGTAAACCTTTTAGGCCAGTTATTGGCTCTTAGATAAATAATATGTCGTTTAATCCATATTGACTAATTAACTGTTTGTAACTTTCCAGGTACTGATGAGGATGAATGTGATTTGGAGAAATTATTTTTCTCGTCTAAGGATAAGAAAGGTGCCTCACAGATACCGAAGTAGTTATCACCCAGTGGCCCCTCTGGGATCAAGGATTTTAACTGATCCAGCCAAAGTTTTTGAACACAACATGTGGTAAGTTATCTTTTTTGTGTGTGTGTGGTACACAGGCCTCTTACTGTTGTGGCCTCTCCTGTTGCGGAGCGCAGGCTCAGCGGCCATGACTCATGGGCCCAGCCGCTCTGTGGCATGTGGGATCTTCCCGGACCGGGGCATGAACCCGTGTCCCCTGCATCGGCAGGCGGACTCTTAACCACTGCGCCACCAGGGAAGCCCGGTAAGTTATCTTTTAAGTGTGATATAATGTATGTACATTAAGCATCACCAGTGTTATTTTCATTTAGTGCCAGAAAAGGATTTTTTAAATTGAGCACTTATGTTGTTGAAGTTAAAAGCAAGGGTAACTGATCCCAACTTAAATGTTGCCAATTCTGAATTTCTTTGCAAAGAGAATTAGAAAAGTGAAGTTTCCCAAGTGCTTTCCTCAGCTTTGGGTTCTTGCAGGCCCTCCCTGCTCACCTCTGATCCTGATTTGGCAGCATATCACTGAGGGGGCTTCTTTTCTAGGTAGAGCCCTCCATTTGCCTCTATTACAAGTACTTATCAATCAGCAAATGTGAACTCAGTACCTGCTGCTTACTGAGCACCAGGGAGAACACATTGGTTTGACCTTAATTCATGCTTTTAGGAAATCCACCCTTTATTTGTGAAGATAGATGGGTATTTATAGGAAAAACTGATAATTAGGAATACAAGGCAGCAAATTGTAAGGGCCCAGAGTGTTCTTATAAGGCATAGGTCTGTATAAGAACAACTCAAGGGCTTCCCTGGTGGCGCAGTGGTTGAGAGTCCACCTGCCGATGCAGGGGACACGGGTTCGTGCCCCGGTCCGGGAGGATCCCACATGCCGCAGAGCGGCTGGGCCCGAGAGCCATGGCCACTGGGCCTGCGCGTCCGGAGCCTGTGCTTCGCAACGGGAGAGGCCCGCGTACAGCAAAAAAAAAAAAAAAAAAAAAAAAAGAACAACTCAACAATGCAGGATCACTTCTATTTTGGCATAGTCAGGAAGATTTATTTTTCAGCTTTATTGAGTTATAATTGGCATATAAAGGAAGGTTTAAGTGGGGAAACTGAGATATTTATTCTTTCTCCAGTACCCAGTATGGTGCCTGACGCATAAATATTTGTGGAATAATAGATAGGTAAAGCTGGAGTAAGGGCATTCTAGGTGGGTAGACAGTCATATTCACCTAGATGAGAAAGTATAAGGCATATTCAGGAGAACAGGATAGTTTGCCAAAAATAAAGTCTCTTCTAGGAGATTGGTAAATGATAATGTTGGAATGGTAATAGACCAGGTGTGGGGTAGGAGCAAGATTGTGTGTGGTCTTAAATTCACACCTGAAGTGAAAGGTATTACAGAGCCACTAAAGAGAAATGGCATTCATTATACATGGTATATTAAGTATAAGTATTTGTATAACAGTATAAGGATAGATCAGCAGGTAGAACTAGAAGCAGAAAAGGGAAAATGAGAGAGAGATTGTAAGGGAAGAAAAATAGAACTTGGTGCTTTTGTAGAATAAAGGAAAAGGAAACATTTGACTCTGAAGGTTTGATCCTAGATGACTAATAGAAATAGGAAAATCAAGAGGTAAATTGATTTTTTTTTAAATATAATAGAAGAAAAACAGGTGGTTTATCTTCTTGTTTTGTTTGTTTGTTTTTTGTTTTTTTTTTTTTTTGCATTACGCGGGCCTCTCACTGTTGTGGCCTCTCCCGTTGCGGAGCACAGGCTCCGGACGTGCAGGCCCAGCAGCCATGGCTCATGGGCCCAGCTGCTCCGCGGCATGTGGGATCTTCCCAGACCGGGGCACGAACCCGTGTCCCCTGCATTGGCAGGCGGACTCTCAACCACTGCGCCACCAGGGAAGCCCTTTTTTTTTGTTTGTTTGTTTTGTTTTTATCTTCTTTTTTTAAATTGAAGTATAGTTGATGTACAATATTATATAAGTTACAGGTATAAAGTATAGTGATTCACAATTTTTAAAGGTTATACTCCATTCATAGTTACAAAATATTGGCTATATTCTCATCCTTGTAGCTTATTTTATACATAATAGTTTGTACCTCTTAATTCCCTACCCCTATATTGCCCCTCCCTCTTCTCTCTCCCCCTGGTAAAACCACTGGTTTGTTCTCTATGTCAAACAGGTGGTTTCTTATAAAGTTAAATATACACTTACCATATGACACAGCAATTCCACCCACTCCTAGGTATTTACCAGAATAAATGAAAATATATGTCCACATAAAGACTTGTATATGAGTGCTCATAACAGATACAGATATTAGACAAAATAAGAGGTAAATTGATTTTTTATTTTGGAATAAAGATAGTGCATTTAATTTTAGATATTTTGAATAGGTTTTCAGAGAGGGACATCCTGAGAAAAATGTCCAGAACATAGACTCCACTGCTAGGAAGAGAGAGCAGTCAGGGCTGAAGATGTGAGGTTGGGTATAATATCTGCAGACAAGATTGTTACTGACTAGCCTTGGGAGCAGGACCTCTAGGACTGGGAAAGTAATTCATGGACTTTCTATGTTTATATTGCAACAGAATATCAATTTTAAAAGTAAATAGATTGACTTTATTAATTAGTCCTGCACTATACAATATGGTGGCCCCTACCCACATATGGTTTTTGAGCACTTGAAACCTGGTTAGTCTGAATTCAGATGTGCTATAACATTTTGAAGATTTAATACAAGTAAAAGGTAAAGTATATCATTAATAATTTTTGTACTTAATTATTCAGTAAATGTTAAAATGATATTATTTTGGATATGTTGAATTACAGTATTTTATTAAAATTAATTTCCTTTTCACTTTTTTATCATGGCTACAAGAAAATTTTAAATTACATGTGTGGCCGACATTATACTTTCTTGGACAGTTACTAAGTTAAACCATTTTGACGATCATCACCAATTTGGACAGTTATAAGAGGCTGTGAGATAATTGTCAAACAGTTAAACCTCCAGAGGAACTTCTGGTCCTAGGCAGGCTCCTCATTTGCCAGGTTTTTTGTTTTGTTTTTTGTCAGTAGACTCTAGTGATTTAGTTGTCTACATTTCTTTTTCCATTTGCTATCACTAGCTTTTTTGCCCAAGATTCCTGCCCACCCATTTAAGTTCTGTTTTGTCATAGGCTCTCAGGGAAGCAAGGGTCATCTGGTTCAGTGCCTCTCAAACACTGTGGGCTAGCTTAGGGCTGCTGCACAAGAATCCCTTGAGGTATGGCCCAGGAATTTGTAATTTGAAAAAGTTCTTTTAGTAATTCTGTTGAGCTACGAGGTTTAGGAATCCTTGATGCAGTCCAATGGTTTCAAACTTTAGTAGAATTTTTTTTCCAAGTGAAGGCTTAACATAGAATCCCAATATTTAAAAGGTAAAAACAAACCTACTCTGAGTGAAGTGAAGTGGTCATAGAAGCTTGGGGCATTGACAGCTCCACTTCCCTTTTCCTCTCCCACCCCTCCCTCCCTCTAGCAGCCTAGAGGACCTTTAGGGTTCAGCTGACCAGAGTTTGAAAAACCTTGATCTGATCTCTACAGCCATCCTTCTCCATAGCATACCCCCAAAGAAGTTACCCTGCCTGTGCAGGATACCTCTAGTGAACTCTCTCCAAAGCAGATACATACTGTAATAATAAAAAAATAATAATTTTCTCCAAGGGAAGAGGAAAGCAGTTGCTTCACGTCACCTTCCCATGTCCCCCACCCCAGTTCCCCCCCTTTTTTTGCTTGAAGAGAAGTAAATTAAACTGAAAACCAGAAGACTGGTTTACTTTCTCCTTACTTCAAGTCCAAAGTTCTGTCTAAAAGTTCTCACTTCCTTCCTTATTTCCTCCTTTATATTTAAGAATAATGTCTCCTCATGCTGAATTTTGATTTTTAAGAAGTCTCTTAACAAGTACATGTCAGTTTTCTCTCAGAGATATTGATCAGAATTGTGTACAGTTCATTTTTCCCTTTAGCCTCTAGTTTAGTTAATAAGAACTATTTACTCTATACATGAACCTCTTGTTAAAAATTTTTTGAGAAAAAATAAAAATACCGTTTTTCTTCAGTTTCTATATCCTGAGTAATATTTGCCCTCCAGATTCTGGATATTACTAGTATTTACATCTGCCTATAGGCTCTTAATTCTTAATAGTTTAGTTAAGTGAATTTCACATAACATAAAATTAACCATTTTAGGTGAACAGTTCAGTGGCATTAATTACATTCACGATTTTGTGCAACCAGCATCGTTCCAAAACATTTCCATAACTCTAAAGTAAAATCCCTTATCCATTAGACCTCTTACACTCATGCTACAGTTCCCAGCCCCTGGCAGCCACCAATCTGTGTTCGTCTCTAGAGAATTACCTCTTCTGCATATTTTGTATAAATGAGATTATACAATATGTGATCTTCTGTGTCTGGCTTCTTTCCCTTAGCATAAAGTCTTGGAGATCCATCCATATTGTAGCATGTATCGGTACTTGATTCATTTTTATGACAGAATAGTATTCCATTGTATGTATATACCACAGTTGGTTTATCCACTCATTCGCTGATGGACATTTAAGCTATTTCCACCTTTTGGCTCTTGTGAACAGAGCTGCTGTGAACATGTGTGTACATGTACTTGTTTGAGTCACCTAGGAATGGAACTGTGGGGTCATGTGGTAATTCTACATTTAACTTTTTGCAGAACCGCCAAACTTTTCCACAGTGACTAAATCATTTTGTATTCCACTTATAGTCTTTTAGTTATACTTAGTACATTTATCAATTTGGGGGGCACTGACGTGAAACTATATTCAGAGTGCTTGTGAGACATGGCCCAGACATCTCTCTGTATTGAGCAAATTACACGGTTACTTGGAAGAATCATTCCTTATTCCACGCTGCTCCTGGTTTTCAGGGGACCCCCGAAATTTATAAGAAAGCAGTAAGCACTTGTATTATCATGTAACTAAATCAGCTAGGCCAGCAGCTTTCAAGCTTTTTGGCATGACCCACAGTAAGGAGAACAGTTTACATCATGGAACAGTACCTGTACGTATAACACATGCACATATATGAAACAGGAACAGAAGTTTCCTATGCAGTTTTACCATGTAAGACATGCACTCATAGTTTCCATTTGTTCTTTTCTGCTCCATTTTTGTTTTTTTCTCTTTTTAAATGTAGATGGACTAACTAAATTGATTTCATGACTCACTAAAAGTGTCATGACCTTTAGTTTAAAAACACTGAGCTAAGTGATTCTCTGTAGATCCAAGGCAAGACCTATATCCTGTAACATGACTTTCTATTACATAACCCATTTAAATAACTGACTGTTTCCAGCATCCCAATAGAGTTCAGGTATCAAGAATTCTTTCTTACTATATAGTCTGAATTTTCTTTATACAATAATTTGTCATGAGAGGCAATCTAGATGTTAAAAGGGGCAGTCTACATGTCTAACTTTAGGAAGTTACTTAATCTCTCTGTGCCTCAGTTTCCTCATCTCTAAAATGGGATAATAATAGTAATATTAACCTCATAGAGTTCTTGTAAGGGTTGAATTAGTATATATATATTATAATATAAATTGTATATACATGATAAATAAGCAACACATAAGAATTAGCTGTATTATTATTATTACCATTTCCTAACATGTACTTTAGTTACTTATGTGTCTGTTTTATCTTCATTATTAGATTGTATGACTCTTCAGAGAAGAACTTAGCTTATATCTGTTTCATTGCTATATTCTCTATATTATAGGCACCCAATAAGTTTGTTTGAATAAGTGAATCAATGTAGAGAAATAGGAGATCCAGTTCATGTCTACTTGAAATTTACAGCTAGACTGAGAGTTAATATCATAACTATAAAAAATAAAATTAAATAAAAAATAAATTTAAAAAATATCATAGCTAAACATGGGCTTCAGAACCCAAAAAATCTGAATTTAAGCCCTGACTCTACCCCTTTCCAGGGTTAGAATTTGAGGAATTTGAGCAAGTTTTTTTCATGAGGTGTTGTGAGTATTAAAGGAAATAAATATGTAAAACACTTAGTAGTAGTAAGCTCCCTAAAAGCCATCATTCTTGTTATTATTATAAGATGGAGAGTTGAGATATATACCAATGAATAAATAAACAGTATAGAGGACTATGCAGGGTCATACAGTGAAGACAGTGAAGACCATAGGAATAGTCTTCAGAATAGGAAGAGATTTTTGAGCTGGGGATGTAAGAAAGTCAATAAGATTTCATAGGGCAGGTAGGATTTAACCTGGGCTCTGAAGGATGAGGAGGATTTAAATAGTGAAAACCCTTTTGTTCTAGACATGAGCAAAGATCTGCATTGTACATGAGGTATATTTCGTGTACAAAAGCAAGCAAATAGACCAGCCCACTTGGAAGAGAGGTTTCACATTTTGAAACTGGGTAAATGGTGTGACAAAAGAAGTATTTTAGGAGAATTAATCAGGCTCTGTTGTCAGGACACGTAGAGTTAACCATTATAGAACATGAAATGATATCTTTTTTCCTTAGCATTTTTGTTATATTGACATGTACCCATCACTGGGCTAGGTTCAGAGCAGTACTCAAGAGAGGAACAGCAGATGATCACTGCTCTAAAGGAGCTCTAGTCTGTTTCACTAATAAGCTTGAGTCCTCCAGGTAAAGAAGATGGAATGAATCTGAAAAACAAAGTATTCCTCCTCCAACAAAATGAATAAGAAGTAGTAAAAGCAAGCAAAAACTATGCCAACAGCAACTACAAGAGTTCATACTGTTCATACATAGACAATTAGTGACCAAGGAAAGAAACTATAGATTCATGTGTGGCCCAGAGTGGCTCCTAACCCTATCTTTATCCCTCAGAAGCAGTACTAGGGAAAGGTCAGCTGACAAATCATTACTAATACTCATTAGGCAGCCCTGGCAAATGTTGAGAAAGAGCCCTTGAAAATAAATGTTCTTACCTATCACAGAAAAATTTGAGGTCTTAGTAGAGCAGGGAAAATCATGGGGCTCACCATTTTCCAGAGTTCCATGCTGAATTGAAACTATCCAAAGCCCAAGGGAAACCCCCTTAGGAATAGGACACATCCTAACTAGATAAGTGAAACCTAGCATAGATAGGACTTAATAAATCTCAAAAAAAAAGCAGACCCAGACTCTCATAAAATAAAGGCTGCCAGCTACCCAGTGGAGTTCCCCCTTCTCCCCCACCTCTGACACCCTCAGATTACAGAAAAGTGCAGAGGATACATAATACCCAGCCTTCAAACTAAGCTTGCAGAGAAAGATAAACCTGAGTAAGGTTTGGTGGCAAGAGAATTTGTCTGCCAACAAACCAGAGAGGAAAGAAGGAAGGAGGGGAGAAAGAACAGAGCATGCACTATGGATTAGTTTGCATTTTCCAATATTTTATGTAAAGGGAATCACAATATATACTCTTTTTTTTCTGGCCTCTTTTACTAAGGATCATTATTTTTAGGTTTATGCATGTTGTTGCATATATCAATATTTTGCTTATTTTTATGACTGATAAAAAATAAAATCAGAATACATAAAAAGCTCTCAAAATTCGATAAACAACCCAATAAAAATGGGCAAAATATTGAACAGACACTTCACCTAAGAAGATACACTGATAACAAGCATATGAAAAGATGCTCAAACATCAGTAGTCATTAGGGAAGTGCAAATTAAAGTCACAATAAAATACTACCAAACATTTATTAGAACAGCTAAAATTCAAAATACTGTACCAATGCTGTTGGTGAAGATGTAGAGGAACTGGAATTTTCATACACTGCTGGTGGGAATATAAAATGGTGCAACCACTTTGGAAAACAGCTTGGCAGTTTCTTAAAAAATTAAACATACAACCTCTATATGATTCAGCCATTCCATTCCTAGATATTTATCCAAGAGAAAAGAAAGCATACAAAGACTTTTGCATGATTGTTCATAGCTTTATGTGTAATAGTCAAATTTGGCAACAACCCAAATGTCCATCAACAAGTAAATGGATAAACAAATTGTGGTATATCTATATAATGAACACTACTAATAAAAAAGGAATGAAACTATTGATACACACAACAACATGAATGCATTTCAAAATAATTATGCTGAGTGAAAGAAGCTAGAAATAAAGAGTATGTACTTTACTTTTACTGTACTGGAAAATGCAAACTAATCTATAGAGGCCGACAACAGATCAGTGGTTGTTAGTGAAGCAGGAGCGGGGTGTGGCGAGAAGGGGAGGGGTGGAAGGGAGGGATTACAAAGGTGCACCAGAAAACTTGAGAGTAATGGATATATTCATTAACTTGGTTGTGGTGACGTTTTCACGCATATTACATTTGTCAAAATGTATCAAATCATATACTTTAAATATGTGCGGTATGTCAGTTATACCTCAATAAAGCCATTAAAAAATATGGTTACATCCATACGTTGGAAAACAATGTAGCAGTTAATAAAAATAAGAGAGATCCATGTGTATTGATATCAAGAGATGGCTATGGTATGTCATTAAACAGAAAGAGCAAGTTGCAGAAAAGTATCTCTAGTATGGCCTCATTTTTATTAAGGAATTTCTATACATGTGCTACAGTATATACATATCTTTGTTTTTATATACACAGAGAAATGTCTGGAAAGGTCCACATCATACTGATAACACTGTTTATCTCAGGGATGGACATGGGGATAAGAAGTAGGGTAGAGATGAAACTTCGTATTTTATAAGCATTAGTATTATTTGAATTTTGAGTTTTTTAGAAGAATGCCCCCCGTGTACATATTCTCATCTTACTGTCTATCTGATAAAGCCTTTGTTCTTTAATAATCAATTACAACTCCTCATCTTCCTAACAGTTTTGAGTTCTACCAAATCTTCTTCATTTTCGTGTCCCCGGTTCACAGCCCAGTGCCTAATAGTTATAGGTTGTCAATAAATGTCTAATGAGAGAAGTAAATATTGGGTTTTTTCCAGCAGCTGTGACCTCTATCTCTTGTATGCAGAAGTGGGAAGGCATTGGTTCTTTCTGTGTGTCTTTTGTATGTCATTCATTCCTAAGTAAGAAACTGATTTACTAATAAAAATAATCAACTGAAATATTTATTATGGCCAAAAAAGATAAGTGGAAAGCCAGGACTCAGAAATATAAATTAGTGTCTAATGGTAGAAAAGATTTAATTGAAGTTAGTTCTATTATTCTCTGATTTACCTGTAAGAACTATATTTTATCCATCTGAGACATTTTTTTTACCGATTAACATCTCTGTGAAGTCATGGCATTTCTTAAAATTGATGGCATCTTACAATTGTAATTGGAAGTGTTTTTTTCTTTCTTACTGGTACAGAAAATAATGGTATCTTAGATTTGATGAAATAGGATAATTATAATTTCAAAGTACATAGTCTTAATTGTACACTGTTTTGAGAACTATTATATTTATTTTACTAATACAAAAACTAAGAGACATAGAAAATATAAATTACTTTCCACTGCCATACATCAAGATTAACATTTGAATATTTGTTATATTGTTAGAAAAGCATGAAAACCTTTTGTTATATGGATAAATCGGCAACAGACATAAAAGATTGACCCAGAAGGAAGTACATGTGAACATATGGGAAAATATACAACAGTAAAAGAAATACAAATCAAAACAATTTGGTACCTTTTTAGAGCTACTAAAATAACACCAAAAAAGAAAGAAAAAGAGAGAGAGAAATTTAAGATAACACCGTATCCTGGTAGCAGTGTAAGTTAATACAATCTGGTTATATTTCTATTTATTTTTTGTCTCATCTGTTCTTTTATTTTTCTCTACTGGCTTTTTGGCTATACATCTTTTGATTATTTTTTGTATGTTATTTTAGAGCAATAGTTTCAAACATTTTGGTCTTAGAACCCCTGTACACTGTTAAATCATTGAGGACCCCAAAGACCTTTTATTTATGTGGATTATATCTATTGATATGTTCAACATTAGAGATTGAAACTGAACAGTAAAATATTAATTTTAAAACAATAATAAACATTACATGTTAACATAAATTACATATTTTCATGAAAATATCTATTTGCTCCCCAAAAATATAGTGCAAGGAGTGCATTGTTTTAAATGTTTGTAAGTCTCTCTAATGTCTGGCTTAATGGAAAAAGCTGGATTCTCACATGTGCTTCTTCATTTAATCTTTTGTGTAATGTTGTTTAGGTTGAATTATATGAAGGAAACTTGGCCTCACACAGATATGTACTTGTAAAAGAGAGGAGTGTTATAATAGCATCTTAAGATAATTTTAGATATTTTTCTTTTTTTTTTTAGCTGTGCCCCACATCTTGTGGGATCTTAGTTCCCTGACCCGGGATTGAACCCTGGCCCTCGGCAGTGAAAGCGCAGGAGTCCTAACCACTGGACCACCTGGGAATTCCCCATATTTTTCTTTCCTTTTTAAAAAATTTTTATTTCTTTATTTTTGGCTGTGTTGGGTCTTCGTTGCTGCACGCGGGCTTTCTCTAATTGCGGCAAGCAGGGGCTATTCTTCATTGTGGTGCATGGGGGTCTAATTGTGGTGGCTTCTCTTGTTGCAGAGCATGGGCTCTAGGTGTGCGGGCTTGCTTCACTAGTTGTGGCTCACAGGCTCTAGAGCGCAGTCTAAGTAGTTGTGGCGCATGGACTTAGTTGCTCCGCAGCATGTGGAATCTTCCCGGACCAGGGCCCGAACCTGTGTCCCCTGCACTGGCAGGTGGATTCTTAACCACTGTGCCACCAGGGAAGCCCCCCCATATTTTTCTTGATACTACATTAAATCTCAGCAGCAGCAGTTTCTTAGTTGCAATATGGAATATGAAACCATATCAATGAACTTTTGGTATTGTGCTATATTATAATCCATTGTTACACCTTATACTTTTTTTAAAAATAAATTTTATTTATTTTATTTATTTATTTTTGGCTGCGTTGGGTCTTCGTTGCTGTGCCCCGTTTTTCTCTAGTTGCGGTGAGTAGGGGCTACTCTTCGTTGCGTTGTGTGGGCTTCTCATGGCGGTGGCTTCTCTTGTTGCGGAGCACAGGCTCTAGGCGCGCAGGCTGCAGTAGTTGTGGCTCATGGGCTCTAGAGCGCAGGCTCAGTAGTTGTGGTGCACAGACTTAATTGCTCCGTGGCATGTGGGATCTTCCCAGACCAGGGCTCAAACCTGTGCCCCCTGAATTGACAGGCAGATTCTTAACCACTGCGCCACCAGGGAAGCCCACACCTTATATTTTGAATTTTTTTTTTTTTACCTATGCATCATTTTATGTCATCATGTATGGATAATTTGGAAAGTTTAGTTCCCTGTTTTATGTAGATTCAGATGACACATTTCATTATACAATATTCAAAAATCACATTTGTTAATACACCATTATTCCCATCAGGAAAAATCTCTTAAGTATTGGGCGCTATCAAACTCGTGGTGGAAACAACCTTTCCAAAATCCTAATTTTTGCTTGAAAGCACAAAATTTATCTTTGACAGCAAATACTTTTTCTTTTCTTAAAGTGATAGGCTGATTTTGTTTACTTTTAAGATGCCGAATACTCAAGTCTGAATAGCTATAGTTTGTCTACAGTTGCTCTTTCAAGTAAAAATAGAATTCCATGAGAAAAGCATATAATTTAGTTCACAATGCAAACAATCATACAAGTATTTTTCTACAAGTCATTCATCAGACTTCAGTGTGCAGCTTTTTGCATGCCTCCCATTTTGTCACATAAAATATTAAAAATATATTTACCGAAGGGTAATATATTATCCTCCTCCTTCACATGCTAAAAGTTTTGATTATCTGGTGGACATTATGGATGATATCTTATGTGGAATCTGGATTGTGTTGTTTTCCTTTAAAGGTGTTGAGGTTTTTTTCCTGGCAAGTGGTTAAATTATTGCCAAATCTTCTTGGTCAAGTCAGATTTAATTTTAGGTTCTGTTCAGGTGAAATTATTTTGATATTTTTCTGAATCTAGCGTAATTCTTATTCCTATAGCATGGCATTTCTGGGGTCTTAACTGAATGCCTGAAGTGTTCAGAGAGGTCTCTCCACTCTGGCTTAGCCAGAACTCCAGTATCTCCAAGCACTGCACTGCACTGCCTATGCAGACTTCAGGGACCCTCCCCTTTGTCCAACCCCCTCTTGTTCAGTATTCTGCTGCACAAAGTCTTACCATCTCAGCAGCTCTGAACCTTGATTTCTGCCTTCTCAACTCACAAAACTACCGCTCAGTGAGTCAGCCAGGCTCTGCTTGGGCTTTACCTCTGCACCACAGTCTAGAACATGTCCCAGACAGAAAGCCCAGGGTAAATGTGGGAGTTGACCTTTTGTGTTTCTCTTCTTTTAGGGATCACAGTCCTGTGCTGTCTGAAGTGTAGTCCAGTGCCTAAAAGCAATTGCTTTATATACTATTTTATCCAGTTTTATTATTGTTTATAGCAGAAGGATAAGCCTATTTCTAGGTACTCTGTCATGGCACAAATCACAAATCCTATACAGCAGTTTTACGCCATAATTATGAATATTTTGTAGCTATGTAGAAGAGTGTGTGTGTGTATCCACAAATACAGGAAGGGAACTTGAAAAAATAAGAACTGTTAATTGATTAGGATATTTAAACGAAAGGTAAGACTTTTCCTCTTTAAATTTTTCTATTAATATAATTGTAACTATGTAATAAAATGACTTTGTTATGGAATTAAAGATTACTGAAATAGTTTTAAGGTGAAACTAATAAACTTTATTTCTTCCTTTTACCTAACAATATTTTATTTCTAATTCACTAGGCACCTAATACATTTGTTAAATTTGTCTTTAAATTTTCTTCTATAATGACACTTTTTCATACACAGTAAATGACCAAGACAGAAAAACATTTTATCTGCATAGCTTACACTGGGTACTTTGGTTTATATCTGATTGTTAAAAATTATAATAGGAAGTGACACCACATTCAGCAGTTTTCTATAAGTAGGAACCTCAGAAACATTAGTACCCAAGCTAAATGATTGGGGAGGGAGTGTGTGTGTTTTAACTTTTCAAAACCAAACCAAATGCATGATTATTTAGACTGTTATTGCTATCAACTTAAAGCTAAAGCAAGGAATCATCATTCAATTGCACTATACATATAGAAGGAATATGAAATCACACACACACGCACACATATGAACTGAAGTCATAGGACTCATGGCCACTCCAAAATTACGAATTAATTCTACTAGCCTTGGTGTGAAAATTTCTTTTTTTTTTTAAACATCTTTATTGGAGTATAATTGCTTTACAATGGTGTGTTAGTTTCTGCTTTATAACAAAGTGAATCAGTTATACATATACATATGTTCCCATATCTCTTCCCTCTTGCATCTCCATCCCAACCCTCTAGGTGGTCACAGAGCACCGAGTTGATCTCCCTGTGCTATGCGGCTGCTTCCCGCTATCTATCTATTTTATGTTTGGTAGTGTATATATGTCCATGCCACTCTCTCACTTTGTCACAGCTTACCCTTCCCCCTCCCCATATCCTCAAGTCCATTCTCTAGTAGGTCTGTGTCTTTATTACCGTCTTGCCCCTAGGTTCTTCATGACCTTTTTTTTTTTTCTTAGATTCCATATATATGTGTTAGCATACGGTATTTGTTTTTCTCTTTCTGACTTACTTCACTCTGTATGACAGACTCTAGGTCCATCCACCTCACTACAAATAACTCAATTCCGTTTCTTTTTATGGCTGAGTAATATTCCATTGTATATATGTGCCACATCTTCTTTATCCATTCATCTGTCGATGGACACTTAGGTTGCTTCCATGTCCTGGCTATTGTAAATAGAGCTGCAATGAACATTGTGGTACATGACTCTTTTTGAATTATGGTTTTCTCAGGGTATATGCCCAGTAGTGGGATTGCTGTGTCGTATGGTAGTTCTATTTTTAGTTTTTTAAGGAACCTCCATACTGTTCTCCATAGTGGCTGTATCAGTTTACATTCCCACCAACAATGCAAGAGGATTCCCTTTCCTCCACACCCTCTCCAGCATTTATTGTTTCTAGATTTTTTGATGATGGCCATTCTGACTGGTGTGAGATGATATCTCATTGTAGTTTTGATTTGCATTTCTCTAATGATTAGTGATGTTGAGCATCCTTTCATGTGTTTGTTGGCAATCTGTATATCTTCTTTGGAGAAATGTCTATTTAGGTCTTCTGCCCATTTTTGGATTGGGTTGTATGTTTTTTTGATATTGAGCTGCATGAGCTGCTTGTTAATTTTGGAGATTAATCCTTTGTCAGTTGCTTCATTTGCAAATATTTTCTCCCATTCTGAGGGTTGTCTTTTGGTCTCGTTTATGGTTTCCTTTGCTGTGCAAAAGCTTTTAAGTTTCATTAGGTCCCATTTGTTTATTTTTGTTTTTATTTCCATTTCTGTAGGAGGTGGGTCAAAAAGGATCTTGCTGTGATGTATGTCATAGAGTGTTCTTCCTATGTTTTCCTCTAAGAGTTTGATAGTGTCTGGCCTTACATTTAGGTCTTTAATCCATTTTGAGTTTATTTTTGTGTATGGTGTTAGAGAGTGTTCTAATTTCATACTTTTACATGTACCTGTCCAGTTTTACCAGCACCACTTATTGAAGAGGCTGTCTTTTCTCCAGTGTATATTCTTGCCTCCTTTATCAAAGATAAGGTGACAATATGTGCGTGGGTTTATCTCTGTACTTTCTATCCTGTTCCATTGATCTATATTTCTGTTTTTATGCTTGTACCATACTGTCTTGATTACTGTAGCTTTGTAGTATACTAAAAATCCTATCTTTTATTTTTAAGATTTCTTTTTCTCAAATTCAAGTTTTCAGGAAAAATATTCAGCATATTTTATATTTTCTTCTCAATTCTCTCTCTTTTTTTTTTTTTTTGTGGTATGCGGGCCTCTCACTGTTGTGGCCTCTCCTGTTGCAGAGCACAGGCTCCAGACGCGCAGGCTCAGTGGCCATGGCTCACGGGCCCAGCTGCTCCATAGCATGTGGGATCTTCCCGGACCGGGGCATGAACCTGCGTCCCCTGCATCGGCAGGTGGACTCTCAACCACTGCGCCACCAGGGAAGCCCTCAATTCTCTTTTTTTAAGAAAACATATATTCTTTTTTATTATAAAGATTGCTGGGTTTTCCCCCAAGAAGGATAGCATAAAGTTTTAATGACCATTGTTATATGTCTTAAACATGCAGTATAGTTTCTTTATAAATATGGTTTTTAAAAGGATTATCTCTAGTTGAAGTAGCTTTACAATATTAAGGAAATTTTAAGGCAGTTACTCTTTATTCCACTATTCTACTATAATTGTTTTTATTTCACCCAGTGTGTATATTATTTTATATAGTTGTGATTATAATACATATACAGTTTGGGGATCTGTTGTTTTAACCTCATGCTTTTTCATATATACTTTTCCATGTTGTTGCATAAACTTCATATCTATCATTTTAAATGTCTGTATAATATTCCTTTGAGTTACCATACTTTTTCTATTATCCTATAAGTGAGGTTGTTTCCAGTTTTATGCTATTATATTTGGTATTCCAGTAAATACTGTTGTACAGATACTTCTCTGTACAGAACTTCTGTGGGTTTTTTTTAGTGGCTTCGTTACAATAAATTCCCAGAGTATAATTTGCAAGTCAAACAGTATGAACCATTTTCTTCCTTCAGTAGTGGTGGTGGTGGTGGTGGTGGTGGTGGTTGTGGTGGTTGTTAAATACCTGATTATTTTCAGTTTGTTTGTTAGTTGTCTCTATACTTAAATTCTATTGTAATTGTATTTGTTACTTATAAACCTTAATGATTCTTATTGCTGTCTGTTGGGTTTGGATATACATGAATCAGACTCTTCTAATATAAGAACCTCCATAAAGCAGCTGGTCTGGAGGAAGTCCCCATAAATACAGTAGAAACATTTTATAGGTTTCTATGGGGATTCTGTAACTATATAGTGGAAAATCTGTTCTCTTGGGGCTAAGGGTATAATATCCCCCTCACCTAGCAGTTAAGAAAATGAAGCAACGTAAAAAACAGTATAAGGAAGTTAGAGCAATTTAAGAAATAACTAAATCTATTAAATACTCAGGAAGAAGCAAGTTAAACTAACAGTTTAAAACAAATGCGTACGGGTGAAAACCATATACGCTCTCATCTCAGAGCTTGATTTTTTTACAGGGAAACGGACTGTTCTATTTTCCTTATTATATTTTTTAGAAATTCATAGATGAGAAACTTGTCCCCAGCCTTAGTAATACTATTTTTTCAATAAGTGATTTATTGCCTTTAACGTCATAACTGTCATATAATAATATTCTCTATATATTTATAGGTACAGAATATAAAATGTAGTTACCAGCTCCAAGTTATATATGCGATTGCTCACATATATTAAAATAAGTCAAAGCAAAAATTTGTTCTGATCTCATTCATTAAAGCAAGTGATAAAGCTGTTTAGTGATTATTTGGGTTGTAAATGATTGGGTTTTATTTGAAATAACAGTGGTTAAATTTTCATCTGTGAAACTCTGATTTTTACATTATCATATACTTTTCCTGGGAACTTCAGTATACCAGTTTTGATCCTTCTTAAATGTAATTTCTCACCTTTCAGTGGTGTATTTATAGCCAGGTCACTGGAATATACCCTCTCATATCTGATTGCATAAACATGACTTAAAATAGTACTGAGCTTATCATCATTCCACCCAAAGCAACTCCTTATTCTGTCACTGTTGCCCCCACTTTCATCAGTACTCAGTTTTAATACCTTGGAATCATTCCTGACTCTCATTCTTCTCCCTTCAATATCTAGTTAATCTCCAGATCATAACTATAGTTTTCTTTCATAGTGTCTCCCCCTCTACTCTGCCTTTCTGTTTCCCATTGCCACCACCTTAGTGCTGGACCTCATTACTCCTAGACTACTGCAACAGACTTGAATTTGGGGTATGTGATTTCTTTATTGTTAAGAAAAACGGTTTATTCCAGGAAACTACATCACCTACTTACAGTTTTACCTATTGCAAAAAAAGAAACATAGACTTTGTAAGAACAAAACAAAACAAAAAAATCACCTTTTTTCTATAAAGATGTTGCTTCTATTCCAAGAAAGATATTTTGGTGGCAGGAAATAATATTCTCTCATATGGAGTAAATTCTGAAACTGAAAATACTTATAGAAAGTGCCAGGTCTTAGAAAGATGACCTTCTTATATGCTATATCAAGTAGTCTATCATTTAAACATAAATGAATCCATATACAGAAATTAAGGCAGCTAATAAGAATAGTGCAAAAGGAGTATGAAAAAACTATTAAAGAATTCCCTGTTCATAAATTAACAGAAAAGCAAATAAATTTAGCCTTAGAATGAAACACAGCAAACCATACCAGCGCCCAGATAAACATGCGCCATGGTGCTCCTGGGACACCACTTCAGCAGTTATCTCCAGAAGGTGGCTGGGGCTTGCAACACACCCAGAGTTAGAAGAACCGGAGGCGCTCCAGGGTTGCACCGGCGCTGTCACAAGGAACATCTGACACAATGTATTCATTTGCCTTGGAATTTGTTTGTGTCATTTGCCTTTGACTAACCTAGAATGAAAGAGGTATCCCTTGTCACTCTTTTTCTGCCTTCTTCAATTATAAAGCATGTTTTATAATCTTCATTTTTTGAAAGGGATCACATGCAGTGGTCAAAAGAAGAAGAAGAAGCAGCCAGAAAAAAAGTAGAAGAAAACTCAGCTGTGCGAGTCCTTCTGGAAGAGCAAGGTAAAGCAACTACGTGTTGTGTCTCCTGGAGCCTGGCTTTCCTGTGTGCCCTTCCACTGATTCAATTCACACCTCAGTCTCTTTTCCTCCTAATTGTGCCACTACTTTAGAGAGTTCTTAGCTTCTACCTTTGCTAATCTACTTGTTCCTTTGGGAGAATTCCCAGTTATTCCAGTGTAGCGGAACCAAAGTTAAAGAAATAAATTATGTATTCACCCTATAAGTATAATCTCTTTCTATAGTCATATTATTGCTTTCTCTGGGAGATACATAAGGGTGTCATTTCAAACAGGATATGAGAACATAATTTAAATTTTTTCCTTTAGTTATGCATCTTTTAGTATGCTGTTGTGCACTTGACCTGCTAGGAATATTCAACAGATTCAAAAACTTTGAGCGAAGAAGGTAGAGTCATATCAAAATGTTTCTGGTCTTTTATTGAACATAAAGTTTCAGTAAGGATTTGAGGTACTTTTCTTGGAGGCCTTTGATATTTAGAGTTTAATTTAGGTAACGCCTTGCCAACCTTAAAAATGGCTTCTAAAGTATTGGCCTATGCTACAATCACAAAACCAGAAAATAACAAGTGTGGGTGAAGATGCATAGAAATGAAGCCCTTATATGCCCTGTTAGAGTAATTATAAAATGGTACAACCTCTACTGAAAACAGTATGGAAGTTCCTCCAAAAATTAAAAATGGAACTACCATATCATCTAGCAGTCCCACCTCTGGATATATAGCCAGAAGAATTGAAAGGGTCTTGAAGAAATATTTTCACACCCATTTTCATAGCAACACAATTCACCATAGCAAAAGGTAGAAGCAACCCAAATGTCCAACAGATAAATTGATAAACAAAATGTGGTCTCTTCATATGGAATATTATTCAGCCATAAAAAGAAATGGAATCCCTGTCACATGCTATCATCTGGATGAACCTTGAGGACATTATGTTAAATGAAATAAGCCGGTCACAAAAAGACAAATACTATATGATTCCACTTATATGAGGTACCTAAAGTAGTCAGATTCATAGAAACAGAAATTAGAATGGTGGTTAGCAAGGGCTTAGGGGAGGGGGTGAAACACAGAGTTGTTGTTTAATGGGTATAGGGTTCCAGATTTGCAGGATGAAAAAGTTCTGGACATCTGTTTCACAACAATGTAAATATACTTAACACTACCGGGCTCTTCACTTAAAAATGGTTAAGATGGTAAATGTTACGTGTTTTTTACCACAAATTTTTGTTTAAAAAGCACACTAAAAAAAATTTGGCCTCTGTCCTTCTCAGTGCATAGCTGGGAACCGACAGGCAGTTGGCCCAACACTTACACTCCCTAGAGAGAATTTTCCTACCTTTTTTTCCTTAAATGATTTCTCCTTTAAAACAGGTTGATTTTTTTTCTTTAAAAAAAACAAAAACAGCTTATTGAAGTACCAGATACCCATAGAAATTAACACAATTCATAAATTTTCATAAAGTTTTCATAAAACTCAGTGAATTTTCCCAACACCCACTTTAAGAAACAGAATATTACCAGTAACCCAGAAACTTCCTCATGCCCTGTCCCAATTACTTTCCCAAACCCCTAAGACTCTACAAACAGCAACCACTATTCTGGCTTCTAATACCATAGGTTAGTTTTGCCAGAACAACTTGGTTCTGGTCATCATCATTTCTCAGTCACTCATGTAGCACTGTCAGTGTACCTGTTAGATAGAATGAGAGGCAGTAAACTATGGCCAGGGGCCAAATCCAGCCCACTGTCTATTTTTATAAAGAAAGATTTATTGGAACTCATTTGTTAACATTGTCCATGGCTGCTTTTGAGCTACATCTACAGAGTTGAGTAGTTGCAACAGGGACCTTATGTAGTCCACACAGACTACGTACCGTCTGGCCGTTTACAGAAGAAGTTTGCCAACCCCTGAGATAGAATTTTGTTTCCAGATTGATCAGCTGTCCTGAAACTCCCCAGAGAAAGATGTTTGCATTCCTCTGTGCAAGCCAAGCGTAGTGAAAAGCACTAATCCCACTGGTAGTTAGCTATTGTTGTGACTTTAGTCTACACTTGAGGCTAAAGTTTGAAGCAAAGGTAGCTGTTGAAACTTAAGCTAATGCGACAGCCCTCATGAGCTGCCCTTTGCCAGTGAAGGGGGCAGTGTGGCCCTGTCTTATCCTCTGGCATCATTTGTTATCCCTCAGAGCTAGTTTTCCTTCCTTACTGTAAGCATGAATATGTCCTGGAGGATAGACAAGAAAGAAGAGCACCTGATCCACAGTAGAACCATTCTATTTTTATGAACTCCAGCCATGCAGTCCCAGAGTGGGATGTGGCCAGGGAGTGTTGGGGCTGGATTTTAGAGTGCATACCGGTGGCAGTTCTGCTCACAGATCAGCCCGTACTGCATTCCTTTGCAGGAACTCTGTCACACTGTTTCTGAGGAAGTATAATTTTGCTTCTTTGCCAGCAGCTGCACAGGCATATTTTCCACATTACTCAAGCTTCTGCTAGTGGCCACCTGGATGTGACAGAGAGAGTCAAGCCTAAACAGAATTAAAAGATATCAGTCATCTTAATTCTTTTCCAGGAAGTTAAAAATTATCCACAGTATATTTCCTGAGAATACGAAAAACCAAGGATTTTTTTTTTCATGCTCTTTTGAGTATTTCTGTTTAGAACATAAATAGATGAGCAGTGCTGATAATGTTCCCTTAAAGGGCTCTGTACGTGGCTGCCTATTTTGGCCTATTTATGTTAACAATGAACTTGAGTGAAGCTAATGAGAAGGTTATTTTCAGGCCTTGGAAACCACAGTAAAGGAAAATGACAGTTCCCACAGAACCATAATGTGACTGAAATAGAAAGGTGGTGACTGGCCTTCCTCTATAGAAGCAGGAAAAGCAGACTGGAGAGGGCTGATGATACTGCTTTGAAGCATTTGGTTTGCTTATTAGCATGTGCAGTCTGTTTCTGAGCAAGTTTTCTGGCCGCCATGGAGACACAAAAGAGTTCATTTTAAAATGACTCAAAGTGATGAAGGCTTCTGCTGGGTCCCCTCTGCGTCCTCCCTTCCTACCTCCCCCCACCCCCCCATAACACCACTCAGTGCAGTGGACTTCACACATGTCAGAGAACTGCTACAAGGAGAGGAACACACACATTGAGGGTGACCCTTACATCACACTTAAGCAAGGTTGCACAGAGCAGCAGTTGAGGGTGGCAAAGAAAGAAAACTTCTGTCCTGAGGAACTATATTGAGTGATGGGACATTACAGTGAGAGTAAATACCTACCCAGCCACCCAGTCCAGTCTCCACCAGGAATCATCGACCTGCTAGTCTGCAGCAGCCTAGGTGAGGCTTCTAATTGGATATCTAATGTCTCTGATGAATGTGGGTCAAGGTGAATAGATCCGTTTAAAAGCTCTATTCCCAAATGTTGTGAAAACCCAAAGGAAGCTGTGACCCGGTTCTTCTCCCACTGCCCCTGTTAATCACCATCTCTTCTTATCCAGGAGGGTCCTAAGTCTTTGAAAGAGCCAGTTTTCTCCCATCATAAAGTATTCCATTTGCAGAATAGTATACGGCATGAGCACTGTCTACTGATTTTATCTTACTTATTTTAATGCCACTGGGAGGAAATACTGGTTGTTCTCCCATGCTGGCCAACTCTCTGGCAAGTTTCTTTTGGTCTCTGTGTGTCAGTCTCTCCTGTCACTCCCATTTCCCATTTGTCACCTATTGTCTCAGCCTTTGGTGAGAACTGAAGTCCGGAAACACCCCCACAATTCTGAAAATAAGAATTTATACATCACAAATAAGACAGTCTTTTGCTGTACAGTGGTTGACATATTCATTCCTGTGATTAAAATGTAAAGCATCCGGCCTCTCATTAGCATTATTTCTTTCAATTAGATGCCCAGATTAATGATTTTTTTTTTTTTGCGGTACGCGGGCCTCTCACTGTTGTGGCGTCTCCCGTTGCGGAGCGCAGGCTCCGGACGTGCAGGCTCAGCGGCCATGGCTCACGGGCCCAGCCGCTCCGCGGCATGTGGGATCTTCCCGGACCGGGGCACGAACCCGTGTCCCCTGCATCGGCAGGCAGACTCTCAACCACTGCACCACCAGGGAAGCCCTGGTAATTTATTTTAAATTTTATAATAGCTCAGATTTCTTTTTAAAGCAGGTTAATTCAGAGAAATGAGAAAGATACATTTGGCAGTTTTTGAGTTAACATGATTATAATTTCCTGAAAACATCTCTAGTGTGTTATATCTCAGCTGGTAATTTAGCAAATGTAATGGGTTTTTAAAAGTTAATAACAAATGCAGCTGCTATTTTTACTTTAAAATACCATTGTAAATAACTGTCTACCTAGGATGAGTTATCTATGTCGAGGAAAATAGTAAGAGAATTCCACTATACCTTCCTTTGTGAATACCTTACCACTTGAGAGTGTCCTATGTGAGAAAAAAAAATAGAGTAGCTAAAAGTTTTGTGTGCTGATAAATTTAGGATACTTGTTTGTAGGTCAGCTTTGGTTGTTAATTTCATACAGTGCTCTTAGAAGTATACTTTAAATTTCATAACTTTAAGAGTTTTCCTTTATTAGACAATTAACTTTATCAGTGACATGTGGAAATTTCCAACTTCGAGAGCTCAGGTGTTCGTGTAATTGCTGTGCAAAAATAGCTTTAAATTGCCTTTTGTATAGGGAGGGTGGGAGGGAGGGAGACGCAAGAGGGAAGAGATATGGGAACATATGTGTATGTATAACTGATTCACTTTGTTATAAAGCAGAAACTAACACACATTGTAAAGCAATTATACTCCAATAAAGATGTTAAAAAATAAAATAAATAAAATTAAAAAAAAATAAATTGCCTTTTGTTACATTGCAACTTAGAATAAATTTTCATAATACATATTAATCATATCGTATATGTCAGATACATATAAATGGTTTAATTCAATTTCTTAGTTGTTATATTCAGTGTGATTCAGGGTGAATTCTGAATATTTAAGTATGGTTAGTGTGTCATAGTCCTTCTTCCCCTCAGCAGTATTGAATTTAATAAATGAATAATTGAGAAGTTGCTTCATCTGGCTGTGGTTAAACAGATCACTACATCCCTTTTACGGCCGTTGGCAGAGAGCAATTAACTCTGAATTGGCAGCCTTGGAGAGTAAAGGGAAAATTTTCTCCTCCAAGAAAAATTGATCATTAATATACCTGTTTAGAAAATCAGTTGGACAAGATGAAGATAGGGCAGATTTCTCTACACTATATTCTTTTATCATTATTGGCCTGAACTTGAGTTGAGTGAACAGCAGGATTAAGCTAAATTTTTCACTCATGGTCAGAAAAGTTGCTCTTCCAATTCCCCTGTTATCACAGATACTCTTGCAGTTCAGGAAATTAAATTATATGCTGGAGGTGTTTCCTTGTCTCATAGCCATAATTATGAGTTTGACTGAGCTTCCGTGGGGTCTCAGAGGCTGTTATACATTACTGGGAACTGTGGAGTTGCCAGCATTGATTGAAGGTACTGCTAAAAGCACAACTTTAAAAAGCAAAAAAAAAAGTTCCAGCTCATTAGCCTTTATCCCAGACTATCCTGTTTTGTTTCTGTTCTGTTGCTGTCCCACAAACCCATCTATTCTTATAGAGCATTTTATGTTCCTGTTGCTCATCATAATTTCATCATACAACCTTGCATAGTTTATTTTTTATATAATTCAAATGGGGTTTAATTAAGTCTGTTTTTCTGATCTGTCTTTATGTAGGTTCACTTCAATCAGCATTATTTTTACTATTTGGTTATACTGATTATAAGTCATACTGAGGTTTTAATTTCAGCTTGATGCTTCATAATGAGAGGAAAGTACAAAATCAGAAAAACAGATTATTTTCAGAGATATTTTGGAGGGGGTTAATCTTGATTTTGTGTTAGGAAGGCAGTATGTATAATGATTGAGCATAAAGTCTGATAGAATTGGTTCAGGTCCTGGCTCTGCTGGGTGACTCTGGGCAAATTTTTTTATCCCCTCTGACCTTGAACTTCTTTGTCTGTAAATTGGAATAACATGTCTATCTGAGAGGTATTATTAGGATTAAATGGGAAAAAAATCCAAGTAACATTTGACATAGTGCCTGGCACAAAATAAACACTTAGTATGTACTATTGTGCTGCTGTTATTGGTACAATGATTTATGTGATGTTTGTTTTTTTCCTCCTAATTCCTGAGTGGGAAATACTTGAAAAAGGCTTGAAAGCGTACCTTGACCATCATCTTTTAATAGTAATCAGATCCTTTTTAAAGATTGGATAAGCTAGGGTTGAATTTAGGTGCTTGATATATTTGGTACCTGCACCAGATTCTAGTCACCTCACTGCAAATTCATTTTCTTTATAAACTGTAGAAATTAAACAGTAGTACAGGCTCATATTTATGACAGCAATCTGATCCAAGATTTTGCAGTTTGTAGAACTGAATGTTTAATGTTCTCCATAAATTCATGGGATTTAATAGGAAAGTACATAGACTTTTTAGAGCTTAACCATAGAGATACTGTAATTCAGGGGTCCGGCCAGTGGCCTGTTAGGAACCAGGCCGCACAGCAGGAGGTGAGCAGCAGGTGAGTGAGTGAAGCTTCATCTGCCGCTCCCCATCGCTCCCCATCGCTCGCATTACCTCCTGAACCATCACCCCCCCACCCCCCACCTCCGTGGAAAAATTGTCTTCCACGAAACTGGTCCCTGGTGCCAAAAAGGTTGGGGGCCGCTGCTCTAATTCAACCCCTCATCAAATGAGGAAACTCTTCGGGCAAGTAGAATGAAGAATTCAACCAAGATTCCTTATCTTCATGTAAGATGTAGATAAAACTTTGCAAAAGAAAGAACTACCTAATAATCGTTAAATTGTTACCAGCACTCCAAATTTCCATCTGATGGTTATAAATGAATATAAAATAAATTTTAGAGTTGCAGTCAGTGTACAGACCATTCTGTGTGAATATTTTCTCTTAATATTATTATCCTTTAAATTTTAATTGCTACATAAGTTTACTCTGTTTTGACATGCATGGTTTGCTTGGTCATTCCTATGTTGCTGGCTGTTTGAGTTATTTCCACTTTTTCTTATTATAAATAGCACTGCTGTGAACATCTTTTCTTTCAAGTTACTCCACTGCTGTCTATCTCTTCCCCTGCCAATTAATTCCGAGGGGGATATTCCCACAAATTAATCACTTATATTACATTCTAGTTACTTATAGTTAGGTTCAAACTCACTTCACAAGTAACTTGGTATTGGAAACTCAAATGCTAGAGATTTGACTAAATATAGGTCTTCTTAGGTGGGTCACCTTTTATTAAGCAGAAAAATCTTTTACCAGCATAGAGTGAGTTACAAAGAGAGTTCTTAAGGTAAAAGGAAGAAGAGAAGGTGCGAGAAGACCCTGGGGAAATTTGACGGTTTCCTAATTCCTCCTGAGTCTGATTTTCGGAATGTTGTTTTGTTTTCTTACACAGTATATCAGGTACACTCCAATTTCTAAAAGTAGAGATAGAACTATTTTAAAGATATACAGCATTTTTAGATTAGTGATAAATAGGCTTCCTCCCATTAGTGCAGATGAGAGCATGTTTTGGACTTCAACATCACATAATTCTTTTGTTACAGAGATCTACTTTCATTTCTCAGACCTTAAATACAGATGGGAGTTTCTGTCTTTCTAGCAGTCCTGCTGCCAGATACAATTCAGCCCTGATGGGAAGGAAGTCTTGTGGCCAGATGGGTGGGGATCCATGGTACAAGGCCATAAAGATAAAAGTGGAAAGAAAAGAAAAATATAAGGGCTTCAGGACAGGGTTCTGTAACAGAGACAAACCTGACTATAGGCAACTGCTTGTTCTAAGGGTAAGGGCTTCTTTAAAATTCTCAAAGAAATGAGTCTGTTGTTTTTAGTTTTAGTTTATTTTTGGAATAGATTATAATTTCACATGGATCAAAATTCAAATGAGAATTCTTCCTCAAACCCTGGTCCCCAGCCACTCAGTTCCACTCTTTAGAGGCAACCAGTACTACTAATTATGTGATTATCCTTCCAGAAGTATTCTGCCCATACGGCAGTAAGTATGTGTATATACATACATGACTGTTTTTCTGTGTATGTACACACATGTATTTTTTTCTTCTTTTGTTTCTAATAAATAGTTGCATCCTATACTTATTGTTCTACATTTTGCTTTCTCACCTAACATTAAGTCTTGAAAATTATTCTATATTAATGGAAGGTTTTTTAAATTTTTTGAAGGCACTTTAGAAATGTCACGTGTCTACACTGGGCGAAAGTAGTTCCTAACCCAGGGATTAGGTCTGGTATGTAATAGTATCCAAGAAATGTTTCTTGAGTGAGTGATTGAGAAAGTGAGTGAATTAATGATTATACTAATTTAAGCTGCAGATAGAAAGAGGCAGAAAGCTAAGAATTGCCTGAAGGTCTGAGACTGTTGACCTAACCCTGATGCTGAGACCCAGGGTAATCGAAGGGATGACATCACAAAATGCATATCTCTTTTTAAATTGTATCAGAAATTCTCTTTAAGGCTTCATATTAGGAGATGTTAATAAGAAGAGGTGCCTCTGGAGGTGGGTGAAGAATGGAGTTACGGGATGGCCCCTAGACCCCAGGAGTTAGATCATACGGTCCTGCTTCTGCTGTGACCGGGCTCCAGGACCCATACAAGTGGGTTCATTTCTCTGTGTGTCCTTTCTTCAAACGTGAAACAAGGGGGTTGGAGTAGATTATTGCAATGGACCGTTCTAGCCCTAAGATTATGTCATTTATTATTCCACAATTTCCTGTTTGATTACCAGTTTGCACAGACATTTGTCGTGTTGAAGCTGCATTTACAGAGACATAAAAAATGAGGTATCATTTCTCTAAGATAATAAAGAGCCTTACAGGTTATTGGTAAAAATGTGATCATTAAGATTTCAAGATTAGACTGTAGAAAGCAGTATGCAATGATTATATTCCTCACAAAAATTTATTGGCTAAACTATTGAGACAGAAGCAGACTTACCAGGGTAAGCCCACACATTGACACATTTTGTGAGGATTAATACTCTGTAGTTTTAACCTTTAAAAGGTTAAAAAAGGGCTTCCCTTATAGCAGAAACTAACACACCATTGTAAAGCAATTATACTCCAATAAAGATGTTAAAAAAAAAAAAAAAAAGGGCTTCCCTGGTGGCTTAGTGGTTGAGAGTCCGCCTGCCGATGCAGGGGACACGGGTTCGTGCCCCGATCTGGGAGGATCCCACATGCCACGGAGCGGCTGGGCCCGTGAGCCATGGCCGCTGAGCCTGCGCGTCTGGAGCCTGTGCTCCGCAACGGGAGAGGCCACAGCAGTGAGAGGCCCACGTACCGCAAAAAAAAAAAAAAAAAAATGTTAAAAAAAAATCAGATAAATAAAAATTATTATAACATTAAAGTTATTCAATAGTAAATATAATTGTTATAAGTGAATAGTATATGTAATGTATTTAACAGTATTTAATTATTAAATATATTTAGTTATTAAAATAGTAACTAATGATAAATATAATTCATAGTAAAATAAATCCTTTTTCTTCTCTTTATTTTAGTGAAGTATGAGAGTGAAGCTAGTAAATATTGGGACACATTTTATAAGATACATAAGAATAAGTTTTTCAAAGATCGTAATTGGCTGTTGAGGGAATTTCCTGAAATTCTTCCAGTTGGTCAAAAAACTGAAGAGAAGGTAAAAGAATTATCATGGAATCATGTAAAAGTTCATGCTGCAAACTGTTTCTCAAGAATGCACTGCCCTACTATGCCTGAAGAAAAAAATCATGATAGAGAAAGTTCTGGCTCATCAGATGGTCAAAACAAAGCAGGATCTGATTTTTCCAACCTAGACTCCAAAGAACACAGAAAAGGACCTCTGAAGACTGAATTGTTTCCTGGTAGCAATGCCACTTTCAGAATCCTAGAGGTATGGTACTGCAGGGGCAAAAATTTTTCAATGTACATTCCATATTACTTTAATAACGATCCAGATTTTTTAGGGGGGAAATGATCAAATCTAACTATTAAATAAGTGTTCATATACTTTTGTGCATAAAAATTATTTAAGGGACTCATATCTTTAATTAGTCAGGTTTTAAGTTTGTGATTTAAATTTTTTTTAATTTGTCTACTTTAATTTCTAACTTGAAGGAAGTTTTAAATACCAATAAAGTTTTGGCCTTAATTTCTATCTTTCTGTTATTACCCACTTTTAGGTGAAATAGAAATAAGTGAAGTATGTAATTTGCTATAATCTGGTGTAGACCTTGATTTTCTGTTTTAAAAAATAAACCTTTTCCTTCTGATTGTAAAGATAATATATACTGCTTACAGAGAATTTGCTAAAGAGAAAGAATAAAATAATCTACAGTCCCATAAACAAGGGATTTAATTTAACCACTATTAACATTTAACTGACTTTTTTCTCCTTTCGTTTATATTGTTTTGTATAGTTGAGCTATACTCTACCTGCATTTTGGGGGTTTGCTTTGTTTGTATTGAACATTATAATATAAACAGTTTTCCCTATCTTTAAAAATTCTCTATAAACATTTTCATGGCTGCAAAATACTTTACTATGTGGAATACTATGATTCTACTTACCTGTTTTCACTTGACTGGGCATTTAAATTGTTTTCAGGTTTTCAACAGCAAACATCTTTGGGTATAGACTTTTCTGCATTTTCTTTTATTATTTGGGTTCAATTTACTAGTTCATAATTTATTTAAAAATTTTAGTACTATTAAAATATATTGCCAAATTGCTTTCTAAGAAGTTGTACTAATACCAATTCACTGCAGTGTAGGTCTGTTTCATCACACCCTTACTGATTGGAATATTCTTATTTTAGTGCTTTCTGCTTTGTTAGACAAAAATTATACCTTATTTTGATTTGCATTCCTTTGATTGTTAAATAGGTCATATAGTTCTTTAAACGTTTAGAAGTCATTTGTACTTCTTTTGTGTTCTGTTTATTTCCTTTATTTATCAGATGCTTTTTAAAAAATGAGCTCTGCCCTTTATCATATTTAATGCAAATGTTTTTTTCACAGTATGTTTGTCACCTTTTAATTTGGTTTATTTTGGGTTTTGGTATGTAAAAATTTTAGATGTTTCCATAAGTCAGATTTCTCAGTGCATATTATTCTTGTGATTTACTTCATTGCTTTTGAGTTTAGAAAACTCTCCTATACCCAGAGATCCAGTAAATTTCTTTTAGTTTTTTTTTTAATAAAAAAATCTGACATTGGTGAGGAAAATTTAACTTTATTTTCATAATATTTGTTTATTCTTTGATTTTAGGTTGGCTGTGGTGCTGGGAATAGTGTTTTTCCAATTCTGAACACTTTGCAGTGAGTTTTAGAGTTTTCTCCTACAAAATTCTACATACATATGGGAGGTTGAGAAATTCTGGGAAAAAGTTGTCATGTATATGCCAGTAGTGTTCTTGTTCCTGTATAAACAATGACTAAAGGAAATTTCAAAAGAAGTGTCTTGGCTGAGTGTCTAATTTCATGTGAACTGAGAATTACTCTGAAAATAATGTTTCACAGGCATGGGTTGTCCACCATGAGTTGAAGTAATTTTTTAAGCTTGTGTTTATGTGGATGAGGGAATAAGAAGAGAGTAAGAGGTTGGATCCTTCTGCTAAGCTGGGAATTGCTGAACTTTAGAGATTTATTTACCCCTCCAGGTTATTTAGGTGTCATTTTACACATAGAGAATAGAGTTTAAAGCTTACACAAAATAAAGTGTAAGCTTTAAACTCATTTTTTTGTCATCACTTCTGGAGCCACACCCAGTATAAAACCTTCTCAAATGACTGTATCTAGACTTGAAATTGTTTGGAGTTATAGCACCTAACCCTAAGATTCAAAAAGGCAGAAGTAGGGGATAGGAGCAAAGATGTTCTCCTGAGTTGCCCTTCCCGTTCACCACCTCACCTATGTGTTTTAGTAGGTGATGAAGAAGATACACCTTACAAAACTTTAACACCTTTTACCTATGGCTGGTCTGTCAAGTCCCTATTTTTTTTTAAGTTTACATGATAGCTTTCCCATTATTTTTCCATTATAAAATCAACATAAGCACATTTGTAGAACGTTCCCATTAGAGGAAAATGGGTTGGGGGAATCACCCATTATTCCCACCACCATTAGCATAGCTGCTGACAGAATTTTTGTTATAATTCCTTTCAGTCTTTTCACTATGCCTATTTTTAAATTTAAGAAAGTCTTTTTTTTTTTAACTTTCCATTGTGAATATGTAAAAGCATTCAGAAAAACTGAGTAATACAGTGTATTCTCATACACCCACCACCTTGTTTCAACAGTTATTAACATAAGGCCAACATCATGACACTTTAAGTACTTATGATGGATCTCCAAAAAGCAGGACATACTTCATTACTATTATAAACCTAACATAATAAAAATTAAGTAATTCCCTAATATCATCAAATTACCAGTTAAAGTGTCCAGCCAGAAGTGGTGCTGGCCAATTTGCAGTTCTGAATGTTCTTCCTCTTTCGGGACTTATTTTCTTTGTTTTCCCTTTTCCAATTTCTGGGCCAAAATTTCCTGTACTTTTATACCACGTAGCCAGATTCCTTCACCCCCGTGATCTCTGAACTTGTAATACACATAAATCTACTACACTGGCAGTTGATTGTGTGTTACTTTATGACTTACCTCAAGTTATTATTTAGCATATCGTTTCTCTATGTCTTATTTCTTCAACTACTATTCATATATTCCTTGAGGTAAAGAGCATATTTTACTCTAATCTGATTTTTCAGGTAGCCTAACAATACAATATAGATAGAGCTTGGTACACACTGACTGATTAATACCTCTGGCTCCCCACTTGTTAGTTGTATTTTTCCCTCTTCTACTTCTCCCTCCAACTAATAATTGCAAGCTCTTGCCTCTCACCCCCTGACTCTTTCTTTGTGGATATGTCTTTTTGGTTTTTTTTTTTTGCCTCATATTCATATTTTAGAAATCACTGTAGCTCAATAACCTGAGATAATTAATTCATCTTTAAAAGGCAACCAGTGATTAGCCTTCCAAAGGGAGGATTAGACTTTTTTTTTCCCACCACAGAAATTGTGTTTTATTACTTTTGGAGAGTATAAGATTAATGTTTTACATTTTTAGAATATTTTACCATAATTAGACCTCTGGAATTGAGAGGTCATATCATTCTCCAAGGATCATTTAATTCTTAAACCCCTTGCCAAGAGAGTGCTTGGTGGTGTGGTGGTAGTGGTGATATTTACACCTGTTTGCTGGGAGAAGGGCCAAGGCAGTCAGCCGATTTTACTGAAAAGCTCTGGAAAGTCATTGGGTGATCACAAGACCAACTTGGGTTGCTGATGCAGTGGGAATTCAGTTTCAGAGGTCAAGCTGCCGTCTGGTAGGACACATGGCAAATGGCACAGGCCTTCCTTTAGCTTACTAGACTGTTCTGTATCTTGTGAGTGTTTAGTAACTACTACCCAAAGATAGACTGCATACCTTTCATAAAAGCTAGATGTGCCAGTGTCCAGAGAAGCATTTTGAGCTATATGGAAGTATTTATAGAACCATGTTAATTTCTTAAGTTTTTAAGTTCCTGGAAGGCAGAGGCAGATCTTCCTTTAATGATGATAACAATGATGATAATGATGATGGTGATGATGATAGCAACAATAATAAGAATGACTAACATTTATTAGGTGCTTACTCTTGAGTCAGGCACCTTTCTAGAAACTCTACATATATGAGTCCATTCAATCCTTACAACCAACTTAGATGCCATATTTATCTCTTAGGAGTTTGGGATTGACATACACACACTACTACTATATTTAAAATAGATAACTAACAAGGACCTACTGTATAGCACAAGGAACTCTGCTCAATATTCTGTAATAACCTAAATGGGAAAAGAATTTGAAAAAGAATAGATACATGTATATGTGTAACTGAATCACCTTGCTGTACACCTGAAACTAACACAACATTGTTAATCAACTATACTCCAATATAAAAGAATTAATTTTAAAAAATAAAGATGAAGAAACCAATTACAGAGAGATTAGATGACTCTTCCATGGTCACCCAACTAAGTGGTAGAGCCAGGATTCAACCCTTGGCAGTCTTGTTTCAGAGCCCTTGCCCTTAGCCATCATACCACATAGTACTATATGTATCTGAGTGTTTTTTGAGACATTTCAAACATGTGTGACCAACCAACAATTACAAGTCACAAATATATGGATTTCATAGGAAACAATAAGGGTATATATGCTGCAATAAAGCACAATTTTTATATGGGATGGATGAGAAAATATAAGCAGCACAAGTTTTAACTTTGATTCAGTACTGGTTAACTTTTCATAACCATATCCTATTCATGATACATTAATTTATTTGGACAGATCTTAATTTGAATACAAACCCCTAGTGCCACAGAATGGCACTATATATGAATACTATACTATATATGAATATTATACATGAATGTAGTATTCATCAATGAGTAGCATTTGAGAGTAATGCAAGCCTGGGTGAGATTTTGCTAAATGCATATTTGTGCTTATATTCCGTGTTTATTTAGAAGTCCTCCTTGCTTAAAATGCCTCCTGAATCAAACTGGAAGTTCTAATTATGTGCTTCAAAGCCCATATATCCTGTCACACACTGGGCTCTCAGGATCCACTCTGCTTCTCATCCCTAGCATGTGACTCCCACTTCTAAACCCTTTCCCCTTCTTCCCACTTAGTAATGCCATCCCCCTCCTTCAAAATTCTTAAGACTTTCACCTGAGGGTGCCTGCCTTATGCACACTTCTATAGAAATTGTATATGTCCCCAACTAGGCTATAAAATCCACAAGAGCCAGGACCATACCTATAATTACTGTTTAGGACATACTGATCTCTTTCTGTGATTCAGACACACTACTAAGCAAGATGATGCAAGGATCCTTTGCTAATAGCATACAAGGTATGATTAGGAAGGGTACTGACCCACAAAATTCAAAGTACAGTTGACCCTTGAACAATGTGGGGGGTTAGTCCACGAATAATTTACAGTCGACCCTTCGTATTTGTGGTTCCTTCTGTATCCGCAGATTCCATCAACCACGGACCATATAGCACTTAGTATTTACTATTGAAAAATATCCATGTGTAAGTGGACCTGCGAAGTTCAAACCTGTATTGTTCAAGGAACAGCTGTATGTGCCTGCCCATTAGTAACCATGGCTCAGCCATTGTTACTGAATTTCAGGTAAAGACCAAATAGAACTTGTCTAAGTTCAGTGGAGGCCAATTAAAATTAGTCAGGATTTTCATATGGGTAAACATCACCCCCCCAAAAAAAAACCCCTGAATTTGCTTACTTTATTTACGTATTGTAGGTAAAGCAACTGAGTCTCGGAGAAGTTAAGTCAAATTCAGTGTTAATAACTGGCAAATCCAGGATTTAAACACAGGTGTAATTGGCTCCCAAATCCCATACTCTTACTAGACAGTTTTATTAGACAGTTTCATTTACTACTTTGTATTCTAATGCTTGGTCCATGTATAAGGCTCAATAAAAGTTTGAAAATCGGGCTTCCCTGGTGGCGCAGTGGTTGAGAGTCTGCCTGCCGATGCAGGAGACACGGGTTCGTGCCCCGGTCTGGGAAGATCCCACATGCCGCGGAGCGGCTGGGGCCGTGAGCCATGGCCGCTGAGCCTGCGTGTCCGGAGCCTGTGCTCCGCAACGGCAGAGGAAAGAAAAGTTTGACAATCACTTGAAACGATAAGAATATATTAGTGTTTTATTATTTTTAGAAGTTGTATTTACATGCTGTTAATATAAACATATTAATATTATATTTAACAGCACGTAAATGCAACTGGGGGTTGAGGGTCCTTGGAGAGGATAGAACTTGGCTAAGCTAAGAGGAGTTACAGGCCACGCTGGCTGGAGGCAGACAAGAAAGAGTGCCTGTGAGGGGTAGGAGGAAGATTGAGCAATGCTGATGGATGGCTTTGGAGGTTTCCCTTGGGAGAGTATGATGGGATATAGAGCAAGTAGGCCCACATAATGGAGGGCCTTAAAATCAGGGCAGGAATTTGAAAGTCACCCTGTAATTGATAAGTGTTTGAGATAATGTTGGTTCAGAAACAACATGAAGGCATCCACACACCACTGCAGAGAACAGTGTCTAAAAAGAAGAAACAACAAGCCAAGTGTCATCCAAAATTCTGTTAAAGGAATACTAACAAATTCAAACCTACACTTTCCTTTCTTCTGTAGCTTCAGCATATCTGGGCTCTAGATTTAAATATTTCTTTCATTTTCATAGGAATGCTCCAGAGTTCTTTCTTTATTGTTGTGATTTTGCTTCTGGAGCTGTGGAGCTGGTAAAGGTATGCCTTATATTTTCTTTAAAGAGAGCTATATTAAAAATCTAATTTTTTGCTGTTGAAGTGATTTTTTTTTAATGTAACTGCATCAGATGTAATCTGTGACCATTTTTAACTGAGCTTTTACAGTTTTGCAAATCATATCATCAACTGATGCCTAAGATGTTACCCTAAAACAATAGAAGTTGTTTGGGATTTAATATAGAGTTCAAGAGAGTGGTTCCTACAAGGTGGTATTTATATTTATGTCCCTAGAGCTTTACACACAGTTTGGCACATAGTAGGCACTCATTAAATTAAAAATTTTGGAAAAAAAAAGGTCTGAAAAGGCATATATTACAAATCTAAAATGTCTCAACTGTAAGGAAAACAGTGGTGGGAACCGGGCCTTATTTGACCAATTCCCAAATGCTAGTAAGCATTATCATAGCAAAAAGAGGTAATTTTAGGAAATGGAAAAGGAATGGAAATTCTAACAAAAATGTATAGTAAACACATGGAACATAATTTCTGGTAATAAGAGTTAATAGTTTTTCATTGTAGACATTTTCTAAAATACTGAAAAGCCTAAAGGGGAAGATAAAATTTACCTATAATATGCTTTTTTAGAGTCCTAGAGTGAATCACTGTTAGTATTTTGCTATATATCCTTCTAGCGTTGTTTTTATAGGCAAATTGTGTGTGGATGTGGTTTTTTAAAATAGCATCTTTATTGAGGTATAGTTCACATAAATTTCATAAATTTCACCATTTTAAAGTATACAAACCTGTGATTTTTAGTATATTTAGAGTTGTACAGCCATCACCATTACCTAATGTTGATTATGTACTATAGGATATTTATATATTAATGCCAAAGGAGGCATGGAATAAGCAGTGAGAGAGAGAACCGAGGACCATCTCAGTGCCTCTGAAGTAACACAGGGTGGGCTTCCAGCAACACTGCCTACTGACTCAGAAAGACTGCCCTACTCCACTTTTCAAGAAAGGAGGGATTGCAAAAGAATATTTGTTATCAAGTCCAAGTGCTAGACTTAATTTTTAATGACAGCTTGAAATAACCTAACAGAATACCTAATCCAAAAATCAAATTTATAGAAGAAAGGCACTTGAGAGAAGTTAAATTGACGTTTTTAATTTGAGAAAAATACTAGAAGTCTGCTAACAACTGTTTTTGTCTTTTCATTCCTTTATCATGACAGTCGCACACGTCATACAGAGCAGCCCAGTGCTGTGCCTTTGTTCATGACGTGTGTGACGATGGCCTACCCTACCCTTTTCCAGATGGGATCCTGGATGTCATTCTCCTCGTCTTTGTGCTCTCTTCCATTCATCCTGACAGGTAAATGAAGACTAAAGGGCAGAGCAAATGTGTACAGCCCCTTTATCAGGAGTGGCTTTCAAAACTATCAAAGCAAAAATGACAATTCTTGAATTTATTATTTAATGAACTACATTATGTATAATATGCAGCCTTTTAAATGTAGTTTTTCCTTTCTTCAGACTTTCAGAAAGAAACTGGTGACACTACTTCTTTAGTGAGCTTTCTGTCACTGTCAGAATGAAGTAAGCATCTTCTGGCAAGACACATACCTATTAAAAGTGACAGAGCTTCAAGGAAATTACAAATTCAGAACAGCCTAATAGACTCCCGAGAGGGAAATTGTACATTGGTGATCAGAAACAAACATCTTTGATTTAGCATCTTGCTGAATGTTCATGAAGAGGTGGGCTGTAAATCTGTTTGGCTTCACACTGGTCTATCGATGGGCTTTAAAATATTTGTTTTAAAGAAGCCCACTAGGGAATTAGGGGTTATCAAAATTTGCCAGATTAACCTCGGACCTTTATAATCTAAGATTGGCCTAGTGCCATCATTTAAATATTCATGACTTAAATATTTTTGTTCACATAAGGTTTTGAAATAATAAATACAGCTTTTCTCTAAAGAGGAAGCACAAAGAGATATTACCAGCAATTAAAATGATCACTTTTCTTAAAATTTTGCCACCTTGTATGTATTAAGACACATGTGGTAAGTGTCAGGGGTTGTGCCTTCATAATGTTTCTTAAAATTGGGTTTTCGTGATCTTCTGGTAAT
The DNA here is from genome assembly GCF_964374135.1 of Grampus griseus. Lineage (NCBI taxonomy): Eukaryota > Metazoa > Chordata > Mammalia > Artiodactyla > Delphinidae > Grampus > Grampus griseus. The sequence goes on from NC_139001.1 coordinate 60,849,779, forward strand.
AGATACGGACTTGGCATCAACCGCTTTTTGTTTGGTGAGTGTGACTCTTTCCCAAAGAAATCGAGTATTGTGTCCTTCCTTCTTTGCTATTATAAGGTCACTAGGACCCTTTACAGTCCTTTCACTTCTCATTCAGAGATGTGCACTTTGATTACTTGTGGAAAAGCAAATTAGATTTCCAAATAACGAATGAAATATATAATTGCACCTGGTGAGATATATCAAGTTCCATGAAGTTACTTCCTCCCAGTTTCTATAACCTATTTCTTTCTGCTAATCTGTTTATACTGTTGGCATTATTCAGGTACTGGTAGAAGGATGTCACCTATGTATTTTGTTTCACAGTTAAAAGGATGAATAGTAAAAAGGATAGAGTAGGTGGATAGTGAACAAGATTTTCTGACACCTATAACAGGAAATGTTTAAATTCAAAATGAGACCTCAAAGTCTACTTCAATTAGTTTAGATAATGTATTTTTGTCGTGAGTTGAATTGAATGTTAAAGAGAAGGGGAAGCAGATATCTTGGAAAGATTGTTTTTATAGTACATATATTCATTCTATTTATTTATTATAAAATAAGTTCAGATGTATCATGTCAGTAGCTACTTTCTTACCTACATGGAAATGATCTAAAAATGAGGTGAATGAGTAGAAGTTGGGTAATAGTAAGTGAAAAGTAAGGCAGTATCTTTAGGGTCATCTAGCACTGTGGTAGTAGATTCAGCCCCAGGAAGATTCTAGAAAAATGGCTTATTGCCAGCTTGGAAGTTCAGCTAGACCTTGAGTCTTGGGGTCCCAGCTTAAATGGGAGTAAACCATAGAAGGCTACAAAAAAAATAGGTAGCTGTCCTTCCTGTTATTGAAATAAAAGTATAATATGTTTTCTAAAGATCTAAGCATCGAATAGTCAATAAACACTCTTTTTTTTTTAATCCCTTTTTTTCCTTCTCCTCTCCCTCCATCCAGCGATAGGTGAGGATAGCAGAGTTGGCCCAAGTCAGATGAAAAAAGAAAAGGGGCTTTCCCCCATTCTTGTCCATCTCACCTGCAGGCCACTCCCACCTGCATTTCTCAGGAACTGGCTCTGGAATTGCATTATGACCCAAGATGGGCTGATAAGAGAAGCAGCTCCCCACCTCTTGCCTTCACCTGCAACGCAGACTTTAAAGGATAGTTGGAAGGAGAGGATTTGCAGAAGGAGGCTACATTTTGAACTATTTGGCTGTTTGTTTTTTTGTGTTTTCGTTTCATGCTTGTTTTGCTAATAATTGCAGAAAGAGATTTTTTTTCTCTGTACGTAAAACATTTATCCGGAAAGTGAATATTTTAAGGTTTAGATATGGTTTTCTTTAATTGTCAAATTCTAAGGATATAAGCGCAGTGTGAAAATAACCTGTAATAAAATAAACAAGGAAAAATACTATTCTTTTTCTCTTTCATGTACTTAGGTTCCAGGTTTTTTAAAGAGCTTTTTTTCTAATCATGGCACCTTTTTCTATCATTTCTCTCTTGTTTTCATAGTTACTTTCATTTTCTTACTACTTATTTCTTTCATAACCTGACATACTGTTTCACCCCGTTATTTCACTTAACAGTGTTTTAAATTTTTATTTTTTTTCAATTTTTAAAAATTTTTGGCTGCATTGGGTCTTCATTGCTGCATGCCGGCTTTGTCTAGTTGCGGGGAGCAGGGTCTACTCTTCGTCGCGGTGCGTGGGCTTCTCGTTGTGGTGGCTTCTCTTGTTTCGGAGCACAGGTTCTAAGGTACGGGCTTCAGTAGTTGTGGCACACAGGCTCAGTAGTTTTGGCGCATGGGCTTAGTTGCTCCGCGGCATGTGGGATCTTCCCAGACCAGGGCTCGAACCTGTGTCCCCTGCATTGGCAGGCGGATTCTTAACCACTGTGCCACCAGGGAAGTCCCTGAACAGTGTTTTAATTGGAAGGAATTTACAGATTATCTGATCAAAACCCCTAATTTTTAAAATAAGGTATGCTCAGAAGCTTTAAGAAGCTTGGATAAAGCAGAGACAGCAAGGACTTAGTACACAGGCTGCCATTTACCATTCTCTGCCCAGGGCAGACATTGATAATTGATTTTGTAGATTGTCATTCCCTGTGAGTCTTAAGAGTCCTTTGCAGTAGAGCTCCGTCGGCAGCCAATGTCAGTCACTTGGCTTGATATGAGATCTGAAATCTTTGTCATCTCTGTACCATAATCACATATAAGGCCTTGAACACTTAACCAAAAACATTAAATCAAAAGCAGTCACAGGCTTCCCTGGTGGCACATTGGTCGAGAATCCGCCTGCCAATGCTGGGGACACGGGTTCGATCCCTGGTCTAGGAAGATCCCACATGCCTCGCAGCAACTAAGCCCGTGAGCCACAACTACTGAGCCTGCATGCCACAACTACTGAAGCCCACACGCCTAGAGCCTGTGCTCCACAATGAGAAGCCACCGCAGTGAGAAGCCCGCACACTGCAACAAAGAGTGGCCCCTGCTTGCCACAACTAGAGAAAGCCCACACGCAGCAGCGAAGACCCAACACAGCCAAAAATAAATTAAAAAAAAAAAAAAACCAGTCACAAGGGGTCATGTTTGGGAACCAGATGGGTAGAATAAGCAGTAAAAGAAAGAAAGTAATAAGAGCTTCCCAGTATTGAGCTGGGGCTTAGAGTGTGAATAGAATTTAAATAGGCAAAGAGTAAGGAGGAGAGAATTCTTTGAGGGGAAACCACATGAGCAAAGGCATGGACTGCTCAGAGCCAAGCATGTAACAGTTTGGCTAAAGATGCTTCAGATTAGGAAGTAGTGGGAAAGATGTTGGAAAGATTGAGGTCAGTTGTAGGTGATCTTAAGGGCTCAAATAAGAAACTAAGATTTTATCCTGTGGATTAATAAAATCATGAAAATTTGAGCAAAGGGATGATTTGACAAAACCATCATTTTAAGCATACTAATTCATCAATAATATGCAGGAAGGATTGGCAGGGATAATAATAACACCTGTTAAGAAGCAATTCTGTTTCCAGCCTGAGGATGTTCGAGTTTGTATACTAAGGGAGTACCAGTGGGATACGAGAGAGAGAAACGATCAAATATGTAGTTTTTTTTTTTTTTTTTTACTGTACGCGGGCCTCTCACTGTTGGGGCCTCTCCCGTTGCAGAGCACAGGCTCCGGACGCGCAGGCTCAGCGGCCATGGCTCACGGGCCCAGCCGCTCCGCGGCACGTGGGATCCTCCAGGACCGGGGCACGAACCCGTATCCCCTGCATCGGCAGGCGGACTCTCAACCAGTGCGCCACCAGGGAAGCCCAAATATGTAGTTTTTTTAAAAAGACATACAATTTGATGACCAAATGGTTGTGCTGAGGATAGTGGAAGAAGAGAAAAATAAAAGGAGTCAAAGATTTCTCTGAGGTGTTACACTTCGGTGAATTTAGTACCTTTGAACTAAATAAAGAAGTCAGGAGGAAAAGCAGCTAGTTTTGGAGGAAAGGTGATCCCCGTTTAGGTATGTCTGATTGGGACAGTTCTGGCATATTTTTTATCTTGCAAGGAAAATGAAACGACTTCATTTTTTTCTGCCTTGGAACTACCTTAATTTGCTGTTAATATCAGGAATGTCTATGTGGTTTTGCAGTTCAGCATTGACATTACACATCAAGCTCTGTGAAGTTACCGCTCTGGTCATTTGGGTGATTTCTTGATATTCTAGGCTTTTTGAATCTGATTATTTAGCAAGTTGGTGTCCTTTTTTCTTTCTATACAAAATATTTTTGGTTTTGTTCCCCTTATATTTGTGGCTTACATTTCTTTGGCCTCATTGAGCTGTGCTTATTTTATCATTAAGGAGGTTAAATGTGACGTATAAAACAAGACTTCCACAGAGTCTCTTGCTTTGTTTTCAAAGGATGCAAGGCGTTGTAAACCGACTGTCCAAGTTACTGAAACCTGGGGGAATGCTGTTATTTCGGGACTATGGAAGATACGATAAGACTCAGCTTCGTTTTAAAAGGGGTAATGGTATATTCAGTTTGGAGTTATTTTCTTGTGTTTTAAAGAATGCTGTGTTTACATTTCATGTCAATTTTGTTGTTAGTGGTGGTGGTGGTTTTCTTAAGGAATACTAAGTTTCTCTTGTCACACTTCTTTTTTTTTTTTAGGGCATTGTTTATCTGAAAACTTTTATGTTCGAGGCGATGGTACCAGAGCATATTTCTTTACAAAAGGTATGTTTATCTATAAGAGGAAATAATTAGCTGTAAAAACTTTCCTTGGGTATTATTTGCAGGGAGAAACTTAAAAGCTCTAAAAATGAGGCTTCAAGAGTTGAATAAACATTAGATGTCTTTACACCTTAGTGATTATAACTGTTCTATGTAAAAGCTTGGAAGTGGCCTTTTTGCCTTTTAATCTTTTTCCAATTTAAAGAATCACTTGTTTCATCCTCATACCCTAACGAAGTTTCCATTTCAGAGGTACTGTTAGCCCAGATATGAAAAAATTGATGACGTGCCACAGCCAAAAGAGGGAATGTGATTTTAAGAGTCCATAGAAAATTACTTATCTCTTGTCAATTTCTCATTTTAAAAAAGCATTTAAAATGAATCCTTCATTCAAGGACTTTGCCCAAACTTATGTGAGTACTTTTACAATGTGCCATTTGGGGTCTCTGCAAACCAACAAAAACTCAGATCTGGGCACCTTTCAAAATATTGAAAGCTGCAACCGATAGTGTTGTATATCTGTTAACACCTGCTGTGTTCAACTGTTTATACTTGGTATGTTTGTGTGAAATAGAAGAAAACCACTTGGTGTCATGGGTTTCCTTCACCAATTTGTACTAGAAAATGTTTCTTGGTATAAATGAAAATTCAGATGGTTATTCATTCCATTAATGTTCCATTGTTCCTGACTGCCCCTCCCCCCAAGTCACATATCATACATTTGACTGCCATTCTTGTCTCACAGGGGAAGTCCACGATATGTTCTGCAAGGCTGGGTTAAATGAGAAGCAAAATCTGGTCGATCGTCGCTTACAAGTTAATAGGAAAAAAAAAGTGAAAATGCACCGAGTTTGGGTTCAAGGAAAATTCCAGAAACCATTACCCTTCACTCAAAAAAGCTCCAAATTGGTATTTTCACTCTTTTCTCATGGCTGAACTATGTATCATGTTAAGGTACAAACCAGAGGATTACACTATTCAAAGCCTTCTGTAAATCTTTCATTTTTGAAAAGACAGAAGAAGAGAATTTGTATATCCTGCTGTTTACCGTGGGTGGGCTCTTTTGTGCATTTTAAGCACATGTAAGTGATTTGGAAGAGAGCACAGTATTCTGTGTTTTCAAAACGTAATATGCTAAAGCTTGTTTGGATTTATTACATCTTAACCATTTTGTTTGTTGTTTGAGTTTTATAAGCATTCAGTTAAATTACCAATATAAGTCAGATGATTCTGAGAAGCGGAAACCTGCCATTTTTTAGAAGTGAAAAAAACCCATCTACTTTATTTATACATTAGTTGAACACAGTTGAACTCTCCTCCACTGTTAACTGATAGCAGAGAGGCAGCTCACCTTGTTTCCAAGGAAAGTCACAAGACCAAGACAAAAGTATATATTTTTTTGTTTTGTCGTTGTTCGTCCCAAAACTTTCTTTTTCTTTAATTCACAGACTAATGTCTGAAACAGAATTTTAGTTTCTCTTTCCTTTCCTAAAATTGGGGAAGTATGACCAATGCTAATATTATTTTCAGGCTATTCTTAGGTGTACAAGTTGGAAGCCTTCTTTAAGACAACTGTCATACCCAAGAAAATTCTTAAATCGTAGCAATTAAAAATTTATTTACCACCTTGCCTCAAAAAAGACATAAATTGGCTTGCAAATTGTACTTGGTAAAAATGGAGTTTCTAAAACTGGTCTGTCATTCATTATACAACATATACTGAGTACTTACATTGTGCTGAATTATATGGAATAATACAATAAAGACCCAGCTCTGTCTTCTGAGAGCATAAATAGACTCTAGCTGGCAAAGCAAACTGTGCATCCCAAGCCTCTAAATCATGATCTAAGATAACATGTGAGCAAGTACTCAAATACGGAGCTTATCAGCTAGCTGGTATGCTTGACTGATTATGAGCCACAGAAACCTGGAAGACATGGACAATCTCTTGAAAGGACCACCATCAGAATGATCAGTTCCAACTATTTTTCCGTTTTGAACTCACTTAAAATTCAACTTCCTGGAAGCATATGATTGGTCCAATTTGGATCATGGATTTATCTTTTTTTTTTTTTTTTTTTTTTTTTTTGCGGTACGTGGTCCTCTCACTGTTGTGGCCTCTCCCGTTGCGGAGCAGAGACTCCGGATGCGCAGGCTCAGCGGCCATGGCTCACGGGCCCAGCCGCTCCGCGGCATGTGGGATCTTCCCGGGCCGGGGCACGAACCCGTGTCCCCTGCATCGGCAGGCGGACTCTCAACCAGTGCGCCACCAGGGAAGCCCCATGGATTCATCTTTTGACAGACTGGGGCAGGACAGGTTATTTGATGGCACCACCAGACTATATGGAATGGAGGCAAGTTCCTCGAAGGAAAATCAAGACACTGTTATCAAAAAGAGGGGAGGGTTGCTGCCCAGTCACAGACATCGTGTGGTGGTAGCAGTAGTAATAATGGTTCTGAAGAGAGAGAAAGATAAGCTGTGGGATGGAAGGGAAAGAATCAGGGTTCTGGGAGGAGGTAGGTCTCAGGCTAGTCCTAGAACATATGCTCTCAGAAGATGGTGAGAAGACAGGTATGTTTGGTGGGGATATGGATATTCATGATTCGGAATAGTGGAGAAAAGATGGGGAGGGCATCTATAGACAGCCTTGAATAGAGGGTGCATTGGGTTCTGGTCTCTGGACTAGAGCCATCCGAGGTTGGTTTATTTCTGTTTTATCCTAGCCATGGTGTGTTATAAATATATTTAGAGAGATTGATTGAGGAGTCGTCAACAGAATGGAATGCAGTGAGGTCAGAGATCAGGGCAAGGAGAACCACGGAAGGTTTTGCATACATTTTCCTTGATAACAAGTCCTCAGAAGTACAATATCAAGGTTTCTGTTTAAACATGCAGTAAATGTAAAAGTCAAAATTTGCCTGGGACTCTTAACTCAGTTGTTTTCCTAATTAAAGTGTATATTTAAAAGCCAAACTAGTAACGAAGGTATTACGTACAGCAAGGGCAGTTAGATAAGTTAATGTTGCTATGGGAACCCCAGCAGATCTTCTTGTGTCTCAATTTAAAACTCATGGCCCAAGGTGGTTTTAAAAACAACAGAAGGTAAAATTATTCCCACATTCTCATACATGTAAATCGTACTGTCTCTCTCTGTCCTAAATAGCAGATTCAAGCCAGCTTCTTGACTGGCACAGTAAAATGCTGCTCCGTGTCTTTCTATAATGTATTACAGCATGTAGTTAACCTTTAGAAACTTCAAAAATACATCCACCAAATTTGGACTGTGAGACACAAACTGGGCTCTTTTGGGCTCTGTCTAGCATAGACCTCCTATTCCACATGGCTGCTCAATGGGCCATTTCTATCAGTGTCTTCTGCTTGTCTGGTCAGTCTTTCTCTCCCTTAGCCTACCTGAATCAACCCCCTACTTAGAGTTTGCTGCCAGACAAAATGTAGATGTTTTTTGGCAGAGGAAAAATAAGAGAAAGACCTGATTTGGAATATTGCCTATAGATATTAAGAAATCATGAAATGTTGCAAATGTATCTGCTTGGGTATTAGTTTAAAATATTTGATAACTTCATGAAATTCTCATCTTTTCCCTCACATCTATGGAGCTAGGACTAGTCAGTTAGGCAGAGTTTGATATTTAAAACTTCATCTGCTGAGGGAGCTGAATTTCAAAAGGACTATTTTATTTCTAACAGAAAAAGATGTGTTCCTTCATTTTATAATACAGAAACAATGAAAGATGCTATATTAAAAATGCACCCTCTGTTTTCCTCCATTTATAAAAATTCACTTTTGAGCATTTTCCAAATGTAAAAATTCTCACACACATGAAGTACTGTTTCATAAGGTTGTGAGAAAGCCAAGGTAGCGGTTTCTATTATTAAAAGTTTTGCATTTCGGTATGACACATTTGTCGTATTGAAACACCCAGTTAATGTTGACTTCTGAGAACTTATTTGCTTTGCTTGTCTCAGTTCCATATGCGTTGTCTCTAAATTTTGAATACATCGAGGTTTCTACCATCATGCAGTCTAAATCGTTGCTATACATATTTGTACGTGAAAATTATTCACCCGTATGCGAAGAGCTGCCCTCCGGGGCATCAGGACCATGTAAACCGTTCAACATCAGGTGACTTAAATTCTTGCCCCCAGACTCCTATGCTGTATTCCTCTGGTTTTCCAACTCATCAAAGCCAATTTCTGAAGCCAGAATATATCACGCATTATTACTTCTAATTGGTTTTAATGTTTGTTATGCTCCTCACAAGTGCAGATAACTTCACATTTGCATCATTAATAGGCCTTTTTCTGAGCCTCTGCTTCTGCTTTCTGCCTCTGTTAGTCATCAGTAGACGTGTTGGTGTGGGTATTCACCTCCCTTCCTTGTGAAAAGTGCCTTGTAAAATCTAAAGCACTGAATATATGTGAGGTATTGTTATTAATAACAGTATTTACAGTCTACAAGGCAGCATACAGAGTACTCCAGCAACAGAAACTTTTTCAGTGGTTTTATGAGACCTTGTGAGAAAGACAGTAAAATGCATGGAAAAATATTGCCTGCAAGTCAGACAGGAAGCATGGGTCCTAGTTCCTGTTGAACCGCTTAGCTGCTCTTAATTTACCTCTGAGTGCTAAGTCTTTTATACACTACACTTTTATATACCACATTATTCCTTCATTTAATCCTCAGACTCCTATGAATTAGTTTTTACTGTAACCATTTAACAGATAAGACTGGAGCTCTGAGGTATTGGGTAATTTGCCTAGGATATCACCGCAAGTCAGTGGCAGAAACACAATTTGGGCCCAGAAGTGTCTGATTCCAAAACCTCTAGTCTCATCAGTACACTTTTAATTGATAGACTCAAATGCTGTTTGGGAAAGCTGCTGGAGAAGAAAAAGAGCTCCTGAATCAAGCAGAGAATTATAGCAATGGGTGGGAGTTTGGATCAGACGATCTTCAAGGAGACAGCTCATTCTAGATCCAGTGATTCTATGAAATAGGTAGGTAGTACTTATCCACAGTTACAAACTGGGAAGGAAGAGAAGGAAAGGAACGAAGAGGAATGACAAAGCAAAAGCTTGCAGTCAACTCTTTTCAGCGTTCTGCATATGTTTACTTCTGCTCTCGCCCCACCCCCCTTCGGGCTTCAGCCTTCCACTTGGCTCCCCTGCGAGCACACAGAGCACCCATCACTTGCATACTCCTCACTTAAAGAAAATAAATCAGTCTGTACTGCAAGGGGGTAGGGGGAACCCTCAAAGGGATCAGCTCCTGCATAATCTAAAATATGTGATCAGGGAGTGTCAATAATAAAATGAGTGAAAACATCTTTGTTTAAAACATTGTATGTACAATAATGCCAATTCAAGCCTGACATGTTGAGCATTCCGTGGAATATGGCTTGGGATTTGAGAGGCCCAAAGTTACCTGCAGGTTGGCTTTGGTGTAGTTATAAATATAAATAGAAGTAAAATAACAGTTGCATCTTCATTTATAATGAATATATACTGTGGCCTCAAAGCTGCAGAGGAGAGTGGATGCCAAAATCTATCTTTCATTAACATATGCCTTAAATGACAGGGAAGAGGTGTTAAGACAAAATTACTTTTTCCTCTGCGTATGAGTCAGCAACATGCAAGTAATAATAGTTCTGCGTGTGAGTCCCTACAGAGGGTAAGAAAAACAGCATCAAATTGAAAATGCAAGTCCACCTGCCGGAGGGGCCCAGGTGGCGGTAGAGCACAGCTCCCTTGAGCACCATCTTGAAGTGTCTCAGGGCACAGTGACCCCAACTCTGGCAAGCCAGGTTGGCATGATCTGCATGGAGGGCATTAAAACCTCCAGGTAGTCAAAGACAGCTCACCCTCAGCTGCTCCTGGACCTCATCAAAAGCAAGCTACAAGGCACCACCACTGTCCAAGAGTTTAAAACAGCTGCTTTGGATTCTACGGTGCATGTGGTTTCACAACCACTTAACCTTTAGTCAGGAACAGCTAGAGGCAGGTGAATGGATAAATACATGTTAACATTACATAAGGAGAAAAAAATAATATTTAGGAGCACATGGACTTCAAGTAGTCACAAATAGCATTTAGTTAGCTGTGTCCTTGGCATCCCAGTGATTTATGTCTTTATCTTTGATTTTCTCCAGCAGATAGGCACTAAGTAGAGCCTGGACTCCAGAAAAGATATGCTTTTCTATCAGGTGTTAGCTGCTAAATTAGGTGAGCTGTTCATTGCCTCCTAAAAAGCCCCAAACATCTCTCCTACTTGGGCTGGTGTCCAGGAAAACTATGAGTTTTGTTATCCTTACACAAATTTTTTGGCAGTGTTTTCAACCCATTGCTCCTTTATGTGACACTTCCTAGTTCATTGCAGAAAAAGAAATTAGTTTTTTTCTTACTTAATCTTTATATATCAGTTGTTGGTTGTTTCAAAAAACTTTGGGGAAGGGCAGTCACCCTTCAAGTCTAAGCCTTTCTCATTGAGAAAAAGCTCTAAAACTGTGTAACTTCCTAAAATTAATGATGAGATGCTGTTGAGTCTCTTGCATTAGTTTGTTGATGGTTTTGTTTTTTTTTTTAATGCTGTGTACTTAACACAAGGAACACTATGCAGTTGCTGCCTCATTTCTCTCACCTCCTGCCTTTTGAGAGTAACGTCTTTCTCCTGAGGCTGTCCTGCTGAACAGACGTGATAGCTGTCCATACATTTTTAGTTACGCCGCACTCCCTCAGGTGAGCTGGAACAGCGTCCCCTTAAGCAGCATTTGGAACTTGCACTGAAAGAGAATGGCTGAAATTGCCCGTGTCACATGCCGCATTGAAGCAAGGAAATTTCTGCCGCTAAGGATAATAGCTTTTCTCCTTGCTCATACATCTTCCTTCACAGCCCTCATTTATTTTAATGTATATATTCCACTTTGACTCTCTGGAAGATATTTTTAAAGGATTTTTTAAAAAATCCAAATGAAAGATGAAATTCAGGATCCAGAAAAGCATTTACTCTGTTTATCCTCTCCATGAATGTATTCTTAATCAACCAGTCTTTCTGAGCATCTCTTCATTTGCTGCTTTGTTTCGTAATAGAATACTTGGGCTCTGGAGATTAGTGAGACAAAGACAAAGCTTCATTATAACCATCCTTGTTTTACTCCCTTGTCTTATAGGCTTTCTCTTCCTAACTCACTCTCCAGGTGCTTCTTTCTCTTGCCAAATAGCGCAAGGAAATACTTTTGCAGATCTTTTGTTTACTTTAGAAAAAACACTGATCCAGCCTTTCCCATTCGGGAGTGCTGCTCATTTCCTGACTGGCCTTTAAAGTTTGGCTCGGTAGCAACTTGGGGATTTGTTTTCTACCCAGAGTGAAAGGAGCTGGGTGCCTAGCAGCCCCATGCTGGAATGAGAATTAAATTCTGCTCATTCCCTGGATAAGCAAGCTGATGCTTTCCTTGTAAGTCCCCCCCCCCCCATTCCTCAAAGCTTTAATGTTTAGTCATTTAGCTTTAGCTTTTTAAAAGACATTTTAATAGGGTTGTCTCTCCTCCAAGTGCATGCAGGAGCTGATCATGGGCACAGGGAAACTCTTAAGAATAAAGAATTCCCTGTTTGCTGGTTTTTACCTACAATGAAAACGATGTACAACACATGCAGTGCTTACCCCTACTGCAGTTCCATTGCCAGTTGCCTGGCCTGGGACAGGAGGAACTGTAACACCCAAGGAATTTGGCTTGAGCTACCTCACTTTCTAAGTCCCCAAGACTGCCAAGTTAATGAAGCTTTGGTTATTACTCAGTTGAACATTTTCTGACTGCATGTAAGCTTTATAAATCTCGTGCTTTCTTCTCTTTGGCACGTTTACATTAAATTTTATTCTAGTTATGTAACTTTGTACTATAGTTATGTTTATATATGAATGTAAGTTACTCTTGATTCATCCTGCCTTGGGGTATTTATTATAGTTTGTTATGAAGTGTCAGTAACTTTCCAAAGAGAGTGGCTTTCTAAACCTGGAGCCTATATTTTTATATATTAATGCATTCTTTACATGAAAAGATTTTTATTTATTTATTTATTTTTGCGGTATGCGGGCCTCTCACTGTTGTGGCCTCTCCCGTTGCGGAACACAGATTCTGGACGCACAGGCTCAGCGGCCATGGCTCACAGGCCCAGCCGCTCCGCGGCATGTGGGATCTTCCCGGACCGGGGCATGAACCCATGTCCCCTGCATCGGCAGGCGGACTCTCAACCGCTGCGCCACCAGGGAAGCCCTAAAAGATGTTTAATGTAAAAGGTTAGTTAAATGATAAAATAGAAAACCTTGACTGACAAATGTCTTAACTACATCGGGGTGGGCGTTGTCTTTAAGGACTTAATCTATAATATAAAATAATATGGCAAATAAAATACCATATGGGGGGGAGTTACAGACAAAGTTATTGGCATAGACAAGGTCCGTTTGAGGAAGCGTACCATGTCAATATGATGACAGCGGAATCTAGGGTCAGTCATTCCTCTAAAGCTCAGCCAGACACATAGAAACAGTCACCATTAGGAAAGGCTACCAGCAGAAGCGTCTGGCACACTGGCCTAGAGAAAGTGAGCAGTGTTCACAGGCAGAATAGCCAAATACTGTTCCAGTGACCCAAAGAAAAATGCGAGGTCAGAGAAGTTTGTAGCAAGAGTGACTTGAAACTGAACCCCAGAGAACTAGACTGTAAGCTTAAATGCCTCCTAGCCTGGCTCAGGAAGAACCAAAGAAAGACTTCACTGAGCCTTGGGAATAGGAAGGCTGCAGAGGCCATGAGCTCTTTTTCTGTTTACCTGAATTATATCACAGAAATAGCCATTAAGACATTTTGTTCTTGATACTTTTTTTTTGGTACTTTTTATTTTATTTTATTTTTTTATCTTTGGCTGTGTTGGGTCTTCGTTGCTGCACACAGGCTTTGTCTGGTTGCGGCGAGCGGGAGCTACTCTTGGTTGCAGACACGGGCTTCTCATTGCGGTGGCTTCTCTTGTTGTGGAGCACAGGCTCTAGGTGTGCAGACTTCAGTAGTTGTGGCACACAAGCTCAGTAGTTGTGGCGCACGGGCTCTAGAGCACAGACTCAGTAGTTATGGCACACGGGCTTAGTTGCTCTGCGGCATGTGGGATCTTCCCGGACCAGGGCTCGAACCCGTGTCCCCTGCATTGGCAGGCGGATTATTAACCACTGCCCCACCAGGGAAGCCCCTTTGATACTTTTTAGAAGAGCAAAGACTTGCCTTTATCTGATTCTTACTTTTGATTCCAGAGCCCTTGTATTGTTTTCCATCACGGCATGTCACAAAGTATGAGTTTATTGATGTTCATAAACCTGGAAAGATGGGGTACAGCTTTAGGATAAACACGCCCAGAGAGGTGCAGGCAGCAGGGGACACTGGCCAAGCCAGAAGATCGTCCTCATTCCCCAGTGTGACAGAGAAAGGTCTAGCTCCTACTTTGCACAAGGGAACAGATTAGGTATCAATGTAATAGAGTCACCAAGTGATTAAGATCTGCTGACCCTCTGCAAGGAAGTAAATGGAGGGCAAGTAAAGAATACAGGCCAGAATAGCCTATGAGACAATACCATGATATGCAGTCACCACCACCTGGTGAGGTTTGAGAAGCCCCCCAAAGCACTATTCCTGTGTTCCCTGCCCACATTTTAAACCAACTGAGAGACTGAGGTGCCAACAGATGAAGATTAAAACATGAGCTTAATTACTGATGTAGCTGGTACAGTAGAGAATGGCTCAGGGTGCATGGAAACAGTTGCCCCCCAGTACTGAACCCCAGAATCAAGACCCACAGCTGGACAGCCACGAGACTCTACCCATGGGGGGTCTGCCCCTGTAGAGCCTTTTACAGAGCAGCTGGCTTCCAAGAGAGAGTGAAAAAGGACTAGTCTAAACATGCCTAATTCATTTCCCAAATTCACTTTTTAGCCAAGTCACTTCACCTCTCCCAGGAATGAGGAAGACAGGACTGAAGAGACCAGTTGCTGTCCCTCCACATGGTGAGAAACAACAGGAGTGGGAATTACTTAAACGTTTTGTAAGTGCTGGGTAAAGCATACCCCACATCTACCGAGACTCGAGCAATGTGGAGTGGACTCTATTTTGTCCTTTTGTCACTTGCTGAGTCATCTGCCCAGCATTTACCTGTAAGCCTGTGGCAGCTTACCTGGTCTGTAAGCATCTGCCTTAGTGATGTGTGGAATCCGCAGGGTAGGCACTGACACTTGTATGTGGTTAGAATACCGGGGACTGCAAACAGAATGAATTTCCAAAGTTATAACCAGTGACTTATTCTAGGAACCCTACTACACTTAAACCTTTACTAGATTGCTAAATAAATGGCCAGGAGGTCTAGCAACTTTGCCAAGCACCGCTTCTACATTGACTCACTGTACACCAGCACTTCTCAAACTATCCGAGGCAAAGGACCAGTAGTTGCTTTTTGTTTTGTTTTGCCCGTTTCCAACCTGTCACAGACCAGTACTTTTGTAAAACACGATAAAGATGAATTAGTAGGAAAAAAAAAAAAGATATACTCCAGTTTCTGGCATTGTTTCCTGGTCTCTGCCCTCTCCCCACAATCTCTCCATATTACTGCGCTGTCAGCCAGTGCTTACCAGCTACATGTCAGGCATTGCTCTAGGTTTTGGGAATGAAGGGTTGAACAGGAAAAAGGAAAGAGACAAGCCCAAGATTTTTACTAGATTCATCAGTTATAACCTTACTCGGTCTCTCTGCTCACCCTGTCACAGACTGGGAATGCAACAGTTCCCAGACCAGCACCCAGTCACAACCCATCCCTTGAGCTGCACTGCTCTAAACCACAGGGAGACTAAAAATCCATGTCACAGTATTTGTTCAGCTTTGCCTCCTGAGCCCTGTTGTCTCTCTTCACCTCAGAGTGTACAATGCCAGGGCCTGGGCTCTTACACCTAGAAATGCTTGGTCCAGGTGCTCAGTGCTTTTCGCTGCTATCCTTTTCACATAGTTGTCTGTGTTAAGTACACAAAACCACACCTCACCACCCAGCTGTCACCAGGATTCCTGGTGGTTATTGTTCCTTTTATCTGTTCACTTTTTAAAATTTTGACTTTTTGTGAATATGTGAATCAGTGCAAAATAGTTTCTATGCCAATGTAAAATGGAAAGGGAGATGATTCAGTTCTTTTGTTGAAGTCAAAACTTGTAATTTTTTCCCCCACTCAGTAGTGTTTAAATGCTAGATTGATGCCAAACTCAAAGAACATGGAGAACTTGGGGAAAGGCCAGAGACAGATAAACGATTAGTAATAGTTTGTTACAAGGGCCATGATTAGAGGCTGAAGAAAATGTGTTTATTAACCCTAGAAGAAGAGCATGCTACAGGATGAGAATGATAGCTCCCAGGTAGAAACAGGTAAAAAGGGTTCTCAGAGAAGAGAAGAAACATGGGGCCCATTTGGTTATAAATCCTAGCTTCGCTCCTGCTGGCTGTGTAACCTTAAACAAGACACGTAACATCTCTGAGCCTCAGTAATTGGAGATGATATTGCTTACCTGAAGATTGTTGTAAGGACTAAATATAATGCACATCAAGTGCAAGACATGATGCCTGGAGATAACTGGTGCTTAATAAGTGGTAATTAATAGTTTTTTTTAAACAAAGGATGGTGATCAAGTCATCTTTTTTTAAGGGAGGAGAAATGCACTCTTCCTATAATATACATATTTTAAATTAGCCATAAGAAATTTTCCTAACTATGAAGAGTTAAGTTTCCTTACTTCAAATTATTGCTGTTTTCTTGACTTACATCCAATTCAGTTCAAACATATATTAAGCATCCATCCACTGTGTGCCAGATATTGCCAGACACAATGCTGGAATGAATAAGACTCGGCCCTTGCTCTTCGGATGCCCACAACTTAGGATGGATGACCATTTGTCTGAGATGTGGTATCTCCTACTTAAATCTCTTGGCTTCAGCTGGCCACTGCCATTCGACCCCCATGGTCTACCCAACCCCAGCATATTAATTTGCATCCTAGTTTTTGAGACCCTTTTCAAAGCCCCCTGTGAATAGATCTAGTCACGTACTACCCAGCAAAAGCCAAACAAATCGTGTGAAACAAGGTGTAGCCCCTGTGTCACAGACCCTCTTGTGTGTAAGTTCCCTTTTAATAATTCTGCCCATACTTCTACATAGATCACCTCCTGCCACAGCATTTAGGGCTTCCACTTATAATACCACTCAGCACCATTCTGCATTACCACAACCCATCCAACCTGTCACAATTGGGATGAGGTCTGAGCTGCCTTCAAGAGAGCTGCAAACTCCTGCTATCAGTGCTACAAAGCCCCACCCCACACACTGTTCACCTGATCTGGTCATACAAGCAAGAAACCTGGCTCATGTCTTGCCACGGTCATCACCTGATCACATAAATTCAAAAACTAGCCCCTGTGGAGCCCAGAAATAAACCTCTGCATACGTCCTCAAATGATTTTTGCAAAGGGTGGCAAGACCATTCAATGAGGCAAGGACAGTCTTTCCAACAAATTACATTGGGAAAACTGAATTTCCACATGCAAAAGAATTAAGTTGCGGACTTCCCTGGTGGCACAGTGGTTGAGAATCCGCCTGCCAATGCAGGGGACACAGGTTCGAACCCTGGTCCGGGAAGATCCCGCGTGCCGCAGAGCAGCTAAGCCCATGAGCCACAACTACTGAGCCTGTGCTCTAGAGCCCATGCTCCGCAGCAAGAGAAGCCACCACAATGAGAAGCTGGCGTAGCACAACGAAGAGTAGCCCCTGCTCACCACAACCAGAGAAAGCCGGCACGCAGCAACGAAGACCCAACGCAGCCAAAAATATATGTATTAATTAATTAATTAATTAATTAATTTAAAAGAATTAAGTTGGACCCTAACTTTATACCACATAGAAAAATTAATTCAAAATGGATAAAAACCTAAATGTAAGACCTAAAACTAAAATTCTTAGAGGAAAACATAAGGGAAAAGCTTCATGACATTGGATTTAGCAATGATTTCTTGGAATAAGAAAGCACAGGCAGCAACACAGGCAGCACAGGCAACAACAACAAAAAGGTAAATTGGAATACATTAAAATGTAAAACTTTTGTACATCAAAAGATAATCAGCAGGGGCTTCCCTGGTGGCGCAGTGGTTGAGAATCTGCCTGCTAATGCAGGGGACACGGGTTCAAGCCCTGGTCTGGGAGGATCCCACATGCCACGGAGCAACTAGGCCCTTGAGCCACAACTACTGAGCCTGCGCGTCTGGAGCCTGTGCTTTGCAACAGGAGAGGCGGCGATAGTGAGAGGCCCGTGCACTGCGATGAAGAGTGGCCCCCGCTTGCCACAACTAGAGAGAGCCCTCACACAGAAACGAAGAACCAACACAGCAAAAATAAATAAATAAATAAATGAACTCCTACCCCCCCCCCAAAATAAAAAGAATCAGCAGAGTGAAAAGGCAACCCACAGAACAGGAGAAAATATATGCAAATCATATATTTGATAAGGGGTTAATGGCCAGAATATATGAAGAACTCCTACAGCTCAACAACAAAAAAATCGATTAAAAAATGAGCCAAGGGTATTCCCTGGTGGTGCAGTGGTTGAGAGTCCGCCTACCGATGCAGGGGACACGGGTTCGTGCCCCGGTCCGGGAAGATCTCACATGCCGTGGAGCGGCTGGGCCCGTGAGCCATGGCCGCTGGGCCTGCGCGTCCAGAACCTGTGCTCCGCAACGGGAGAGGCCACAGCAGTGAGAGGCACGCGTACCGAAAAAAAAAAAAAAAAAGAGCCAAGGACTTAAACAGATGTTTCTCTAAAGAAGATATTACAAATGGCCAGTAAGCACATGAAAAGATGTTCAGCATCACTAATTGAAACCACAGTTGCAAAGCACCTCACACCTATTAGGATGGCACTATCAAAAAACAGAAAATAACTGTTGGCAAGAATGTGGAGAAATTGGAACCCTTGTGCCCTGTTGGTAGGAATGTAAAATGGTGCAGTGCCTATGGGAAACAGTATGGTGGTTCCTCAAAAAATTAAAAGTAGAATTACCATGTAACCCAACAATCCCACTTCTATATATATATCCAAAAGAGTTAAAAAGTGGGGACCCAAAGAGGTATTTGTACATATACGTTTATAGCAGCATTCATAATAACCAAAAGGTAGAAGCGACCCAAGTGTTCATCAGCACACGAATGGGTAAGCAAAACATGGTATATACATACAAAGTGATATTATTCAGTCTTTAAAAGGAAGGAAATTCTGACACATGCTATAACAACATAGATGAACCTTGAGGACATTATGGTAGTCGAAATAAGCTAGTCACAAAAGGACAAGGTATGATTCCACTTACAGGTACATGTAATTCATAGAGACAGAAAAGCTTCATGACATTGAATTTAGCAATGATTTCTTGGAATGTGACAACGTATGCAGATTCATAGAGACAGAAAGTAGACTGGGGTTGCCAGGGTTTTAGTTTTACAAGATGAAAAGAGTTGTGTGGATGGATGGTGGTGATGGTAACACAGTGTGAATGTATTTAGTGCCACTGAGCTGTACACTAAAAAAGGTTAAGATGGTAAGTTTTGTGTTATGTGTATTTTTACCACAGTTAAAAAACAAAAACTAGCCCTGGTGTTCAGCCTGGCCTTCCCAAATCATGAACTTGCTGCCTTCTGTCTCTAGCTCTCAGCCCTTCCCGTCTACTTTCCATACACACCACCCTGCCTTCCACCAGTCTTCACTATGCCCAGCCCACTTGGCCTCAGCCTGGCATTTTGCATACACTCTCATTGCCCACTCCCAGGAGAGAGGGCTTAAGTACAAGAGATCCTGGGCTCCCACCACCATAGTACCTTCTCATAACACCCACCACTAAGAATGTACCATCAAACCCTTCACCAAGCAGACGTGGAAAAGTTTCAGACCTTCCACCAACCCTTGTGCTTGGGAGTGATGGGTAAATGGAGAGGACCTAAAGCAAATGTGTTACATTTGACTCTCCCCACACAGTGTGCTGGCGCAACAGAAAAAAACCACCCCAGCATTTGTTGAGGGTCTTAGTTGGAATTCTAGGCACTGCATTTACTCCAGCTCTCTGCCTCCTGCCTTTGGACAAAAAAGTTCATTTCCCTTTTTCTGATTCTTACATCTCCCTTCAGAGTTCATGCTCATCTTCTTACCTATTACCTTGGCTTCCCTGCTATTTCAATCCAAATATCCCTTCCAACTGTGGTCCCTAAGGCTTGGTCTTAAGGGGTGTCACAAATATGACACACATGGCAAACCTGGGAGGTAGGAGGCAATATAGAAAGGTCCGTGCTACCAATTTCAATATTTCCTTGACTTTAGAGACTATCTAGATTCTTTAGAATCTGTGACCAAGTTAAAAGTTTCGGTCATATAAAATGAGGCTATACACACTTTCTGTTTTGCTCTTTTTTATTTAAAAAGTTTATTATTTTGTTAGTTGCTTATCTCTGCCCACTCTATTCTGGACCTAATTATCCTAGATCCTTTCTGTACTCAAAGGTGGTTTGCAGCATCAGCATCACCAGGGAGGTTGTTAGAAATTCAGCTCAGTCCCCATCCCAGACGTTTTAAATCAGGATCTGCATTTTAACAAGATCCCCCGGTAATTCATATGCATATTGAAACTAGAATTGTTCTAGAAAGCTTCTAACTCCCGTTGGAGCAATGGATCTCACGACCTTGGCTGTTCATTAGAAGCACCTGGAAGCTCTTAACACGTTTTGATGCTTCAGGTCCCACCACCTGATTCTGATTTTATCCGTCCACGGGGGCCCTGGGAATTGGTGTTTGTTTGTGATTCTCTCAGAGACTTTGATACTTAGCCAGGGTGGAGGACCATTGAGGGTATGACTTAAAGGAAACTATCACGTAGAATTCCATGGATTTTGAACTGATTTGGAGTTGTAAAAAAGTAGAGTCAGATAGTTAAATCTGAATAGGTTTTGAACCTACATATATGAATATTAACTTGAAACTACAGATTATATACTCAGGAAAGGTCTTCTTAGTATATCAAATCTCTTAACTTCCTGGGACAAAAAAAGAAATATAGTGAGGGGAGAGAGAGGCATGGAGGAGGAGAGAGAGAGAACGAGAGATTAATAAAATACATATCAGAAAACAAAAAAAACCTATTGATTGTATGTATAAGCAGTTTCTACTTAAAAGTCTTCCTCTCTTATTCCTTATCTGTGTCTTATTATCTTTTTCCTCAGTCCTTAGAGTGTCTCAACAGCTCTCTTCTATCAAATGGCGTCCAGGGCTTTCCACCCAGCCCATGCTCCTGTCCCAGCGCCCAAAGCTGGTGCTGCTTCCTGCTGCTGCCGAGGGCTCAGGTACAGGGTACTGGTGGGAGCAGCTGTTACTATCACTTTGGCTGGGCTTCCCTGGTGGCGCAGTGGTTGAGAGTTCGCCTGCCGATGCAGGGGACGCGGGTTTCTGCCCCGGTCCGGGAAGATCCCACATGCCGCGGAGCGGCTGGGCCCGTGAGCCATGGCCGCTGAGCCTGCGCGTCCGGAGCCTGTGCTCCACAACGGGAGAGGCCACAACAGTGAGAGGCCCGCGTACCGCAAAACAAAAACAAAAACTATCACTTTGGCTGCTGGTGCTATTTGGTTGATGCCCCAGGAAACTCACTGTACTAGTGCACTCTGCCCAGGCATGCTAGAATCCCAGCAGTGAGGACCTCAAGTTGTCCTTATACACACTTCTTGCAAATCAGCCATGGGGGCATGACGTAACGGCCCCAACACACATGCACTAGAACAACTTTAGTATCACCACACCAATCTGCAACTTCCAAAATTTCTTTAGCCTCTTCCCGTGTTTTTTCTTTTTCATTTGTCCTTTCAGAGGAGCCCAGCCAGAATTGATCATAATCTAAATGGGTTTACGAGTAGAGAACTTCACCTGCCAAGTGGGTCTTACTTTTCCTGAAGACATGTTTTTTCTTTTGTGATCATGCGTGAGTAGATGGGAGCCTCTTTACAAGGCCTGTGTAAACATTTATATATTCACCTATATTCTTCATTTTTATCCCAGAAATTAGTGGGGTTTTTTTTTTTTTTCCTGGCTACGTTGGGTGTTCATTGCTGCATGTGGGCTTTCTCTAGTTGCGGCGAGCAGGGGCTACTCTTCGTTGCGGTGCGCGGGTTTCCCATTGTGGTGGCTTCTCTTCGTTGTGGAGCACAGGCTCTAGGCGCGCGGGTTTCAGTAGTTGTGGCACGCGGGCTCAGTAGTTGTGGCTCGTGGGCTCTAGAGCACAGCCTCAGTACTTGGGGCGCGTGGGCTTAGTTGCTCTGCGGCATGTGGGATCTTCCAAGACCAGGGCTTGAACCTGTGTCCCCTGCATTGGCAGGTGGATTCTTAACCACTGTGCCACCAGGGAAGCCCCTATCCCAAAAATTAGTTTTTAAGAGGTTTAAATAGATTTTTAGTCAGTGTTAGAAAACATTTTTTAAAATACTTTAAAGTGAAATTCAATTTGTTTTATCAAATCTTAATTGAATTCCTGCTGTTACCATCAGAGGAAAATGACTAGCAGCTTCCGTATTGTTATTGAAATACTCATCTTCTTGATAAATATTTTGACATTCTTTGAAATGCCAAAAATATGTATGATGTGTACCATACAGTCAAGAATTAGAGCTCTTGCTTTGGCATAAAGCTTATTTCAGGTGCGAAAGGAGGCAGTTGATAATGCAGATAAGAAAGTAGAATTAGTAAAATAGTCATTTTTATGGATATAATATATTTCAAGATAGGGTCCTAATAACTTAATTTCTCTGCAACAAATGTACCCTAAATGATTGTGAGTCATTTTGGGTTTGTAATTTCTAGCTCCTAATTAAATATGAGCAATTGAGCAAGTCAATCTTTTTCTGCCTCAGAGTATTTATTTGTAAAATCAGGGAGTTGAACAAAGAGTCCGATAAGGTCCCTTTCAGCTCTAAAAGTCAATGATTCTATAAATTCTCAGCTAAATTATATATTATCAAAAGGCAAAGACAGCATCTTCTATTCTGTCCCAACTCCTGGTTTTGCCATCATATGGGAAATAACAGAAATAAAGACAATTAAAAATAGGAAAAAAAAATTTTGCCATCCTAACATTTGCAAGTGTTTTCATTTTATGTTCCATTCTGGTCCTTGAGCATATGTATACATAATTTTATATAATTACAAATAGGTCAAATTTTATATTTGACTCACCTTACTTAACATTATCTAACGTTTTTATATTATCATTATCACTCATAATTATAGTTTAAATGGCTACATAATATTCCATTTCATTGATGTACCATAGCTTACTTAAGTATTTCTGTATTTATAAATTTAGATTGCTTTTAATATTTGATAATATAAAAATGCTGCAGCAAACTTTATTCATATGAGTCTTCTTTTGAATAACTTTCAAAGAATAAATTCTAGGGATGTGATTACTGAGTTCAAGAGAGTCTCTTTACAGTTGTTTATAAGTACTGACAAACGGATTTCCTAAAAACTTACAATGATTTACATTGTTTTCACTATATCTGAGAGTGACAGTTTAACCACAGCCTCATCAAAGGTGTAGTATGAAAGGATACTTACTGTCAATGTACATTTCTTTGATTACTGGCAATCTTGAACATTTTTCCATTTGTGATTGCATTTTATCTTCTGTGAATTTTCTCATTGTCCCTTTTTCCATTTATCTGGCTGTGCAACCGTGGATGAGTCACCTAACCTCTCTGTGACTCTCTGTTTTCTCATTTGTAAACAGACTAATAATAGTGCCTATCTATAGAGTTATTGTTGGATTAAATGAATTTCTAAATGTAAAGCATATAGAAGAGTACCTGACACATGGAGGGCCTTCAAAAAAAAGTTAGAATTAGAGCTAGTAGTAGCACTGGTATTAGTTACCTAATAATATATTAGTGATTTTCTTTATAATTTATATGATTTTTTCTAGTTCTTGTATAAATGCATACCTATCTTTGATTAACTTATAGAAGACCTTTTTATATAATATAGATGTAAGTCCTTCAGTCTACTGGGTTTGGTAAGGTAGCTTCCCATTTCTTGTTTTAATTTCTGTATTTTGCATGTGTATGTGTACACACACACAAGCATATGAGTCCATACTTTCTCACAAATCCAGAAACACAGTGTCTATGCAAAAGGGGTAGCTCATAAAAATGTTTATTGCAGACAGTGCCTAGAATGGCACGCCCAGCTCACTTGAAGAACTGTTCAACCAAGTCATTTAGAAAAATAACAAATAAACAAAACCAGAAGCAAAACCAAACCACATACATACACTCACTTATAAAACCAAAACCAAAAACAAACCATGTAAATACATGCACATTGCAAATAAACAAAACTGTGGAGGTTTTAAGCCAGAGAGATGAAAGATAGCCAGATGTAAGCCATGGAAATTTCTCTTTAAGAGTAATTGACTCTTTGTGTGCAGTCGTTGCCTGATTTCTGGCACACTGAGATCTGACCTAGACCACTCAGGAAAAACAAAAAGGTGGCATCGATAAATAAATTGCCTTTGGGAGTAAGAGAACTCAGAGTCCACATCAGCATGGATGGAAGAAATCCTTAGGGGGGGTATTCAGAAGGGATATAGGGAGCTCAGAGAGCAAAGTTAGCCATGTTCAAGACCCAAGTTAATCGTCTATACAGTGAATGAATTGAAAGAAAAGGATAAAGAGAAATTTAAAAATAGTAATATGAGTAGTGGGAGGAACTGAAAAAGCCCGCTGCCCAGATGAGGATTGGAAACTATTTAAACTGGATAATACAGTATGTGTTTTGGCTCTGAGAAAACAGAAGTTGAACTTTTGAGTAGTAATCAGGACTTGGTCTCAAAGTATTTGCAAATAGTGCTGATATGAAGAACAGATGCTGACATTATTGCCAGTGGAATCGCAACGTGATAGTTGGAGTGTGAGACCGAAAGAAACCACAGGGAATTTTTGTGGAAAGCTCGGCATCGAAAATGATTTATGGCTGACTTAAGAAGGAGACAAGGAAAATAAGGCTGCAGTGTATATACCATCTGACGGCTGCAGACAAAGGATGTAAACAGCCATAGCTCTCCAACCTCTTGGAAATCAGAGCTCTGCTCATACAGAAAGGCTCCAGAATGTTTGTCTGAGTTAAGCACATACTTCTTTTTTAGTATCTAAGAATAGTTATCCTCCTTTCCTCTCTCATTACTGTTTGGGTATCCTTAAAAATCCTCACCAGCCATTAAGCACTGTGAAATTACCCAAAGAGATCTGCAGCGTACTTTATGACCTTCTAAACAGGATCAGAGGAACCTCGCACAAGGCCCTAGGCTTGAAAGGTGAGCAGCTCTATTTTGTTATTGTTATATGTGTGAAGTACTTTTTTTTTTTTTTAAAGAAGATGTTGGGGGTAGGAGTTTATTAATTAATTAATTTATTTTTGCTGTGTCGGGTCTTCGTTTCTATGCGAGGGCTTTCTCTAGTTGTGGCAAGCGGGGGCCACTCGTCATCGCTGTGCGTGGGCCTCTCACTATCGCGGCCTCTCTTGTTGCGGAACACAGGCTCCAGACGCGCAGGCTCAGCGGCCATGGCTCATGGGCCTCGCTGCTCCGCGGCATGTGGGATCCTCCCAGACCAGGGCACAAACCCGTGTCCCCTGCATTAGCAGGCAGATTCTCAACCACTGCGCCACCAGGGAAGCCCTGTGTGAAGTACTTTTATTCTAGAAAACAAGTTGGGGGATTCAGGAGAGTCAGGTGAGTCTTCCAGAAACATCTGATGAAGTATGCTGCGAAGGTGAATTGAGGCAGAAAAGATGTGACCATTCCTTATTGTCACTTAAGTTATATCCTCTCTTCAAAGGGCAGAGAACCAGCAGCGCCTCTCAGATAGGAAGTAGGAACTTTTTGAGCTGCCCTAAAGGGAGTCTGCATTTGAAATGGGAAAAGACAGATATATTTGGCTAAAGGCAGTAGGGTTTTCATATGAGACACAGACTTTGGGGGTGTTGATGTTGAGCCTTAAGTCCTCAGAACCGCTGAAGAAATGAGGCTCATATAAGGAGAATAAATGAACAACAAACAACAACAAAGAAGCATCTCCAAAAGATAGGAACAGTGAGTTTTAATATCTGTCCAGTGACAACACTTATAGAATAGCAAGGGCAACAGATGAGATAAGGAAAATAAAACTGGGCTCTGTGCCCAGGAACCTGAACCAACTAAGCCAATCAGTGGCCAGATTTTCGTTACCTTGGAAAATGGATCCAGGTTCTCTCAGTGTGTCTGTTTATAGGCATTCTCACACACATATCTCACCAGCACCCTCCCCATTATCGCCTAGTTGAGTTTCCTTTGAAAACTTTTCATCCCAAAGCCTAAGACTACAGAGATCTATCCAAATTTGTACCAGAATAACTAGGAAGATTCAACTGTACTCTAAGTGGTCAGGATGTCCATTTCAGATGTAGTCCAAAAGGCCTGACGTAGCTAGGGCAGATGGAAAGGTGAGGACTCTCTATCCGCTTGCATTGCTCTCTCCACTCTCCTTTCCTTGGCGGAATCCTAATCAGTGTTCAGGACCCACTCAGGTGTTCCCTATTATCTTCTCTCCCTAAACCCCACAGGTAGAGAGAGCTCTGCTTCCATAGCATCTTACGCATGGCACTGATTATGCATTTACTACATTATTTTGTAATGGTCTGCTTGTCCATATTTTTTACTGGAGCATCCACTCCATGATGGGAGAGATAAGATCTTTCCTCTCTGTATCTCCAGCCCCAACACAGTATCTAGAACTGCACTATCCTGTAAGGTAGCCACCAGCCACATGTGGCTATTGAGCATTTGAAATGTGGCTAGTTCAAATTGAGACATGTAAAATACACATCGGGTTTTGTCATATGAATAAGAGAATGTAAAATATCTCCTAAGTTTTTATATTGATTACACATTAAAATGATAATGTTTTGAATATGAGTTAAAATATATTATTAAAATTAATTGTATCTGTTTCTTTTTACTAGTAAAAAGCTTAAAATTATATTTCAATTGGACAGGACTGGTCTAGAACATAGCAGAGGCTTGTTCAAGTCAGAGTCTTAGCAGGAAAAAGAAGATATACTCAGTTTAGATTTTGAAGAGATGTTAATGAAGGGACAATTCACAGAAGTGTGGTTAAAGAAATCCACAAAGGAAGCTGAAGCACCAAGACACTAGCAACAGAGGGGAGCAGTTAACAGTCTAAAAAAGAAGGGGAGGAAATGATGTTACTAGAGTTGATGAGCACTGGAGGTGCCGTAGAGGATCACCTAGCAGCAGTTCTAGTTACAGAGGGACCCAGTCACTGCCAGAACCAGGAACCAAGCAGGGAGAGAACTCACCTTTGATCTCTGCTCTGCCCCCACCAGCTGTAGGGAACCAAAAGTCTAAGGGCAAGGGACCCTGATTGATGTGCCTCCCAGGGCCCTAAGCAGTGCAGAGTAAAGTGGAGAATAAATAGATTAGAGCAGGAGGGGGCAGAAGTTGAAGAATAACTAGCACAGAGCTCAATAAATATGTTAACTGAATGAATGAAATAAAAGTAGCCAATGGGGAGAGAATGGAGGACAGCGATAAATTAATTTTTTCCCACCTGGGATATTTTTGCAACAGTATTTTTCAAACTGTCTGTGACACTGAGTTTAGTGAAATTAGGAGTTCCATAGACATTTCTTCCTTTGTTTTAAATATATATATTTCCTAACTATTTAAAAGACTCTGCTAAAACACAACATGCACACACACACACACACACACACACACACACGTGTTCCATATCAAAATTGTGACCACACTGGAAACAAGTCATCATCAACTTGTGCTTCCAGGTGAATTTGTTTTTGTGCAAGCCTAAAAATAAGAATCCTCCTGCCTCTTCTGTACTTTTATTTGAATGTCTTAAATGATCATGAATTAAGAAGGCTTAGGTCTGCATTAATCTCTTATAAAAATTCAGATCTACGTGCATAGCTCAAGGAAGTAACACAAGTGCATAGCTCAAGGAAGTGCCCAGCAAGGATCAGGCATGTGAATTTGGCACATGTCCTCATGTCTCATCATGTTACATCATTTTACAGCATGCTTCTGATATAAACAAGATACATAGACATGATATGTTAAGGAATGTGACGATTGCCGATATTGTTAGGAATTCAATTTGAAATACACTTCTGGCCTTTGCTTCTTCTGTTCCCTATGCCTAAGAGGCTTTTCCTTCAGTTCTTGGCAAGGTTGAGATTAGAATGTTCCTCAGTCCTTTCCTCCTTTAACTGTCAGCTCAAATGTTTACTCCTCAGGAAGGGCTTCCCTGACCATTTGATAGCTTAATTAGGTGTCCCTCCCCATTCTCTATTTCAGCCTTATTTTACTGCCTTCATAGCACTTACCACAATTTGTAACTTTTAATTGTCTCTTTATTGGTTTTTGTCTGTTGCCTTAATAAAAATTTAAGTCTCATCATTGCAGGGACTGGCTACTTAGCATGGGAAGGGCACTACTGTAAGAGCTTTGCCTATATTAATTCATCTACTCAGAATAACCTTGTGCAGGTCTTTTTGACCCCGCTTTTAGAAATGAGGACACTGAGGCACAGAAAGGTTAAGTAATCTGATAAAGGTCAAATAGCTATTATGTGGGAGAGCAGGGATTCAAACTCAGGAAGGATGGCTCCAGTTCCTTTATTCAGGGGGGCACACATACAGCAGCATATTTGATATTGAAAGCTTCAGACTCCAGGCCCCAAAGTGCTAACAGTAATACCTGCTAACATTTATTGAAAGCTTCCTATGGTGCTGTGTTTTATGTGATTATTATTATTACTACAATAACCTTATGGGATAGGTACTATTATTATCCCCATTTTACAAAGGAGGAAATTGAAACCTAGAGAAATTAACACCTTTCCCAAGATCATACAGCCAAAAACATGGCAGAATAGGAATTTGAACCTAAGCTCCTAACCATGATGCTCTATGGCCTGCCTAGAATCCTGATTGTGCTGTGTGCCACGCCTTTCCGTGTCTGGGATCATGTGTGATTGGACATATATTTCATCTATATTTTGGAAGAATATTCACTTGCTGAACACATCTGTGTTCTCTGGGTGGAGAGCTGAAGGGCAGGTTTATATCGATAAGTTCATCCTGAGCAGAGGTTACCAGGAAATCTCGTGCTTTTTCTAATCTGTACACTCATGTCCTCTCCAAATGGTGTTCTTCTTGGGCCTCCCAGACTAGGGCAGTTTACAGTATCATTTTCCTATGGAAAAATCTGGGAAACTCACACGTATGTGGAAATTAAACAGTATGCACCTACATAATCAGTGGGTCAAAGAAGGAATCAGAAACTACTTTGAGATGGATGAAAATGAAGATACAACTTACCAAAACTTATAGGATGCAGCTAAAGCCTCCTGTGCACAGAATACGTATGCATGTTGAACTTATTTCTGTCCTCTCCTTCACTTGATTCATTTTCTTATCTACTTAACCAGCACTTACTGAAGGCCAACTCTGGGCCAGGCACCCTGCTGAGATTTAGAGATACGGATGACCAGAACGTAGTCACAGCCCCCTAGGGATTAGCTAGGCAGATGGAGCACATAAACTGATTACTTGGTTAAGTGCTTACACCAGGATTCTAGTCAGCAAGGCTGGAAGAAGAGTGCTGTTCTTTTGGTCTGTTACTATCTGACTTTGTCTTTTATTTTACTCTCCTCCAGCTTGCCTTTTCTCTTAAGGACTTCCTTTCCTGGCTACCTCATGTCCCCTTTCTTTCCCTACCATCCCCAATTCCAGATGATCTCTTTTGTGAGTTTTGTACAATTAAAGTTTGAAACCCGACTACTGGAATCTGGATTTAATCTTTGACACCAACCTCCCATCCCCACCCTGTCCCCAGCTGATGAATGCTCAGGGAACAGAGATTAGTGATAACATGAGCCTAAGGAAAATTGAATTAGACAGTCATTAGTTCGTCACCACTTCCTATTTCCCTGCTTTCCACAAAAGTTAGGATCTCTTCCAAAGCCACATAGGAATGATTTTTTTTTTTTTAATTTTCTGAATTCTCTTCTCCACCTCCACTGGCACAATATTACAAATAGATGTCTTCTGACTTGTCATCTGCTGTCCCTAGAATTGTGGAATGTTGTTTTGAAATTCTTCTTTCGATTTTTGTATCCAAATTTATATCCCCAATTCCTAGCATACTGCCTGCCACATAATAGATGTCCAATAAATACATGTGAAAATAAATCCAAAGTAAAAAGAGGGGAAAAAAATCAGCAGATCATTTTTGCATGAACGAATTTGCTATATTTAAATTTAGGAGGTTATGTGGCAGTTTCATCCCTGAATTATGTGGTCCTCAAGGCCAGGAACTAGTCTTCATTCTTCTATGTATCCTCCCCTACCCTGTACCTAACACAATACCTGGTGCAGAACAGAATCTTAATCCATATTTGTTGAATAAAGAATGAATAATTATCATTAAATAAATATTAGTAAATATCTGTGTTTGATGTGGATTTATATCAATAACGTTACCGTAAATATTTTCTGGAATAAGGTATAAATAACTTAGGTACATAAACTATAAATAGTATTAGAAGAATGTCTGTGGAGAAGAAGGGACTACACTGGTGTCCTGCTCTGGGAACCCACCCTTTAAAATGGGTGTGTCTACTTCTGTCTTATTCTCCTCCAGAAAAACTGGAGCCAAACTTTGGAGATGGCTTTGCACATGAAATGGGAGTACAAGCGTGTGAACATGTGGCTGTGGGATTTTTGTTAATGTAGTCATTTCTTTCCAAACACTTGAAAAATATTTTTCTTTTATATTTTCCATTCTATTGCCATTGCCTCTCTGCTTTCTCCTCATTTCACATTTAAATTCTATAAATCGTCCAGTTAATGTGGACATGCATAATAAGTGGGCCCAGATCTTATTCTAAATGGAAGCCAGAGCCAGTGTCCAGCCACTAGGATTGCATAATTACCCGGAGAACAGTGTTGTGTTTTCTGTAAGGGCTTTTATCAGCATCTGTGAAGCCCCAGATGTATGTTTCGGCATTAGACAAGGAAAAAGATTTATGAAACACATATCTCCTCTTTCCTGGGGAAAAAAGAAAATCTTTTCTTTTGCAAGAAGACTTAGTGTGTGAGTACATCCCAGCCCTTAAGGGAAAGAAAGAAAATTATATCAGAAATCTATGCATACTAAAATAATATTCGCTCAAAATGGGGAATGATTGATTCTTTCCATATGTTCTTATCCTATTTCAATTTAAATTAATTTTGCAGGAGTCATTAGCCATCTCCACAAAATTTGCTGGGTTTGCTCCTAACGCTGGCTTTGGCACACCTGCAGCCAATGCATGTCTTTATGGTTAATCTGTAGGAACCAAAATTAATTTCAGTAAAACAGGCAAATGGTCCTCAGGAGCCCTTACTCATATGTCTGGTTAGCATTCACCAGGGGCAGAAAACAGCCTGACAAGGGTGATAGAAACATTGCAAGGGATCTTTTCTAAGTTCTCTCACTTATCTTTTTTTTTTTTTTAATTTGCAGGTACAAAAATTCCATTTGTAATTCTTTAATTCCAAGGGCAATGGGTGTCTTGGGGTCTCAGAATTCAGAACAGGTGGCCAGCGGGGACATGATATTATGCTTGCGAGTCATGGCAGGTGCAGAAGGAGGGCAAGCAGTTAAAAGTTTGGCCAGCTCTCCTTTTCTCGCTTTCTGTGCTTCCTTTTGCTCTTCTAGATGAGTATACAGTTACACGAGCTGAATTCGTTATCTCCCAAAGCTGTGAGGTTGTACATCCAGGAAAAAGACTTGATTACTCAACCCATGTTTCCAGGAGCCTTATTTGGGTTCTTTTGTGCAGCAGAAGCAAAAGTGCTGAGTGTACCCTCTATTTGTTTTGCGATTTGCCGACACATTACTTGCTATCACTCTGGTTTCAATAGACGATCTTTCCACTGAGGTTTTAGCAAGTCTATATTTAGAAAACAATAAAAGATGTATACGATAGAAAAACTAAGGGGGAGCAAAAGTGCACTGAGGAGGAGAGAGAAGGGCAAGAGACAGTCACGAATCCCTTCCAGTGACAGCAGCTGTCCCTGGCTTCCAGGCTTGATTTCTTTCTTACCTTGCCAAGGATTTCACTGTACAATGTGGAGTTATTAAATGTGGAGATGAGGGAAGGAACTATTGTTCCTTTCCTGTAGGAAAACATGGCTCCAGTTCTCCACGGTGTCCTCAGAGTGAGCTTTGCCAGGGCATACAGTAGACACAGTGTGAGAATCCGGGGACTGATGTGTCAGCTGCAAAAGGCATATCCATGTGGCTGTTATGACCACGTATAATCTCCTTTGTCGGGGCTTTGTCAGCACAGGAGCTGCTAGTAGGTCGATGACTTCTTTCCCCACCAGGAGTAGTTTGTATGGCTCTTCTGCAAGCTGTTGCCAGATACTTAGGTTTGGGGATTTCTGAGGTGGATGTAACCAGAATAGGCTCTGGTTTGTCTCCACTGATTTTGATGCTTTGAAAAGAAAAACAGAGAAAATACTCAGAAGTTTTTTTGTTGTTGATTTTTAATAAAAAAGAAGGAGGAAGGATAGCCTGAAAGTAAAAAAGGAATGGCAGTTGAGATGGGCTAGTTCCTTGACCTATATAGCTATAAATATTTCATTGTCCATTATATCAGATAATAATAGGTTTATTTGATTGTCTGTGGGTTTGGTATAAGTTTATCTACTTTTACATGGCCTCTTTAATGCTGTATGGAATATTGTAAACTTTTAACTTATGTACACATATATTTACTTACTTGTCTTACACTATACCTAGCATAGGGACACTGTGTTAAGTTGGGTACTTAACAAATCGATATAGGAGTTGCCATAGCTACTAACTTATAATAACTGTAGGATATACATAGACATTTTCTTTGGTATTAAAAATAAAATGAAAAAAGAGAAGAAAAAAGTCTTTGGCAAAAAAAAGTATATATATATGATGTCTGTATAACCTTAAGATGTTTAATTGAATACATATCTCTTCCTTGAAAAATTAAAGGCCCATGACCATTTGAAGTAATATGATTAGGAGAAAAAAACAATTGTGTGATGAAGTAGCTTCTGTCAGGTAGCTGCTGCCTGGTTAGACATCACCACATGACTAGCCCTATCTCAAAACATCAAATTCTGGTGTAATAAGAAGGTAACCCTAAATGTCCACTCATCTATTGGGGGACATAATTTTCTTCCAGCATCAGGTTGCCTTTTGCTTTCTGGGCAGAAAGTCTTGGATGTAACTTTTTTTTTTAATTGAAGTATAGTGTTATACAAGATTGTGTTAGTTTCAGGTGTACAGCAAAGTGATTCAGTTTTATATATTTTTTCTAATTCTTTTCCATTATAGATTGTTACAAGACATTGAATATAGTTCCCTGTGCTATACAGTAAATCCTTGTTGTTTATCTATTTTATATATGTTAGTGTGTATCTGTTAATCCCGTACTCCTAATTTATCCCTCCCTCGTCCAAACTCTTTGTTAACTGTTTCTCTTCAGGCCAGACTCCGTGGATTTTCTCGGAGAAAGAAAGTGGGCTATAGCTTGTGTCTGCCTCGTGGCCTCCGTGCAGACTAGCCAACAAAAAATACTGCTAGGAGTCTGGAACCTTGAGTTCCAGTCCTGGCCCAGCTATCCTTGTTAGCTCTAGGCAAATTAACTTCATCTCCTAGAACCTCAGTTTCTCATGGGTGTAAAGAGGGTACTACTTCTGGATGCTTCAAAAGACCATTTGACAAAGTAGCAGGTGACATTACAGTAAGAGCTAAGGCTTTGGAGTCAGCCAACAAGGTTAATTCTTCAGCAAATATTTATTTAGCATCTGCTATATGCCAGGTACTGTTCTAGGTGCTAGAGATGCTGCCCTCATGAACCTCACATTTTAATGGTGGGGAAGGTAATCAATATTGGTCTGTGACCTTGGGCAAATCATCTAGCCTGTCTAAGCTTGTTTTTTCCAACTATAAAATGAGCACTGTCATAACGTTTCAAGATTTGTTGTCAGGATTAGACACAATGGTATTTAAATCACCTATTATACAGTAAGGGTTCAATTAATGCTATGTAACTAATACTATACAACATGTGGGGGAAATGCTTTTACAATTGTGTAATGCTATCCAGATATGTGAATTATTAGTTTTTCATCTCTCCTCTGTACTGTTTGCCTTTAAAGCCACAGACTGTCACAAAATTACACTGTAGAGTTCATCACTTTCCTTCTCTTTATCTCCTTAAAAGGGATTTTATTTAGTAAAGAAACACTTTTTTTGAGTACCTATGAGGCTGGCATGGGGATATGGAAATAAATGAGATTTTAGGATCAAAACAGTTAACACTTGGATTTCATCAGGGTTCTCACTTTGGAGGGCTTATCCTTCTTTAGTTTATATTTGTTCTTAACTGTTTAGAAAGAAAGAAAGGAAAACAGCCCTCTCCTTGGCAAGTGAGTTAAATTGAGTTTTGCTAACAAGATTGAAAGCTTTGTCTATAAGACCCCAGGCAATCTCACTTACTCAAGGTGAAACAGATGATAGAAAATATATTTCCTGTAGCTGTCCTAGAGGTAAATGTTCAATCTATCAATACCCTTTGCAAGAAGAGAAAGTCCGTCATGTACTGTGCCCAGTCATGTGATCACTATTGTTACAGATGTTTCAGAAGATGTACATAAAAGGAAGAAGATATTCCAGGAGATATAGATCAGTATAAGATGTGACGCCTGCCCTGGGGGCAGGAGGTGGAATGCACTTGTTAATTTACTCATTCATTTATTCTAGAAAAATGTGTTTAGTAACCGTGGCCTTGAAGGAATTGCTCTGGGTACTGGGTCTACAAGTGAGAGAACCAACAAAGTGGGAGAACATTTACTGAATACCTATTGTGTACCAGGCACTGTCTATCACTTTACTTACATCATCTCAACTTATTCTCCCATCAACCTTAAAAAAAAAGTTGTAGTCTTTGACCTCAGAGAGTTAACTGGGGTTGTGACAGGACAGAGAACAATACACAGTGGGAGAAGCACTGCTGTGAAGGAACAGGCCCAGAGCTGATGAGCTCAGTAGGGAGGAAATAATTCGCTGCCCCCAGAGAGTAGGGGCAGGCTTCACAGAGGTGGTGGTATTCTAGTTTTTAAGCAGGAGCGAGACATGTGAAAGAGATCACTACTAGTTAGGCAGAGATACAGACAACAGGCAGGGATTGATGGCACAGACTGTAAGTGCTGCAGGAGCCAGGGAAACTCTAGGCTCTCAGAGCACCAAGCTGCCCCTCCCTTCCTAAGCAGTCACCTAGAGTTGTTGCCTCAACTGAGATTGATTTCCCTGAGATAATGACACTGGGACACAGATTTCTAGCCCAATTCATGGTGCACATGGGGCCTCTTTTATAACTCTTTCTCTGTTTTATGAAGAAAGTAGGTCCCTTCTGCCCTATGCTCTATGTTAGGGTCAGGAGCTGATCTTTGTATGAATGCCATGCTAGATCTTGATTTGTTTTATGTTGATGACATTTAGGAATGAGAAGTGGGAAACAAATTGATCCTCTCTATGTCCCACTGTTGGGTCTTGGATGAAGTGGCCTTCTTGAAGCTTTTCGTCTTGCAGTTGGAAGGTATTATATAAATTAAACACTAACCCGTGGAGCCAGATAGACATGAGTTCAAGTTCCACATCTGCCCCTTATTAGCTGGGTAATCTTGGGCAGGGAATCTCTTCACCCAAATTTGGTTCATGGGATTGAACCAAACTCTGAGAGGTGGAGATACAGCTCTAAATTTAGAGCCCACCAAAGAAAAATTCGGAGAGGGCTCCTTTATCCTTCTACTCTTTGAATAAACAGGTATAACGCAGTGACCCCACCTGGAGCATTAAAGCCATAGAGAAAGAGGAAAAGCAGCCACAGCTACTCTCTAGCTAGTTTGCTCTCCATTGCCTAATTCAACAGCTAAATATACCCAATCCTCAAGGAAATCATTACAGTTTTTTGCAATAAATATTGTATGCAGTCCCCTTGGTTTTGGAGGTCTGTGATTATATTCAGAAAATAGCCTTTATTTGAAATAGCTAAACTTGTAATAGGTAAGACGCTGGAATCTTTCAATCTACAATAATAATAGTAGTAATAATAGATTAATTGGGGGGTGCTTACTGCCAGGCATTATGTTAAGTAATTTATCATGAATTAACTCATTTAATCTTACAGTCACCCTATTATGTAGGTGCTATCATTATGTCTGTTTTAAGATAAGGAAATTAAGACACAGAAAGGGACAGTGGCTTGCTGGACTGGCCGAACTGGAATTTAAACCCAGGCTGTCTGCTTCAGTGCCACAAACCACTCTCCAGTTCTACAAGCCAACTTCTTTAAAAATAATTGTAATAATAATATTGTGTGTCTTCTAATTATAAAAGTAAGTCATGGTAGGAATTTTTGAAAATAGCAAAAGGGGTAAGGAAGCCCAAATTATTCATATTTTTATTACCCAAGGATAATGTTTATTAATATTTGAGTCTATTTCCTTTTGGAAATTAAACTACACATATAATTCTCTTTTGAAATAGCGTAACACTGCATGTAACTTTTTAGACTTAATGTTAAAATTTGAGCATTTTCCCGTGTTATTAAATATTCTTATAAACCACAGATTTTAATGGCTGCAAATATTCTAGTTACCAGGAGGTACCATAATTTACTTTTATTTATTTATTTATTTTTACATTTTTATTTATTTACTTTTGGCTGCGTTGGGTCTTCGTTGCTGCACACGGGCTTTCTCTAGTTGCGGTGAGTGGGGGCTACTCTTCGTTGTGCTGCACAGGCTTCTCATTGCGGTGCTTCTCTTGCTGTGGAATGCGGGCTCTAGGTGTGCCGGCTTCAGTAGTTGTGGCTCGCGGGCTCTAGAGTGCAGGCTCAGTAGTTGTGGCGCACAGGCTTAGTTGCTCTGTGGCATGTGGGATCTTCCTGGACCAGGGCTCGAACCCATGTCCCCTGCATTGGCAGGTGGATTCTTAACCACTGTGCCACCAGGGAAGCCCCATAATTTACATTTTTTAAAAAAATTATTTATTTATTTATTTATTTTTGGCTGCATTGGGTTTTTGTTGTTGCACACGGGCTTTCTCTAGTTGTGGTGAGCGCGGGCTACTCTTTGTTGTGGTGAGCAGGCTTCTCACTGTGGTGGCTTCTCTTGTTGCAGAGCACGGGCTCTAGGTGCACGGGCTTCAGTAGTTGTGGCATGTGGGCTCAGTAATTGTGGCTTGTGGGCTCTAGAGCACAGGCTCAGTAGTTGTGGCGCATAGGCTTAGTTGCTCCGCGGCATGTGGGATCTTCCTGGACCAGGGCTCGAACCTGTGTCCCCTGCGTTGGCAGGTGGATTCTTAACCACTGTGCCACCAAGGAAGTCCCATAATTTACTTTTTAAATCCCATAATGTTGGACCATTAGGTTGTTTCCAATATCCCTGAGGCTTCTGTGTCAGTTTCTTGAGCCCTGTTCTTTTAAGACCTGCCTGGGCTGTTGGAAGAGCGGTTTATCTTCCATTGAAGGAAATGCGCCCACATCCCTCTCCCCAGGTAAGAACACCTCTGAGCCACTGAAGACAAGTGAGAATTTTGAAAAGCCTCCTGAGTGTCCAAATTCTTAATGAGAATCCAGAATTTCATTCAATTTAAAACATACTTGTATAATTTTTTCCTACTTAAAATATGCCCCTTGTAAAGAAAGTAGAACATACAGATGAGCAAACAAGAAAAAAAGAAGTAAGCTCACACCACTCAGCTTGATAAATATCTATCTTGCCACACACTATACACTATCTTATTACCTACTTGTTTTACTCAATGTCCTTTCACAATGCACACATATTTCAAATCATCACAATGTACATTTTAAATATCTTACCATTTTATTTGTCAATTATACCTGAATAAAGCTGAAAAAAGTCCAAACAGGTACCAAACGGTAACTGACTTCTTCTCAACCCCTCTCCAACTTGCAGGCATGATCCCTACAATTTTTTTTTTTGATCACGCCTCAGAGCTTGCAGGATCTTAGTTCTCCAACCAGGGATCGATTGAACCCGGGTCCCAGAAGTGAAAGCGGCAAGTCCTAACCACTGGACCACCAGAGAATTCCCTGCAATCACTTTTTAACTCACTTGTGTTTACATAAATATAAAGCATTTTTCCTCCTTATTAATTTTGCCACAACTACCATGGACTAGTTGCTGTACTTTCAGAGAGGCCAAAGTGCGGTCCCTACCATCAAGCATTCTGCTCTCTACGTGGGGAAGGAAGACCCATATTCTTGGGAAAAATGACAAATGACATAAGGCTATAAAACAGTGATCCAACATGGTGCTTCTAATAAGGGCATATGTGAGAATAAGGAAATATCCAGACCATTTTACTAACCCAAATCCTCTTTTCCATCTTTAGCCCAGCCTGTTGTGTCAATTTTTTTCCTCTGTGTGGTTGAGAAAGGGCACAGAGTTAGCTATGCCATGTATGATCTCCTTCATCAAATGTCTGCCTCTAACTTTTAAGCAGATACTTCTACCTCACCAAAAGGAGCATCCCATCAAATTGTAGCAGAAGCTAAGCCTAAGTTTATTTTAAAGGATTATGTTTGAAATCAGTAAAGACAGGACTCTGAGCCCCTTATTCCTCCAGCCAGACTTTATTAAAAAATGGAGTCTTACTCCCAGAGGAATGGTGAACCTAGGTATCACTATACTAAGGTTACAACAGGTGGTAAGAAGATTGGATGAAACATAATCATCTTTTTTTTTTTAATTTTCATTT
Organism: Grampus griseus; assembly: GCF_964374135.1. Lineage (NCBI taxonomy): Eukaryota > Metazoa > Chordata > Mammalia > Artiodactyla > Delphinidae > Grampus > Grampus griseus. The sequence goes on from NC_139001.1 coordinate 60,888,067, forward strand.
ATTTATTATTTGGCTGCATTGGGTCTTCATTGCTGCATGCAGGTTTTCCCTAGTTGCGGCGAGTGGGGGCTACTCTGTTGTGGTGCATGAGCTTCTCGTTGTGGTGGCTTCTCTTGTTGTGGAGCACGGGCTTTAGACACGCGGGCTTCAGTAGTTGTGGTGAGTGGGCTCAGTAGTCGTGGCTCACGGGCTCTAGAGTGCAGGCTCAGTAGTTGTGGCGCAAGGGCTTAGTTGCTTCGTGGCATGTGGGATCTTCCCAGACCAGGGATCGAACCCATGTCCCCTGCATTGGCAGGTGGATTCTTAACCACTGCACCACCAGGGAAGTCCCATAATCATCTTGCTTTATGATCAAACTAATGCTAAAGGAGTGAAACAAAAATGGTTTATTTTGTAAGCTCTCTGAGGAATTACACAGTTTTAGTTAAAACTCTTACAGCTCTCCCTATTTTATAGCTGCAGGTTATTCCCATAACATCGCTTTAAACTTACTTTTATTATAATTACTATAATTCCATAATATATTATTATTTTTACTTTAAAAATCAATTATATTTTATTGAAGTATAGTTGATTTACAATATATATTAGTTTCAGGTATAGAACATAAAGATCCAGTATTTTTATAGATTATACTCCATTTAAAGTTATTACAAAACAATGGCTGTATTTCCCTGTGCTGTACAATGTATCCTTGTTGCTTATCTATTTTATGCATAGCAATTTGTATCTCTTAGTCCCAACAATCAATTATATTTTAAAGAGATGTTTAAAAATAACAATGGAAAAAAAGTCTTTTATCTACCCTCAGTTACCATTTCTGGTGCTCTTCTTTCCTTTGTGTAATCCAGATTTCCATCTGGTATAATTTTCCTGTGCCTGAAGGATTTTTTAAAACATTTCTTGTAGTGCAGATCTGTTGGCGAAAAGCTTTGCAATGTTTCTGTGTCTGAAGAAGTCTTTATTTGGCCTTTCACTTTGAAAGATGCTTTTGCTGGGTATAAAATTCTAGGATGACAGGGTTTTTTGTTTTTGTGTCATCACATTAAAGATGTTCCTGCACTGGCATCTGGCTTGCATTTTTTCTGACAAGAGTTTGCTGGTTTACTGTCATTCTTATTTTCGTTTACTCTGTACATATCTTTTTTGTGTGTGACTGCTTCTAAGATTTTTCTCTTTTCACTGGTTTTGAACAATTTGATTATGATGTGTTTTGGTGTAGTTCTCTTCTTGTTTCCTGTGCTTGGGTTTGTTGAGCGTCTTGGAGCTTCCTGTGTAGGTTTAGAGTTTTCATCAAGTTTGGAAATTTTTCAGCCATTATTTCTACAAAAATATTTTTTTGGTCCTCCCATCTCTTTCTTCTCTGTTGTGGGCTGAATTGTGTCTCCCTCCTCCCCCAAAATTTATATGTTGAAGCTCTAACCCCCTAAGTGACTGTATTTGGAGGTAGGGTCTTTAGGATGGTTATTAAGGTTAAATGAGGTCATATGGGTGGGACTCTAATCCAACCGCATGGTGTCCTTATAAGAAGAGCAAGAGACACCAGAGATCAATCTCTTTCCACACATGTGCACAGAGGAAAGGCTAAGTGAGGACACAGAGAGAAGGCAGCTGTCTACAAGCCAGGAAGAGAGATCTCACCAGAAACCAGCCCCCCTGAAGGCCCTTGATCTTGGACTTCTTACCTCCAGAACTGTGAGAAAATTAATTTCCATGGTTTAAGCCACCAGACCTGTGATATTTTGCTAGGGCAGCTGTAGAAGAGTAATACGGTAGTACAGAGAGTTTCCTTATTACCCACCCCACGCACCCACTACCCCACATCCAGTTTCCCCTACTATAAACATCTTACATTAATGTGGTATATTTATTACAATTAATGAACCAATATTGGTATGTTATTATTAGCTAAAATTTTTCATTTATTCAGATTTCTTTAGTTTTTCCCTAGTATCACTTTTCTGTTTCAGAATCACATCCAGTAGACGTCACTCTCCTCTTGGCTCTGACAGTCTCTCAGATTTTCCTTATTTTTGATGATCTTGAAAGTTTTCAGGAGTATTGATTAGGTATATTGTAGGATGCCACTCTATTGGATTTTATCTGATATTTTTTCATGATTAGACGAGGGTTATGGGTTTGGCCATACCAAAACAATACGTTTCTGAGCACTCTTCCTTTAGATTTTTTTTTTTTTTTTTGATGTGGACCAGTTTTAAAGCCTTTATTAAATTTGTTACAATATTTCTTCTGTTTTATGTTTTGGTTTTTTTTGGCTGCGAGGCATGTGGGATCCTAGCTGTCTGACCAGGGATCGAACCCATACCCCCTGCATTGGAAGGCAAAGCCTTAACCACTGGACCTCCAGGGAGTTCCCATGGGCACTCTTCCTGATGATCAGTGTAGCACAGAATTTTTCCACTGTGGCTGCTGAGAATGTGAATTATTCCTGGCCCTGTGTAAAGTCTGAAGATTGTATGTCTGCTTCTTTCCAATGGGTCTTTTCCTCTACTTGGATGGGTTTCTCACTCACATATCTGGTTAGTTCCTAACTGAAGACTCAGAAAGAGCCCTCACTTTGTCTCCGTGCAGCTCTCTCCTCTCTGACGCTCTGCCCTGTGAATTCTCTCCACCTTATATCCTCCAGATTTTCAACTCTGGCTACGTAACTCAGGAAGACTGCTAGGCTCTGATTGGGTTTTTCCTCCCTGTGCTGTAGCCTGGAACTCTCTAGGCAATAAACTAGGGCAGTCATAAGGCTCACCTCATTTATTTCTTTTCTCTGAGGAATTACTGTCCTAGGTGTTGTGTTTTCAATGTTTGAAAACCATTACTTCATATTTTGTCTTGTTTTTCAATTTAAAATGGGCAGGGGAGGGGGGGTAATAACACTTTCTCAGTATCATAGCTGCATACTGAAGCCAAAATTACTTTTTTGTTTTATTGTGATAAAATAAAGATAACATAAAACTTACTTTTAATCATTTTAAGTGTACAGTTCAGTGACATTAAGCACATTCATATTGTTGTACAGCCATCGCCACCATCTATCTCCACAACTTTTTCATCATCTCAAACTGAAACCCTTAACCCATTAAATAATAACGTTTCTCCTTCCTCCCAGCCTCTGAAAACCACTATTCTACTTTCTGTCTCCATGAATTTGACTACTCTAGATACCTTAAATGAGGGGAATTGTATACAGTCTGCCCTTCTGTATCTGGCTCATTTCATTTCATTTAGCATAATATCCTCAAAGCTCAATTATGTTGTAGCATGGTTCACAATTTCCTTTCTTTTTAAGGCTAATATTCCATTGTAGGTATATACCACATTTTGATTTTCCATTCATCTGTTGATGGACATTAAGGTTGTTTCCATCTTTTGGCTCTTGTGACTAATGCAGCTATGAATATCGGTGTATGTTATGGACTGAATTGTGTCCCCCTCAAATTCATATGTTAAAGTCCTAGCCCCCAGGACTTCCCTGGCAGTCCAGTGGTTAAGACTCCCGTGCTTCCGCTGCAGGGGGCATGGGTTCAATCCTGCATGCTGCGCAGTGCAGCCAAAAAAAAAAAATCCTAGCCCCCAATGTGACTATATTTGGAGATAGGGCCTTTAGGGAGATAATTAAGATTAAATGAAGTCACAGGGTGGGACCCTAATCCAATAAGACTGGTGTCATTAGAAGAAGAGGAAGAGACACGAGAGATTTCTCTGCACACACAGAAAAGAGTCCATTTGAGGACATAGCAAGAAGGGTATATTGTAGGATGCCCCTCTATTAGATTTTATCTGATGTTTTTTCATGATTAGACTATGGTTATGGGTTTGGCCATACCAGAACAATACCTCTCTGAATACTCTTCCTGATGATCAATGTACAAGCCAGGAAGAGAGATCTCACTAACCCAAATGGTGCCTTGATCTTGGACTTCTGACCCCTAGAACTGTGAGAAAAAAAATTTCTGTTTAAGCCATCCAGTCTGTGGCATTTTGTCATGGTAGCCAAAGCTGACAGATACAGTGTACAAGTATCTGTTCCTGCTTCCAATCCAAGAAATGGAATTGCTGGTGGTTCTATGTTAAATTTTTTGAGGAACCACAATACTGTTATCCACCATGCATAATTACTTTTTAATCATCTGTTTATCTGCCAAAAAGTACGCTCTGGGGGAGAAATTAAGTCTCTTGTACACCTCGTGCATAGTGCCTCATAAATGCACAATAAATATATGTTAACTCCATGGAAAAGTACATGAACTTTTACAACTGAGAATTAATTAGTAGTAGTAATAAAATTTGAGGCAGCAGTATATTGTAGGAAAAAAGCATGAAACTAGAATTTTAGTCATACCTTTGCTACCAACTCACTGTGTGACCTTGGACAAAATATTATATCTCTTGGGGCCTCAGTGTCCTCATCTGAAGATGAAAGAGTTGTACTGAATGATCTCAAGGTCGTTTCAGCACTAATATGTCTTGGTTCTCTGACTGTAGGTGTTGGGATACCTGGTATCACTAGCTATGCAGACTTGTAAATACTACTGCTTGTCAAGTTGCCTGCTGATAAAACTGAGGCAAAGCAGAGTACCAAGTTCAGATCCCTTACCTTGTTTCCCAGAGTAACCAAAGGTAGAGGACACATCAAAGATCAGGATAATAAGAGCAATATCAGTTGTCAAAACAAAGAGTCAGGTGCAAGCACTTTAGATATGAGCCAAGGATACCAGGAGGAGGTAAGGAAATGGACTGTAAAGCTGAATGGTGATTGGCTTCTTTATGGTGGCTACAGGCAGTACCGGGTCCCCAGAGTCCTGCGATAGGATTCTCTGTGTGTCAAGTCTTCCAGGCTGTAAAATGGGAGTGTTGATTGCTACTTTTTCTGCCACTTAGGCTGGAGATAAGTGGGAATAAAAACTTCAAAAAGAACCAGACCTTAGTTGTTTTTTCTGAAACAAAAAAATTAAATGTAAAATTTATTTAAGTTGGGGCAAAATGAAAAATTGGTGAGCTTGGGTAAGGGCATATGGGAGTTCTTTGTGTTATTCTTGCAACTTTTCTTTGTAAGTTTGAAATTATATCGGGATAAAAAGTTACCAAGGAGAGGAAAAACTTATTTTAAGGAGAATAAGACAGAAACCAGTAGAGGACACACAGGACCTTGCCCACCTAAATGTCCCTTATCTACTCCTCTTCCTAGAAAACACCCTACTCCTCTAAGCCTTAGAATTGCCATAATTTAAGTTCATCCCCATTGTGGGGGCGAGGGATATTTACTTCACTTTGGAAACAGTTTATATGAGAAATTTACCCACAGCTCCTTTAGAATAGATTTTGTATGCATAGATGAACTGCTCCTAGGGCAAAACATCCAAATCATCTTATTATAGAGGTCTTTTGACATTGTCCTTGAGGCTGCATCACAGCATCAGTGTATTAATAGCAATAACTCTAATTTGACATTAGAAATTCAAGCAACCACACTTTTGGATTTGTCAGCTCATCAGAAGTCCTCTGATTTTTAGCTAAATTAAGTCATTGTTTTGAAAGAAAATATTTTATATATATATATCTGATAAAGGGCTTATATTCAGAATAAAGAACTCTTAAGCCTCAGTAATAAGAAGATAACCTAACTTTTTTCAGTCTAACGTGCTCCCAACTGAGCTATTTCTATAGCCTATAACCTGATTTTTAAAAATAGGCAAGAGGGCTTCCCTGGGGGCGCAGTGGTTGAGAATCTGCCTGCCAATGCAGGGGACATGGGTTCGAGCCCTGGTCTGGGAAGATCCCACATGCCATGGAGCAACTAGGCCCGTGAGCCACAACTACTGAGCCTGCACGTCTGGAGCCTGTGCTCTGCAACAAGAGAGGCCGCGATAGTGAGAGGCCTGCACACCGTGATGAAGGGTGGCCCCACTTGCCGCAACTAGAGAAAGCCCTCGCACAGAAACGAAGACCCAACACAGCCGAAAATAAATAAATAAATAAAAAGCTGAGCTGATGTCCTTCTTCACTTAAAAAAAAAAAAAAAATAGACAAGAGATTTGAATAGACATCTCACCAAAGAAGAGTGTAGTAAATAAGTGCAGGAAAAAATGTTCAATACCATTAGTCATTAGGGAAATGCAAATTAAAATGACAATGAAATACCACCACACCAGCGCTACAATGGCTAAAATAAAAACGACAGACAATACCAAGTGCTGATATGGATGTGGAACAACCACAATGTTTGTACACTGCTGGTGGGAATGCAAAATGGTACATCTACTTTGGAAAACTCGCCATCCTTTATGAAATTAAACATACACTTACCATCAGACCCAGCAATCCCACTCCTAGATATTCACCCAAGAGAAATGAAAACATATTTCACCCAAAGACTTGTACTTGAATATTCCTAACAACTTTATTCATAATCAAAAACTGGAAACACCCAAACGTTCATCAACTCGTGAATGGGTTGACAATGTGTGCTGTATCTAAATGATGGAATACTACTCAGCAATAAAAAGCAACGTACTACTGATAAACACAACAACATGGATGAGTCCCAAAAGCGTTATGCTAAGCAAAAGAAGGCAGGCATGAAAGACCACACATTGTGTGATTCCGTTTATGTAATATTCTAGAAAAGTCAAAACTAGAGTCACTGAAAGTAGATCACTGGTTGCCAAAGATAGGAAAAGAATTACAAAGAGACAAGAGGTAACCCTTTGGGTTGATGGAAATGTTCTATGCCATAATTGTGAGGGCAGTTAAACAAATATATGCACTTCAGAGAATTTATTGATTGTACACTTAAATTTTCTGAATTTTATTGATGTCAATTACACCTCAGTAATATCTTTTTTTTTTAACTTTAAAATTAAGTCATTCTTTTTTATTGCCTCAATATGTTTCTCCCAGTGGAGAAAAATCTGCTGTTAGAACCACAGTAACTGCTATTGGAAATTAATAATAAATAGCATCAATTGATAAATGTTTAACATGGGACACTTAGAATGACCTAAACTGCCAACTTCACTTTTTTCAGCATAAATTAAAAATAAGAGGGGTTCCCTGGTGGCGCAGTGGTTGAGATTCCCCCTGCCGATGCAGGGAACACGGGTTCTTGCCCCGGTCCGGGAAGATACCGCGTGCCGCGGAGCGGCTGGGCCCGTGAGACATGGCTGCTGAGCCTGTGCGTCCGGAGCTGTGCTCCGCAACGGGAGAGGCCACAACAGTGAGAGGCCCGTGTACCACAAAAATAAAAAAATAAGAGAGGGGGTGGTTGACATAATGGATTTTGCTTCGAGAGAAGGCTGCTTTGGTGTTTCATTTGATCTGAAATGGAAAGGTAACAAATATGGGGATCATTTTAGTTCAGATGTATCAAATCTCCTTATTATTCTAGAGCAAATATTAGTGGGTTGAAAGAATCTCAAGCTGTAGACATTTCTCAGGTCTATTTTTAAACTCAAACTGGCTCTTTCCCAGAAAGAAGAGGAACAAAAATTTACTGGCAGTAAAGCCTTTACCTTTTTTTCATTGAATTTTCTGAGGAGATTAAAAAAAAAAAAAGCCTCTGAAAAATCAGAACAGATGGGACATTATGAAAAGCATTGCAGAACAGAATACTTTTCCGAGTACTTAGAAGAAAATAAAGTGCTCAAAGAGACCTTGTCTTTTTAAAACATCAGTTGACTAGAGACAAAGTATCCGATATAGTAAATATTTACTTTTCTTTGAAGGAACTGAAAACAATAAAAGACCAGTCACATTAAATTGTTCTCAGGGTTGGTCTATAAGGCACCAGTCCAAAGGATTTCCATCTGAAAAGAGTTTGTAGAATCCTCCTTAGCAATAAGATAGTCGAGGGGTTTGGGTAAAGCTTGAGAGAATTAATTAAAATGTTGCTCATTAGCATTCACTCTTGCTTTTTCCTAACCAGAAAACTATCCTTTAGATATCAGTATAGGTAAATTTTAAACAGTGCAAACTCTCCACTGGGAAATGGGTAGCTGAGAAAATCCCAGATTTGTACTCACTAAAGTTTCACAGTCTCTCAGTGAGGTCTCTACAATCTCATCTTGTGGACGGATGAATTGGTATTAGAGTAAATTACCTGGCTCTTTGCAACAGGGAAAGGATGTGAGGTGGCCTCTGCAGGGTTGAGGGAGAGTGTGGAGGGCTCCACGTGTTAACTCTGGTTTCCAGTTCGCCATGACTCTTTCATCACACAGACTTGCTACCAAACCATTGGGGATGAGACCGTGTAAGGGAACACATTACAGCAGCTAGTGAAATAGACCAAAAAACTGTCAGTCCCAGGAAAAGTACTGGAGAAAAGCATCACAAATGCAGCAGTGAATCTTTGCCAAACCAATACAGTTGGTTTGTTGGTTTTTATTTTTTAAAAAAACATCACACTTGACAAATCCTTCCTGAGTTTCAAAGGGAAGAGACAAATAAGCTTCCATTTTGTTATCAATAAAGGTAGCAGGTATCAAGGGCTTAAATATCATCTTAAGAATAAAATATAGAGAGAATATGGCAAGTTATCATAAGAAAAAAATAAAGAAAAATAAGTGCAGTAAAAACAATAAAAGCAAAATCTTCCTGAAAGGGAAGCTGGGAGTACATTTTCTTGGCTGAAGCTCTAGTGTGAGTAAAAGGGAAAAAAATAACATCTTGAAAAGGCCAAATGAAATGGTAAACCAACCTTCAGTACTAATGACATTGTCAAGAGGCCTTTAGATGGGTGATTTGGAGTGTTGGTCTTTTGACACCTGAGGCTGTTTACCAAGCTTAAAGAAATTGGCAAAAGTTTCAAAAATGCTTTCAAAATCTCTTCATTGTAATTCTTTTTAGTTCAAGAAAATCAAATAGATGCCTATAGCTCTTAGGTGAGTGGGGACTGAAAAGCATAAATGTAGTGTTGTAACAAATCCAGAGTGTTTGGAAACCATTGTGTCTGTGTCTTTGAATGTTTGGAATTGTACAATATTTACAGAGATGATCTAAAAGTGGATGGTCAGGCCTAGCTGCAGATGGTTGCCTGGATAAAAATGGGGATCCTAGGAAACCCAACACAGACCTCTCTCAGCTCCAGAAACAAGTGTAGTTTAATGAGGTCACCTCCTATAAGAGATATAGGTGATATATTGCTTTGATCATTTGACAAGCATGACTTCAGGGACAGAGCGTGATCCAAGAAGCCAGGTCCATTCCAGGACCTGGATCTAATATCTGGAATCTCAAGAAGTCTGGACCTGGGCTCTCATGTGGGAGGACTTCTTAAGGGAATTATTTTTTCTTCCTGGCTAAAGAGACACTGACGAAGAAATATCTCTTCTTTTGCTGCCATTGGATGAATACATCTAGCTAGCTAGCTAGCTATCATGTATCAAATTCCTGACCTGTTAAGATTTGAAGTGAGCCATAGAAAAGAATGAAATAATGCCATTTGCAGCAACATGATGGACCTAGAGATTATCATACTAAGGAAAGTAAGTCAGACAAAGACAAATATGATATCACTTATATGAGGAATCTAAAAAAAAATGATACAAATGAACTTATTTACAAAACAGAAATAGACTCACAGACATTGAAAACAAACTTGTGGTTACCAAACAGGAAGTTTTATATATATATAAAACTGAATCACTTTGCTGTACACCTGAAACTAACAACATTGTAAATCAACTATACTTCAATTAAAAAAAAGATTTGAAGTGGTTTGTCACATAGCTATAGTAACTGGAACACTGGGAGACTGGAGAAATTAAGAGATGCCAATGAAAATTGAGGACATTCCAGTGAAACAATCAAGTAGAGATATCAAGTAGTTAGTTGGGTATATGAATGTAAGCAGACAACTGGGCTGGAGATATGCCATTGGCGAACAGCATGTGGATCCTATTGAATTTCATGGGACCAGGTGAACTCACCTGGGGCAGGAGGTTGGGTAGAGAAGAGGAGCTAGTTCAAGACCTCACTCTGAGGAAATCCAGTGTTTAGAGGTAGGAATGAGGAGGAAGAGCCAGAAAGGGGAACTGAGACAGAGTGCCCAGTGAGGCCATGAAGAATCTGAGAATGGTTTGTCACAAAAGCTGAGAGAGACAATTATTCCCAGAACAACGGTAGTGATCAACTTTGTAGAAAACTATCCAGAGTCAAAAAAAGATAAGAGAAAAATGGTCGTTGGATTCAGCAGCAGAGAGATCACATGTGACCTTGAAAAAGAGCAATTTCAGTGGGAGTGGTTGGGACAGAAACATATGGGGGTTTTGATCTCTGAGAGATGGAAAAACAGTATGTTATTTCAGAAAAAGGTGGATCAGCCATGCCGTATGCAGCTAGCTTAAGTGCTACTGAAACAGCACAGTTTACCTGCTTTGAGGAACAGCATAAATTTTTGGCATCAGAACTGGGTGGAAAGAGCTATGTGCAAACTAAACGCACTGAACTTCAGTTTCTTCATCTGTAAAATAAGAATGACACTACTTCTTCATAGGGTTGTTATAAGCACAAATGAGATAACATTTTAGTACGATGCTAGGCATATAGAAGTCTGCTCAATGCTCGTTCATTGAAAACACACTTATTGAGTGCCTACTGTGTGCCAGGCCCTGTGCTGGGTGCCTAGGATCCAAGAATGGGAAGTTTCAGTCTGTGATCTCCAGAACGTTACAGGCTAGTGAGGAGATAAGCCTACAAACAGTTGCATTAGTGTGAGATCATTGCATCAGTGGGACTGTGACAAAGGAGAAGAAAACCTGAAGTGTGTCTGAGGGAGTGAAAGAAAGCTTTGTAGGAGGACCAGCATTTCATCTGTGACTTGAAGGCACGGGGTGGGTTTGCCAGGTGCACAAGCTGCGGAGGGTATTCCAAGCAGAGAGAACATCATGTGGAAAGCCTCAGGAATGGGACTGAGCACAGGATGTTCTGGAACTGTAGGTAGCTGAGTATTCCTGGAGTATAAACTGTACAGAACAGGTAGAGGTAATTGAAGGAAGGTGCTACTATGAGGCCAGGCCGGTGAGAAGGAAGAGGAGGATGAAGAGCCTCATTTGTCATGCAGGGAAGTTGAGACTTTGTCCCGAAGGGATAAGGAACCATGGAAGTGCTTGGCATAGGCAGTGACAAAACCATTCTTAGGCATGGAAGATGGACTGAGAGTTTCCTTAGCTTTGTAAAATGCCCTGACCTTTACTCTTAAAAAATGGTACCTCTGACCAGCGCTCAGCAGGACAAGTGCTAGCATTTGTTTTTCTAACTGTGACACTGGACTATTCTCATTCTTTTGTAGGGAGGAACTCATGGGCCAATAGAACAGAATAGGGAACCCAGAAAGAGACTATGCCAGGGGAAAGTCTGAATTAGCTTTCTATTCTTTCTGTGGAGGATGATGTCAGTGTCATGTGAAGATCAAAGAGCACATAGCAAAAATAAGTCGGGAAAAGTATTAAAGAGATATAATAAATTTAATAGTGATATGATGAGATATTTGTGATTTTGTGATATTTGTGGTATTTGCAGTTTTATCAATTTGTGATTTGATGTTTTCTTTCTCATTCTAAATTCATTTCTGTACATACTTTTATATCAATGATTTTGCATTCTTTTTCTTAAAGAAGGTTTTAAAAATTGAATATGCTTTAGAACTCCACAGAATCTGGATAAACCATTGAGTACTGCATTATCTTTATTGTTCCCGTAAACCTGCCTGCAACTTTGAAAATATTTTATTCAACTCTCCTCAGTTTCCCAGTTTGAGCCTGCCATCTGTTTCTAGGACCATGACTGATACAGTAGTGTTCATGTTAGTCATAATCTTTGTCCTTCACTTATACATTATAATCTTTTGTATATATGGAGAAATTCACAATCTAAAAAAGAATACATGAGATATCTATATCTATCTACTTATCAATCCATCTATTCTCTGTATGTGTCTGAATATATATAATGTATACATATATGTCAATGCCATATATAGATTAAGTAATTATTAACAGTGCTCCTTGGAGGAGAACAAGGGGCAGAGGTTAGATGAGGAATTACTTTCATTGTATTCCCCTTTTTTATTGTTGAATGTTTCTCGTGTTTATGTATTTATTTTTCAAATTAAATTTTGGTTTCATTTCTGTTCAGACTAATTCACTAGGCACTTTTTGAGGGAGGACAAAGCACAGAGTTGGGTTTCACTCAAGTTTAGTCAATATGGTTTATCTTAATGTTCTCTGTCCACACAAAATTTTCCTATACTCAGAAGGTTTCTGGGACTGGTGACGGGTCCCTAAAGAATAGAGTAGCCTAACATTGTCCAACAAGTAATGGGGATAAAAGTAACGCTTTTCATTTTATTCAGATCTTACCTTTGTTAGAAAATATTCTCTGAGGTCTTATGAGGAGAGATTACATTACTAGAGGACAATTTTTATTTTTATGCACTTTTGAGGCTCTCCCTAGAGTTTCATAGTAGTTTTCAGGCATAATGTGAAATGCCCACACTATTTTTCACACATCTCCCCAGCCATACAGCTGACCCCCAGTTTCACACTCTCTCGAAGCAGGAACACATAGCCTGGGAACCCGGATATGCAAAATACATTCCGGCCCCATCCAGCTGATTGAGGCCAAAGCCGCATTCCTTGGCAGGGAAACTTGCCCGGAGTAGGCAAGTGTTGACCTTAAAACTAAAATAGCCAGTTATTGTACCAGCAGAATGGATTCATTCAGGAATAGCAGAAAACTGCACTTCAGGTAAGCACGCTGTAGCAAAAACTATGGGCAAGTCTGGAGAAACAACGGAGAGGAACATTCTTTTATAGGAGAAAGGGGAAGTTGGGCTGTTATAAAGAAAGAGTCCATTGGAGGAAACTGGGAGTTCAAAGTGTAGTGACTTTTCATTGGCTGAGTTGTGATGATGGTCTCTCATTGGCTGAGCCGTTGCCAGGCGAGGAAAAAAATCTTCCTTCCTCCTGCTGGGGTAGTAAAGGAGTAACCTTTTTCCTGTTGGAGATGCAAGGTAGTCTAGTCCTATTTGGGGTCTGCAGATATCACGGAGTTGTAGAGTGTGGGAGCTCCCACTTCTGGCCTTCCTGACTCCAATTTTTTTTTTTTTTTAATAAATTATGAGGGTTTTAAAATATTTATTTTTGGCTGCGTTGGGTCTGCATTGCTGTGTGCGGGCTTTCTCTAGTTGTGGCGAGCGGGGTCTACTCTTCGTTGCAGTGTGCAGGCTTCTCATTGCGGTGGCTTCTCTTGTGGAACACGGGCTCTAGGCGTGCGGGCTTCAGTAGTTGTGGCACGCAAGCTCAGTAGTTGTGGCTTGTGGGCTCTAGAGCACAGGCTCAGTAGTTGCGGTGCACAGGCTTAGTTGCTCTGCAGCATGTGGGATCTTCCTGGATCAGGGATCAAACCCGTGTGCCCTGCATTCGCAGGCGGATTCTTAACCACTGCGCCACCAGGGAAGTCCCCTGACTCCAATTTGAAGTTTCCTTTTTTTCATTTTCACATGAGTAACTCCCCTGTGAGGATTCCCCTCACACACTCCGGGTATGCAGAAGACTGGAAAGATGGCTAGAATCATTGTAAAAGAAAGGAAGTTTGTTGGGTGGAAGCCCTTTGGATGCCCATGCATCACATTGCAGAGCAGCCTGCCTCTTGGCCTGCTGGGATAGAAGCCCTGGAGCCAGGGAGGCAGCTGAGGTCTGGGAAGTTCTGCTAGGGAAGGGAGGAAAAGGGGCACCTCTTGCTATGCAAACATATCCCCACAAACCCAGAAAAGAAAGAATGGAGAAATATGGACTTCAAAGTTGAGTTTGTTTGCTTTTTATTTTGGTCCTTACTTGTCTTTTGCCAGCAAGTTATCCGCTCCAATCACTGAATGCCTTGGGGAAGCGACCAATTTCTGGAATATATCTGACAGTACTTTACTTTGGATGTTTCTTCCCTACATAAATGATTTCATCAAGGCCAGAGAAGTATGCAGCCATGTGACTTCACCCCCACCAACCAAATACTTTCCATCCTCCTCATGCCTCAAATTCTTCTAATAAAACAAAGCCTTATATTCCACAATTAGAGATAAGACATACTACCCTAGGAGATGGAGCATGTTGGCTTAAATACACGGGAAGGTTGTTAAGGGATCCCCTCAGGAAAATCCCCTCCATGGGGCCTGAAGATCCTCTGACACCTCATTGTAAAAAATTTTTCTTGCTATGGGAAGCAGATGGAATTAACAGGCTGCGACTTTAGTCTGTTCTTCTTAAGCAAGGCACATATGAATCTCTTTGTCCTTTCTCAGAAGATAGGCTTTATTTATTTATTCATTTTTAATTTGGCCAGCCGGGTCTTAGTTTCAGCACGCGGGATCTTCGGTGCGGCATGCGGGATCTAGTTCCCTGACCAGGGATCAAACCGGGCCCCCTGCATTGGGAGCACAGAGTCACAGAGTCTTAACCACTGGACCACCAGCCTCAGAAGATAGGCTTTATATCTGCGTCAAAGGACAAGAACATCTGCAAATACCCTACTTTGTTTAGGAATCATGCTCACTCTTTGTGTTTCTGTAAAATAGAACAAAGAAACCTACCCATCAGTGACTCAAATGAGATAAAAGAATTGTGATTGGAAGACCCCAAAGACCTTTGATTTCTACCTTGAAGAAAGAAATACAGAAGCTCAACACTGTGGCTCCCTCCCCTTCCTATCACCTTGGATGGCTTGCAAAGACTTGGCTGTAAGAGAACACCCCAAACCCCACGAAAGAACTACCAGTTTCTGGGCCTGAACCATTACGATGGCTGATGGCTGAAGAAACACAGTATGCGTAATGCCCAATCTTGATTTTTTTTTATTAACTGACTTTTTCTTGAGGTATATAACATATAACAAGTAACATATGGTTGAAATGTAGTTTGATAAGTTTTGATGTATGTATCCACCCATGAAATCATCACCACCATCAAGATAGTGAAAATATCCATCACTCCTGAAAGTTTCCTTGTGCCCTTTATGATCCCTTCCTCTGTACCTCTCCATCTCCTCATCCACCAGGAAACTACTAACCTGTTTTCTGTCACTATACATTAGTTTGAATTTTCTAGAATGTTATATTAATAAACTCATACAACACATACTCTTTTTTGTCTGGCTTCTTTTGCTCAGTGTAATGATTTGGAGATTCATCCATGTTGTTGAATGTGTCAATAGTTTATTCCTTTTTATTGCTGGGTAGTATTCCATTGGGTGCATATACCAGTATTTGCTACCCATTCACCCATAGATGGCCGTCTGGGTTGTTTCCAATTTGGGGCTATTATAAATGAAGCTGCTATGAACATTCAAGTACAAGACTGTGTAGATGTATGCTTTCTTTTCTCTTGGGTAAATACCTAAGAATGAATGTCTGGATCATATGGTAGGTGTATGTTTAACTTTCTAAGAAACTGACAAACTGTC
This sequence comes from Grampus griseus, assembly GCF_964374135.1. NCBI lineage: Eukaryota > Metazoa > Chordata > Mammalia > Artiodactyla > Delphinidae > Grampus > Grampus griseus. The sequence continues at coordinate 60,903,532 of NC_139001.1, forward strand.
TTCAAAAGTGGTTGTGCCATTTTATATTCCCACAGCAGTATATATGGGTTCAAATTCCTCTGCCTTCTTGCCAACACATGATATGGTCAGTTATTTTAATTTTAGCCCTCAGTAGGTATATAGTGGTACTACATTGTAGGATTTTTTTGTTTGTTTTTTACATTGTAGTTTTAATTTGCATTTCCTAATGACTAGTGATGCTGAGCATCTTTTCATATGCTTCATATGTGTACTTGCCATCCATGTCTGTTTAATTCTCTTGCCTATTTTTTTTTAATTGTGTGGCTTGTTTCCTTATTATTGAGTTTTGAGGTTTTTTTATATATTCTGGATGCAAGTCCTTTATCAGATATAAGCTTTGCAAATCCCATTTGCAGGTAAGGATAATCAACTAGCTTTTGGTCTCATCAATTTCTTCTATTGATTTTGTTTTCTATTTCGTTGATTTGCGCTCTGATTTTTATTTCTTTTTTTCTGCCTACTTTGAGTTTCATTGCTCTTCTTTTCCTAGTTTCTTAAGGTGGAAAATATAGTCATTAATTTGGGTCCTTTCTTTTCTTTTATATAGGCATTTAGAGCCATAAATGATCTTCTAAGTACTTCTTTAGCAGCATTGTACAAATTTTGATGTGTTGTATTTTTTTTAATGAATTTATTTATTCATTATTTTTATTTTTGGCTGCGTTGGGTCTTCGTTGCTGCGCGTGAACTTTCTCTAGTTGCGGCAAGTGGGGGCTACTCTTCATTGTGGTGCACAGGCTTCTCATTGCGGTGCTTCTCTCATTGTGGAGCATGGGCTCTAGGTGCATGGGCTTCAGTAGTTGTGGCACAGGGGCTCAGTAGTTGTGGCTCGTGGGTTCTAGAGTGCAAGCTCAGCAGTTGTGGCACACAGGCTTAGTTGCTCTGCAGCATGTGGGATCTTCCCGGACCAGGGCTTGAACCCATGTCCCCTTCATTGGCAGGCGGATTCTTAACCACTGTGCCACCAGGGAAGTCCCTCAGCTTATATATTCTTGATTATCCTATTCTTTTCTGGTCTTCTTTTGGATTGAGTATTTTTTATGATTCCATTTTATCTCCTTTGTTGATTTATTAGCTATAACTTTTCATTTTGTTATTTTAGTGGCTGTTTTAAGGTTGTTACTATATGTTTAATTTATTACATTATTTAGTATAATGTTCACATGATATTATACCACTTTACATATACTATATTGAATTTTATAATGGTATACTTCTATGTCTCCCTCCCAACACTTATGCTATTGTTTTCCTGTGTTTTACTTATGCATATGTTATAATCCCCACAATGTATTGTTATTATTCTTGTTTAAACCATCAATTATCTTTTAAAAGATATTCAAATTATAAGAAAAATAAATTTAACATATTTGGTTATGTAGTTACCATCTTTGTTGCTCTCTATTCTGTGTGTGTCCATAAAGGTATATCACCCTTTATTGTGCTTCACTTTATTGTGCTTTGCAGATATTTCAAGTTTTTTTTACAAATTGAAGGTTTGTGGCTACCCTGCATCTAGCAAGTCTAGCAGCACTATTTTTCCAAAAACATTTGCTCACTTCATGTGTTTGTGTCACATTTTGGTAAATCTCACAGTATTTCACACCTTTCCTTTTTTTTTTTTTTTTGCCGTACGCGGGCCTCTCACTCTTGTGGCCTCTCCCGTTGCGGAGCACAGGCTCCAGACGCGCAGGCTCAGCGGCCATGGCTCACAGGCCCAGCTGCTCCGCGGCATGTGGGATCTTCCCGGACCAGGGCAGGAACCCATGTCTCCTGCATCGGCAGGCGGGCTCTCAACCACTGCGCCACCAGGGAAGCCCCACACCTTTTCTTTATTATTATATTTATTACAGTGATCTGTGATTAGTGATCTTTGATGTTACTACTACAACTCATTGAAGTCTCAGATGACGGTTATTATTTTTTAGCTTTATTGACTTTGTTGTATTCATTAATTAAGGCATGTACATTGTTTTTAGACATAATGCTGTCACACACTTAATAGACTACATTATAGTGTAAACATAACTTTTATATGCACTGGGAAGTCAAAAAATTTGTGTGATTCACTTTATTGTGATATCCGCTTTATTGCAGTGCTCTGGAACCGGACCCACAATATCTTTGAGATATGCCTGGTGTTAGGCATTTTTATCTGGTGTTATTTTCCTTCTACCTGAAAGATTTCCTTTAACATTTCTTATAGTGCAGGTCTGTTAGTTATGAATTCTTTCAGCTTTTGTATGTCTGACATAGCCTTTGTTCTAACCTCTTTGAAAGATATTTCGCTGGGTATAAATTTCTAGGTGATGCTTTTTTTTCTTTCATTTATTTAAAGATGTTGCTCCACTGTATTATCCTTGCATTGTTTCCTATGAAGAATTTTCTGTCATTCCTATCTTTGATTTTCTGTGCATAATGTGTCTTTTTTCTGTGGCTACTTTTTTTTTTTTTTTTTTTTTTTTAATTTCTTTGTTTTATTTATTTATTTTTGGCTGCATTGGATCTTCATTGCGGTACACGGGCTTCTCACTGCAGTGGCCTCTCCCGTTGCAGAGCATGGGCTGTAGGCACACGGGCTTCAGTAGTTGTGGCTTGCGGGCTTCAGAGCACAGGCTTAGTAGTTGTGGCACACGGGCTTAGCCGCTCCACGGCATGTGGGATCCCCCCGGACCAGGGCCCGAACCCGTGTCCCCTGCATCGGCAGGCGGACTCCCAACCACTGCGCCACCAGGGAAGCCCTCTGTGGCTACTTTTAAGAATTTCTCTTCATCATTGATTTTGAGCAATTTGGTTCTGATGTGCTTTAGTGTAGTTTAGTTTTCTTCATGTTTCTTATGCTTGGAATTCATTGAGCTTCTTGGATCTGTGAGTTTATAGTTTTCATCAAAACTGGAATATTTTCAGCTATCATTTCTTCAAATAGTTTTTCTGTTCCTACCCCAGCTTGGATATACAGTTACATGTAATTTAGGCTGCTTGAAGTTGTCCTACAGCTCACTGATGGTCTTTCCCTTTTTTTTAAATCTTTTTTTCTCTCTGTTTTATTTTTGGATAATTTCTATTGCTATGTATTCAAGTTTATTAATCTTTTCTTCTGCCATTGACTTCATCAGTGAAATTTTCATCTCAGATGTTAGTTTTTATCTTTAGAAATTTGATTTTTCTCTGTTTCTGATAATTTTTTTGAATATCTAGAATACAATAATAACAACTGTTTTAATGTCCTTGCCACTAATTCCTGTATCTGTGTCAGTTTCCTATCAGTTTCAGTTGGTTAATTTTTCTCCTCATTTCCTGCTTCTTTGCATACCTGATAAGTTTTTGCTGTATGCAAATATTGTGAATTTTACTCTGTTGGGAGATGGATATTTTTGTTTGCTTATAAACATTCTTGGGTTTTGTTCTGGGGTGTAATTAAATTATTTGGAAGCAGATTGAACATTTTGCAGCTTGTTTTTAAGATTTGTCAGGTGAGACCAATTCCCCACTAAGGTCTTACTTAGTACTTTCCTAAATGCCTTGCGAATTTTGAGGTTTATCAGATTAGCTGGTGGGAACAGTCAGTATTTCTTGTCCTGTGTTACTAATGAACACTGTTCTTTCAAGCCCTAAGATTGCTTTTTCTCCAGCCTGGGTGTTTCCTTGTTCACATGGGTTGGTGTGTACTCTACTGAATGCTCAAGTGGGAATCTCTGCAGATTTCCAAAGTTCTCTCTCTGTGGAACAATTTCCTCCCTCAAACTCCAGCCTTCTTGATCACCCAGGACTCTCAGCTTGTTCTTCTCAACTCAAAGAGTCTGCCATACTCCTTCTGGGTTCCTCCTCCCTGCACTATTATCTAGAATCTCTCTCAAGGTCAATCATAGGGCTCATCTTGTATCTTTCAATGCCTGATGTCCAGCGCTTAGAAAACCATTGTTTTATATATTTTGGGTTCTTTTTTTTTTTTCAGGTTTGGGGTGGGGGTGTTGGTGGAAAGGGGAAAATCTGGTTGTTCTGGAATGGAAGCCAAATCTGGTCCCTGTTACCCCATCTTGGCTAAAAGTGGAGGTTCTCCTCACATGGTATTTTAAAAAGAATAAGGGGAATGTGAAACCCTTTGAGTTTTTTCTTTCTAGTTCTCCCAGAGTTCCCATGTTGCTGTAATAAGAAAGAATTAAAGTAAATTCTGACCCAGATAGAGGAGGCAGATCCTAATTCCAAAGTGGGAAACACTGATAGCAACTCATCTCTGGTACAGAGAATTTAATAAGGGAAGGAGGGAGAGACACAGCGTATCATGCCATTGCAGAGAGGTTCCTCATCACTGAGCCCCACTTTTTCCCAAAATGGGAATTTTGTTAGAAACAATCTCTGGATTCAGGAAGTCAGATATTGGGATGCCACATGGGGATATTTCCCATGGAGAAGAGGGGTTTATTCCAGAGGTAACAATTCTCAGGGGAAGTGGTGGAGGACAAACAATGTAGGAAGAAGTCATTTTAACATTGTGACTTGCTGTTAGATAGTACCTTTAGAGAATTTGCCACATCATGGGTTTCCCACCCACTTCCCTGCAGAAACTCATTGTCTCAGCATCCCTTGCAGCTGTAGGTAACACAGACATATGATCTGGGATCCACCAATCAGCTTCACCCACACCAGACTTTGAATCAAAAGCTTGTGTGCAAGTAGCAGACACTGGCTGAATGCATTCTGGTAGGGTGCAAAGAGCAACACCCCAGTTTACAGAGGCAGCAATGCCAAGGCCTCTAGCAGTCCTGTCCAGTGCCTGGTGCTGGGAGTATTAGCAGCACCTTGGGGTGGTAGAGTCTCCCTAAACCAATTTGCTGTGTGTTTTGTGAATTTCCCAGCTGTGTTGCCTCCAACACAGTTTGTAGCATGGTTTTCTGGCACTCTTGGGAGAGTCTGTGTGTGTCCTAATATCCTTTAGTACAGAGATTAGCAAACCTTTTCTGTAAAGGAATTGTTAGTTATACAGATTGAATTGTGCCCTCCCAAAATTCGTATGTTGAAGTCCTAACCCACGATATGATGCTATTTGAATATAGGGCTTTGGGAAATAATTAGGCTTAGATGAGGTCATGAGAATAGGGCCCTTATGATGGGTGTAGTGTCCTATAAAAAGAGACACCAGAGAGCTTGCTGTCTGTCTGTCTCTCTCTCTCTCTCCTCCATGGGAGGACACAGCAGGAAGGCAGCCGTCTGCAGCCCAAGGAGAGAGCCAGCTCTCCCCAGAAATCAACCAATGCTGGCAGCTTGATCTTGGATTTCTAGTCTCCAGGACTGTGAGAAAATAAATTTCTGTTGTTTAAGATACTCAGTCTATGGTATTTTATTGTGGCAGCCTGAGCTAAGACATTAGTAAATATTTCAGGCTTTGTGGGTCACACAGTCTTTGTCACTATTCAATTCCGCCACTGTAGCATTAAAGCAGCTATAAGACAATATGTAAACAAATGAGTGTGACTGGGCTCCAATGACATTTTATTTATGGATACTGAAGTTTGAATTTCATATAATTTTTATGGGTCAGGAAATATCATTCTTTTTAAAAAAATTTTATCCAATATTTTAAAATGTAACAATTTTCCTTGACTTTCGGGCCATACAAAAGTAAGTGGCAGGTCAATTTGCTGAGCTCTGCAAAAACATTCCTTTTGTGCTTAAAGGACCTACTGTTGGTGTCTGATTTGCAGCTAGGAGCCCGGACTAATACATTTAGCCTATGCCTGTTTCAGAGAAGTTTATTCTTAAGCCACTGAGATAGACAAACATCCACTCTGCTTTTCTTCAACTGCCAGAGAAGAATTTTCTACATAAACCCATGGGTCACCTGCTGCAATTTTTAGCAATCCATAGACTCCTTGCACTGTCTAATATATTCCCAGCATCTCTTCACGAGGAAGGATTTTAAATAGATTTTTGTTTCCCCTCTCCTACAGATCACCCTGCTCTGGAGAGCCCTTGCTCATCTGAGCGAGCTATTTGTTTTGTTGTCATCTGAACCACATGACTGTGGAGAGACACAGCTCAGCAGCCATAGCTGTAGCTCAGCCTCTCTATAGCTGACAGGAAAGATATGTGAAATAAGACACACAGAGATGGCAATAAAATCAAGGAGGCTGCAAGATGAGTCACTCCCCGGACTCATTTGTAAGGTAGGTTTAGGAAACTGTACCACACTCATCTGGAAGCTCAAACATACGAAAGTCATTGACATTTAGAGTCTGCCCCTTTTTTTCCAGGCTCTTCACTACAAGACTCAGACTCCGTTTGCGTTTTCAAATAGAGTACCTCGCCTAATAAAAATATGATGCTTAGCAACAGAAATGGATTACAACTATATTTAGCCAAACGAAAGCTGTATAAAAATATACTGGACAGTATGATTGACACAACTGGCAATTCCTCTTGTCCTTTACTGACAGTATCACCTGGTTTATATGCTGACGTGGAAGAGCCTCCTCAGTCTGAGGTGATTTGATTTGTCAGGGGAACAATAGGAAGGCAGAGGCTTAGACCAGAAGGCTTCTCTTTCTGCCACCTCCTATGTTACAGGTTTGGAATTTATAGAATTCCTGCCTACCTTAGGTACTCTCTCTACCTTTGAATACTGGATCTTCAATTTTACTTTTGAAATTATAGTAATTCAGTAATTGGAAAAGAAAGCAAGTGAGTGTTATTGGGGGACCTGGAAGAAGGTACCTAAGAATGAGAGAAAAAGTGGACTCTCCAAACTTCAACAGTGACAGGTTGTGTTGATTGTAGGATGCAGTGAGAATGGGACTTGACCTCTGTGGTTTTCCTCCCCAAAACCCATAACCCCAGTGTAAACGTGAGAAAAACATTGGGCGAATCTCATTTGAGGAACGTTCTACAAAATGCCTGACGAGTCCTCCTCAGAAGGTCTTTAAAACTAGGAAAGACTGAGAAACTGTCAGAGCCAAGAAGAGCCTAAGGAGACATAACAACTAAATATAATGTGGTGTCCTGGATGGGATCCTGGAACAGAAAAAGGACATTAGAGGAAAACTGAGGAAAGCAGAATAAACTATGGACTTTGGTTTGTAACAATATATCAATTTTGATTTATTGATTGTAACAAATGTACTATACTAATGTAGGATGCTAACAATAGGGGAAATTGGGTGTGGGGTATATGGGAACTCTGTACTATCATCACAATAATTCTGTAAATCTAATACTGTTTTAAAATAAAAGCTTTATTAAAAAGAAAAAATTAGACTTTCCCTTTTGCTAGACTTATTCCCCAGCCTTCCACAGACGACCAGAGACAGCAGTTGCTCTCTACATTGCGCTCAATTTGCAGTTTATTATCTGCGGCTGCGTGATAGAAGAAATAAAGGATCAGCTACACATTTTTAAACTAATTTAGACAAAAACCGGAATTAAAGCAGTGCACAAAAAAATAACTTCCCAAAGCATTTTGTTTTTTGTCAGTGTGAATAGAACATAATCTGTGAGAAACTCCAAGATGGAATCCGACCGTTTGTTTTTAACACAACAGCTGAACTCTCAGTGGTTTCCTGCAATAACTACAATCGTTGCCTATAGACAGCACCTCTTCCAAATTAAGGAACGTTCCTTGAAGTTCTCATTAAACGCATACGACTGTTTGGGAGTTGATATCCTGGGAGCTCTGATTGTTCAAGTTACTCTTTACAGAGTTGAGTTTTATATAAAGCAGAAGCATTAGGAGGAAACTGAAATGTACTCCGCAAAGTAGGTTTGTTTTAAGTATGTTATTCAGTACAAATATCTCCTTTGGTCGTTTTATTAGAGAAAGCCTTTCTGATTACTACTCCATGACTGTGCTTTTAGCAGTAATTGCTCCCCTTAAGATAACCTCACAGAGGTCATTCTTAAACACAGAAAATTGATGATTGATTATCTTGTCACTGCCCTTCCCAATTGGCCACAGTCTAAGCTGGCCACAGGAAAAGGAGAACTCTCTTGAGGTGTCTTTTTAGCAGCAGAAGACAGTGAGGGACCTGAAAGCTCTTTCTGCTGCCTTCACGTCCTATTTTGAGTTGAGGGGCTGCCTTGACAGAAGCAGCTGCCTCAAGTCATTTTGATGCTGGTCTTTACCTTTCTGCTCTTTATATGAATTGAGTTCTGGTGCTGGACCTTTCTCTCTGCTTTTCTTTTGCTTTCACAATAAAGATTTAGTAAAGAAAAAAGAGGAAGATCTGGGACTGGGTTTCAACATTCTCAGCTTTGCCATTAAGTGGATTTGTTACTCGGGCAGAGCACTCTGGTTCTCTGTGCCTCAGTTTCCTAAGCTGTAAAATTGGATTCATAATATGTGCACCAATTATTTAAGTGTTACAGTGAGGGTCAATGATCATAATAGATGTCAACATTCTTTTTAAGGTTTAAAATTTAGGATAGAGTCATATTTAAATACTTAAGAGAACTAATGAAAATTTCAAAGTGCCCTTCAAACCCCCTAAAATAGCTGTTTACCTGTGTCCGAGGTGTCTGAGCTACAATTTGGTCACAAGTTTCACACAACAAAAACTAATTCTGGCTGATTTAAGGGAAAAAAAAATTTTTTTAAGGGAGTGTGTGAGAAAGAAAATTTTTGAAACAATATTGAGCAACTCCCACAAATGAAAAATGGGTAAGAATAAGGAGGGCAGGAAGCAGCCAGGACCATTGCTAAAACCATGTCACCCAAGGCTGCCCCCCCAACTGATGTTGCTGCTGATGCCACCGTCCCCTGCAAAAAAAAAGTGGGGGGGACTCTCACTTTTGGGTCACTGAGGCAGGTATTTCTCATTGGCATTACCCATGGTGTGGCACAACCTTCCAATATGGAAGCTGGGAAATAAGCATTTGGCATTTTCTGCCTCTACAGTGAGAAGTAGGCACTGTTTCCCATTGAGACTCATAACATAACATTCATTCCCCAAACGGAGGAGAGAGTTTCAGATGCTGAGTATAAACATCGATGACAATAAATATCTCTTATGTGGGATTTTTAAGGGGAGATGTTTGACTACCTGATGTTGGAGAAACTACAAATACACATCCAGCAGAACTGGCCTATAGACTGGGTATCTTCCCAGTGTTCCTGTCTGTGGCCTCTTATCCTTTAAATAGCCTCTTCTATTATTTTTTTTTATTGAAGTATAGTTAATTTACAATGTTGTGTTAGTTTCTGGTGTACAGCAAGCTAACAGATTCTGTTATACATATATATACATATTCTTTTTCATATTCTTTTCCATTATAGTTTATTACAAGATATTGAATATAGTTTCCTGTGCTATACAATAGGACCTTGTTGTTTATTTATTTTATACACGATAGCTTGCATCTGCCAATCCCAAACTCCTAATTTATCCCTCCCCCTGCCCCCAAATTTCCCCTGTGGTAACTGTAAGTTTGTTTTCTATGTCTGTGAGTCTGTTTCTATTTTGTAAGTAAGTTCATTTGTATCATATTTTAGATTCCACATATGAGTGATATCATATCACTTAGTATGATAGTCTCTAGATCCATCCATGTTGCTGCAAATGGCATTATTTCATCCTTTTTTATGGCCGAGTAATATTCCTGTGTCTGTGTGTGTGTGTGTGTGTGTGTGTGTGTGTGTGTGCGTGTGTGGAGAGAGAGAGAGAGAGAATGGATAAAGATATATATATATATATAGATAGATAGATATATATAGATATATATATATCTGTATATCACATCTTTATCCATTCATCTGTTGGTGGACATTTAGGTGGCTTCCATGTCTTGGCTATTGTAAATAGTGCTGCAATGAACATTGGGGTGCATGTATCTTTTTGAATTAGCATTTTCTCCTGATATATGCCCAGGAGTGGGATTGCTGGATCATATAGCAACTCTATTTTTAGTTTTTGAGGAACCTCCATACTGCTTTCCATAGTGGCTGCACCAATTTACATTCTCCCCAACAGTGTACGAGGGTTCCCTTTTCTCCACACCCTCTTCAGCATTTATTATTTGTAGACTTTTTAATGATGGCCATTCTGACCAGCGTGAGGTGATACCTTACTGTAGTTTTGATTTGCATTTCTCTAATAATTAGTGAAGTTGAGCATATTTTCATGTGCTTATTGGCCATCTAGTCTATTTTTATTAGCTTTAGTTTCTCAAACTTTGGACTTGTTCTTGCTAAAACCCAAAACCCACTTCTGACTTCCAATGAGGTCATAGCCACTTGCCCCCCTAAGTCATAACTTGGGGCACAACCCAGAACTGAGGCTGTAAGAGGAAAAAATAAACCACACAACAATATATACCTCTACCATACTCCATAACATTAGCAAAGAGCTGATTTTTCAGCTAGGATGTAAGTGGCCCAAATTATTAGGATGGGGTCGGCTTTTATATGAACTCTTTTTTTTAAAACAAATTTATTTATTTATTTATGGCTGCGTTGTGTCTTCATTGCTGCGCGCAGGCTTTTCTCTAGTTGCGGCAGGCGGGGGCTACTCTCTGTTTCAGTGTGCAGGCTTCTCACTGTGGTGGCTTCTCTTGTTGCAGAGCACGGGCTCTAGGCGCGTGGGCTTCAGTAGTTGTGGCACATGGGCTTAGTTGCTCCATGACATGTGGGATCTTCCCGGGCCAGGGCTCAAACCCATGTCCCCTGCGTTAGCAGGCAGATTCTTAACCACTGGGCCACCAGAGAAGTCCTATATGAACTCTTAAAGTTATCCTTTCAAGCTTTGGAAATGTTGGTTATTTTCATGATCAGAAATGTTCCCTAAACAGTTTGTGAAGGCATTCTCCTGATAGTGCCTATGCGTGCCAATTAAAATTTTAAAAGCTTCTTTTCACATTTTAATTTGATGAATGTAAAACTTAAACCCTGATCTGAAAATGAGAAAGACCTTATCATATCAAAGTTTTTAAAGAATGCCCCAAATTGTCGAGATACTCACTGAGGTGATAAGGCTAAGTGACTAGTGGGATAGTCAGAACCAAGACAGCAGGGAATTGGAAGGCCTCCTGATCTTCCAGTGGATTTGCCAGCCCTCTCTTTGCTTTTACGCAGCAAGAAGAGACTATGAGGTATGTGCTGCAAAAGTTATTTTCAGAGCTGTTAGGATTTAATCACTTCACTGTTTTTAACCGGAAGAACCTTTTATTTCTTTTACTACATTGGAACAAATGTTTAAAAGGAAAGATCAGACAATCCCTGACTTCTTAGAATAATTAACTCAAAGCACTTACTTACTCCTTCCCTTCCTATGTTATCATTACTGCCCTTACTCCTTCCCTTCCTATGTTATCATTACTGCCCTTCAACAGGCTGCACAGAGATGAACTCTCTCATTTCACTGTGCACTCTTTGGGTACTTGTTAGGTACCTATTTTGTGCCTGGCACCATGCCAGGGAGTGGAAAATTTGATATGAAGCCAAAAAAGCTTGATCTTCAGGGACACAATTTCATGGACCTCTTCCAGGGGTACACCTAGCAATATATATTCACTGGTTATGTATTTTTGCAAAATTTGGAAAAGTAAAATATTTTAACCACAATTGGTTAAGACTATTATCTCTTTCCAATCTGACATCCCTTCTATCATAAGTTTTCCTTGTGTCTGATGACCTTGGAGAGTCTGTGGTCATTTCAGGGATTCAACTAAGGGAAGTTAAGTTAGGAACACATTTTGAGTTTAGTGGTAAAAATTCATGTAGTTGGCAGTCATTTCTGTGAATACTTAAAAGTTATTGCTGGCCGTGCCAGCATGGGAATGGCTGGTAGGTATATTCCTACCTTCACTGTGCCAAGTCACCTTCTGCTGTGACCTGAAGATGCAGAGCTGTTGATGATACACTGATTAATATGAGTATGGTCAATTCAAAGAATAACATGTTGATCAACCACACTAGGGAAAAGCATGAACTGTCTTTCTAATCACTATAGAAAACGAACTTATAAATTGTTGTCTCAAGAAAGAGGTAATCAAAGAGTACAAGTCAAAAAAGTAGGAAAAATTGTATCATAGAGATGTGTCAAGCAGTTAATAAATAAAAATATTTTATTTTTATAAAGTTGGTGGTATTTATCAGCTTTTTATATTTGTAATTTGTTGTGATTTCTTCTCACCTAATTTTGTGTTCCTTTGAAGAATCTTCTCTTCCCCAAATTGTATAAGTTTTATGCCCATAGAATTTAGATTTGCCTAAGATATGTAGCTTTGGGAATGCAGATGCATTAAAGCCCAATTCAGTCTTCCAATTGCTCACAGTCTAGTGGGTCAGACGGACAGGTAAACAAGCATAATGATACAAATGTATCATAATGATACAAATGCTGCAAGGTGGCATCATCTGATCAGTTGGGAGAAAATGGATCCTGTCTTAGTTCTATAACAAAGTACCGTAAACTTTATAAACAACAGACATTTATTTCTCACAATTCTGGTATCTGGAAGTCTAAGATCAGGGTGCCAACATGGTCAGGTCCTGGTAAGAACCCTTTCCTGGGTTGCACGCTGGCGACTTCTCATTGTGATCTCACATGGTGGAAAGAGAAAGCTCTGATCCTTTCATCTTCTTATAAGGTCACTAATCCTATTCATAAGGGCAGCACTCTCATGACCTAATTACTTCTGGAAGACCTCATCTCCAAATGCCATTACATTGGGGGGTTACAATTTCAACATTTGAATTTTGAGGGGACACAAACCTTGCATACATTCATGCATGTTTTTTTCTGACAACAAATGTGTGCTTTCTTTCCAACAACAAATATGTCATTCCAACACCAGTTCTCCAATTCTCCCACACCAGCTGAGTATCCTGCAATTTCACTCAGTTCTGACACTATCCAGAGATAGTGCAGACCCAAGTTAAGGGCTTAGTACCTCAAACCATCCCCACTTCAAATGCCAGTCCCAAGTCCCTGGTCCCCAGACTACCTGCACTTACGTCTGACTTGGCTACAAACTCAGGGGTTCCCGTCACCCTCTCTTGGGTATGATAATTTGCTAGAGCAATTCATAGAACTTAGGAAAAAGCTTTACTTTTGTTTATTGCTTTATTGTAAAGGATGCATCTCAGGAACAGCCACATGTAAGTGATCCGTAGGGGAAGGTATTGGAAGTAGGGTTGGGCTTGGTGCAGAGTTTTCATGCCTTCCTTCTCAGCACATCTGAGTCACCAACCCGGAATTTCTGAACCTCAATGTTCAAGAGTTTTTACTGAAGTTTCATTAAGTAGGCAAGATTAATTAAATCATTGGCCATTGGTGATTGAACTCGATCTCCAGCCCCCATCCCCTCCCTGGAGGGGAGGGTTTGCTGAAAGTTGCAACCCACTAATACTTGTTTGGGCTTTCTGAAACTATCTAGGGTCCCCACCTTAAGTCATCTCATTAGTACAGACTCTGATATGTGTGAAAGGGGTGCCTTAGGAACAACAAAAGACTCCTATCACTCAGGAAATTTCCCAGCATTTTAGGAGCTCTGTGCCAGAAACTGGGGACAAAGTCCAAACATATATTTTTATTATACCACAATCCAACACAATTAATTTGATTTATAAAGCTAGGAAGTTAGACAATGAAACAAACTTTCCTGAGCCCAGGTACCCAAAACTCCCCTGAAATATCCCGTAAAGTTGCTTTCCCAAAAAGCTTTCTCAGAATCTCCTTTAGAAATTATTCATTTGCCTCAAAGGTGTAATGATCCTTCAATTTTTGCTTTGCTACAGCAAAAATAGGGAACAAATTATGAAGAATATTAAAAAAGACTATTTCTAGTGTGTTTATATGTTATTATCATGAAAATTCAAGTTGGATATGATGAATTCCTATTTGGATTACATATATTTTTGAAAACTATACACTCTTCAGCATTAAATACATAAGCTATTGACTGTGAAGTGTGAGCTTGCTATCCCATATTTGTAAGATAGAAGAAATGGAGTCTCTGGTTGATTTTTAAGTTTTCTACTAGTTTCTCACTTGTTACATTTTAATGAATTCCTAATGAAACAGGAGGAAAGGGAGCAGGGCACAACCTTTAAAAGAATGACACTGCCCTTGAGGATACGACATAACTAGTTAGAATTGATTAGGCCCAAGATAGCAGAATATTCGACTTCCAGTGGACCTTAAGCTTCGTTATAAGCTCATTGTAATGCCTTAGCATATGCTAAATGACACACCCACAGGCACCATGACAGTTCCGAGGCTGAATATAAAAGGCCAAAAATTGGGTGGTGGCTCAATTCCTGGAAATCCCTGCCCCTCCCCTGAAGTAGTTGGAATATTTCTCCCACTCATTAACCTATGAAATTACCCAGCCCATAAAAAGTAACCAACCCATATTTTGAGGCCTCTTGCCTTCTGAGATGGCCCACACTCTGTCTGTGAAGTGTGTTTCTCCCAGGGCCATTCTCACCTTCGAGACAGACCGTATCCTGTCTATTGAATGTATATCTCTCTACGTAAATCCAATTCTTACCTATCACTGTATCTCTCACTGAGTTCTTTCTGCAACCAGACATAAAGAACCTGAGCTTCATTAAGTCCTGAAACCAGGTGTGTGATATCAATTAAAAGATAGTGGGTTCAAGTCCCAATCTGAGTTGTACAGTTTCACTACCATTCATTAAATCATGGGCTTCAGGTCCTTAGTCAGATGCTTCATCGCCTTCCTATGGGGAAAGGAGAAAATCAGATTCAACTTACATCAGTTTTATTAATAGCACCATTTTTGAGAAGATAAATCAAGTGAGGTGTATGGACTAGCTATGCCTATGCCTTCATCATAGATAACTTAATTTTTAAATGGTTCTATCCTGTTAAGAAGTGTTTAAAATTTTGATTAAACTAAAAACTCTCTTTGAAGATGCAGGTTGGCCAGAGCAGATTGTAAAACTGCAGGGCTTAGCAAAGAAGTCACTTAAACCAACTGAGAAGTAATGAAGGAGGAAGTTAATTGAGTGAATTAGTAATTTGGTTACTAGGGAAAATGTTTCCTGTTAAAAGGAAACAAAGTGGTTAGACACAGACTTTGGACAGCCCAGGAGAGTAAAGGGGTTCAAAACATGCCACCCCAAAATATGCCACTTTGGCATGGGGATTTTTAGCTGAAGGCCCAGCAACCTCAGGAAAGCTTTTTAAATGCCCACCCCCCTCCATTAACTACCTAAAAGTAAGTGTAAATTTCTCCATTTGTAGGAGGAAAATCTACATTTATAAAGGAAATTTTCATTAGAAAGGGTAACCGGACCAGGAAGAGAATTACTACCAGAAATAACTTTTTCCCCTGAGTGGCTTATTTGCATAACAAGGCATTCATTATTTATCAAGTATTTCCTCCTCTCACCTTCCCAGAAATTGCCTCACCCCCTCCACCACCTAGAAGCCCCAGACACCTGTCTCTTTCCTCAGCTCAGGAAGGTATGTGTCTTAATTGTCTGGCTGCTTTTTTTAATTGAAGCATTGTTGATTTACAATGTTGTGTTAGTTTCAGGTGTACAGCAAAGTGACTCAGTTATATATGCATGTATATGTATATATATATATATATATATATATACACACACACACACACACATAGGTATATATTCTTCTTCAGATGCTTTTGAAAGAAACTGCCTTTTCAGCCTCACTCATACTTTTGTGAAGCTCCTTTGCCCATAATTTAAAAAATGTCTTCTTCCTGTTAATCTGTCTTATGTCAATTTAATTCTTAGGCCAGCCACAGAACCTAGAAGGGTAGAAAGGAAATTTTTTCCTCCCCTATAAGAACATGATTTTTTTTCTGAGCAGAAAGAAGAAAGAGCAAGGAAAGGAGATACTAGAGAAAGATTGATGCAATTTAAAGACATGGAAGTCATACTATTCAAAATTCTGAATTAGCTTATGCAAAAGGAGAAACACCGTGATGTCTATTATGATTTTTAAAGAGTGATTTTTTTCATAGCATGCCGTGGGCCTGAAAGCTTTAAAACTGAGGGGGGGGGGTGGTGGGGAGTGGGGAAGGTTTTTCTGAAAAGCAAATGAGAAAAATCAAGATTTTGTTAAGGAATGGCTGTTAATGACATAGTAACAAAATTTTGTATCTGAATTTATTTGACTACTTTTAAAGTTTGCTTAATTTTGTATAGTATCTAAAATATGTTTACATATTTGTAACCGGTGTTTCTGTTTAGTAAAGTGTTTAAGAATGCTGTCTTCAAAGACAGCTGAGACTGGATTTTAATTAAGGCGGGCAACCTAAATTCTCTGAGCCTCAGTTCCTTTTTTTGTAAAAGTGGAATAATAATTGATAGTGGCTTGCTGAGAGGTTTAAGTAATGAAAGGCTTGACAATGTCTGGTCAGTCAGAATACCCAAATAAGAATTGGTTTATGCCCAAGCCTTTGAACAAGTAACCATTATCCAGTAGCTCTCTATAAGACTGATTGTCAGAGCACAGCTATCCCTTTGTCCCATCAAGTGTCATGGAATCATAGAAAGTCTAGAGGTCACCTCATCGATTCTCCCCACCAAGGCAGGAATCTGCTCTGCAATGTCCATCACTTGCACCTGAACACGTCTCCTCTGGAGAAGTCACTACTTAGTACAGTGGCCCATCTTGTTTTAGAGTGACTCTATCAGGAAATGTTACCTAACAGTCAGCCAAAATTTGCCCCTCACTTCTACTCTTGGGTCTTTGTTCTGCCACATGGAATTCGCACAGTCAGCCACTTCCTTATTTCAAGTCAGCAAATTACCCTGCCCCCGCTGCCATAGGCCTTCCCTTTCCCAGGCTCTTTTCCCCCCAGTCCCACTGCTGCAGTTTGGGGTCCATGAATAGACGGAAAAGCTTCATGGGGAGGGTACTTCTGAGCACAGCAATTTGAAGAGAGGATCTTTTGCAATTTTTTGTTTAGGGTCAAGATAGAAAGCATAATTTAAACTGACACAATGGCTATTCACTTTATCAATCATCTGTTACACAATAAAATCAGAACAGAGCTGCTCTTTTCTGTGAGAAAGTGTCAGCTGAGGAGGATAGAGACTCCTCTTGCCACTGACCTAGACTTCACTATACAAATCAAAGAATGTTGGGTTCTTCAGTCAAGTATATCCTAATCGGGAGCATGGGAAAATAGAGCAGAAGCTGGTCACTTCGTTACTGAGGGACCAAGAAAACAGTGGATGAATGGGGCCCATAGTGTGTGTGTGTGTGTGTGTGTGTGTGTGTGTGTGTGTGTGTGTCCTCTCTCCTCTCCTCTCTCTTTGTCTTACCCACTTAGAAGAGGTCTTTTGGTAGAGAAAAGCATCAAGATTTAAAGCACAAGAGAGTTTGGGTTTGCAAATGATTTAACCTTGTCTTCTTTTATAGCCCTCTCTGGTGGTTGTATTTTCCAGGGTCTGATTTTAATAATAATAGCTACCATTTACCAACCACTTACTATGAGGTAAGGAATTGTTCTAAGCAACTGAGCATATGAACTCATTCAATCCTCAAAGCAACCACTGGGGGAGAGACTATTATTATAATCAGTTTATAAATGAAAGAAATAGAAGAAGGAATGGTTGAGTATCCTGCACAAGATTGAATAGCTAGTAAAGGGCCAAATGAAGCTTCAACTCTAGAACCTGCATGCTGTCCATGATGTAGTATCCTCTTCCCTGTAAAAGAGAATGTTTTTCTCTAAGCCCTAGACTAACAAAATTACCAAATGATTTTGACAAGCTGTACTGCCTTTCATGGCAGGGGATAAGCTATCCAACAAAATCTATGCTATGTCAGAATCTTCTGTTGGTGTTCAGTTTGCTTATGAAACAACCATAAAGTGAGCTGAATGGCCTTGAGTCTCATTTTTACTTTGCTGAAAGAAATTGCTTAAGGAACAGTTACCCTGAAACACTCTTAAAATTGCGTGTCTCTTCAAGGTCAAGTAAGGCAATCTTTATTCTTGGACCCCGGACTCAGCACATTATGGGGTTCTCAAGACATTCCAGTAAGATACCTTTGCCACTTCTCAATTTATTGCCTCTCAGCTCCAAATTCACTGTTCATTGCCTGCTCTACAAAAATGAAGCTGAGCCCTTTAAATATGTTTCCTTTGCCAGTTGACATAATGTTAAGCTTTGTCATTAGGGGCTGCTGGAGAGACATTTCAGGAAGATGTTTTTCTTGTTGGCTCCTGTGTGCCTTGCAGCAGGCGCCTACAGTGTAGGTGGTTTCTCTGGCAACCAGCGATAGGTGAGTTTTCTCCAGAACTGGGCTACTGCGGTGGGCGGTGGTCAGCAGTACCCAGTAGCCAGCAGTCTACCTTGGCACTCCACTCGGAATGTTTTGTAATGGACTGCCTCCAGCAAGATACCTCTCCTTTAAAAACTTTTCTGAGGAAGGTGTATTTCCAGCAAGTTGCCCTAACATGGCACCACAGGGACTTCTCTGCCATTCAGTGAGTCATACACCCCGCCCCCTTGAACAAGGTCTGACTCTCAGCCTAGAGGGGCTGGCAGACTCTTCCATGATTACTCTAACTCAGCCCTAGGGGTAGTGGCTGCTCCATTACATCTGCTATTCCTATATTATTTAAAATTCTCCTTACCTCTTACTACCCATTCCCTCATTACTCTGATCCTCTATTATGATTAATAATTCTTTATATTAAGCTTCCTCTGCTCAAATTACTGTATGGTTTCTGCCTCCTGATTGGACCTTGACTGATACAGTGCCTCCATTGTACAATTTGAATGTCGATCCTCCTCAACTATATAATTTAGATAACTAAAAGGCTCTGTTTAGTCAGGATTCTTCTTGTTGCAATTAAGAGTAATCTAATTCAAATTAGCTTAAATAAAAAAGAGTTTAGGGCTTCCCTGGTGGCGCAGTGGTTGAGAGTCTGCCTGCCGATGCAGGGGACACGGGTTCGTGCCCCAGTCCGGGAAGAGATCCCACATGCCGCGGAGCGGCTGGGCCCGTGAGCCATGGCCGCTGAGCCTGCGCGTCTGGAGCCTGTGCTCCACAACGGGAGAGGCCACAACAGTGAGAGGCCCGCGTACCGCAAAAAAAAAAAAAAAAAAAAAAAAAGAGTTTATTGGTCCAAAACACCAAACCTCAAAAAACGGCAGAAATGAGGGGTTCAGTGAATCAAACACTACCATGTCTCTGTCTCTGTCCTTCTTTCTTTCTTCCTTTTCTGCTTCTTTCTTTCTTCATTCCTTCCTTCCTTTATTTTTAATTGAAGTATAGTTAATTTATAATGTGTTAGTTTCAACTGTACAGCAAAGTGATTCAGTTATATATATATATATATATATATATATTCTTTTTCAGATTCTTTTCCATTATAGGTTATTACAAGATATTGAGTATAGTTCCCTGTACTATACAGTAGGTCCTTGTTGTTTATCTATTTTATATAGTAGTGTGTATATGTTAATCCCAAACTCCTAATTTATCTCCCCAAACCCCCAGCTCTCCCCTTTGGTAACCATAAGTTTGTCTTCTGTGTCTGTAAGTCCATTTCTGTTTTGTAAATAAGTTCATTTGTATCATTTTTTTAGATTCCACACATATGACATCATATGATATTTGTCTTTGTCTTACTTCACTTAATATGATAATATCTAGGTCCATCAGTGTTGCTGCAAATGGCATTATTTCATTCTTTTTTATGGCTGAATAATATTCCATTGTGTATATATACCACATCTTCTTATCTATTCATCTGTTGGTGGACATTTAGGTTGCTTCCATGTCTTGGCTATTGTAAATAGCACTTCTATGAACACTGGGGTGCTTGTACCATTTCGAATTAGAGTTTTCTCCAGATACATGCCCAGGAGTGGGATTGCAGGATCATCTGGTAACTCTATTTTTAACTCTTTTTTTTTTTTTTTTTTGGTACGCGGGCCCCCCACCGCTGTGGCCCCTCCTGTTGCGGAGCACAGGCTCCGGACGCGCAGGCTCACCGGCCATGGCTCAGGGGACCAGCTGCTCCGTGGCATGTGGGATCCTGCCGGACCGGGGCACGAACCCGTGTCCCCCGCATCGGCAGGCGGACTCTCAACCACTGCGCCACCACGAAAGCCCCTATTTTTAACTTTTTAAGGCACCTCCATACTGTTCTCCATAGTGGCTGCACCAATTTACATTCTCACCAACAGTGCAGGAGGGTTCCTTTTTCTGTCCTTCTTTCTTTCTCTTTCCCTCTTTCCACCCCAAACCTTGCTTCTGTTTTTATCTGCATGTGACCTCATCGTTTCAGGACAGGTATAACTATTTCTGTAAGATGATACGGAAAAACCCGAACGAAAATTTTGGCCAACCTAATATCATCTAGAATCATGGCTGCATTTGTGTCTAGGCTTTATAATTCTGTATGTGACTCCCACCCTAACCCTCAAAAAAATGATTATTTTCTTACATCTCCAGTTAGAAGAATCTTGAGGAAGACACTTGACCTAGCCTGAGCCGTGTGCCCGTCATAGACCAATCACTATGGCCATCCTGAGTCACATGCTCAGCTCTGTGGCCAGAGAAGTAGGTACAGTGATTAACAATGGACAAAAGATTCACTTGTTTGGAGTGGTGAAAATTTTGATTTTTTTTTTTTTTTTTTTAAGAAAAGGGGGGACTTCCCTGGTGGTCCAGTGGTAAAGAATCTGCCTTCCAATGCAGGGGACGTGGGTTCGATCCCTGGTTGGGGAACTAAGATCCCACATGCCACAGGGCACCTAAGCCCACACGCGCCACAACTACAGCTTGCGCGCCTCAACGAGAGAGCCCTGCCGCAAACTACAGAGCCCACGTGCTCTGGAGCCCCCGCACCACAACTAGAGAGAGAAAACCTGTACACCATAACTGGAGAGAAGCCCGCATGCTGCAAGTAGGAGCCCACATGCCACAACGAAAAAGATCCCACACGCCTCAGTGAAGATCCTGCGTGCCACAACTAAGACCCAACGCATTCAAAAAAAAAAAAGAAGAAGAAAAAGAAAATAATAAAAAAAAGGATGATGTTTTGAGCAGAAAGAACTGTAATTTTTTTTTGTTTTTTTTGCGGTACGCGGGCCTCTCACTGTTGTGGCCTCTCCTGTTGCAGAGCACAGGCTCCGGACGCGCAGGCTCAGCGGCCGGGGCGCACCGGCCTAGCCACTCCGCAGCATGTGGGATCTTCCCGGACCGGGGCACGAACCTGTGTCCCCTGCATCGGCAGGCGGACTCTCAACCACTGCGCCACCAGGGAAGCCCCAGAACTGTAGTTTTTTGAGATATAGGTGCAAGCTTCATGAACTGAAAAAGAGAAAGTATTTCTGGTTAAAAACAAAATGTCATTCATAGTTCTTTGGTGATTAAGTAATAATAGTCACTTTTTAAACCAATTGACCAAGGTAACAATTGTTAGCACATTTCCCCAGTCCAACAAGACTTAAGTGTGGCAAGTATTATTGGTTACCTATGGACAGCCAGTCCCTCCCATATTGCTTACCAGTAGAACCCTGATTTCGTTCAGCCTTACCATGACCATGTACTCAGTGAAGGAGGCCCTCTCCAGCCCCAAAGAATGAGCCTCTGTTAGCAAAATCCATTGTGGAAACTCCGTTTTCCTTGCCATTGATTGTTTAGGAATGGGTGTGTGAGGCACTTCTGGCAAATGAGGTGTGAAAGAAACTTTTCTGGGGTGAGTGGTAGCTTCTGGGAGAGAGGAAAAACTGCCCTTTTTTGATGTCTCTCCTTTACTGTATGAGGGGAAGATTTCTGAAGGTGAGGCAACCATCTCAGAACTATGATGAGACAAGCAAGGGGACAAAACCCAACACACTAGGGATGGAGCAAGAACACAGGGAAAGAGCCAGTCTTTAATGACACTCCTGAGCTCTTAAATTAACCAACCTGTAAATCACTCTATCTCCAGAATTCCTATGTGGAAAAATTAATTCCTTATTGTCTAGCCACTTTTAGTTGGGTTTTCTGTTATATACAACAAAAAAACATTAGAATGAAAACCTGAGACATCTCTTACCATCAGCTTTATATCAGGAAATATCATATTTGATTGGGAAGTCAGATCCCTTTATCTTATGAAGAAGTAAGAATTGAAATATTAAGAGTAAAAAAATCAGCTAGAGTACCTCTAACCTCAGAATCACCCAATATCATTGGGTCAACTCCCACACACAGTCTGATGTCCACACAGATTTAGATCCAATCCATATAAGGCAAATGTGCCTCTCTTTACAAGTGGATACAGCCTTTAAAAGACAAAGAAAAAAATATCGCCCTTTCCAAAGCAATGTCATTTACCAGAGAGACAGATACAGACATTTGAAATCCCTTATAGCCTTCACAGCCCATGTGGGCATCTCTCATTTGGAATGCCATCTGCTGAGCTCTTCCAAAACGGTTCTCAACAGGTAATTCTATCTGTGAGGAATACATTCAACTGACATGCAGCTACTTGGTTTCTCTCAACAGGAATGAAGGATATATATATATATATATATATATATATATATATATATATACTCCACATTGATATCTTCCTTTTATAGTTTTTTCTGTACTACACAGTTTAGCCCGTAAATGTATTCTGATTCTTTAATTCTTACCTTTTTAAAATGTCTCCTCTTGTTATAAAGATTACAATTTCCTAGGAGGCAACATAGTAGGGGAAATGTGTGCTTTGGTCTCAGAATCATAGCTTAAAATCTTGGTTCTCCCACTTACTGTCTTTGGGAAGTTATTTAGCTTCTGAGCCTCAGTTTCTCCCCTATAAAATGTGAATAATAATATGTCCTTTCATAATGGCATCACTCACTTCTACAAAACATTTTATTCTGTAAGTCATCACATTTTTTAAGTATACTGATCTTAAGTCAGACAGGGATTTTAGATGGAAGAGAATATTATTCCTTGATTCTCAATGTTGGGCTCTTAGTGGAAAGCAGTTGACTCTGTATTTTCTTCTCACGATCTCACAGAAGAATAAAGAGGACTTCAGAACTTTTCTGCTGGCACAGTGGTTAAGAATCCACCTGCCAGTTCAGGGGACATGGGTTCGATCCCTGGTCCGGGAAGATCCCACATGCCGAGGAGCAACTAAGCCCATGTGCCACAACTGTTGAGCCTGCGCTCTAGAGCCCGCATGCTGCAACTACTGAAGCCCACGTGCTGCAACTACTGAAGCCTGCGCACCTAGAGCCCATGCTGCGCAACAAGAGAAGCCACCTGAATGAGAAGCCTGCGCACTGCAACAGAGAGTAGCCCCTGCTCGCTGCAACTAGAGAAAGCCCGTGCACAGCAATGAAGACCCAATGCAGCCAAAAAAAAGCTTAAAGAAAAAAGGGATTTCAGACCCTTCTGATTCATCAGTATGGACAGCAGAGCTGACAAAGAACTTCTTCCTACTATAATCACATAAAAATGCTGGATACAATATTACTTAATCATTTTTTAATGTGAAAAAATTAAAGAAAAAAGCAAGAGAAATAAAACAATGAAAAAAAAAAGAAGAAAACAATGAATTATGGAAATAAAGCTAAAACTCAAAACCAGAGTAATAAGAGCCAGAAGTTGCCAATAGCTCAGGGTAAGACCAAACCAGGATATTGGCCATAGGGAATGGGTGCTGAGTGGCAGCACCGGTAGTGTGAGGACTCTGTAAGATTTCCAAGTAGGGTAATCTACCTAGAAGCATCATAATGGAATAGCAGGACATTAAAGACAAAGGAAAAAGCTTAAAAAACTAACAGCAGGGAAAGACAAATTGCCTACACTGGATCAACAGCTGGATAGACAACAAAATAGAAGTCAGAGGCAAATGGAATTAATGTCTTAAAAGTGCTAAGAGAAAATAACTGTCATCTTTGTATATGCCTAATAGACCTCAAAATATAAAAAGGAAAAATGAACAGGATCAGTTTACAAATCTAGAATCATAGTAGATTTTAATACATCCATCCAAAACTGATAGATCAAAGACTCAAAAAAACCCAGTAAGCTTCTAGAAGACTAGAACTACATAATTATCAGCTTCACATAAAAACAGTACTTCACCATAAAAATTATAAAATAGCCATTCTTATTTATACTTTTTGCTGCGTTGGGTCTTCGTTGCTGCTCTGGGTCTTTGTTGCTACGCTTGGGCTTTCTCTAGTTGTGGCAAGTGGGGGCTACTCTTTGTTGCGGTGCACAGGCTTATTGCGGTGGCTTCTCTTGTTGTGGAGCACGGGCTCTAGGCACACAGGCTTCAGTAGTTGTGGTGTACGGGCTCAGTAGTTGTGGCTCGCAGGCTCTAGAGCACAGGCTCAGTAGTTGTGGCACATGGGCTTAGTTGCTCTGTGGCATGTGGGATCTTCCCGGACCAGGGATCAAACCCGTGACCCTTGCATTGGCAGGCGGATTCTTAACCACTGCGCCACCAGGGAAGTCCCCAAATACCCATTCTTTTCAAGCACACATAAACTCTTTAAAAAATAAATCATACATTAGGGCATAAAAAAGAGAGAAATACCAAAAAATTGATATATTTTCTCTAAATAAAATTTTAAATGAATTATTAAAAAGATGGTAAATAAATGAACAAAACCCTCATGTATTTTAGACACTAAAAAATATACTTTTAAATAATTTACTTTTCAAAGAAAAAATTAAGAGAGAAATAAAAAATATGTAGAACCAAATGACAATGAAAATGCCTCGGTAAAATTTGGATACATCTAGGAGAGTATAGCCTTAAATGCATGTGTATCAGATAATAGAAGTGTTAAAAAGCCATGAGCTCAATCTTGAAGAATCTAGAAAAAGAGCAACGGAGTAAATTCAAAGGTCACAAGATGGCAGCAAGAGAAGAAATAAAAACAAGACTAGAAATTCATGAAATAAAAAATGAAGAAACAGGGGCTTCCCTGGTGGCGAGTGGTTGAGAGTCCGCCTGCCGATGCAGGGGACACGGGTTCGTGCCCCGGTCCGGGAAGAGATCCCACATGCCGCGGAGCGACTGGGCCCGTGAGCCATGGCCGCTGAGCCTGCGCGTCCGGAGCCTGTGCTCTGCAACGGGAGAGGCCACAACAGTGAGAGGCCCGCGTACCGCAAAAAAGAAGAAACAGCAGAGATAATCTTATATTTTGAAAGACTAGTAAAATAGATGTTTGGTGATAAACCAAAAATATGCAGGAGGTACAAATAATGATATCAGTAATGAAAGGGGTTCCTAATTACAAAGGAAGGAAGAACATTTAAAGCCACAAGAAATTATTATATCGTCACATGAAATTGCCAATATTCAACCTTTTGACCTTATATAATAAAACCACAATTCCAAGTCATTATGAACAACCATAAACACAAACATTTGAAAACATAAAGTGGCAAATTTTCCAGACAAATATAAAAAACCAGAATTAACTAAAAAGGGAATTTTAAAGCTTTAATATACTTACAGCATTAAAGAAATTAAATTAGAGTGAAAAAAAAAAATCCATCTCCCAAACAGAATAAGGCCCAGACAGTTTATAGCCTGGTGTTAGCAAACCTTCAAGAAACAACAGTTAACATCTACATATTCTCTTCAAGAGAATAGAAAAATAGAGGGGAAAAAAGAAAACAAAATACTATTGGACTTTCCTGGTGGCACAGTGGTTAAGAATCCGCCTGCCATTGCAGGGGACGCGGGTTCAAGCCCTGGTCCGGGAAGATCCCACATGCCACAGAGCAACTAAGCCCATGCACCACAACTACTGAGCCTGTGCTCTAGAGCCCGAGAGCCACAACTACTGAGGCCACGTGCCACAACTACTGAAGCCTGCGTGCCTAGAGCCTGTGTTCCGCAACAAAGAGAAGCCACCACAGTGAGAAGCCCGCCCACCACAACAAAGCGTAGCTCCCACTCGCTGCAACTAGAGAAAGCCCACCTTCTGCTACGAAGACCCAACACAGCCAAAAATAAAATAAATAAAATTAAAAAACAACAACAACTATTAGTTCCACTTCAAGGTATCTATCTTAGAGAAATTCTCACATGTGTGTATATATAAGGATAGGGAGATACATCCTGGGTTGATCCTGACCACAAAGTTTATAATACCCCAAATCATAAAAGAGTAAATCTCTTTCAACAGAGGAATGGATAAATAAATTGTGAATATTCATGCCATAGTCAAAATAAGTAAATCAGAGCTATATGTATCTGCATAGGGAAATCTTAAAATATTAATATTCAGTGAAAAAGCAAGTTGCAAAAGTAAATGTACAGGGTGATATCATTTACAGAAATCTTTTAGTCTTACAAAGATAGTGTCTATACATAAACAACTGCAGATTCTTTGCAGATACGAAGGTAGTAAAAGTATTAAAACCTACAGAGCAGCAACACTTAGGATTGTTGTTACAACTGCAGATGAAGTGAAATAGAAGAAGGTTGAGGAAGTTATTTTAATGATATCTGTGCCATTTTATTTGTAAGAGTTGAAGTAAATAGTTGTAGTGGATTGAATAGTGGCCCCCCAAAAAATATGTTCCACAAAAAGCCGGTGAATATGACCCTATTTGGGAAAAAGGTCTTTGCAGATGAAATTAATTTAAGGATCTTGAGATGAGAACATCCTGAATTAGGGTGGGCCTTAAATCTAATGACAAGTGTAGTCATCCTTTGGTGTCCACAGATGACTGGTTCTAGGACCTACTGCGGATACCCAAATTCAGGGATGCTCAAGTCCCTTATATAAAATGGTGTGGTATTTGCATGTAACCTACACATATCCTCCTGTATACTTTAAATCATCTCTAGATTACTTATAATATCTAATACAATGTAAATTATATGTAAATAGTTGTAAATACAATGTAAATGTTATGTATATAGTTGCAGGAGTATGGCAAATTAAGTTTTCCTTTTTGAAACTTTCTAGACATTTTTTTCTGAATATTTTCCATCTGCAGTTGGTTAAATCTGTGGATGCGGAACCCGTGGATACGAAGGGCTGACTGTACCCTTAGAAGAGGAGAGAAGGGGAGAAGACACACAGAGGAACGCCAAGGATTGCTGGCAGCCACTAGTGATGGGATGGAAAAGATTCTCCCCCTGAACCTCCAGAAGGAACCAACCCTGCTGACATCTTGATTTTGGACTTCTGGAATCCAGAACTGTGAGAGAATAAATTTTTATTCTTTTAAGCCATGAAGTTTGTGGTAACCTGTTAGGGCAGCCCTAGGAAACTGATACAATGGTGCAAAAAGTAAAAATATGTCAAATCTGGGAGGTTTATGGGTACTATTCTCTGCATTTTCTATATATTTCAAACAACTCATAATTTTAAAGCATATATATATATTATATATATTTCATGAAACCTATGAAAAAATGCGTCTTCGTGTCTCCCAACTGCTTTTGGCTCCCGAGATACCTGCAGGCTCGACAGTGGAGGATAGTGACAGAACTCTTCCCCATTTCTCCTTTACATAACTCTGGCCAGTTCACCAAAAAAATTTTATAGTTCTTGCTTTTGGTGTTCTCCATAGAACATTCAGAAATTCTTTTTTTTTAAAATTAATTATTGGCTGTATTGGGTCTTCGTTGCTGCATGCGGGCTTTCTCTAGTTGCAGCGAGAGGGGGCTACTCTTCATTGCAGGGCACGGGCTTCTCATTGTGGTGGCTTCTCTTGTTGTGGAGCATGGGCTCGCGTGGGCTTCAGGAGTTGTGGCATGTGGGCTCAGTAGTTGTGGCTCTTGGGCTCTAGAGCAGAGCTCAGTAGTTGTGGCGCATGGGCTTTGTTGCTCCACGGCATGTGGGATCTACCTGGACCAAGGATCGAACCTGTGTCCCCTGTTTTGGGAAAATTGGCAGGCGGATTCTTAACCACTGTGCCACCCGGGAAGTCCCCAGAAATTCTAGCATCAAGCCCAACATTAGCATTTTCAAGAATGGTTACACAAAGTTTTTTTAATTTCTTTATTATTTATTCAAGACCATGTAGTATAATTTAAAGTGTTTGTGGCAGTTAATGGATGATGAATTGGAGGGTGGGATTCTGGAAATGTATATTAATTTTTCATACTAATCATTATGGAAATAATTACCTTTTATTAGTCTTTTGTACTGTTAAATTTCCTTCTCCTGGAATATAACCTTGACCTGCAATATGAACTCCTAAACAGAGGTGGCCACTTACTAACATGGGTGGAACTTAAGAAGGGCGAGAAGAACAGCAAGGTCTTATGCACTGGAACTAGAGCTTTATGCAAACTCAGAAAGTCTCTCTCTCTCTCTCATCAGTCAGCTTCCTCTACTAATTAACTCGTCATGCCTCTGACTCAAGATGGCACAGGATGTATGGTGAGGTACAAGTTAGAAATTGTTTTAGCAGGTGTCTGTGTTCTTAGGTGGAAACAATAACTAAACCAGGAACCAAGTTTCATTGTTAATGAAGGAATCCTTTGAATGCCCCCTCCTTAATCATGTAAATATAAGGGCCATTAGCACCTTTCTCTTGAGGAAAGGACTTCTTGGGACAGAAGAACAGAGACCCTCTACCCATTTTTTCTTAGAAATGAAGTCCAGTAGCCTATCAGGGTCAACCAAGGTGGGCCTGTCCTCTGGTGGAAGAGGACAATACAGTTTCCAAAAAGATGGCACCTTCCAAAGGGGAGGGTGAGTTTAAACTGGCGACCTCAACTAAACACAAAATTCTGATAGCTGGATTCTCTGTGAGACCCAGCTCTCCTGGCACTGTGTTGAATAAGTGAATGCAAGTCAACAAAGGTCTGATCTTAGAGGCCAAGTACGAGACTCTGGGCTAACGAAGACAGGCAGTCATCCACCAGTAGGCACAAGACCAGCACTGAAGCATAATGCTGTGTGGCAGGGACAAGACTAATACTGCTAGTAAACTAATCACCTTTCTAGTTCTTTCTTTTTGAGGTTTGACAGGGTGGATCCTTTTGCACTAAGAAAGCCCCTGGGAGCCTTGCACAATTCAGGGGGAAGTCCTCACAGAGGAGACCCTGGAAAAGTACATGTGAGAACTTGAGTAAATTATTGGAAAAATGAAAGACGTAGGACCATATTGTTCCTTAAGCTGAAAAAGTACATCTTACAGGTGACACATAAGCCTTTTCAGCTCGAGAATCTACCACTGAGCGAACATCCTTCTGGGTCTCACATTTAAATTCCCAAGTGAATGGATCTAATTA
This sequence comes from Grampus griseus, assembly GCF_964374135.1. Taxonomy (NCBI): domain Eukaryota; kingdom Metazoa; phylum Chordata; class Mammalia; order Artiodactyla; family Delphinidae; genus Grampus; species Grampus griseus. The sequence goes on from NC_139001.1 coordinate 60,932,716, forward strand.
CCTTGCCCAGGTAAGGTATCCATTTCTGGTCCATGCAGCTAGGACCTCAGGAGGAGGAAGGCCAGTTGTCAGCATTGAGTAGGCAATTATTGACAGAAAGGTCAATATTGACATAATATTGACATAAGAAAAGAGATGAGCCATGTTGCTTAGAAGAGCACAGTCTTTGGGACTTTCCTTATGGTCCAGTGGTTAAGAATCCGCCTTCCAGTGCAGGGGACGCAGGTTGGATCCCTGGTCTGGGAACTAAGATCCCACATGCCATGGGACAACTAAGCCTGTGCGCTCTAGAGCCCACGCACCACAGCTAGAGAGAAGCCCCACACACTGCAACTAAGACCTGACGCAGCCAAATAAATAAATAATAAATAAATAAATAGAAGAGCACAGACTTTGAGCCAGAAGGACATGAATTTAAATGCTGGAGAGTTCATTTATGAGCTGAATCACCTCAGGAAAATTAATCTCTCTGGGCCTCAACTTCCTTATCTGTAAAGTAGGCATAATAATACCAACCTAATAAAATAGTTGTGAATATTAAATACAGTAAAACTATAAAATGCCTTGTACAGTTCTTGGCACATAGCCTATTCTCAGGAAAGAGCAATGTTATTTTCAACTCTACAAACAAGAGTTAGATGTCCTTTCAAGGTGACTCTTATATTTCAGGGTATGGTTTTCTGAGATTGTAAATGCTTTGAGATTCTTTGGGAAAATGTACTATATTGTGAAGAAATTTTATTTGTGTTGTGTTTCTGGTTCAATGACTTGTCATAGAGATAATACCAGAGAGGACTATAATATTTTTCTGGCTGTATGTCCTATAATTGTGAGTGCATTAGAATTCTTATGGTTGCAAATGAAAGAAATCCAACTGGTTTAAATGGAAAAAGAATATTTACTGACTCATGTAAATGAAAAGAGCGCAGGGTTGGTGGCTTTGAGACTATTTGGATCCAGGTACACAAAAGATAAAGCCAGGAATCTCTTAGTTCTGCTTTCCTCTGTATGGCTGCACTGTCTGACAGGCTCTCCTGAAGTGGTAGCAAAGATTCCAGAAGCAACTCCAGGCTTACATTCTATCCATTGGAAAGAGAGTATCTCTTTCTTAATAGTTTCAGCACAAGACCGGAGGGAGACTCTCATTGGCCCAAACTGGGTCACATGCCCATCTCTGAACCAGTCATGAGGGCCAGACATACTGATATACTCATTGGCCGGGTCTGGATCCTGTATTCATCACTAGAGCCTGAGGATGGGGGAGGAGGTCAGCTCTACCTGGCGAGGGGTGGTAGGGAGCCTCAAAGTATTACTGGGGCATTTTTACTAAAAGAAAGAGGATGGGGATGGTACACTGGAGAGGAAAACAAACAAAACAATGCCTCCAGAAGGAACTGCGGCTGTGGGAGGGAAATTAAAACAAAGCAACTACACCCTGTTCTTTTGTTGCTACAAAATAAAATCTATATCTACCTCATGGTGGCTACAGAAATATATTTTCTAATCCTATTTGAAAGAAATTATGTAAATCAGACCAATAATGTATTCTTGGATGACAAAAATGAGGCCAATGACATGAAGACTGACTTACCAGAAGCTGCAAATAAATTTCATAAGAGTGGTTTTCACGCTTATCTGGAAGATTTTTTGTGTGCATGACCACTACCCTAACCAGCTAATCCTGTAACAAAGGAAATTGCCTTCTGTCACTTTGCTTGTATGAAATATTTCTGGAGGTGGCTTGCCAACTTCAGCCAGAATTATAGAACTAATGAGTTTTTAGCTACCATATGCACAGAGTGTAATAATAGCAGGTTCTAGGCAAATGTTGTCTACTTGCTTCTGGGAGTGCTTTCCCTTCATGATATGAGCAGATGCCCGAGGCTCTATTAAGAATTCTGTTTTCTTCATAAATCTGTATAGTGACATGGAGTCCTCATATTCTAGTGAAGTCATTTTTATATGGAAAACATGGCCCTTGTTACCCTGTTTCTCCTGGGGTTTTAACCTCTGTTATATAGAGACTGGCCTTTATTATGTCAGAATTGAGTACCAGATGCTTTTTAGGAAATTTGGCAAGTTAGAAATTTCTGATAGGTCTTCTGCTCTGCTGATGCCTTACGTATTTATGTGAAAGCAAGCAAGATTTTAACTTCCTAATACTTCTTGCTACTTATATTAAAATGATATTTGTATCTAGTCCAGTGCTTTGTGCTAATTACTGTAACAGTCAGATTAGGCTAGATTAGGCTGATTGTAACAAATGACCCCAAATTTCAAGGGTTTACAGTAACAAAAGCTTATTTCTCATTCTCACTACATGTTCCAGCATTTTCCATGGATTACCATAGTTTGTTTCCTTGGGGCTCTGGTATGTGGGACTCCATCAAGGGAAATCCATAAATACTCACAGAAGACTATAAGGGGCGGGTGGAAATCCTATAAATTTATAAATTAGGATGCTTTATTTTTAAAACTAATACCAGAAGGGCTTCCCTGGTGGAGCAGTGGTTGTGAGTCCACCTGCCGATGCAGGGGACACGGGTTCGTGCCCCGGTCCGGGAAGATCCCACATGCCGCAGAGCGGCTGGGCCTGTGAGCCATGGCCGCTGAACCTGCACGTCCGGAGCCTGTGCTCCGCGACGGGAGAGGCCACAACAGTGAGAGGCCCGCGTACCGCACACACAAAAAAAACCTAATACCAGAAAACCCAGCTCTGTCCATTGATAGTGCCTAGAAGCAACTAGCCCAATAGCAATGAGTATACTTAGTGCCCAGATCTTTGGTTCTAAATTCCATTCACTAATGATGAAAGAAACCAGGACTCCTTGGAGAAATGGCTGACTCTAGGTTTGGGTCAGGTAAAGATTATTCCAGAAATTAAGGAGGCATTAAGAACACATATGTAGGGACTTCCCTGGTGGTGCAGGGGTTAAGAATCCGCCTGCCAATGCAAGGGTCATGGGTTCGATCCCTGGTCTGGGAAGATCCCGTATGCCGCGGAGCAATTAAGCCCGTGCACCACAACTATTGAGCTTATGCTCCAGAGCCCATGAGCCACAGCTACTGAAGCCCATGCGCCTAGAGCCTGTGCTCCACAAGAAGTGCAGCCAAAAAACAAACAAATAAACAAACAAACAAACAAATAAATAAACTTATTCAAAAAAAAAGAACACGTAGGTATCCACTCAACAATTGATGGACATTTGGATTGTTTCCACTTTGGGGCTATTATAAATAATAGTGTATGAACATCCATGTACGAGTTTTTTTGTTGATATATGTTTTCATTTCTCTTGGGTATAAACCAAGGAGTGGAAAGTCTGGGTCATAGTAGCTCTATGTTTAACTATTTAAGAAAATACCAAACCATTTTCCAAAGCAGCTATACCATTTTATATTCCCGCTAGCAAGGTATAAAGATTATAATTTCCCCACATCCTCTCCAAAATTTTTTTCCTTTTTTTCTTGTAGCCAATATAGTGGGTGTGAAGTAGTAACTCATTGTGGTTTTCATTTGCATTTCCCTGATGACTAATGATGTTAAGCATCTTTAATGTGCTAACTGGCCATTTTTATTTTTTCTTTGGCGAAATGTCTGTTCAGATCCTTTGCCCACTTTTTTTTGTAAAGATGTTGCTCTACTGTTTTCTTTCTGTTTTTAAATTTTATTTATTTATTTTTAATGTGGAGTTTTATTTTATTTTATTTTTTGGCTGCGTTGGGTCTTTGTTGCTGCATGCGGGCTTTCTCTAGTTGCAGTAAGTGTGGGCTTCTCTTGTTGCAGAGCACGGGCTCTAGGTGCGCAGGCTTTCAGTACTTTCAGCATGCGGGCTCAGTAATTTCAGCACATGGGCCCTAGAGCGTGTGGGTTTCAGTAGTTGTGGAACGTGGGCTCAGTGGTTGTGGCTCATGGGCTCTAGGGCACAGACTCAGTAGTTGTGGCACACGGGCTTAGTTGCTCCACAGCATGTGGGGTCGAACCCATGTCCCCTGCATGGGCACACAGATTCTTAACCACTGAGCCACCAGGGAAGTCCTGCCCACTTTTAAATCAATTATTTTCTTTTCATTGTTGAGTTGTAAGAGTTCTTTATATATTCTGCATACAAGACCCTTATTACATATATGATTTGTAAATAATTTCTCCCAATCTGTGAGTTGCTTCTCACTTTCTTAATGATGTTCTTTGAAGCACAAAAATTTTTAACTTTGATGATGTCAAATATATCTATTTTTTCTTTTGTTGTTTATGCTTCTGCTGTCATATTTACCCCTTACATTTAGGCCTTTGATTCATTTTGAGTGACTTTTGTATGTTGTGTGTTTTAGGGGTCCAAATTCATTCTTTTGCATGTGAATATTTAGTTGTCCCAGAATCATCTGTTGAAAAGACTATTCTTTCCTTACTTAGTTGTTTGGAAACCTTGTTGAAAAATCAGTTGATTGTAAATGTTTATTTCTGGATTCTCAATTCTATTCCATGTATATATACGTCTGTCCTTATGCCAGTACCACACTGACTTGATTAATGTAGCTTTGTAGTAAGTTTTAAAATTGAGAAATGTGATTCCTCCAATTTTGTTCTTTTTTCAAGATTGTTTTGGCTATTTTGGGTCCCTTGCATTTCCATATGAATTTTAGGATTAGTTTGTCAAATTCAGTTAAAAAAAAAGTGAGATTTTAATATGGATTGTGTTGAATATGTAGATCAATTTGGGGAGTATTGCCATTTTAACAATAATAAGACTTCAGATCCATGAACATGGACCATCTTTCCATTTATTTAGTAGTTCGAAGGATAGGGTTTAAGAATTAGTCAGGATATGCAAGGTTTTGCTTAATTACAAATTTACCCTGAAATCACAAAGGCTTAACACCACAAAGATTTACTTCTAATTCATGACACATGCCCATTGCAAGCTGACAGGGGGTTTTGCCCCAGCATAGTCATTTCAAGACCCAGGCTAATGGAGGCCATGTCATCTTATACCTGCACCATCTGGAATGTATGGCTTCTAGGTCATTAAGAGGAAAGTAGAACTGAAGGTCATGCACCAAGCTTTTAAAATCTTCAATCAGAAATGTCTTTTGCTGCAGCCAACTGGCCACCACTAGTCACATGATCCTGACTGACTGTAAGGAGCCTGGGAAATGTTAGGGAGCACATGGATATTTGGTGAGCAGTCAATATCTGTTATGGACTGAATTGTGTTCTCCCCCCAGTATTCGTATGTTGAAGCCCTAACCCCCAATGTGACTGTATTTGGAGACAGCGCTTTCAAGGAGGTAATTAAGGTTAAATGAGGTCATAAAGGTGGGGCCCTAACCCAATAGGACTGGTATCCTTATAAGAAGAGGAAGAGACGCCAGATCTCTCTCTCTCTCTCTACATGTGCTCAGAGAAGAGGCCATGTGAGGATATGGTGAGAAGGTAGTTGTCTACAAGCCAGAAAGAGAGGTCTCACCAGATACCAACACTGCTGGCACCCAGATCTTGGACTTTCATCTTCTAGACTGAAAAAATAAATGTCTACTGTTTCAGCCACCCAGTCTATGGCATCTTGCTACAGCAGCTCTGAGCTCTGAGTCTACGTTTTAGCCACATAGAGAGAGGGAAGACTAGAAAAATAGGTTGGATCATATTGTAGAATGCTTTAAACTAATCTATACTTAATTGTGAAGCAGTGGAAAGCTTTGAATTTTTTAACAGCTTGTACAACAATACATCATCTTTTTTTATCCAAGGAGTTTATGAGGTTTAGAAGAGGAGTGCATTGGCATCACACACACATAACTAGGTACACCTTTAAATATATGACCTACACAGATTATTGAAGTTATAAGCAGAGCATCCAGAGGCTTCCTTTGTTTATTTATTTTTCAATCAATTCTGCCTTCAAATAGGCTCTTTTTTCATTCTCTTGCTCCTTTATGTTCTTCCAGAGTAGTTCCCTAGAGGAAAAGTGGAGCCCTATTGCTAGAAAGAAGGAGAATGGATACAGGGTAAGCAATAACAACAGATACTAATTATACTCCTCAGTATAGAAGATGCAGAGTAACTACAACAAAACTTCACGCTCTTTCCCCTCTGCTCCTGAGAATGTAAAATGCTGTATGTCGCTCAAATCCATTTCTTATTCTCAGAGATGAATATCGTATGAGCCCAAAATATTCTCTGTGGAATTTTTTTAATATATAATTTTACTTAAATGCAGGGGTAGAAAGAGGGATTTCTTTCAGTATAGTTTTGTTTACTTGGTTTTTTGGCTTGGTTTCTCCTTTTCCCATAGGGACTATCTATTGCTACAAATTACCCCACAATTAAAACAGCAATAAGCATTATTATCTCTCATACCTTTTTGTGGGTCAGGAAAACTTGGCTGGGTAGTTGGGCAGTTCTGAGAATGCCGTCATTATTCAAGACTTGTCTGGGGCTCAAGGATCTACTTCCAAGGTGGCACACTCGTATAGTTGGCAACATGGTGCTCATTGTTGATGGGAGGCCTCAGTTCCTCTGCATATGGGCCTCTCCACAGCACTGCTTGGGTGTCCTCACATGATGGCTGGTCTCCCTCAGAGCAGTCTATCCAAGAGAGCAAAGCAGAAACTACAATGCCCTTTGTGACTTAGCCTGGAAATCGTACACTGTCAATTCTCCACCTCATGTTGGACCCATAGACTGCCCTCATTCAGTGTGGGAAGAGACTACAAAAAGGCACAAATATCAAAAGGAAAGGATCACTGGGGCTCATCTTGAAGACTGGCTACCATTCTGCTCCTCCCCTTGTATCTGTGGTGGGCTGAAGAATGGTTCTCAAAAGATAGCAGATTCTAATTCCTGGAACCTGTGTCATCTTATATGGAAAAGGGATCTTTGCGGATGTGATTAAATTAAGAATATTGAAATAGAAGATTATCCTGGATTATCCAGGAGTGCCCTAAATACAATCACAAGGATCTTATAAGAGAGAAGCAGAGGGAGATTTGACACACAGGAGAGGAGAAGACAATGTGACCACAGAGGCAGAAATTGGAGTGATGCAGCCATAAGTCAGGGAACACCAGCAACAAGCAGGACCTGGAAGAGGTAAGGAATAGATTCTCCCCTAGAGATTCCAGAGGGAGTGCAGTCCACCCAGTACCTTAATTTTGGCCCAGAGATGCTGATGGCAGACTTCTGACCTTCAGAACCATAAGAGAATGACTTTGTTTTTTTGGGGGGGGGGAGGGGGTGTCTTTTTTCTTTTTATTTAAAAAAAATTTTTTTAATTAATTTGTATTGGAGTGTGGTTGTTTAACAATGTTGTGTTAGCCTCCACTGCACAACAAAATGAATCAGCCATACACATACGGATATCCCCTCCCTTTTGGACTTCCCTCCCATTTAGGTTATCTTTGATACATCATAGTGTTTAGGAGGAAGGTCTTTAGAGCCATATTGTCCTGGATTTGAATCCCAGCTCTACCATTTACTATGATTGTGATCTTGGGCAAGTTCCAGTGCCTCATTTCCTCCAAAATAGGGTTAAAAATAATACTTATCTGAAGAGTGTAAAGCTTTTTTAAAAACTGTGGTAAGATATACAGAATGTAAAATTTATCATCTTAACTATTTTTAAATGTACGTTTAATGTTAAGTGTGTTTACACTGTTGTGCAGCTAATTCCCAGAACTATTTTCATCCTGCAAAACTGAAGGTCTTTACCCATTCAGTAACAACTCCCCCTCCCCCTTTCTCGCCAGTAACTGAAAACCACCATTCTACTTTTCATCTGTGTGAATTTAACTACTCTCTGTTGTTTCAGGGCACCAAGTTTGTGGCAGTTTGTTATAGCAACCATAAGAAACTAATACAGTATACTTTCACCTCTTTCTCCATGTTCATACAATCTCAGATATACATAACTGTACATAAACAGTTTTGCACACACATATGTACACAGGAATTTTTATCATTGTTTTATAAAAATGAGACTATATGACATATACTTTTCTTTGCTCTTTTCACTCAACATGTTCAATAAATTTACTCTCAGAATAATCGTTTCATTTGTTGTCTTTGGGCAAACTTTTTTAAAGTACCTTGATAAGCCTTCATTAGATACTAATGTCTGAAATGTGTTCAGAGTGCTTTTTCTACAGTTTGATAGTGGTGTGTAGGCTCTCATGATCAGCTTTGGGAGTTGTGCTTCTCCCTCCTGCCGTCTGCTTTTCACACCTTTCTACATTCTTTAGCACCTCCACCAGAGGGGGGCAAGGAACTGGAAAAGAGGTGAAGCATTACTGGAAAATAGATTAATGGAACAGGAGGGCCCAGAAAGTAACTCTTAACACAGTCATGTTTGTGTTAGGGATTCTGGAAGACACCTTGGTGGCTAATATTTATCAAGTCATCTGTAAATTTGAGGGGGGGGAATGTTATTCACTGTCTACTCTTGATTTTTACGACTTGTTGCCCCATTTTTAGATAGTCTTGGCAAAGAGTAGTCCCTTAGTAAATGCTGGAAGAATTCATTCAGTCCACAACATTTATTAACATAAGAAAATGCCACAAAGTGGGAGCTTAAAATAACAAACGTTTATCATCTCCATAGTCCTGGAGTTTAGATGTCTGAAATCAAGGTGTTGGTTGGCAGAGCCACATTTTCTCTGAAACTTTCCTTGGAGGGCTAGAGGGCCACTCCTTCCTTGCCTCTTCCTAGCTTCGGATGGTTTGCTGGCAATCTATGGTGCTGCTTGGCTCCCAGCTGCCTAACTCCAACATGGTGTTAGCTCTGTGGGTCTCTGTCTTCAAATGGCCATCTTCTTTTTTTTTTATTTTTCTTTTTTTTTAATTGAAGTAGAGTTGATTTACAATGTTGTGGCATTCTCTGCTGTACAGCGAAGTGACTCCGTTATACAAACATAGACATTCTTTTTTAATATTCTTTTCCATTATGGTTTATCACAGGATATTGAATATAGTTCCCTGTGCTATACAGTAGGACCTTGTTGTTTATCCATTCTATATGTAATACTTTGCATCTGCTAACCCTAAACTCCCACTCCATCCCTCCCCCATTCCTCCTCCCCCTTGGCAGCCACAAGTCTGTTCTTTGTCTATGAGTCTGTTTCTGTTTTGTAGATAGGTTCATTTGTACCATATTTTAGACTCCACATATAAGTGACATTATATGTTATTTGTCTTTCTCTTTCTTACTCATTTCACTTAGTATGATAATCTCTAGTTGCATCCATGTTGCTGCAAATGACATTATTTTATTCTTTTTTATGGCTGAGTAGTAGTCCATTGTATATATGTACCATATCTTCTTTATCTGTTCATCCATTGATGGACATTTAGGTTGTTTCCGTGTTCTGGCTATTGTGAACAGTGCTGCTATGACCATTGGGGTGCGTGTATCTTTTTGAATTATAGTTTTGTCTGGGTATATGCCCAGTAGTGGGATGGCTGGGTCATATGGTCATTCTGTTTTTCGTTTTTTAAGGAACCTCCATACTGTTCTACATAGTGGCTGTATCAATTTACATTCCCACCAACAGTGCAAGAGGGTTCCCTTTTCTCCACACCCTCTCCAGCATTTGTTGTTTGTAGATTTTCTGATGATGCCCATTCTAACTGGTGTGAGGTGATACCTCATTGTAGTTTTGATTTGCATTTATCTAATAATTAGTGATGTTGAGCATCTTTTCATGTGCCTACTGGACATCTGTATGTTTTCTTTAGAGAGATGTCTATTAAGGTCTTCTACAAATGGCCATCTTCTTATAAGCACACCAGTCATATTGGATTAGTCATATTGGATCCACCCTACTGCAGTGTGACCTCATTGTAACTAATTACATCTGCAACTACCCTATTTCTAAAGGTCACATTCCGGAGTACGGTAGGTTAGGACTTGGAGATCTTCACAGCGGGGAGGAGGGAGGTTGGACACGATTTAACCCAGTACAATTTCTGATGGTTGAGTGGTTCAATAAAACATTGAATCATGGATTTGATTAATCTGCAAGGTTGTTGTCCTCTATTTTTTTTTCAGTACGCGGGCCTCTCACTGTTGTGGCCTCTCCTGTCATGGAGCACAGGCTCCAGACGTGCAGGCTCAGCGGCCATGGCTCACAGGCCTAGCCGCTCCGCAGCATGTGGGATCTTCCTGGACCGGGGCACGAACCCACGTCCCTTGCATCGGCAGGCGGACTCTCAACCACTGCACCACCAGGGAAGCCCTGTTGTCCTCTATTAAAAAAAAAAAAAAAAAAGCAGCATAAAATGCGACTCCGGGGCCAGAGTTGGTTTGAATCCTACCTTTACCTCTTAATAAGTGGTGTGACCTTGGGCAACTTAATTCTTTGTGCCTCGGTTTCCTTGTCTATAACATGGTGATAATAATAGTACTTATGGGATTGTTGTAAAGACTAAAGGAATTAATACCAAGAAAGTCCTTGTAATAATGCCTGCCACATAGAGAACCGTGACACATGTTAGCTTTTTTAATTAAAAATGAACTACCATGAGTTGACTACTCTTATAATTAATTCTCATTAGAAAGGCATGGTGGTGGTTTGTTGTAAAAAAGCCTGAGGGGATAAAGCGTTCCATTGTGTGAATGCACCTACCAGAGCCTCCTTCTAAAAGACACTGGACCTGGAGTGAAGGGTCAGCTGCCCAGTGTACTTCTCACTCCCTGTAATGCTAAGCTGTCTTCCCTGGCTTCTGGCAGACTTCCAGTAGACTTCCAAAATTCCCAGAGAAATATTTCTTCTTTCTTTTAGACCACCAACCTCTGAGGAACAATTCATTAAAATATTTCACGGACAACATGTCACTATTAGGAAAACATACATATATATATATACACACACACACACGTGTGTGTGTGTGTGTGTGTGTGTGTGTGTGTATTTTCTTTGGTTCCTTTTGGATTTCAACTTAAAATGACCTGTAGGCTATATCAGAGAAAAAGCAATATATCACCATGGTGCCTGTCTTGGACATTCTTAAAAGCAAATTACAGCATTTACTGGGCCTGGAATGACCTCCCTCCACCCTCAGGAGAGCCAGAATGTAGATTTGATCCCCTTAGTTAGATTCCGGAGGAAAACAGAAGATTCTCCTTACAGCTGACAAGACCTGGAGAAGAGCACTCCATTTTTATGCAGGAAACCAAGACACGGTGTGCCCTCCTTGGTCCCTACAACACTGAGTGTTAGAATCTTTAGGTAGATGGGGTGGGTGGGGTACTGGAAAGAGTTGAAAGAGGATATGATTGCAGAGGGAGTCAGGCTTCAACTGAATCAAGACCCATTGTCTTGCCTCAAACAGCAAAGAATTGTTTAGATGGACGGTCCTTGGAGGTCGCTAATTCAGCAGATAAACCAAAGTATAGAAAGTAATTTATTACAAATAATAAGAGTACAGTTTGTGAATGATTTGTTGATCACTAAATTCTATTGGATTCAAAGTTCTTACCCTACAATGGTTTTCAGAGTGTGGTTCCAGGACCACCAGCAAGAGTAGCAGCATCACTTGGGAATTCAACAGAAATGCAAATTTTCAAGTCCTACCCCAGACCTACTGAATCAGCAACTCTAGGGTGGGGCAACCTGTGATAAACCAGTGCTAGAGGTTATTCTGACGCACACTCCAGTTTGAGAACCACTGTTAAAATGGAATTAATTTAACTCACTTGGCATCCAGGTGTGCTTTATCAAGGGAGAGTGAGAGGGGTGAAGTTGTATACAATTAGTGCCCAGGGAATGGGGCCCAGAGAGCTATGCAAATACACATGTCATTCTCAGGTGTCCTATGTTAAAGAAAAAGTTATTTGTGATACTTGTTAAAAGGAAGACTTTATTCAAGGGGACTACCACAATGGGGTGTGTTGGAGGGGAGAGAGATCTGGCTCAACTCCTAACACAGCAAGGACAAGTGGAGATTTATAGCCAAAGAGCAGGATGGGGATCAGTGTATGGAAAATTACTAAGATAAAATATCAAAGCCAGTGGGATTGTTGCTAGACTGACTCAACAGGATTCTTGCTGAAGGCAAGCCAGGGTGATAAGATATTAAGAGTGGGGGATGAGGAATTTGATCAGATATCAAGGGTGCGGGATTTTCCACTAAACTGACCCAGCAGGATTCTTGCTAAAACTGGACTAATGTCTCAAGGACAGAGCCTGAGGTCAGGGCCTTGAGAGTTTAGAGGAACCAGACTAGAGTTAGGTCAAGAAGAGAGTCTTTGTCACCCATTAGGATAAAAGGTGACCTCTCTCAACCCCATTTTACAGATGAGAAGCTTAAGGTGCAGAGGGACTAAAGGGCTTACCCACACCACACAGGCAGTAGGGGCACTAGGTTCCCGCTTACCCAGACACTACCAACTCAGAATGTTCTAGAACTACACACCACAGAGTCTCCAAGTGGAAGATGGCTTCTAGAGGTGGGATGAAAACCCTTTCTCAAGGGATATATGGCCCAGCCAGATCTCAGATTTGAAATTCCCCCATTAGTAAAAACTTTTGGAGATAAAATATTTTAAAAAGCAAAATTTTTTATTTTGGTGAGAACAGTTTTAGAAGGTAACATTTACCATGACCATAATTTCATAAAAGAGATGACGTGTTTCATAAAAGAGATGACTTTTTATACCAAAAATATATTAGATTTAATCTTTAGATAAAAGACAGATTTTTAAAAATATTAAATACATTTACCTTAAAAACTTTTTTTTTTCTACTGTGTGTTTTCCTCTTATTTCTCCAAAGAGCAGTAAAATTTTGTGATCAAATGCTCCTATGAGGCTCAGTCTCTGCTTTAGACCTCTGAATACCGGGGCACTGACTGCCTGCCTGCCTCACCCTGCAAGGTGCCATCACCAAGTAGGCATTTGATAAATGTTCTTTGATGATAAAAATGATGAGGACAGAATGGATTTATAATATTTATTACAGTTGGGAAACCACATGCTAGAAGCACAGAGGACTTAAATTGCTTTTCCAAGGTCACATAACCAGTTATAAAAAGAGCTGGTGCTGGAACTGAGATCTTCTGTCCCCTGGTTCAGAATCCTTCTCCCTTAGACCACACTGACGTTGATAAAGGAAGTGTAATAGGATGTCTCTTATATGCTTGAGGGAACCATATTAACTTACCCAGGCAAGAAAGATACGATGGAATCAAACATCAGGACTTATTATAAGATATAAAGATAATATCAACCCAAGAGATCTCAGGAAATTTGGAGATGTTAGGTTCAAGTGGCAAAAAGTCAGCCTAAGGAGGAGTGGATGGGGGGGAGGGAATCTGGAATGTTTTTCTATGATAAAACACGACTGTTGGACTGGCCAGGCTGCACTTATGCAGATGCTAATCAATTTCTGGAGTTCCAAACTGGCAAGGCTTGTTAGTCAGGCTTTAAACTGAGAGGAAAGGGAGAAGGAGTGTCCATTTAACTCAGATATCACCAAACATATTTATGGTGTAGAATATTAGACTGAGAGTTGTCAGTAGAAAATAGCATTGAAAAATTAAGCTTTGGTGTGCACATCAATGAAGTATTATAGTTATATTTCTGGTGTATTTGAATGTGGGGTAACCACACTGTGGCACCTTAGGTAAGTTTATGCAAGAAAAGGAAGAGGAAGTGAATTTACCATGGCAAACGGTTTGAAATAACTCGTGGTGAAAACCAAAAGACTTCCTACCACCAAAATCTATTATAGAAAGTGAGCCAGGTAAGTAACAAAATGATATTTTAAAATTTTATTGCATGAAGTTTCTACAGCAATATGTACCATGTTATGGACAGTGACAGTCGTGTAAGATTCGAGTTCTCTGAGTTGTCGAGCATCTGTCTTCAGAGCACTTTTCAGTTTCTAAGAATGTAACATGGGGCAGGAAGTAGAGAAATCAACCAGAAGGAAGGTTTTCATGTGCCCAAAGGAGGTCGCCGCAGACATCTTATGAGATAAGTAGATGTATCTTTAGAACTACCTTCTGGGCTGCCGGCTCATAACTGCTCTCCCTGGTCCACCCAGCTGTACACACCTGCTGGGTGAAGTTACTCTCAGCCTCTGGGATGTATTCAGGTTCAAATGCAGCTTCCATTCTCCTGCTGGTAACAGTCAGAAAAGCCTATTTCCTTCACATTTCATGGCATTCTCTATGAATTAACCTTGCCCTAATTTAATTAGCTAGCAAGTTTTCCCTTGTAAAGCATCCTAGTTTAGTCACTAGGTGGTTCAGATATAAGGATGTTGCAATACAAGGCAAATAACTTCAGGGTCCAAAGTATCCCTGAGCTTTAAGACTGGGTTTTGGGGGGGTTTTGTTTGTTTTGTTTTACTTAGGTTTTGCACAGGGAAATTGTCTTTGTTTACTGTGGTGCTCAGCCCATTAGATGTGCTCACTATGGAGATTTTTCTGATTATTTCTGGGATTGAAATACTTGCCTGTCCCACATACTTGCCTGGGTGTGGTTTCTGGGAGAACTCGTGTTAAAACTGGAAAAACAGTAGTCATGGTGAGGCCTGAAGGGGTGGTAAGAGGAGGAATGGTGGGGAACAGCCCTATAGCCAGGGCTGTCACACACACAGGGGGTGCGATATTGACAGTGAAAGTGTGGGTGACATGATAACTGATTCCCCCTTCAGAGGGGCCCAATGAATACACACCTTGGTCGCCAGCTCAGCTTTATTCATCTAAGAGTAATCAATTGGTTCACCGATCATGGCAGTATAATGACATCCAAATTCAGAAGAGTCATACAACTTTTTAACATAAGGAAAATGCAAAGAAATGCAAACTAGGATATGATACTATAGTTTGGCTGACTAATTAACTAGTACAAGGTATGAAACAGGTATTCTCATACATCACTCGAGGTACAAGCTCCTGAAAAATTTGAGAAGGTGGATCAATAGTATATTCATTTGCTAGGCTGCCACAACAAACCACAGATTGGGTAGCTTAAACAACAGAAATTTATTTTCTTACAATTCTGGAAGCTAGAAGTCCAAGATCAAGGTATAGGCAGGGTTGGTTTCTTCTGAGGCCTCGCTCCTTGATGATAAAAATGATGAGGACAGAATGGATTTATAATGTTTATGACAGTTGGGAAGCTACATGCTAGAAGTACAGAGGACTTAAATTGCAGATGACCATCTTTTTGTGTCTTCACATGATCTTCCTTTTGTATGTATCTGTGTCCAAATTTCCTCTTCTTATAAGGACAGGTCATATTGGATTAGGGCCCACTTTAATGACCTCATTTTAACTTTACCTCTTTAAAGTCCCTTCAAATATAGTAATACTCTGAGATTACTGCAGATTACGACTTAAACAAATAGACTTTGAAAAAGGACACTTTACTGAGTTATTCTACCTTTAGGAAGCTATACAAAAGAAGTGAATATAATTCTTCAAATTATAGGATCCTACATTATTACCTTTTCAAAACCTGCTTTTCTTACCCATTATATATATTTTTAACATTTCTCCATGAATTTATATACCTACAACATCATTTTTAATCACTATATAGTATTCTGTCATAGACACATCATAATTTATTTTACAATTCTCCTATTTTTTAAAAATACATTTATTTATGTAATTTATTTATTTTTGACTGTGTTCCATCTTCGTTGCTATGTGCGGGCTTTCTCTAGCTGTGGTGAGCGGGGGCTACCCTTCGTCGTGGAGCATGGGCTCTAGGCGCACAGGCTTCAGTAGTTGTGGCACGGGGGCTCAGTAGCTGTGGCTCACGGGCTCTAGAACACAGGCTCAGTAGTTGTGGAGCACAGGTTAATTGCTCCACGGCATGTGCGATCTTCCCAGACCAGGGCTCGAGCCCATATCCCCTGCATTGGCAGGCGGATTCTTAACCACTGAGCCACCAGGGAAACCCCCACCTGCCTCTTTGGAACATGTGTCTAATCCACCATCTTTCCACCCTCTCTTGGACTCTCTTTCCTCGTTCTTCCTATCCTTGTAGAGTTCCTCCTTTTTTCCATTATTATTTGGCTATCTAAGAGTTCCATAACTTTTTCTTTCCCTTCTTAATCAAATAGAGAAAAAAATGCACACCATACTTTATCAAGCATAAGATGCTACTGTCAGCTGCTCCATTATTTTATATTCCTTTATATACCTTCCTTTATATAAGAAGGAAAAACCTAATTAAACTATGACACAATGCCTTAACAACAGTCTTGCATGACTTTAGTAATCAGTTAAACTAGCCTCTCATTGTTCTGAAATTATTACAAGGGATTTGGCAATTTTTCCTGCCTTCAGTTGTATTTTTTGTTGAGTAATAAGAATCTTTTTGTATGTATCCTAATGACAAAGTATAACATAGCTTCATCTACTTGTGGGTATCTCTCTCAGTTTCCATAAAGCACATAGTTGTTGCATTGAAAGAAAATATGGAAAATATGTTGACATTCCTCAGAAGATGAAGCCTTCACTAATATCAAAGGCACATTCCATTGCTCTGTTTCACTGCCTCTCTGTGTACACAATACTTCATTTCAATGCCAAAATTACAGTAGAAACATTTTAAAAGACATTTCAAATGGTGGTTAAATTCAACCTGTAAAATACCAGCAATGCACATTACTCAACTGAAGTGAAAACATTATAAACAGCTCTGACCAAGTATGAACATACAGCTCTTCACCAACAGCAACTGAAAAGGCCATCCACTGTAGAAGCACAATTTCAGACATATTAAAATGCAAAAAAAAAAGCACTATCTTAGAATCATAAATATGTATCTATAATTTATTAATTGTGATATATTTAACAGAAAAAATAAGACATCCACAAATGTCATTTCCCTATTTATTAAAAATACATTTACATACACTTACTTAAATACAATTAATTAAATACATTTTAAAAATTAAGCATATTCTATTTTATTTGCCATACTTAGGTCACTGTTTCCTTTTATACAATATATGTAGATTTTTCTTTTTTGAGCACCATTACAGACTCATGGATTTTCACAGATGCAACTCATTTCAATTAGCCATAATTATCTTGTTTTTTTTTTTGAAATTTCAAATTGAGGTAAGTTAACCAGGACTAACTTTAAGTTGGCTCCGTTGTCCTTTCAACATTGCAGTGACTATTAAAAAACATCCTTGCTTTCCTTTTTTTTTTAAAATTTTATTTATTTATTTTTGGCGGTGTTGGGTCTTCGTTTCTGTGTGGGGGCTTTCTCTGGTTGCAGCGAGTGGGGGCCACTCTTCATCGCAGTGCGCGGGCCTCTCACTGTCACGGCCTCTCTTGTTGTGGAGCACAAGCTCCAGACGTGCAGGCTCAGTAGTAGTGGCTCATGGGCCTAGTTGCTCCGTGACATGTGGGATCTTTCCAGACCAGGGCTCGAACCCGTGTCCCCTGCATTGGCAGGCAGATTCTCAACCATTGCGCCACCAGGGAAGCCCAACATCCTTGCTTTCTGAAAACATTAAGATATATTAAGCCTATGTTGATTTTTCTCCCTGTTGTAGGACATGAAATTAGCTACTTGTAACGGCTGCTAGAATTAAAGACCAAAATCTGGGTACATGCTCAGGTTACAAATTATATCATTTCATGTTGTCCTGGTGTAGCTGGGATGATAACACTGCTAGGCCACCTTAATGCAGAGCTGGAAAAGGTATTTCTCTAGAAAATCTCGAGTTTACATTAATTTATCCACTTTAACAGTAATATTCCAATCTAACCCTAAATCCTTCAAAATTCTGATCCAATACACAAATTTTTAATTTGTTTTCTATACAACATACCTACTTAAACGTTTAACCCCTCACTTAACCATAATTTTATCATCCTCTCTTTTAACTATTCCTTTTTTTTTTTTTTTGCGGCACGCGGGCCTCTCACTGTTGTGGCCTCTCCTGTTGCGGAGCACAGGCTCCGGACGCGCAGGCTCAGCGGCCGTGGCTCACGGGCCCAGCCGCTCCGCGGCATGTGGGATCTTCTCGGACCGGGGCACGAACCCGTGTTCCCTGCATCGGCAGGCGGACTCTCAACCACTGCGCCACCAGGGAAGCCCCTCATCCTTTCTTTTATAATCCTTATTTAGGTCATCAATCGCCAATCCACAGTAACTTTATTGACATGGCTAAATTTCCTCCAAGAAATTTTGTGTAAGCTTTCACTCTCCACACTCATGCTCATAGCAGCATTATTCACGATGGCCAAAAGGAGGAAGCAACCCCAGTGTCCACTGACAGATGAATGGATAAACAAAATGTGATATATACATTAAAATGGTATATTATTCAGCCTCTAAAAGAAGGAAATTCTGACACATGTTACAACATGGATGAATCTTGAGGACATTATGCTAAGTGACATAAGCTAGCCTCAAAAAGACAAGTATTGTATGAATCCACTTATATGAGTTACCTAAATTAGTCAAATTCATAGAGCTAGACAGTAGAATGGTGGTTGCCAGGGGTTGGGGATGGGGGGAATGAAGTGTTGTTCAATGGGTATAGAGTTTTATTTTTGCAAGATAAAAAGTATTCTGGAGATTGGTTACATAACAATGTGAATGTGTTTAACACTACTGAAACTTACACTTAAAAATAGTTAAGATAGTAAGTTTTATGTTAAGTGTATCTTACCACAATTAAGATGTTTTTAAAATTTACACTTTCAACAGTAGGGTATGAGAGGACCTATTTCTCCTAAAATTGCTTTTACAATGGAAAAAGCACTAGCTTTATTCCTCAAAGTTTAGTGAAGTTAATTGGAAGATTAACAATATTAACACTATATCAAATAGCTGTTTTAGTAAATTTTGCAATGGAGAGTTAAAAAAAACCCTCTAAGAATGGGTTCTTAACCTGGAGGTCCATGGATTTTTAGAACTAGCAATCAAACCTACCTTTACGGATCCCAATACATCACACCAAGATTGTAAAATCTGGGCTATGTAAGTCATCCCAATGGTATGCAGAGAAAAGAACCATTTCCTGATAGTCATATGATAAAGGTAAACCTAAATCATTATTGCTACACAGACCAAAATTTAAAACTCCTGTGTGCAAAGGTATCACTTACCTGAAATTTAACAGCCCAGGATATGGGATGGCAAAAGAAACACCTGAAGGATACACTGAAACACACTTAAAATAATGTAATATAACTGTGGAATGCGAGAAATAGCATTTTGATGGGAGGGGAAAATGAAAAACCCACAATTTCTATTTCTATCATGTTTTTCAAGGAAGCAATATGCTTATTTGTATATTTCAATGGGGCTTTATTTTCTACTAGTATTGGTTCTGATTTAATTAAGGGGAAAATCTGGGCTTCCCTCGTGGCGCAGTGGTTGAGAGTCTGCCTGCCGATGCAGGGGACACGGGTTCGTGCCCCGGTCCGGGAGGATCCCACATGCCGCGGAGCGGCTGGGCCGGTGAGCCATGGCCGCTGAGCCTGCGCGTCCGGAGCCTGTGCTCCGCAACGGGAGAGGCCACAACAGTGAGAGGCCCGCGTACTGCAAAAAAAAAAAAAAAAAAAAAAAAAAAAAAAGATTAGTTAAGGGAAAAATCTTTTGCCATGTTGGCCTCTTTACAGTCTCCCACTTTAATACTAGTGGTTCCCCCGTTTTCAAGGAAAAGGGAGTTCATGAGCCATTATTGTAAGCTGTGTCAAAGGTGTACGATCTACTTGGCGATTGCTAATTACCCTTTGTGGGATAGCTTTTTTTTTCCCCGTTAGACTTGCTCTGTCTGAAATATCAACAAAATCTCAGGTTACTTGTTCACTGGTATTCTGTATGATGAAGACATGAAAATACCAAACCTCATATTCCATGACTTCTGCCTTTTAGAACCTTTTCAATAGATCAGGCTCTGAAACCTCCAAATTTTGAATTTACGAGATGAACCTTCCCACGACAGGGAAGTTTTTCCCCAACAAAGAGGACCGCTGGATCTACCGCTTTGACTGTGCCACACCCCAACACATACCTCCCGGAAGACCCACTGGCGAGGGATCCTTCCAACTTCAGAGTGACTCTGGGTTTCAGATCTCAGGGCTCAGAAAGACTCACTACTCCTGGGACTTCTGAGTTCAGAGTGACCCTGGCATGATTTTGTGGGCTAGCGTAGAAAACTAATCTAAAAGGGGCACATGACTAACATAACACTACTTCTAAGAGAAATAGTTCCAAGTAGCAAATAACTTAGTTACAGATAACCTTTTAAAAAAAAGCAATCCTTCCATTGTTTTGAAAAATGGGTACATGACCCTTTCATTGGAAACTTACTGGATGGACAGGACTTGATTTTTATTTTTTAATAATGCACATTACATATTACCAAAAAAGGTTGATTCTGGTGCTATCAGAGCCATGCTTTGTTCATTTTAATCTTTTAAATAAATTCCTTAACTGCAGAAGTGTGCTATAAATTTATTTTAAAATTGATCAGTAGGTAAATAGATAGGAAAGACTTTAAGTTGTAATCAGAAAAGAGCTAAAATAGGCAAATGTTTTCTTTTGTAGATGGGAGGATAAGTATATTAGGTTCACGTTTTTCTGATCATGCAGGGTTTTAAGGGCATTTGCAATAATTTCTCATTTCCATCCTTCAGTCAATCAGACCTACTTCTGGTACATGTTTGGATACTGGTCTAACTTCCCATTCTCATTACCGCCAACCCAACCACCAACTCTATCCTGCCCAGCTGTCTCACAACCTGCTAATTGAATAGTTTTAATGGCCCTTTTATATATCCTATCCAAAGCCATTCCAATCCTCGACTTTGGCACACTCGTTCCAGGATCTTTCCATTGCAGTTTTAAATGTGTTAATTTTTATATTGAAAATTATCCTACTCATCATAAGAGGCAGATATTTTACATATTTTTTGCAATTGAGATGTTGGGCTATGTTGATCCATTGCTATTTCTTTTTTTTTTATAAACAGTTTTTTAAAAAATAAATTTATATTTATTTATTTTTGGCTGCGTTGGGTCTTCATTGCTGCGCGCGGGCTTTCTCTAGTTGAGGTGAGGGCTACCCTTGGTTGTGGCGTGCGGGCTTCTCATTTCAGTGGCTTCTCTTGTTGTGGAGCACAGTCTCTAGGCTTGCGGGCTCTAGAGCGCAGGCTCAGTAGTTGTGGCACATGGGCTTAGTTGCTCTGCGGTATGTGGGATCTTCCCGGACCAGAGTTCGAACCTGTGTCCCCTGCATTGGCAGGCGGATTCTTAACCACTGTGTCACCAGGGAAGCCCCCATTGCTATTTCTTTTTTTTTTTTTTTTGCGGTACGCGGGCCTCTCACTGTTGTGGCCTCTCCCGTTGCGGAGCAACAGGCTCCGGACGCGCAGGCTCAGCGTCCATGGCTCACGGGCCTAGCCGCTCCGCGGCATGTGGGATCTTCCCAGACCGGGACACGAACCCGTATCCCCTGCATCAACAGGCGGACTCTCAACCATTACGCCACCAGGGAAGCCTGGAAGCCTGGTTTCTTAAATGGTGCCTCTGAGCAGAAAAGTTTCATGCTTTAATTAATTGAGCTGACACCTTTATAGCACATTAATTGAGCTTATACATTTATATCACACATTAAATATGCATGTCAAATACATTTATAATGTATTTCCAGTTCTCCAGCCCATGTCCTTTGGGTTTCACTTTTTTCTTTTGTACTTGTTTTCTCCTGGTAATTATAGGACATAGACGAATACTTTCCTTAAGTAAACACCTGGACTTATAACGCTATGATTAGAGGAGAAAGACCATCTCCCCTACACAAGTTGCTTAAGTAAACATTTACTGAACATCTGCTCTGGGCCAGGAAGGATGCTAGGTACTGAGGGTACAAAAATGGGTACATTGTATGTATTCTACCCACAAGAAACCTGGGTGCTGTGGTTCTCATAGCTTAGTGTTCATAGGAGTCATGTGAGGGTATTAGTTGAAATTCGGATTCTGGAGTTCTCATCTCCCCCAATTTTAAAAGTATGGGGTGGGGCCCAGGAATCTGCATTTTAGTAAACCCTCCCAGTGAGTCTGTTGCAGGTAGTCTCTTGATAAAACTTTGAAAGCACCACATTAAATCCTATTGAATGTTTAATATTTGTGCCTGTAGCTCTGGACTGTTATCATGAAGTTTTTTTTCAAAATGCTATTTAAAGGAAAATGTTATTTAACCAGTTTCCTTTTCCATAAATATTTTTTCTCTGTCACTTTTAACTAAGAAATCTTCTCATATTCAGAGATTAACTCTTAAGTATAAGAAGATTTAAAGTATGAGTTCTTTGCTAAAAACCTAGACATTTATCATATATCGTCTCATCCACTTCCCCCCCCCCCATTAAACCATACAGTTAAACACTTTATAACACTATTACAACAATGTTATCACTTTGTAGAAGTCAGATTTCAAAGTATACTACTCTGAGTCTGTTTTTTCTTCACAGATATTCTTCCTGAAAGTAGGGTCTCCCGCTTCCAGGAGGAAAGGAACATTTAGTTTTTTCTAGTCTAACTAAAGACCCAAATTATGATTTACTTGAAATGCAGATTCTAGCCATATTTCACTACTTTGAAAGAGGCTATGAAAAGAAGTTTTAACAAAGCAAAACATTAAATAATCTCACCAAGTAAGTTTTTGGAGACCTATTCATTCATACAGGTTGAATTTGTTATTTTTTTCACTAATGCTTTAGTTTGATCAGGCAGAGTCCCACCACCCACTCCCTACCCCAATTCCAGTTTTACATTTTCTTTTTTTTTTTTCAAGAACGTACGGTTGGGTGACTTTTTAAAATTAATTAATTAATTAATTAATTAATTTTTGGCTGCGTTGCTGCACGCAGCCTTTCTCTAGTTGTGGCGAGCGGGGGCTACTCTTCATTGTGGTGCGTGCCGTGGCTTCTCTCTTGTGGCGGAGCACGAACTCTAGGCGTGTGGGCTTCAGTAGTTGTGGCACACAGGCTCAGTAGTTGTGGCTCACGGACTCTAGAGCACAGGCTCAGTAGCTGTGGTTCACGTGATTAGTTGCTCTGCGGCATGTGGGATCTTCCCACACCAGGAACTCGAACCCGTGTCCCCTGCATTTGAAAGCGGATTCTTAACTACTGCGCCACCAGGGAAGTCCTTAAACTTTCTTTTTCAACTCATTGTGAAGTCTCTCTTAAAACCAGGCTGATAATGACCTCCAGACTACTTCCTTCCTCACATACCTTTTTTGTATTTCAACTGCCAGCCGCTTAGTCTCTTAGAGCCGATTAAAGGGATGCCCTCACTCAACCTACAGAGAGGAAATCCATTCCCCTCGCCTTAGTTCTCTACAACCTCTGTCCACGCACCTGAGGAGATATATATACATATATACATATATATAAATTGACAGTTACTTGGCTGCCCTATATTATATATATATATGATTATATATGTAATACTGGCATATATATGTCAATTTTTGAGATCATTAAAAAAAAATCCTCCTGGATTTGATGTTTTCTAATAAGGAAGAGACAACTGTCTGTATTACGTTTAAACAAAATGAAAAGCCCCACCACATCTCACTTAAAGCAGCTACGATGCCTTTGAGCCAGTTGGGATCTCAACAGAAAATCTTACAAGAGCAATCATTTTTAGGTTTTTATCCATACGTTCAACCAAAAAGAGATCTAAGAAGACGATAGCACACAAAATAAACAGTATTGATTATTCAGGGACTATATGTGTAATTTCAGGAGCAAAACATGAGGATATATTTAATTATTGCCCCCTGGAAAATGATAGACTATAGATCTTGTTCAGGTACTGTTTTCTTCTTAGTGCCTGACGTTATCTTGTTGGGAAAAGGGTGTTTGGGGTTGTGAAGAGTATTTCATGTCTTCAGTGGTGAGGGCTGGAAGAATTTCACTCGTTTCATCTCTACTGACAGCAAATATTTAAAAATGCATCTCAGAGAAATTTCGCTGCTGACTCCACTTGCCAGACACAGACATTCTGCATTTTGAACTGATTGAGGAAAAGGGTATGTTAGAAAAGGAGCAAAGAATGAGCAGAATAATGATTCACGTAGTGGTTGCCAAGAGCCTTGCACTTCAATCTCCTCTCTTTTTTTTCTAATATTAAACAAATGGATTTT
Source organism: Grampus griseus (assembly GCF_964374135.1). NCBI lineage: Eukaryota > Metazoa > Chordata > Mammalia > Artiodactyla > Delphinidae > Grampus > Grampus griseus. The sequence continues at coordinate 60,956,854 of NC_139001.1, forward strand.
TTCCTCTCAATGGAAAATAAATACAATGGCTTTCACTTCTAATTTTATTCAAATTTTATTTCACTGAACTTTTTTCTCAACCACAAAAATTTAGTTTATTCCATAATAAAGAATGTGGAACCTAAAATTACATAATGAACCATCAACTTTTGTGGACTGTTGTACAGTCCACAACCTGCACAACTATATATGGTAGCCCTAGTAGAAGAGGCTCATTTTCCTACATTTCCTGAGCATTGTGTTTGCAGATTAATATGAAGAGAAATTAAAGAAATACATTTCATCAATGCAGAGCCCCAACTATATCCATGACACACTGGCATGTAAACCATTTGCTTTTGGCACAAGAGGGAAAAAAGATCCAGACATGCCGTGACCAGGGCAATTGCATTATTAAACCAATAAATAAATAATAAAACCAAACAAAAAATTAAAAGTCACCATGGAGATGTGTTTTATATCATTGAAGACACAAGGGTTTTGGTTAGGTTTATGAAGTCCTAGTGGTAGTGAGTCCATTCCCCCTAAATTAGGCCTTTCATTCATTCACTCCTCGTATTGATTTTTCTAAGCATGGCTACTGGCTTCACGTACTTGATTTACCTTAGCGTATGGCAGAGCTCACAGATTTCCTTCTTTTACCAAATGTGTGGTTACCAATACTGTACAAGTTTGTACCTGAGCAGAATGTGTTAAAGAGCAAATTTAAACAAAATTTCTCATAGCAGTTTAAATTGGCTTTATTATTAACCAAGGAAAATTAGCATGCTTTACATCGTAATCATTCTATAGATTCTGTAACTAAAAACAAACAAGTTCATGTGTTAAAGTATTATTGATCCATTAGGCAACTAATTCTAAATCTGAGTATAATAGCATGGAAACATAATCAAGTAACAACATCCTGCATCATAAATCTTCTCTTTTGTGAACAGGCTCAAGACCAGTCTTATGAATGGCTAGAACAACAACTATCAAGATGTTGGGATTTGAAACACGTCCCCTAACATTGTCTTAAACTGTCTCTGATCTTGTGGCCATGACCCCTTGAAGTCCAGTGTTACAGATTGCTTTCTTTTGTTACCAAGAGCTCTTTAAAATCCAAATGCCCTTTGGAGGCTTGCCACTTATGTTATGAATATAATAATAATAGTACTACTGTTTGTACATGTATTTAGAGCAAAATTTCTCAAGGTGTATTCTGGGGTAAAAAGGATCCTATGGACAAATTAGATTAGAAAATGTGGAATCAAAGTCAACTCACTTCTGTACTTCTGAAAGCTCTGAAGATGCTAGTGTGCCCTGGGACTCTTTAGAGAAGATTCTAGTATGCAGCATTCCCCCAATTTATTTTTTATTTATTTATTTTTAATTGAAGTAGAGTTGATTTGCAATGTCGTGTTAGTTTCAAGTGTACAGCAAAGTGATTCAGCTAGATATATATGTGAATATATACATATATATATATATTCTTTTTCAGGTTCTTTTCCCTTGTAGGTTATTACAAAATATTGAGTGGAGTCCCCTGTGCTATACAGTAGGTCCTTGTTGGTCATCTATTTTATATATAATAGTGTGTATATGTTAATCCCGAACTCCAAATTTATCCCTCTCCTGCCCGCCGCCCCTCCGCCAACTTCCCCCTTTGGTTACCGTAAGTTCATTTTCTATGTCTGTGGGTCTATTTCTGTTTTTTTTCTGTTTGTTTTTTTTTTTCAGCTGCATTGGGTCTTCATTGCTGCACGTGGGTTTTCTCTAGTTGAGGCGAGCGGTGGCTACCTTTTTTGTTGAGGTGCTCAGGCTTCTCATTGCAGTGTCTTCTGCTTGTTGCAGAGCACGGGCTCTAGGCGCGTGGGCTTCAGTAGTTGTGGTGCACGGGCTTAGTTGCTCCGTGGTATGTGGGATCTTCCCGGACCAGGGCTTGAACCTGTGTTCCCTGCATTGGCAGGCGGATTCTTAACCACTGTGCCACCAGGCAAGTCCCTATTTCTGTTTTATATTCTGTAATACGAAGGAGCAGAGATTTGTTAGACTGCTGTTTCACAAGACACCCTCAGGGAAGTGTGTTGGCCATGCTGGGTGAACCCCTTCTTACATCCAGCTAGAAAGAATGCCAATATGGGTCAATGACAAAATGGAGTCCCTAAGTGGGACCAAGGGGTTTAGCTTTCACTGGGAGGAGTAAGAGAATTTAAAACTTATTTCCCTTTTGTTTTTTCTTGTGGCCGTCTCCTGGCTGCTGTGAGATGCCTGACGGTGACCTTCATCTAAGAAGGCTAAGTGAATTCAGCGTGCAGCTCAGGGGAAAGGACACTTCAAGTAGGCACCTCTGGCCAGCTCCAGTTCTGACTTAGGAGAATGGCACTCTCCTTACACTTTCTTCCCGAAGTGGATGTGGAGGTAAATTTGGAAGGCCTTAGGGAGTGTTTCTTGTTAGGGGACTCACTGGGGTCCCAAGGCACAAGGGCAGAACCAGGTTCCATGGAGCTTGAAAATTACCCAACTTGGAGGTTGGGGGAACTTGTTAAGAGAAATAAAATACAAAATTAGGAACAAAAGTGACTATTTAAAATGAGGAAAGGAATCACAACAAATTAAAATTTTAAAACTGGCGAAAACCATGAATATCACAAAACCCAGAAAAACAACACACATTTTATTAACTGCCTAACACACCTCTATTTTTAAAAAATATTTTTTGCTGCATCCTTGTTATTTGTCTCTTCATATGAAGCTTTCAAATTTTGAAATCACATTTTATATAGAATAGAAAGGTAATCCAGGCTTTCCTCTAATAAGTTTGAATTTTGTTTTTTGCTATTGATCATTTAGAAGAGTTTCTTTCAGCATCACAACTTATTGGAAATGGCATGTAGAATTTTAGGATTATTTTCAAATTTTGGCAAACTTTTACCTAGTGTCTTTCATATATGAGACTTAGCATTTCAAATTTTCTTGTCAGTAATTAATGTAACTCTTTGAGTTGAAGACATTTGTTGAATAGTTTGTCACCAATGTCCTCTTGTAGTGGCTTACTAATGACCTTTATGTTGAGCCCCTACCTTCCCATCATGGTGCCAGGTGAGTTAGCACAGTGGGCAGCAGGAGTATTCCTGAAAATGATTCCTACACTTTGATGGCTGGCAGTAACTCAACTATACATTGAAGCACCTGTGACCCTCTTTAATATAATCCACTAAATTCAAACTGAATGTGTCCTCAATTTAGCTTCCCCTTAGCTTGATCCTCCAAATACCCATGGCCACACCAACAACACTTACATTGTGTCCTGAGGGGTGGGAAAGTCAGAGTAGAAAAGAACAGCAGTATTAATTAATTGCAATCTTAAGTGTACAAATTTTACAAAAATTTATGACTTTGTGAACATATTTCCAGCACTTCTCCCAGGGTCTTGGAGGGATCTGTATACGTGAGGGAAGCTGAGTTTAAGCTTCATTAGCATTAGGGTAAATTTGCCTCTGAGTTTCACACCCTTTCTTACTCAGGACCCCCCAGTTGGATAGTCAATACTACATTAACTTGGAACAGCTTACTATGCATAAATCCTATAGAAATGAAGAGTGTGGCATAATGCCAGTGAAACAGTACCTTTCACCGCTTTCCTTGCAGCTTGGAGTGGCCATGTGAGACAAGTTCTGGTCAATGAGACCTTAGCAAAAATTCACTGAATAGAGGCTTCTGATAAATCTCTTTCCAAGTTTTAGATGGCATATGCCTTTTGCCTTTGTCATTTTCTTCCTACTTGGAGCTCATGTGCAATGCTGGAGGTAGAGCAGCCATCTTGTGACCACAAAATAAAAACATGAAGGCAAAACTATATGCTAAGATGGAGGTGCAGAAAGATATAAGGTTTCTAACCTGAGGTCACTCTCTACCTTCAAGCTTGTTGGTACATGAAAAAAACTTGTCATGTTTTCTGTTACTTGCTGCTGAATGCAATCACAAATTAAAATGCTTCCCTTGGTATTGATTTTGAATTAAGGATCCAGGAGACAGAATTTCTTTTGCAACCCTCTGTGGGACTTGGAACATTTAAAAAATTGGTTGCCTATGCAATGAAAAATGCACTGTTTTCACAAGTCTTTCCCATGCTTCTCATTGACATTTTAAAGTCAGGAATATTTGAAGTTTTAAGATTATACTATCAATATTTGAGTTGATTTTTTTCAGTTTTATTTGAATTCCCTCAATATTATCTTGCTGCATGGAAATTTCACTTAGGATGTGGTATTGATTTAAGATGATTTTCATGGTTGACTTACATTTCATTTATCTTTATTTTGTCCTTTTGTAAAATGGAAATAATTGCTGGTTCCTACTAAACGTAGATGAGGTAAATGAGTTTGTTGTAATTTCTTTGTATGTCCTCAGTAAAGTATTAAACATTATTTCTGTGAAGTATTTTGCTTTGGTCTTAACGTGCATATTAGGATCTTGTAAAATTATATTTTAAGTGTGTCCAGAATTATTGCTTAAACTAGTGGACTTTGGGCTTTTCAGGGTAATACATTAAAATTGATCTTATTTTTGCTGAGAGCCTACCAGATATTCTTCACCTAAATTGAACATAGGGATAAATGAATTTCACTTGACCTTTGCACCATGGTTAAGTGCTCCTTATAATTCAGTGATATCTGCTTTTATATTTCATGTTATGCATATGGATGGTTCCTGCTTCTCTCCCCTCCCATGACTTTGCATTTCAGTACAGGGTTCACAATATGTCATGTAATCTCCTCTAAACGTGAAGTTTCCTTTTGTTTTAGAATATCACTGTATTCTTGTATTGGTAAATGATTAAATCTCTATTTAGTAAATAACTTTTTCATTCAACAAATATTTAATGAGCGCCTCCATAGAATAGATATGGTTCTGGGTGCTGGGGATGCAGTACCAATAAAGCTGACAGTGTTCTTGCTCCTATGAAGTTGACATTTTAGCAGAAGCAAGCAATAAACAATGCTGTTTTAAAAACTAGGAACGGGGACTTCCCTGGTAGTTTAGTGGTTAAGACTTCGCCTTCCAATGCAGGGGGTGCGGGTTCGATCCCTGGTCGGGAAGCTAAGATCTCATATGCCTTGCAGCCACAAAACGAAACAAAACAAAACATAAAACAGAAGCAATATTGTAACAAATGCAATAAAGACTTTAAAAATAGTCCACATTATAAAAGAAATCTTAAAAAAATAAAATAAAATAAAAACTAGGAATGGATCTAGGGAATGGTGGCAAGCTGCTTTCCTAAAAATCGTGATTAGAGGAACCCAAAATCCAGCAGTTCAAAAAATATCTCCCATTTGGCTGAAACGGTCTTGTGCTCCCTTCTCCTTTTAAAATTCTCTCTTGCACTTCAACTCATGGCACTGGCACTATTCTTGTAAAAACTGTTAACACTGATAAATAGCTTAGTGTCATGAGTAAATTTAGAAAGGACTTGTGAAAACATTGTAGATTTTTAATGGTATTGAATCATAGAATGTTAAAACCGGAAGGGAATTTCGATATAATGTAGAAACTGTATTATCTGAGAGCTACCTGAATTATCAGCTCAAACAATTAAGACCTTGGACCCTGAAGGAATGGTGTTATCAGGTGTACATATTCCAGGCCAAGATGTCTGTTTCCTAGATTGGTGCCAAATTGGGGAGGCTTTTGGAGGTGGATGCCAAAATATGAAGGAGACTCCTAGAGATGGGTGGATTGATGGAAGAAAGTACCGAAGATTAACTTTTTTTTTTTCTTGCTATTTCGATTAGAATTAACCTTAACTGAACCAACCAAAAAAAGAAAAAAGAAATATCTGAATTTAATGACTTTATTCTCTAATCATTCATGTTTCATCAATTATATGAGAGAAATATAGAAGTAATTATGAAAGGTGATCACAAAGTAACGGACTGATTATTTAAGCCCACATAACTTACAGACTATGGCTAAGTATTCCTGCCCCCATCCCTTTGCAGTTTCAGTTCAGAGTGACTTTTATTTCTGGGCTTTCCAAGCCAATGGGAAGTCAAAGATTTAAAAAAAAAAAAAAAAAGTCAGCTTCTTAATGGGTCACTATGGGCAATTTGGGGAGGATATTTTTTTCTTCCAGTTTTATTGGTATTTAATTGACATATAGCACTGTATAAGTTTAGGTGTAGAGAGGGATGATTTGACTTACATACATCATGAAATGATTACCACAGTAAGTTTAGTGAACACTTGCAGGATAATTCTTTGTCACGCAGGACTGTCCTGCACATTGTAAGATATTTAGCATCTCTGACTCCTAAGTCACTAAATGACAGGGGCACCCCCCAACCCCCCGCCCCGCCTCATAATTAGGACAATCAAAAATTTCCCTAAACCCTCTACGGGGAGGAGGGAGCTGTATTATCCTCCTGATTGAAAACCACTGGTAGAAAGATATTCAAGGTTGAATCCATGAATGTGAAACTGGGGATACCAAGGACTGACTGTCCAATGCAATTTTATATGAGACTTGAGCATCTGCACATTTTGGTATCCACAGGAGTCATGGAACCAATAGCAAGGGTACCAAGGTACCAAGGGATGACTGTACATTACTTCCATATGATATGTGCTAGGCTAGCTATTTGTGTTCATCTGTATGGGAGCACACAGGAGGGGCACCTAAATGAATCTGGTGGTTCTCACAGGTGTTTAAGTGTTATTCCTACCGAAACAATCCAATAATACCATTCCTACTCAAAATATTTTAGAAATTCTCTTCTGGATTACTTTTAGAGCCTGAGTCATGTTCTTTTGAATTTGTTCAACAGAGGAAACTTTCTTCCTTTGGAAACAACCCAAAGTCACTTGTAGCCAAGCCTTGTGAATAAGATGAGTGAACAAGCTGGATAATATTACTTTTAGTTAAAAACAGTTCCACAAAACACAAAATTATGAGCTGACACTTCGTAGTTATTGAATTATGAAAAGCACTTAACCCAGGTTTTAATAACAGGTACCACTTATTTCATTGTTTTTCATATTCGTTATTATTACAATGTTGTTAGCACTCTGTTTTAAGTACTGTGGGTATAGAAATGAAAGGCAATTCCTGCCTTTAAGGAGTTCAGTATCTAGTAAGGTAGGGAGGCAAGTGAACCAACAATTGCAGTACAAACATATAAGTGCATGCTAGAAGGGGTATACTTATGAGGCTATGGGAATGCAAAGGAAGGGCACTAGCTCAGTCTCACAATGAGGAATGTGGCAAGTTTGCTGAGGGAATCTGATGTTTTTATCTGAGTTTTGAATGTGCAGTGCTCATTGGCTTGGAGGAGGAATGGAAGATACTCTGGGCAGTTGCAGTAACATATCCAAGCTACAAAGGATTCAGTGTGGTGCATTCTGCGAGCTTCAAGTTCTTTGGTGTCTATTAGGGAAGGGCAGGAGATGACACTGGTGAGATAGGCAGCATCATTTGTCCTAACACTTCTATGTAGCATACTAAGGAATTTGGACTTTGAATTGGAGATGAAGGATGGCTGTGAAGGACTTAAAAGATAGAAGTCTGAGGATACTGGCATAAAGGATAGAAGTCTGAGGATAATTGCATTTCAAATCATTCTAACAATAGAGTGGAAAATGAACTGGAGGAGGGAGAAACCAGAGACAGAGTGGTTAAGATGTCAGGAAAGAGGAGAGAAATGAAGAGGTCCTAAATAGAGAGGTAGGAGTGGGAATTGAGAGGAAGGGGCTTCCCTGGTGGCACAGTGGTTGAGAGTCCGCCTGCCGATACAGGGGACACGGGTTCGTGCCCCGGTCCGGGAAGATCCCACATGCCGCGGAGCGGCTGGGCCCATGAGCCATGGCCGCTGAGCCTGCGCGTCCGGAGCCTGTGCTCCGCAACGGGAGAGGCCACAACAGTGAGAGGCCCGCGTACCGCAAAAAAAAGAAAAAAAAAAAGGAGAGGAAGGATTTAAGACATTAAATATAAAAAAATTATAAAGTAACAGTAATTAAGCAATATGATTATGGATCAGGAAAAGAGATCCATTCTGATCAACGGATCGGAATAGAGAGTTCAGAAACGAGCATGTGCCTGGGAATTATATAAAGATGGCATTTTAATTTACTAGGAACAAGATGGAATATTTGATAAAAAAAAAAAAAAGTGTTGGTTAGAGGGGTATGTTAGTTTTCCAATTAACAAATTACCAAAAACCTGGTGGCTTAAATACAAATTCATAATCTTACAGTTCCTTGGGTCAGAAGTCTGACATGGGGCTCACTAGGCTAAAATCAATGTGTCGGCAAGATTGCATTCCTTCCTGGAGGCTATAGGTGAGAATTTATTTCCTTGTCTTTTCCGTTTCTAGAAGCCATCCTCATTCTTTGGCCTCCCTTCCATCTCCAAAGCCAGCAACAATGCGGTTTTTCTAACCATTCTAACCACTCTTTTTCTTTCTTCCCCCTCCCCCCACCTGTTTTTTTTTTTTTTGGCCATGCTGTGCAGCTTGCAGGATCTTAGTTCCCTGACCAGGGATTGAACCCAGGCCCTCATCAGTGAAAGCGTGAAGTCCTAACCACTGGACTGCCAGGGAATTCCCTCTAGCCATTCTTCTATGGTCACATTTCCTTCTGACCACAGCCAGGAAAGGTTCTCCAATTTTAAGGACTCATATGGTTAGATTGGGCTCACCTGGATGACACAGGATAATCTCCTCATTTCAAATTCCATAACCTCAATCACATCTGCAAAATCTCTTTTGTCATATCAGGTGACATTTACAGGTTCTGAAGTTTAAAGTATAGACCTCTCTTATGGGCCATTATTCTGCCTATCACAGGTGAAAAATGTCAATTTAGATCTCTACCTCACACCATAAACAAAGAATAAATTACTTATGGATTAAAGATCTAAACATAAAAATAAACAAAACTACCAAAGTATTAGAAGAAACCACAGGAGGATATCTTTAAATTAGGAAGACCTTCCTGGATAGGATAAGAAATCCAGAGGTCGTAAATAAAACTATCAGACTTGACCCAATAAATATTCAAAACATCTGTAAAGTGAAAAGTACCACAAGAAATTTACAAAGTTAAAAGATAACCATCAGACTAGGAAAAAATATTGGCCACATAAATAGCAAAGATGATACCTGTAGTATATAAAGAGTATTTACAAACCAATAAGGAAAAAACTTAGAAAAATGGGCAAATGATAAAAAAGATGATTTAAAGATGAAATCAAAGCAACCAATAAATAAAGAAGGGGGAAAAGCTAAATTTCTTTAGTTATTAGAAAATATTATTTAGGAATTTCTATATATGTGGTAAATCTTTAAAGAAAAGAAGGGAATGATAAAACATATTCAGGATACTATTTCCTGGGGTGGGGGTGAGGTGGAGAGGAGCACACTGGAAACTTTAACATTATTGATAAATATTTAATTTCTCAAATTGAGTGGTAAATTCACAGGAGTTCATTTTTATTTTTAAAGGTCATAACTTATATATACATTATACTTATTTTGTGCATGTATGTATCCAATGATTCTTGATTTTAAAAATGGAAAAGCAGGTTTGTTTTTCACTTTTTTGGGGGTTTTTTTTTGTTTTTTTTTTTTGTTTTTTCACCTTTTATTTGGAAACAACTTACAGTATTTGAAAAAAATTTCAAACTTACAGAAAGTTGCAAGAATTATGCAAAGAACTCCCATATATCCTTTGTTTAGAAGCCCTATTCAAGTTTGGCAATTGTCCCAATAATATTCTTTATAGCAAAAGGATTCACTCCAGGTTCACATGTTTGTGATGTGATTTATAATAAGAAATATATATTTGGTCTTCACCCCATTTTTTTGGCACAAAGGTCCTAAAACCCTTGGAATTTTCTAAGCCATAAAGGTGTCTTGATATTCATAACAAACCCCTTTCAACCATACCTGAGTTATGTTTTCTTTCTTTCTTTTTTTTTTTTTAAGAACTTGGCTCATTGAAGGAACATGGTGTTTTTTTGTTTTTGTTTTTAGATGTTGGGGGTAGGAGTTTAATTAATTTATTTATTTTTGCTGTGTTGGGTCTTTGTTTCTGCGCGAGGGCTTTCTCAAGTTGTGGCAAGCGGGGGCCACTCTTCATCGCGGTGCGCGGGCCTCTCACTATCGCGGCCTCTCTTGTTGCACAGCACAGGCTCCAGACGCGCAGGCTCAGTAGTTGTGGCTCACGGGCCCAGCCGCTCCGTGGCATGTGGGATCCTCCCAGACCAGGGCTCGAACCTGTGTCCCCTGCATTAGCAGGCAGATTCTCAACCACTGCACCACCAGGGAAGCCCCATGTTTTCTTTTTAAATTTATTAATTTATTAATTTATTTTTGGCTGCATTGGGTCTTCGTTGCTGCGTGCGGGCTTTCTCTAGTTGTGGTGAGTGGGGCCACTCCTTGTTGTGGTGCTCGGGATTTACACTGTGGTGGCTTCTCTTGTTGTGGAGCACAGGCTCTAGGTGTGCCGGCTTCAGTAGTTGTAGCTCATGCGCTCTAGAGCTCAGGGTCAGTAGTTGTGGCACACGGGCTTAGTTGCTCCACGGCATGTGGAATCTTCCTGAACCAGGGCTTGAGCCCGTGTCCCCTGCATTGGCAGGTAGATTCTTAACTTCTACCAGGGAAGTCCCATACCTGAGTTATGTTAATGAAGTGAGTTGGAAAGCCTGCAAGGTTGGGGATGGTTGCCATGGTAACCAACCATGTGATAGATAGAAGGTTGGAAATTTCAGTCCCACCCCTTGACCTCCAGGAGGGAGGGGCTGAAGGTTGAATCAATTACCAATGATCAGCGACCTAGTTAATCATGCCTATGTAATGAAGCCTACTTGAAAACTCAAAAGGATAGAGTTTGGCTGGTGAACGTATGGAGGTGTGGGGAGAGTGGCACACCTAGACAGCGTGGAAGCTCTGCACCCCTTACCACATCCCTTGCCCTAGGCATCTCTTCCATCTGGCTGTTACTGAATTATATCCTTTTATAATAAACTGGTATACGTAAGTAAATGTTTCTCTGAGTTCTGTGAGCTGCTCTATCGAATTAATTGAACCCGAGGAGAGGGTTGTGAAAGCTTCTAATTTATAGCCAATTGGTCAGAAGTACAAATAACAACCTGGATTTGTGACTGGCATCTTAAAGTGCGGGAGGCAGTCTTGTTGGACTGAGACGTTAACCTGTGGGATCTGATGCTATCTCCAGGTAGATGATGTCAGAATTGAGTTAATTGCTTGGTGATGTTGTAAAAACACATATTTTGGTTCTGTACCCAGATGTCACATTTCTCTAGTTGCCCTCACCCTGAAACAGTTCTTCAGTCTTTCCTTGACTTCCATGACCTTGACATTTTTGAAGACTACAGGCCAATAATTTTGTAGAATGCCTCTCAATATAGGTTTATTTGAAGTTTCCTTATGATTAGACCCAGATCATCCTGGAACATCACAGAAGTGAAGCTGGATTCTTCTTATTGAACCCCAATATGTAGCCTATGACGTCAATTTGTCCCATTTCTGGTGGCATTGATTTGATCAGTTGCTTAAGATGGTATCTGACAGGTTTCTCAACTGAAAAATTACTCCTCTACCTTTTTGTAATTAATAGGTATTTGAAGGAAGTACTTTGAGACTGTATAGAGCTCTGTTCCTCATTCCTCTTTCAGACTCTAGTATTAGCATCCATTGACGCCTCGTGCCTGAATTGTTACTATGCTGATTGCCAAAATGTGATTTTCTAATTCCATCATTCCTTCTACATTTATTAGTACAGAGAGTGAAATTTCCCTATATTCCCAGATATCCATTACTAACATTATTTTTTAATTTAATTTTTTTGTGTGTGTGTGGTACACGGGCCTCTCACTGCTGTGGCCTCTCCCGTTGCGGAGCACAGGCTCCAGACGCGCAGGCTCGGCGGCCATGGCTCACGGGCCCAGCCGCTCTGCGGCACGTGGGATCTTCCCGGACCGGGGCACGAACCCGTGTCCCCTGCATCGGCAGGTGGACTCTCAACCACTGCGCCACCAGGGAAGCCCTAATTTTAATTTTTATTTCTGTAATTGAGGTATAAATGACCTACAACACCATGTTACTTCCAGGTATACAACATAGCAGTTTTATATTTCTATATATTACAAAATGATCTCCAGTACTATCATTAATTTTTGATAGCCTGGTGATTCTTATTACTAACATCAATTTTTGATAGCTTGATGATTCTTATTTCTCCAGATGTTCAGGTATAAGAGGGAGAAGCCAATGCTTGGATTGATTCAGAGTGGGTTCAGTGAATGACTTTCAAAGGAATAAGGAAGTTAATTGTTTTGGCAAGAGTGGGGTTGAAGAGATGGACTGTGGGGTCTGACTGGATAATGAAGGAAGTGAAACCAGAGGGAGCTGACAGATTAGGAAGAAATGGAGAGAGGTGAGGACTTAGAACCTTGATGATGTTAACATGGTGGAGAGGCAGGTCTGGAGACATACAAGACATTAGAAGACTTGGGTTCAAGTGTTGGCATGGCTTTTCACTTTGGATTTCTCAGATGTTCACTAAAGCTTTAAAGTGTTTATATTTTCACCTCACTGCTTAAGCACATGGAACGATGCATACCTATTGGAGTCAGGAAGAAAACCAACATTGCCTTCACTTGTGAGTCTGACAATTTGGGGGTCTTGGTGATGTTAAGAGTTTTACACCACCAACTTTGATATTTTATTTCCATTTCCTAAAAGAAACACCATATTTTGTTTCAGCTAGTATTTTTCTTAATGAGACATTAATTCTTCCAGCTTCTGTTGAAAGATGAGAACAAATGGCAGACCTTTATTGTCCTTGTTCATAATCCAAACAGAAACTTTCTTGTGCTCAAGGTTTCTTACAGAATGAATCTGTTCCTTCATGTAAATACAACTCCTCAATCATCATTATCAGAGTTAATCATCTGTGACCTTTTCAACATTTTTGTTAGGCCTGTAGTTTTATGAGTGTCATCTTCTCTAACTTTGAACTTTATGTTAAAGTAAATATACTTCCTCTTACCATTGTTTTCATGCCCATATACTCCTTCTAACATGTCAAGTGACTCATTTGCAGAATTTACGTGACTGAAAATTTGGTTTCTAATCTTTGTCTCCATAACAGTCACTCATTTTTAAGCCAATTTAGAAAAGCTTTGTGTGCTGCTGAAGCAACAAGTTAAAACATGTTGCAATCTTCTCTGCTGAGATAGTTCCTCCTCTGCTTCGAGGAATCATAGGAGAAAACAACTGGTCTCTTTAGTTTGCAGCACTACTATGTTGCTAACCTGTGGCTTCAATTATCCATACTCCAGAAGAAAGAATACAGTATGGATAAAACAACTAGGAGTATGCTGAGGCTGGCTTTCTCATCAGCTCAGCATCAAAATTCCTATGATAAATACCACCTACTAACACACCGGGACCTGGAGGGTGGACGTGTTCCTCTGCCTTCTCAGATGACTTTTCTTTCTTTTTTTTAAAAAATTTTTATTTTATATTGGAGCATAGCTGATTAACCATGTTGTGCTAGTTTCAGGTGTACAGCAAAGTGATTCAGTTATATGTATACATGTATCTATTCTTTTCCAAATTATTTTCCCATTTAAGTATTACAGAATATTGAGCAGAGTCCCCAGTGCTATACAGTAGCGTCCTTGTTGGTTATCAGTTTTAAATACAGCAGCATGTACATGTCAATCCCAAACTCCCAATCTGTCCCTCCCCTTCAACTTTCCCCCTGCCCCATGCCACCCCCCAACCTGATAGCCATAAATTCCTTCTCTAAGTCTGGCCTGTGAGTCTGTTTCTGTTTTGTAAATAAGTTCATTTGTATCTTTTTTTTTTTTGATTCCACATATAAGCAATTGCATATGTTTGTCTTTCTCTGTCTGACTTACTTCACTTAGTATGATAATCTCTGGATCCATCCATATTGCTGTAAATGGCATTATTCCATTCTTTTTAACGGCTGAGTAATATTCCATTGTATATATGTACCACATCTTCTTTATCCATTCATCTGTTGATGGACATTTAAGTTCCTTCTATGTCTTGGCTGTTGTAAATAGTGCTGCAATAATGAACATTAAGGTGCATGTATATTTTTGAAGTATGGTTTTCTCTGGATATATGCCCAGGAGTGGGATTGCTGGATCATATGGTAGTTCTATATTTAGGTTTTTAAGGAACCTCCACACTATTCTCCATAATGGTTGCGCCAATTTACATTCCCACCAACAGTGTAGGAGGGTTCCCTTTTCTCTACACCCTCAGATGACTTTTCTTTAATGGCTCCTTTAAAAATTCCATATTTGTGAATAATGAAATTGATGTATAGAGCAAATACTGTCTGCTTGATTGTCAAACCAAAAATGACTTCCTCCTCTCCTCTTTCTCTTCCTCTTTCCTTTTTCATAAAATGAATGGAAGGGGCTAGCTGCTTAAATGTCAGTCTCACAGCAACGAAGAGCCTGGCTGTGTTTCAAAGCCTCTGAAAGATGTCTAGAGGACAAGGAGGGGGCAGCGGAGGAATCCACACCTTCTCTCATCTTTTCTTCCTCTTAGCCAGGATTCCAACTCATGTCTGTCTGATGCTCTTGACTGCAGATTATGAAAAATTAAGTCTTGAAAATGAGAGTAAGAAAGAAAAAAATGTCATCATGTATATTCATTTGATTTGGGAATAAAAGGGTGCCCTATAATTTAGAATAAGAGACAGGGATGACTCATTACAGCTATGAAGCTTATTAAGGAAATGAGTAAATTGGTCACACCACCACAACTGTGCTTGTCATCAGAGAAGCATTGTCAATTTCCCTATACAGTTGGGAATTGCTATTCCATACCTTCTTATATGGAATGTAAGGCCTATTCTGGTGTAACAATAAATATTAGAATAGTCTTCAAATCCATCATTAGATGCGGCTATAAAAAGCTGTAACTAGAGCAGATGCAAGCTACCTCAGAACCTTGGAAAGAGTCATTCAAAATTACAGCACTGAAAATACACTGAATTATCCAATGCGATA
Source organism: Grampus griseus (assembly GCF_964374135.1). Classification (NCBI taxonomy): domain Eukaryota; kingdom Metazoa; phylum Chordata; class Mammalia; order Artiodactyla; family Delphinidae; genus Grampus; species Grampus griseus. The sequence goes on from NC_139001.1 coordinate 60,971,915, forward strand.
AAAAGTGTATATATTTTTTAAAAGTATATATAAGATTTAATAGTCATCAGTGTATGAGTGACTTAAGAGTTCTTGGTTTTCTCTTCTTGTCCTTCTTCCCTCCTCTCTGTCTTTCCATTGGTGGGGAAAGGGTGTTTTGAGTAGAGCTTGATTTCCAAAGCACCTGGCCTCTTCAGTCTCAAGAGGCAGTTTCATTTAAAATGCAAAGTGGAACATCTTTTGGATACCTTTCCTATATATTCTATAAAGCTTTACATATGTGAGGGTGTAGGAAGGTGTTTATAAAACACCCTAGAACTTTCTTCCTTAATATCAGAAAGCAAAAAAAAAAAAAAAAAAAAAAATTAAACCACAATTAAGATATGTTTTTCAAACCCTCAGGTGTTACCTCTAACCAGGTGGCCCTGGTCACCATCAGAGTACTGGAACCAAGAAGACCTTGTTCCTTTTTTGAGTTCATTCTGGACTCTTGGAGTGGAAATGAGCTTGTTCCTACTGGAGTTTAATTCCATTGCTTTTGACTCCAGAAAGACCCCCATGCCTTTTGACAATGGCCAGGGTTTTATTTTCACACCAGTCTTTCCCAAAGGAAACTCATTCCAAATACTTACCTTTTCCACTGAGGTCTTAGAAGGAAAATGGAATTCTGGTTCATACTGTGGTCTCTTGTAATGTCAGGTCTTTAATGTGATCAATTTCAAATTTAAAAGATCCAAGTGGAAGAACTTTTACTATGCTGGTAATAATTCTACAGAATACCTGAATTCTTACACTGTTACGTTTCAGTATGAGTGGTGATTTTTCTCTTTACGTCTTTGATCTGTTTTCATTCCTGTAATACAGCCCCCTGATTTTGTGAGGGGGGAATAATATGTGGTTTTTGTACAAACATGTTTCTCAATGTGTTATTTTGGAAAAGTGAAGAGAGGGAGTTTGGGGATATTGGAAGAAATTCATCAAGAAGGCCTAATCTCCCTCTTTTTCAGTTAATAAATGGAACATCATTTCTGGAAAAAAAAAGTCATCAGTGTAAAAGGCTATATAATACTTAAAAATTAAGCTTGTTTTGATAGTGTTAAGTTAAATTGATACCCCAAACCAGAAACGTGACACAAAGCATAACTCACACTTATATTTCTTTAGTTTAATAAGTCTATAAATGTTCAGCAAAAAGTATAAAGGCAATATACATTATAGCAGCTTTGTTTGAATCTACTTAGGAAGTGAGATCTGAAGCTTCTCTGTAGTTTTCCTTATAACCTGACAGATAGTCCATTTCGACTAATACTTTGCTTAAATGTATCTTGGTTACTTTGATCATCAAGCTTGGAGATATCTTTCCACTGTTGTTCTGGTGGTTTGATAGCTTTTGTTACCCTTGTCTCAAAGTATGTCTGCAACGAAGTCTGTTTATCTTATATTTCTTCTTCAAGGAAGAAAAAAGATGGTCAGGAAGTAGGAAAGGGTGAAAAGCTAAAAAGCACACTTCCTTTTGGCTCCAGTCTGTAACTGAAAGCTCCATGACATTCCATCCAGAACTGTAGAAGCATAGTCTTCTAGTCATAGTCTAGTGGGGATAGAAATATATAAAAAACAGTATCCAGAGAAGTTGAGAGCATGGACTTTGGCCCCAAGCAGACCTGGGTTTCAATTCTGGTTTCTTCCCTTAATATCTGCATGACTTTGGACAAGCTCCCTAATTCCTCTAAGCCTTAGCTTTCTCATTTGTAAAATGAGGATAACAATAGTACCTGTCTCATAGAGTTTATTGTTAGAATCAAATTAGATAATGCATATAGACACTCCGCGTGGTACCTGGCATATGGTAAGCGTTAAAAAATGCTAGCTAGGACTTCCCTGGTTGTCCAGTGGTTAAGACTCCGGGCTCCCAATGCAGGGGGCACGCGTTCAATCCCTGGTCAGGGAACTAAGATCCCACATGCTGCACCGTGTGGCCAAAAACCAAACCGAACCAAACCGAAAAATGCTAGCTAAAAAAACACTGGTGCTATTAATATAAAAATATATTTGTTTTTAAAAAATGCACTAAACCCTTGGTAGGAGATACTCCCATATCTTTTGGGGGATCTTATTCAGCAATGACTTTGAGCCTAAAAAAATGCTATACTTGTATCACTTTGTTAGTTGAGAAGAGACAGGTTCTGGACAAACCTTTGTCCAGTATCCTTGATGCTTCTTTTTCTTTGATGATCAGTTCTGTTCCAAATTTGATTTCTGTTTCCAGTGACTCTCTCTTTGCCCTCAAGACACCTAGGGTTCTGCATGCTGAGGGCTCCCACAGCAGTGTTTGAGGTGCAACCCAGGGTTTTCTGCCCATCTCACACCAACGAAAATCTCCTATTTCTATGGTGTGTTTCCTCTCTCTATATATTAACCAGGATATAATTTTTTTGGCCCAGATATATAACATTTATTCTAATTACTTATATGTTTATTCAGTTCCCCCAGCCCATTATGTTATTTATGTGAGTACTTACTACCATGTTTCATTGAGTCTAAATTACATTGACTATTGGTGGTGGTGGGGGAATTGGAATAAGGGGGTCAAGAGGTACAAATTTTAAATTATAAGATAAATAAGTACTGGAGATGTAATGTACAACATGATGACTTTAGTTAACACTGCTGTGTGGTATATATAAATTTGCCAATAGTAGATCCTAAAAGTTCCCATCACAAGGGAAAAAAATGGAGGTTAGGAATGCAGGAGTGTAAGCAGGGAGATTAATTACCAGCTGTTTCTTTAGCTCTGTAAGAGATAATGCCAGCCTAGGCTAGGGCAGTAGGCTTGGAGGAGATGGGAAATGGTAAAATTTGGAAAATACATTTAGTGTACAACAGATCAGGACTGAATTATGTGGATGTGAGAAGTGAGAGGAGTGTGGATTCAAAGATGATTCCTAGGATTTTGGTGGGAGCAACTACTAAATGATGGGATCATTTGCAGAGGTGGGAAGACTGGGAAAAGAGCAGGTTTGGGGGCAAAAGTCAAGCATTTAGTTTTGGACATGGTAGTTATTAGACAGCCCAAGAGAAGCTGTTGAGAACCAATTGGATATTTGAGGTTGACGCTCAAAGAGAGGTCAGGGCTGGGGACATATATTTTGAACTAATCTGCATAGAGATGTTATTTAAACCCATTCAGTGTGATCCTCAATACTGGTCCCTCATTAGAATCACTTAAGATGCTTTAAAACCTATGAAATCCTGGCTCTGCCCCCAGAGGTTCTGATAGAGTTTCGGATAGAAAAGGGACCTGGATTTGGCGTTTCTTTTTAAAAGCTTCTCAGGTGATTCTAATGTGAGCTAGGCTTGAGAACCAGGGCCAAAGGGAGTGAGGTAGTTGGCTGCAGGAGAGAAGAGAGGGGAAGCATGGATTGAGCCTTGGTGGGCTCCAACATTTAGTGGATCAGAAGAGGAAGCAGAGAGCCCAGCAACAGGACTGATCAGAAGAAGGTAACAAGGTAGGAAGGAAACCGGGATAGTGTTCCAGAGGTCAAAGAAAGACAGAGGTTCAAGGAGGACAGAGTAATCAGCTGAATCAAATACATACTAGAAGGACTAGTATGATAAGGAGTGAGCGTTAACAGTTAATTAGGTACAATGAAAGTGTGTTACAAATAGAGCAGGAGATAACAAATGCTTTTCCAGGCTTCATTGTACACATATTAAGCAAAGTTGGGAGTTGTAATATGTTTGATAAATCAAAAATAATTTAAAGTAGTAAAGGTAATATAATACTACTGAAAACTATATTCTAAATCCCGCACCCCCCCTTTTTTTTTCTAAGATGGCAAATCTAAGTAAATAAGTAGCCACAGAAAGTTTGGGCAACTGAGAAAAGGAAAAAAAATATATTACCATATTCTCTTGAGCTAACTCAACCATTATTTAGTCATTCGTTCGCTTTTATTTAGTGAATTCCTACTCTGCAGCAGACTCTGTGCTGGGGATATAGAAACAAATACAACAAAGATCTCTTCCCTCAAATACTTCAGGGCCTAGTGGGGGAGGTGAACACATAAAAAAATGACTACAAAACAAAGTGATAGGTGATGTAATAAAGGTTATATGGAGCATACGGTGGGAGCAAAGAAGACAGAGAATTTATTGCATGTTAAATTATAATTACGAAGAGCACCTTGGCAAACTAGAAAATTGCTCATGCTGTAATGTTAGTGATAGAAACCAGGTGGAAAATTGAGTGTACCCCATGATTACAACCATATAAAAATATGATCCCTGAAGTTCTCCCAGTTAAAGAGAATCTTGAACTGAGTTTTGGATGATGGGCCAGGTAAATAAGGTTGGGAAAAGGTGGGAGAAAGAATTCTGGTAACTGGAAGAAGTCAAGGGAAGTGAGACAGAGCATACAACCTGTTTGGCCACTGTAATAACTTTGTTGCTGGAGTGTGGGATTCCCGGGAGGGAGTAACCAGACATAAAACTGGAAAGATAGGCAGGAGATAACAAGATAAAAAGAATCACCATAGGCTGTACTAGAGAGTTTGAACTTTATCCAGTCACTTATGAGTAACCACAGAAGAATTTTATTTTATTTTTAAAATTTATTTATTTTTTATTTATTTATTTTTGGCTGTGTTGGGTGTTCGTTGCTGCACTCGGACTTTCTCTAGTTGCAGCGAGGGGTGGCTACTCTTTGTTGTGGAGCGCAGGCTTCTCGTTGTGGTGGCTTCTCGTTGCGGAGCACGGGCTCTAGGCGTACAGGTTTCAGTAGTTGTGGCTTGTGGGCTCTAGAGCGCCGGCTCAGTAGTTGTGGCGCATGGGCTTATTTGCTCCACGGCATGTGGGATCTCCCCAGACCAGGGCTCGAACCTGTGTCCCCTGAATTGGCAGGCGGATTCTTAACCACTGCGCCACCAGGGAAGTCCCCAGAAGAATTTTAAAATGGAAAAGCACACTCAAATTTGGTATTACAACTATAACCACAGCAGCTGAATTGAAAGAGGCTGAAAGCAGGTAGACTAGTTAGAGAGATCTTGCAATAATCTAGGTGGAAAATGGTAAAGGCAATGGCAGAAGGATGGATAGATGGATGGATGGAGAGGGATGAATTCAAAGGGCTCTTTAGGAGACAGTGTGGACTTAGGGAATGGTAAGGGATGGGGGTATTAGGAATGTATAGTGAGGGATGACAAGAATGACTCTCAGATCTCTGGTTTAGATAACTATCCCTGTTCTTACTCTTGGCTGAGTTTCCACCCAAGTTAAAAAATATAGGAGGAAAAAATTGAGGGACCTGTGAAACATCCAAGGGAAGATGTGTAGTGATGAGTTTGAATATCCTGGGGCTTAAAAGATATGTGTGAGCTGGAGATACAGATTAAAGGGGCATCATTACCTATGTGATTTATGGAGTGGTTGAGACTGGGCAGGGATGTTGTGTATGTGTCATTTGTGTGTTTTTCTTTCTAGTCATTTTATTCTAAGTTGTATCTTTATTTAATTATAATAATTAGGTATATGCAATTTCCTTTTTCACGTTACATTATACCAAAAGTTTTTCTCATGTTGCACTAGAGTTTTCAAAGCAGTCAAAACTGAATAAAAATATACCAAGAGGATATGCTATAGTTATAGTTGACCTTAGCTTTGTGATAAAAACTTTTGTTCATAGTTTTCTCCCATGTTTTGGATTTTTTCCTTAGGAAAGATTCTCAGAAATGGGAATATATGTGTGTTGTTATATAGTTAATATATGTTGCACATATACATCCAAATTACTTTCCAAAATGGTTGTACCATTTTCTCCTTGATAGCAATAATGTATGAAAATACAAGTTTAATTAGGTCCTTGCTATAATTTGGTATTATGTATTTGTGGAATGTATATATTTTTATTATATATGTTAAACATTTCATTGAAGTAAAATATACATGCACCAAAGTGTACAAATCTAAGTGTACAGCTTGATGAATTTTCAAAGTGAACGCACTGTATAATCTGAACCTAAATCAAGAAACAGAGCATTACCAGCATCCCAGAATTCTCCCTCATATACCCTCCAAAGGTGTGCTGAATGATTTAACGTTATAGGATGGTTTTAACTGTTTTTGAACTTCATATAAATGGAATCACATAATATGTAATCTTTTGTTCGACATTATGTTCGTACAATTCATCATGTCACTCGTGTAGCTATGATTCGTTAATTCTCATTTCTGTGTGGTATTCTATTGTGTGAAAGTTCCACAATGTATTTATTCTGGTAGGCATTTGGGTAGTTTCTGGTTTGGGGCTATTATGAACAGTGCTGCTTTATGAACATTCTTATATATGTCCTTTGATGAATATATGTATGCATTTCTATTGGCAATGTACTTAGGAATGAACTGATGGATCATAATATATGTATATTCTCAGCTTTGGAAGTTACTGCCCCGTTTTCCAAGGGCACCACTTTTCACTTCCACCAGTGTATGGGAGTTCCTGGTGCTCTACATGCTGTCTGATATTTTGTCTTTTTCATTTTAGTCTTCTGGTGAATGGTATCTTATTTGGCTTCAATTTGCATTTCCTTGTTAACCAAAGATGTTTAGCATCTTATCATATGTTTTTCAGCCATTTGGATATGCTCCTTTTGAAGTAATTGTTCAAGGTTTGTGTCTACTTTTCTACTGTATTGTCTTTTCCTTATTGATTTGTAGGAGGTTAGTGTTGTTATTATTGTTGTTATTTTACATATTCTGAATGTGAGTCCTTTATCAGGTGTATATATTGCAAACATCTTCCGACTCCATGTTTGCTTCCACCATCTTAGATAAAGTCTCTTAGTGATCAGAAATTCTTAATATAGTTCAGTCTGTCAAATTTCTTGCTATGGTCAGCACATTTGTGTTCTGTTTAAGAAATCTTTGCCCACCTGTAAGCCATGAAGATATTTCCCCATGTTTTCTTTTTTTTTAATTAAAAAAAAAAATTTATTTATTATTCATTTTTGGCTGCATTGCGTCTTCGTTACAGCGCGCAGGCCTCCTCTAGTTGCAGCAAGCAGGGGCCACTCCCTGTTGCGGTGCGTGGACCTCTCACTGCGGTGGCCTCTCCCGTTGCGGAGCACGGGCTCTAGGCACATGGGCCTCAGTAGTTGTGGCGCACGGGCTTAGCTGCTCCGCAGCAGGTGGGATCCTCCCGGACCAGGGCTTGAACTCCTGTCCCCTGCATTGGCAGGCGGACTCCCAACAACTGCACCACCAGGGAAGTCCCCCCATGTTTTCCTTTAAATGCTTTATTTTTTATTTTCATAATTAGATCTGCAATCCATCTGGAATACGTAGTTGGTGTAAGGTAGGGATCAAGATGCATAGTCTATGTGGCTATCCATTTGACACGGTCTAATTTATTGAAAAGATCATCCTTTCCCCCACTGCACTGAGTATTAATATGTTAAGGTTTTTTTCCTCTCTTCTGTTTAACACATGGGAAGTGGAACCTCATTGCTAGACTCAAATTTCTTGATTGTTTGGGCAGTTTGCCGTTTCTTTATTGTATTAATTAAGACAGGATAGTAGCAAATAAAGCACCAAATTTCAGAGGCTTAAAATAACATGGGTTTATTTTTCCTCATGCAAAGTCCAGTGCCAGAGGGCCAATTTATAAGGCAGCTGGTCTCCCTGCAGTGACTGGGAGATCCAGGTCACATCCATCATGTGACTTCACATTATTGTGTGGTCTCTATAATCCCCGTTAGAAGAAAAGAGAGTGCTATGGTGGCACATTGACTCCTAAATTCTTGGCCTGGATGGGACACACCCAATTGCAGCTCATGTTCTGATGTCTATATCTAGTAACACAGCCCCATCTCACTGAAGGGAATCTGGGAAGTATAGTTTTCCCATGTGCCCAGGGTGGAGAGGAAAAACAGATACCAGAGAGATCGTGATTCCATCACATTCCCTCAATTAACTAATCATATTTCCACTGTGTGAATTGTTTGTCTATTGCCGCTTATCTTTTTTGGGTATCTAATATTCATATTAAATCAAAATAACCTTTAAGATTTTTTGCCTTGGATTCTATTTTGACTTAATAATGCTTCTCTAATTTATTGCAAGTTTGCTTACTACATTTCACCCATCCTTTTCTCTAGTCTTTTTATGTTACTTTATTTAGATGTATTTTTTATAAGCAGCAAAGTATTGGATTTTGATCTTTAACACAATCTGAGAGGCTTTTTCTATCAGTAGGGAATCTAAATTTAATAAGTAAACTGATCATGCTTAGTCTCACTACTGCCATGATTTTGTGCCTTTGTTTTCATACATGCATGCTCTTTCTTTGCAGTTTTGTGATTTGCTCTGCAGACTTGGTTTTGTTTTCTCTTATTTTCTACTGTGATTTTTTGAAGGTGGACATTCCTCTGATTCTGCTAATGGGTTCCTGAGAGCTTTCCACAAATACTTTTAAAATCTACACTTGTTTAATTGTACCAATAAAAAGCCAAACAATAACCTTTGGAAACTATGGAAAAGGAGGCACCAAACATTTTTTTCTTTCCCTGTCACCTGCTGATCCTTCCTTTTGTTTGTCTTCATTAATCTAATCTGGGGTAGTAAACCCAGTCATTTGGAAAAATACAGTTGTTTTTTTCTCATAAACTAATTGCTATTCCTATAAAATATTTGGACAATACCCAAAAGTACAAAGGCCAGCAACAGAAATCTGCCATCATTTTATCACATGAAGACAACCACTGTTAATATTTTAGTATATGTCCCTTCAGTCTTTTTACTATATACATTTTATGTGATTGAGATTATATTGTATATATAATTTTTATATGCTGCTTTATTCACTGAAGTGCTCTTTTAAGCAAACCAGTTGTTTTTGGTTATATAAAATCTTCACAATCATTTTAATGACCTTCTCATATTAGACGAGCCATAAGTTATTACCACATCCTTATTATTGTACATTTAGGTTATTTTCAACTTTTAATTATTGTAAATAATATTGAATAAAATTATCTTTGTGCGGAAGGAGAAAAGGCACTTTTTTTCTAATTTAGGATTATTTCATTAGGGCAGATTTCCGGAATGAAATCAGTGGGTCAAAATGAATACCTTTTTTTTTTTTTTTTTTGGCCGCAGTGTGCGGCATGCAGGATCTTAACTCCCCAACCAGGGACCGAACCTGTGCCCCCTGCATTGGGAGCGGAAAGTCTTAACCACTGGACCAGAGAAGTCCCAAAAGGAATACATTTTTAAAGGATTTTTGATCCATATTGCTAAATTGCTTTCCAAAAGAAATCCCATCATTTTAAATAAAATGTTGTTGCTATAGTTCTTTTAGCATTTCAGACTTAACATCAATTCATCTCTCATTATTGTTTTGGGCATCTCCACCAACTCTTTCCAACCCTATCTTCCAAATCATGAGTTCTCTTTATGATTCAGTGACTCATTTTATGATTCATGAAATTGTGTCAGATTCATGGGAGAATGTTCCTGATATGCTTTTTTGTTGATTACCAATAAAGTCAATGCTTTATGTAACTTAATTTTGTTTTCTTTTCTCCATGTTGCATAGCAGGTGACTTAGTTTCAGTGAGGAAAATTACTTTTTTTTTCTGCTTTCTCTTCTGTTTTACTCTATATTTTTGGAACTGTCCATATTTTTTTAAACATCTTTATTGGAGTATAATTGCTCCACAATGGTGCGCTAGTTTCCGCTGCACAACAAAGTGAACCAGCCAGGAAAATTACTTTTTGATACTAGTGTCCATGTCCTCTCCCAACTCATAGAGCAAGGAGAAGCCTATGGTAAATTGAAAGATGCAGTTCTAGGAGGGATTGGAAAAGTGTTTTGAGGCTTCTAAACGGGGAAAAACAGGAAATAAGCAAAGATCTAACTAGGTGCTCAAGACTATCTGAAACTGAAAATATAATAAAAAAATAGAATAGAGACTTAAGTTGGTGTATGGAATAGATCCAGACTCTGATGGATAAATTTTGAATCTTGAAAAGGAAATAATAAGTTAGATCTCTTTGATGCACTTCAAGGCCCAGCTGAAATTGCTCCTCATTTAGGAAGCCTCAAATGTGATCTTTCCTGCCTCCAAATTCTCCCATTTTTCTAGAAAATGCATCATTTTCTACTTTGGATAGCAGTCATTTGCTGGACTATTCTTTGATCATTACCTCTAAGCTACATTTGTGACTCACTCTGCACTTCCACAGCAGCTGGCAAATTGCTTTATCCCCGATAGGTGCTCAACAAATAATTCCTGAAACCAATGCTTATCAGTCTGTAACAGTTTTCAAAACCAATGGATATACAAGTTATAAACCATTCCCAAACAACTTTATTAATTGCTCAAAGTGAGCAATAGCTAAGTAATAAATATTTACTTGAGGAAGTTTTCATGGTGGCAGTTTTGGAAATTTCATCGTGTGTTTATTGATTTCAAGACATTTTCTTTCCATAAGAAACTGCCATTCATTTCCCCTCATATTAACAACATTTTCCTTTTTAAAAAAATACTCCTTTTTATTTTCTCATTAAACAAGAAATTTCTCTTTAGAGTGTATGCCCGCATGCGTGTGTGCGCATGCACGTGTGCAAATACTTAGAATCACAAATGCCAGGTTATTTTTTCTAAAAAAGTTTTTCTAACTTTTTACTGTAAGTGTACAGTTTCACAAACTAGACACTCACCTCTAACCAGCACCTGGAACAGAATACTATTTGCATCTCAGAAACCCCTCTCTTGCTTCATGGTGACTTTTTGACTTTTGGGGTGGAAGGGGGAGAAATTCTCATCAATATTTGATGTTTTTATATTGTTTCAAAGTTTCTAGATATGTATGAGGTTATATATATCTCACATTATTTTTTCGTGTATCTAAGAAAGATTTAGCATTTTTTATTTGCTAGGAAAGCATTAAGTGATTTTTAAAAATTAATTAATTAACTTTTTGGCTATGTTGGGTCTTTTTTTAAAAAATTTATTTATTTTTGGCTGCATTGGGTCTTTGTTGCTGTGTGCGGGCTTTCTCTAGTTTTGGTGAACGGGGTCTACTCTTCATTGCCGCGTATGGGCTTCTGATTGCGGTGGCTTCTCTTGTTGCGGAGCATGGGCACTAGGTGCATGGGCTTCAGTAGTTGTGGTGCACAGGTGTAGTTTGCTCTGTGGCATGTGGGATCTTCCCGGACCAGGGCTTGAACCCGTTTTCCCTGCATTGGCAGGCAGATTCTTAACCACTGCACCACCGGGGAAGTCACACATTAAGTGATTTTGTTTGCTTTTTTGTTTTTGTTTTTTTTTGCATTAAATGATTTTGAAAGTCTTGAAACCATTCAGTTGGAAAGATATTGTCAAAAATCAAGTATATTTGATATTAATGTTTATGAAAAGGAACATCAGTTTTTTTGCCTACAAAAAGATTCGGACTGCAGAAACAAAGTCCAGCGTAAGTAAGGTTTTGGGAATCTTTGTTCTTCCCTCTGAAGTGATGAATTTATATTTTAGTTTAATCAGTAAGACTTAGGATGAGTGAAGTGGAACACTAGATTACAATCGGTTTTATATGTTTTCTTAATCACTTTTCTAAGTAGACTGCTTTGTTAAGGGGTACATTGTTGATTTAAAATCTGCTATGAGCACTGTTTGCTTGTTGCACTTTGTTTTTGTAAACATTTCATAATACTCATGCCCTTGGAGAACAGCCTCTAGTGCTCTTTGGGGGAGGTAATATTGTTTTGAAGCTGATTATAATTCTTAACCTAAGCTGAAATGAATCTGTTTTGAGAATCTAATAATTCCAGCTTTTGTTATGTATAGATCAAGCCCCCCTCCCCCAATGAGTTGACAAACCAGAAGGAAACCACTTCCACTGCTAGAGAGAGCAGAGGAAGTGTAACCTAGCCTATTATGCACAAAACCCTGAAACTATCTCTGCAGGGATTTGGAAACCATAATCTTCAAGCAGTGGCTTTGTGAATTGTGCAGGGCAGTTAGAACACACTCAGTGAAATGAGAATTCTTCATAATCCTATGCAATGGAGTCATCTGTCCAAGCATCTACCAAAAAGAGGACTACTAAGGTGACACGGCACGATGGTAGGGCAGGTATCTTGAGAGCTCCGATCTGTGTGCATACACTCAGACAAAGAAGGAAATCAAATCTGGGGGTGAGTTCAGGCAAGAGGAGACAGGCTGGGCATTTCGGTTCACTCTAATAAAAAGGCCCAGCACACTCCATTTCCTAAACATTTGTAATGTAATATTTCATACATATTAGAGCAGATCTGGTATATATATATATATATATATATATATATATATATATATACACATTATAAATATATATAGTTTAAAGAAAAAGAGTAAGGCAAACATACCTCCACACTCTCACCAAACTTAACAGTAGTGCATTTATTGACGCTTTTGAAGCCCCTGTGGGTCCTCCATGATCACATTCCCCCCTTTTCCCTGATGGAAGTAACTACTCTGATTTTGGCTTCTCATTCATTTTTCTTTCTGGTTTTGCCACATATATATTCCTGAACACTATATTATTTAGTTTTGAATGTTTTATAAATGAATCAAACTGCCTTCATCCTTCTTTAACTTGTTCTTATAAATCAGCATTACGCCTGTGAGCATTTTAATTGTATAGTATCCTATTGTGTGAATATACATAACTCTATTTATCTATTTTCTTGTTGTTGGACATTTGGGTGGTTTCCAGTTTTCGGCAGCTATTATCAGTAGTGCTACGGACATGCTTGTTCTTTCTCCTGGTGCACATGAACAAGAATTACTCTAAGATATATTATTTGGAATGGAATTGCCAGGTAATAGTATCTTCAACTTTACTAGGTAATACATCATTAACTATGTTTTGCTTAGTTCAAAAGGGCTAGGGTTGCCAGATGTAGCAAATAAAAATACAGGATGCTCAGTTACATTTGAATTTTACATAAACAACAAATAACTTTTTAGTATCAGTATGGCCCTTGCAAAATTTATATTTCATCTGGCATCCCTAACAAGGTCAGTGAACTTTATCAAATCACAAACATTGGCCAATGAAGTGAAAGTGTGAGGGGGTGGGGGAGTATTTGGCCTTTTCTTCCTCTGCTAGCATGGCCAACAGAGTTGTTTACAAGGAGATTAGCTCAGGGGGCTCAGGTGCTTGTGAACCAGCTCTGTGGGTAATTGATTGGCTCAACAAATATGTATCAGCACCAGCTGTATGCCAAGCAGGTGCTAGATGTTGGGACTATAACTGTAAACATGACAGACAAGGTCCTTGCCCTCCCTAGGCTTTTAGCCAAGGCGGGGAAATGGAGGATAATAAGGCAATGATCTATGTACTGTGGGAGCAGTGGTGTGCTGGTGAGGAAGCCTTGATTTGTAGATTTTGCTGACTTTGGTGTTGTAAATACTCTTACCATGACCAGTTTCAAGCTACCAATGTGACATCATTGAACTCTGAGTTGAGGGAGAGACTTGTACAATCTGCTCTCTGGGTGGTATGAACTGGCTCCAGCAGCCCCCTGTATGGGGGAGTACTAAGAAAGGACATTTCATCCAGTCTCTGGGCTCATTTCTGACTGGTTTGGGGGAAAGAGACTTAAGCATTAATTGTTTCCTCAAATTTAGAAGGAATCAAATGTTAAGAGGTATAAAAATAATTTATTATATCTATAATATTGGATGCTTTGTAAATATTTTTTACTATGGTATATAAATAGAAAAGAGTCTAATAAACATAGTTGTAAATTATGACTAGCCTATAGATCAGGGCTTAGATCTCCCCTTTTTTTTTTGCGGTACGCGGGCCTCTCACTGTAGTGGCCTCTCCTGTTGCGGAGCACAGGCTCCGGATGCACAGGCTCAGCGACCATGGCTCATGGGCCCAGCCATTCCACGGCATGTGGGATCTTCCCGGACCGGGGCAGGAACCCGTGTCCCCTGCATCGGCAGGTGGACTCTCAACCACTGCGCCACCAGGGAAGCCCCAGGCCCTTTTTATGCTTAAATTACTTAAGAAATACATGATTCATTGTACAAAATTTGGCAAAGCAGAAAGTAGAAAAGAATAATTATGCAATCTTACAGCCCAAGGCTAGCCATGCACTTTTTGGGGTACAACCTTGCAGTCATTTGTTTTGCATACTTACAAACAAATCGGGATCAAACCCATGTTTTCTCTTACAATATACATGAAAATTTTATCATCCTTTTCAGTATTCTTCAAAGACATGATTTTAAGTGATGGCATAACATTCCATTTTCAGGCTAAGCCACGGGTTATTTAAGTAGCTCCCTATTGCTGGCAGTAGCCTCTTTGTAAGTCAGTGTTGACTATCTTTATAAGCTACAAGAAAGCAGGAACCAATCATTTAATTGTCTTTCCAAGGCAGCACTTGTAACAAAAATAAATCGAAAGTAATTGGATTATGTTATTTGCTGTGATCCTCTAGTTACCATTTAAAATAAAAGGAGTCAGTCTGCATAAAATGTAACCGGGGTTGGTGTAAAGGTAACCTGAGGCTCTGGGGAGGGTTGGGAGGAAGATAACCTACTATCAAATCTCTTTGGTCGGGTTTTGTTTACTACTCTCGAGAGGAGCTGAGCTCCATATAAAGTCTTGGAATTGGTAGGAGCTTTAGAGATCACCTAGTGACTCTAACCTCTTTTTCATAGATGAGGAAATTGAATAGAGAAGGACTGTTACCTGCTGAGACTAGTACCCAGGCCTCTTGACTTCCTTCCTGTCCTGTGCTCTTTTCACCACAATCAGCTAAGCTTACTCTTTTAAAATACTGAGAGAGCATACAGTTGCCTATTACCTATCATATAGGAATTCTTGTTTTGCCTTAGGGTTAATGTGCTTTGGTATAAAAATCTAATGGTAAGGTTCTAGATATGTATCCAAGAGAAAGGAAGGCATATGTCCACACAAAGACTTGTACACAAATGTTCATACTAGCATTATTCATGATAGCCAAAAAGTGGAAACAATGCAAATGTCCATCAACAGGTGAATGGATAAACGAAGTGTGGTATGGTCACACAATGGAATACTCAGCAGTAAAAAGAAATGAACTACTGATAAATGCAACAATGCAGATGAATCTCAAAATAATTATGTTGAGTAAAAGAAGCCAGACAAAAGTGTACAAACCGTACCATTCCATTTATCTAAAGTTCTGGAAAATGCAAGCTAATCTAAGTGACAGAAAGCGTATCTGTGGTTACTTGGGAATGGGGGTGTAGGGGAAGAGGAACCACAAAGGGGTAGAGGAAATTTTGGAGGCTGATGGACATATTCACTATCTTGATTTTATAAATGGTTTCAGGGTTGTATACACATCAAAACTTATCAAGTTGTACAGTTTAAATATGTGTAGTTTATTATATCTCGCTAAAATTGTTTAGGGGACTTCCCTGGTGGTCCAGTGGGTAACACTCCTGTGTTCCCAATGCAGAGGGCCCCGGCTTCCATCCCTGGTCAGGGAACTAGATCCTGCATGCCTGCCACAACTAAGAGCCACGTGCTGCAGTGAAGATCCCGCGTGCAGCAACTAAGACCCGGAGCAGCCTAAATAGATAATTAAAAAAAATAATAAAATTGTTTAATTTGTGAGATGTCCCTCTTAAGTTTGAAAAGCAGAACGTTACTAAAAGCTCACTGAAGAATCTGAAGCATAAGAAAACTAAAATTACCTCTGGAGATAACTGACAACCAAGATTCTATTCTAGTATGACAGTTTATCTGAACAAAACATTACTATGAGAAATGCAAAGTCACAAAAATAAGAAATAGAAATGACATTTTTGTCCCCCTGCATGCCATTTCCTCGTGCCAGCACAATTGCTGTATATCATAATCTTTTTAGTGTTCTATTCAATTTGGTTTTTTAAAGAGAGCAATCGCCTTGTATTTTTCCTGAACTATTAGACAGCTCCTTTATGTACAAGATGCCCAATCCCTGATGTGTCTGCCCGTGTGTGGGTTTGTAGAAAGTTACACTGTACCTATAAATTTCAGCAAATGCTGCAATTTGCTTTAGGATTTTGTAGTCAGGGCTCAGCAGCGGCCCTGGAACTTTCTAGAAACCATGCCCTCTTCTACAAGATGAACCCTGGATAGTTTCCCTAAATATGTGAATTCGCTGATCAAAATTTTCTTAGATTTCCCACCTACTGTTTTAAAACAAAGAACTGCTAGACCACACATAACAGCGCAGAACACCGGTAAAGATTTTCTTTTTTGGAAAACATTCATAAAGTTTTATTTCCATCCCCCCCAACTTATTTTCTTAGCTCTTTTATTCGATAATCACTCCCATTCTGTAGACGGGGAGAGGCACACCGGTTTTTTTGCACAGTACAGACGGGCAAGGAAGACGCGACTCTCAACTTTTCAGTTCCATTTTGAGAAATGATCGCATCGAACTCCTGAGAAACGACAGCCCAGCGAGAGCAGAAGCATTTCTCTCCAGGCTGGGTGTGGGTCGGAAGCCAGGCGCGCTTCCGCGAGAGAGAGGGGGAGTCAGGTGGCAGCGGATCGGGCGCGGGAGCCAGTGCTGCGCGGCGGGGGCGCGTGCGGGTGCGCCTCCCTCCGGCCGGCTCGGGGAGGCCACCCCCGCGCACGCCAGTCGGTCGGCCGGGCTCCCGCGCAGCGCTGCTATCCGCTGGTGAGCCAGCAGCGCCCGGCGCCCGCGTCTCCTCTCTCGCGCGCTCGTTCCCTCCCCAGCCCCTCCGCCCCCGCCCCCGCCCCCAACCCCTGGCAGTCCCTCCCCCAAGCCTGCTCCCGCGGCCGACGCCGCCGCCGCCGCTACCGGAGGCGCAGGAGCCTCGCGATAGTGTTTGCACAGGCGGCGCGTGACGCCGCCGCCGCCTGTAACTGATGCAGAGGTTACCCCGCCGCCTCAGCCGCCACCCACCACCCGCCGCCGCCGCCGCCACCCGGGCGACGCCGGGGGCCGACGCACTGCAGAGGTGCCGGCAGGTTCCGCCCGCGGAAGTCTTCTCTGCCGGCGCAGCCCGCGCTCCGCCCGCTCTCCGACCCCGGCCCCAGCGGGCGCCCCCTCGACACCTCTGCCGCCGCGCTCCTTCCCTCTGCCTCTTCCCCGGCGCGCCCGCCGGCTCCCTCACTTCTCCCCCTTTTCCTCCTCCCCGTCCCCTCTCCTCCCCTCACCTCTACCCTCCCCACCTCCCCCCTTCTCGGTTTCCTCCCCCATCCCCTTGAATCTCCCCTCCCTGCCCTCGCTCTCTCGCTCGCCCTCAGCGCGGCCCCCGCCATGACGGAGGCGGGTGCCGGTGCCGTTGCCGTTGCCGCCGCTGCCGTCGCAGGGGGGGAGTCGGGTTCCCAGAAAGTAGCTTGATGAGTGTCCAAAGTAGCAGTGGAAGTTTGGAGGGGCCGCCATCTTGGTCCCAGCTCTCCACGTCTCCAACCCCGGGCTCGGCGACGGCGGCCAGGTCCCTGCTGAATCACACGCCGCCATCCGGGAGGCCCAGGGAAGGTAAGCGCCGTCGCGCCCGCGCCCGCTCGCGGGCCTCCCCTCCTGCGCCGCGGTCCCCGCGCCCCCGCGTCTCCTTCCTCCGACCCCGGGGTGGGGGAGGGGGCGAGGTGGACTCGAGGCCTCCCGGCTCCAGGGAGGTAGTGCTCCGTATGTGGGTGGTGGTTCGCGGGTGGCTGAGAAGACCGACGAGGGGGTGCGCGCTGGAGGGGCCGGAGCGAGGCGCGGCGCACAGACTCGCCTGGGCTTCTTAAGAGCCAGTCCTGCTGGGATGGGAAGCCTGACCCCGGACGCGAGCCCCTTTCTGCTCCATTTGCTAGTACACTCAGTACTCTTAACCTCCTGGCCTCGGGTCTCTGGTGGATTTTCCCTCTTGGTGAAGCATTCATCCTCGAGCCCCCTCCCCTTCCCTCGCGCACTCCTCCCCTAGAGGCGGTCCCCGCTCTGCGAGCTTTGCTGCCCAGGACCTGGAGGATGCCTCTCGTTTGCAGGGTCTCTGCCCTTTGGGGGGAGCCTCTGAAATTATCAAAGCCGACTTTGATCCCTTGCCTGGCCTCCTAGAGCAGTTTAAACGACAGACTGATTCGTGGGCAGGCTTTTAAAACCATCCCTCCAGATGGTTGCAACTTTGCTTCGCCATCATCTCCTGCGTGTTTGTGCGTTCTCTCTCTACTGCAAGTAGGCTACGGTTCTTTGACAGGGTCGTGGGTTTTGTGGGAAATATCTGCGTAAAGGTTACTGCAAACACGCACCAGATCGGTTACAATTGTTTTCTAAGTTTTCTGGCTTCTTGCATGCAAGTGTGCTGCCACCAGATGTAGCAGTTACACAGCTAGTAAGACATCGGAGTGCTTTTGACTAAAATTTCAACTTGCTGTATTTAACTTTAAGTATACGACATAAAATGAAATTTGGGAGAATTGTGGGGGAAGAATAAATGTGCGTAGAATCACGTTTAACGCTCTTTTGTCTGGAAAACGTTTAGCGGTATTCATCAGCAATTGGTAAATGGGTTGTTCACCGCCGGTTGTGTCACACAGGGAGATTGTAGCCACATTTTCAGAAAAAACGTCTGGAAGTCCAGTAGTCTAGTGAATCCTTTAAAGATACCAGGAGCTTTGATTTATGCAGGAGTCGGTGGGATTAATTTATCTTGAAAATATCTGTCAATATTTACGACTCAGAGCCTTGACATTTGTTAATCAAGTGGTTTGTGCCCTGAATCCAGTGGTTCAGGCACAGCATTCTTTGTCATTTTGTTCCTGTGAGCATGTGTGAAAGTGACAATAGGCTCAAAGATTGGTATGAATTTGCTCTGGAAAATTCAGGGGAAGGTTTGATTTATGGCATCCATTAAGCATGCTGAATACATTGACATGACATTTCTCCTTTCCATCTCACCCCCAACCCTGAGTTCTGATTATTAGAAGATAAAAGTTTATTTATTGACTCACTCAAATTTAGTACACCTGGAGATTTTTCTTTTTGCATTTGAAAATTTGTAAATGAATGTTTTAAAATCTATTTTGTAAACAGAGCAGTTGGTGCTTTTAGCATGCTTTTACTTTTGTCTGTACTTTCATTAAGATGCTTAATGATAGTGTTAGGAATGATATGTAATGAGTGATAGTAAATGATGGTCTTGGGAAAGACTCTTTTAAGGCTATATCTTTTTTTCATTCATTTCTTAAATATTTGCTGAGCCATTTCTGTGAGCTAAGCACTGTGCTAGATACTGAGGGCATATAGTGTCGAATTGCTCATCTGTAACATCTGTAATTAATAATTTGGGGGCTGAAAAATCTAGATTGTGAGTTTCTGAGGTTACTGCAACTCTAGTTAAAAAATTTTCATACTATTCTGCAATTTTCCTGATGTTTTAAATTTTTCAGGGGTTGGAATAATTTAGCTTGACCCTCCAAATAACCAGAAATTTTGTCCAGCAGTTTGGATTTTTATGTAACCTGAATAGTGTGTCTCTATTTACTAATGAAATAACAGGACATGCTTTTGTGGAAGTTATACTTCACACCCAAGTACCTGTATGGTGACAGTGGTACATTGCTTTTTTTGACCAACCAGGAAGTAAGTTAAAACTGTTAATTCTCTCTAGGATTATATATATTCATCTTGAAGCTATAGTTTCAGATTTCACAAACGCTAATAGGAATTGCATATATGAAGCCCTAGGTATCAAGATGGAAACATTTTCTTTTGAGTGTGATCCCAGTTTTTATTTTAACAAGTGCTTTGCATCTTTTCCAAGTAACATTAGTATGTTGTGTAAAGTGATGTAAATTGAGAGCTTTGATTGCTGGTGACTGATAGATAGTAAGAACCATTACTATTAATGGAACTTGAGTGTATGTATCAAGGAGAGAATAAACTTTGTTTGTTTGTTTCTTTTTTTTTTTTTTTTTTTTTTGCGGTACTCGGGCCTCTCACTGCTGAGGCCTCTCCTGTCGCGGAGCACAGACTCCGGACGCGCAGGCTCAGCAGCTATGGCTCACGGGCCCAGCCGCTCCGCGGCATGTGGGATCCTCCCGGACCGGGGCACGAACCCGTGTCCCCTGCATCGGCAGGTGGACCCTCAACCACTGCGCCATCAGGGAAGCCCTAAACTTTGTTTCTTGAAAAGTGGAGCAAATTAAATGTAATATATAATAGAAAATTTTAAACTTAAAAGAGGTACACACATATGTATATGTACATATATAAAGTTACATATGTGAAGAACTCCTTTTAAGCAAACTTTACTTTGAAAATGGGCTATTTTCAAAGTTGTTCCATAAGTATCTATAAGCCTAACTCATAAGAATTAGGAATTTATATGATATGGTATAGACTTCTTTCTTCCCTTGGAGTGCCAAACCTTTTCCTTTATCAATCTTAAAATTCTCTGAGAGGTGTCCAGCAGTGTAGCTCTAGATTGCACATTGGGTCTTTTAAACCTGTGGCTAAATTCTCTATCCCACTTTATCTTCTAATCTGTGAATAAGGATGTGGGAAGTTAAGAATTTAAATTTTCAAATAAGGTCAGGTTTGTTTCCGAGGAACCTGGTGTGTGTACTGGCTAGATGAGCAGGTGGTTTTTTTGCATATCAATACATAGGTACTTTTGAATGGGTTACTGCTAAGAGTCAAATAAATGGTTATACAAAAGACTTGGCTTTTCTGTTTCATCTTGCCAGATATGAATAATTTGCTTTACTTTTATATAAATAATGAAAGTAGTTTGGTCAAAAAGATAATATTGCGGTTTAAATAAACTTGTTCTCTGTTTCCATATTTACAGACTGCATCCTTTAGACAAAAGAGTTAAAGTATTTGACTCCAGATGATTGAGTAATACCTGTAGGGAGATGTTAACAGTTAAGTGTACCAGATGGCCCTTTAATTTCTTGAAGTCACCTGCTGGAGCAAGACAGGGCTGTATGTTTAAGGATTCTAGCTCATGAATATATAGATATGTGGTAGGTGCCTCCCTTACAGAGGCATATGTACATATTAGAGGAGAGAGGGAAATCCAAGATAGTTAGAAGTCTGTGAATCTGCCCCTGAGAAATAGGCTGTGCTTTAGCCTTTTTGGTCTCAGGACCCCTTTACTCCCTTAAAAATTATTGAGGAAGAGATTTTATTTATGTGGGTTATGTCTATTGATATTTACTGTATTTGAAATGAAATAACTTCAAAAATATTTATCTAACAATAACAATCTGATTACATGTTAACAAATTTTAAAATGAAGATAGTCTAAAACAACAACTTTAGTGAGGGGACTTCCCTGGTAGCACAGTGGTTAAGAATCCGCCTGCCAATTCAGGGTACACCGGTTTGATCCCTGATCCGGGAAGATCCCACATACTGCAGAGCAACTAAGCCCATGCGCCACAACTACTGAGCCTGCACTCAATGAGAGCCTGCATTGAACCTGCACTCAATGATAAGCCCACGCACCGCAACTAGAGAAAGCCCGCGCGCAGCAACGAAGACCCAATGCAGCCAAAAATTGAAACAAAAACACGCTTCAGTGAGGCTGGTGGCATTGTTTTATATTTTTACAAATCACTTTAATTTCTGGCTTACTAGAAGACAGCTGGATTTTCTTCTTTCAGTCTGTTGAGATATATTTTGATTGAGGCATGTGAAGAGAATCCAACTTCACATAGATATGTAGTTGCAAAAGAATTAATTTTTTTTTTTTGCGGTACACTGGCCTCTCACTGTTGTGGCCTCTCCCGTTGAGGAGCACAGGCTCCGGACGCGCAGGCTCAGCGGCCATGACTCACGGGCCCAGCCGCTCCGCGGCATGTGGGATCTTCCCGGACCGGGGCACGAACCCGTGTCCCCTGCATCGGCAGGCAGACCCTCAACCACTGCGCCACCAGGGAAGCCCAAAAGAATTGTTTTAATAGTCTTTTTGGAAGTTATTCTTTGATATTACACCAAAATTCGACAAGTGGCAGTTTTTTTAAAGGTACTTGTGATGTGGAAGTACATTTTATCCCGGAAGTGTCTTCAGGACCCACAAGAAATCTGTGGACCATACATTTAGACTAAAGAAGACACTAAAGGGTGGGAAAAAGTATAGCTGTTTTCAGGCATTTCAATCACATAAATTGAAGAGAGAATGTGTTCATTATGCTGTTATAGAAGATGGACCAGCAGGTGAAAGTTAGGAAGGCGCAGAATGAATTCAGCATCATTTATTGAGAAGAATGTAAAAACTGTATAACTACTAGACTTGGCCAGCAATGAAAGAACTGCTTTAAAGAATTTAAAGCAAACTACGGAGACTTTTTTGGGGGAGGTAGAGATAAATTCTGTAGATTCTTATTTCGTGTGCTATTAGATTAAGTGACTTAAGGTCCCATCCAGTTAAAAATTGCAAACATTCTGTGATTCTTTGAAAATCCGTAAATATAGTTAAACTGTACTTACATATCCATGAATGTTTTTGAATATTCTCTTAAGTCAGTAGCATGAAACTATCATTGACTTTATTACTCTTTTGCATTTTTATTGTGCTTTTCCTCTGAGGATTTTTCTGTATTTTCTGGAATCAACACTGTCAGTCTTGAAATCCTGATGAATTCCCTGTGAAATATAATAAACTTTGAAGACATTTTAGGGAATCAGATGCTGCTTACGATACAGTTTAGTAGAGTTGTCATATACTTGGGCACAGAATTTTAGAATGCTGTGGGGGGCTGATTTTCAGTTCAGAAAGAGAAACTGTCAGCAGTCTGTATAGTCTTTCATTTGTAATTGTGTATGTGATTTCAGAAGTAATGTGTTTAATCTAATGGTTTTAAAGCTAGAGAGTCTGAAAAAAGGATGCATGAAGGCAAAGCGTTTAAATTGATCTCTCTTGAATTTAAAAATGCATATTAAATAAAACCAGAACATAAAGTGAAGAATTTAAATTCTCATCTTATTGAGAGAATTATGCATGTAATAGCTATCATTACCTATAGCAATTCATATTTTAATTTAATATGGAACATAATTTCTTCTGTGAGATGTATTGAAAGGTTAGATTTTAGGTGCTGGGAAGTCAAGGTTAAACTCCTGTAACTTTCTTGGGGTCAACTTAAGTGTAGTAAGTGACATAGCTTGAGACTTCATGTATTTCTTGCGTTTAGACTTAAAGCTCATTTTCTATAGAAGAGCCATAGGATTAAGTCATTTAGTTTAATAAACTCCTTCATGCTCTTTAATAATTTCCAGAAATCTTAGAATAATTTAGAGGAATGGTGAAGTAGGAGAAGTAGTATGGTAGAGAAGAGAAAGTGCATTGATAATTGGAATCCAAGTGTAGTCCCAATTTTGCCATTAACTAGCTGGGTGACTTTGGGCAAGTTGCCTATCTCTCTGCTTCAGTTTCATAAAATGAGAATTACAGAGCTGAAAGGGACCTTGGAAGCAAATGAATCCAAACCTCTCATTTTACAGATGGGGAAACTTAGATAATTTGCCCAGGCTTTTACTGTAGGAGAGGTGGGACCAAGATTCAGTTTTCTGACTTTCAGCTTAGTGCTTTCTCCATTATACTTTGTGGCTCCTTTTCATCTGTAAAATGAGGGAGTTGAATTCGAAGCCTTCAGAGTTCTCTAACAGCTCAAAAATATTATTTGTTTGACATTAGCACTAATTATAATTTACTGGAGGAAAGTTTGTAGCTTTTATTTATTGGTGAAAGAAATGTTTCTTGAAGAAGCAATGTGACCTTTTCAAGGTTATGTTATAATTTGTTAAGAGAAGATACTCATCTTCATTATTACCAAAAGATTTTTAAGTTTATTTATGAGCATGGTAAGCAGTAGTATGCAAGGTGATCTTGTCTTTTTAATGATCTATATTCTAAAATACTGTTATGAATATATTAAAAGCTGTGTAAATTACATAAATAATAATGTGGTGCCCTGAAGTGAAGTAACTAGGTGATTGTTCCTCAGAAATTATTTCTGGGTTGTTTCCCCCCGAGTTAGATTCCTCTGCTCCTTAGTGTCATATAGGATTGTCTATTTCATAGCACCTTTGTCATACTACCTTTTATTATAGTTTTATTTTTTTGTGTACTAGACAGAAAGGTCTTGAATTCAGAGACTATGTTTTGTTCATTTCCATATTCTCAGTGTGTAGTAGGATGTCCTCGAGCAGGGGTCCCCAAACCCCGGGAGACCGCTACAGCTGTGGTCTGCAGCCTGTTAGGGACCTGTTAGGGACCGGGCTGCATAGCAGGAAGTGAGTGGCGTTGAGTGAGCAAAGCTTCATCTGCTGCTCCCCATCGCTTGCATTACCGCCTGAACCATTCCCCACCCCTGTCCGTGGAAAAATTGTCTTCCACAAAACCGGTCCCTGGTACCAAAAGGTTGGGGACTGCTGCTCTATAGAGGTGGCACCTAACGAAAAGTTTTGTTGAAGATCTGTTAAAGCTTTTTTTTTTTTTTAAACGGAGTGATTATATACTTAATATGCACGTATTTCAGACCCAGGGAGATACTCATTTTAGTAATTCATAGGCAAGTTATATTTTAGAGAGTGATAATGGGTAACAATAATAGCTAAAGTTCATTGTTTGTACATGTTAATTCATTTAATTCTCATAACTCTGTGAGGTATATACAATTATCATTCTCATTTTACAGATGAGGAACCAAAGCACAGAGAAGTAAAGAAACTTGCCCGGTATGACACAGAGTAGTAAATGTTAGGGTGAGATTTGAATCAAGTCTGCATTTTAACCACTGGGATGTATTGCCTAAGATATGGAAATTTAGTTTTGGGTAATTTCTTAGTTTTTCCTTAAGATATTTTAATTTACTAATCAGTCTTTTAGGCTCATTCAGTTTACTGGTAAACTTTGTCATTATTATTTTTTTGCATGAGTTTTGTATGTATGTGGAGATAAGATTAAAAAGAAGAAAAATCCAAAACCAATTTGTACAGATCTTACGTTTCATGGAAAATGTTAGAGGTATACTAATGAAAAATCTTACTTTCATATTTAATAATTAAATTGGGATGCCATTTATCTTAATATTTTGACCTCATACGCTCACCACAGCAATAACAAATAAACATTAGAATTTGAATGGAGAATTTTTGACTGTCCATATAGGAATAGTCCACTTATTGTGGAGGGTTTTAACCTGGTGCATGAGGCTCTGAACAAAATTGAGATGCTTTAGTGGCAGATGTTTGAGTTTTATTAGTATTCAATATGGCAGGGAAAGGAAACTTGAAGCTTAATCTGATTCATCTTATAAGAAGTATTTTTTAAAACACTTAAAGCTTTAATTACCTTATTGCATACAAAACAGATCCCTTGGTAACATGTATTATTTAGTGTATCTAATGAGAGAAAGAATTTGAAAGGGTTGATAGGAATTCAAAGCATGATGTAGAAAGATGCAGATCTGAAATAGGTGGTAGGTTGTGAAACTTAAATCTTCTCAATGTGGCTTCGCTATTAGGTTTGAAATTTTGTGAATTTCACGAAGACAGGTTATACCTCTATTTAAGTTAAAATGCTTGTATGCTACAAAGATGCAGTGCAAAGCCAAATATGAGTGGTTTGGGGGGCTGACATAATATTTGTTCTCCTTCATTTATATGGATTATTAAGAGTTCGTTCTGCTCATAAATTTGTACCTTTCCCTGGAAACTAGTTTAGTTGGAGAAATGACTTCTAGGTTTAAATTAAACTTTAACCTGGTATTTGCTGGTATTGTGTTAAATGTCATACATTGTGATTTCAGAATTCCACACTTGACACTATGTATGTGCTTCTTGTCTGATGGTGAATATGGTGCCTCTGGAGAAGGTCAGGGGGATTTGCATGAGGCCAATCAGATTCATCCTGTCTTTCATGAGACCTGAGGCATGTTTCTTTTTTTTTTTTGACAAATAGGGTATTTTTGCTTTTTTAAAAACATAGTTTTTCCTTTTTCTGTGCACAGATTTTAAAAAACATCAGTGAAGTTACATGGTTTAGTTAACTTTGTATATATATTTTTGCTTATCTCATTTATTTAAAAGATACATATACTTATTAATGATAGGACTTGTTCTAGGCACTTTGTAAATAGTAACTCATTTACTTCTAACAGTCATGAAGTAGGTACTATTGTATCCCTATTTTACAGATGAGGAAATTGAGCCACAGAGAGGTTAACTAACTAACCCAAGGACACATAGAGAATATGTAGCAGAGTCAGGATTCAAACTAGGCTCCTGAGTGCATGCTCTTAACTGTTATACTATTCTGTTAGCATTATTCCACTGAATTTTAACCACAGGGATACTGAATGGATGTACTCTAATTTAGTTAACCATTCTTCTTTTGGTAGTGTGTTAGTCATGATTCTTTTGCTTACCTGTGATAAAAACTTAACACAAGCTTTGGTAAGTTAAAAAAGGAATTTACTGGTTCACGTAACTGGGAATTGTATGTGTGGAGGAGGATGGAATGGCTTTGGAAACAGCTTAGATCCAACATCTCAAATAATGTCACTGAGCCTCTTTGACTCCATTTCTGGGTTCTTCTAGCCTCTTGCTTCTGGAGCCCAGTCACATACCTTTGGCTTAGCAACCACACTTGACAGACAAAACTTTTTCCTAATGTCCACATGTCACTTCTGGGTTGATGCTGATGTATTATGATTGTCAGTTCCTTAACCAGTCACTGGTACCTGGGAGACGTACAGCAAGGTAGCCACTATGGCTGTAGGTAGAGTGAGTTGAGGAATCCACAGAAAGCCATGATTGACGGACCGCTGAAGGTCACACAAATTAGGTGAATGGTAGTTTTCCTGAGGAATGGATCATGGTGAACAAAAACATCTTAACTACCATAGTTAGTTATTTAGGTTATTTCTTTTCTTTATACTTTTACTTTTTGGCTACAATAGATATTGATATAATATCTCTGAGTAAAAGCTCCCCCCACCCCCCGAAGAGGATTCTCAGTGATGGAATTATCAGGGCAAAAAGTATAAAACAATTAAAGGCTTTTGATAACTATTGCCAAATTATTATTTGAAGAATTGTGTTCCACTCATATAGCAGCAATGCATGAGATAGGCATGTATTTTTGAACCGGGCGGGGTTCACCTCATCCTAGGAATTACTGGGCTTAAATATTATTAACACAGTGCCTTGCAGTTAACCAAAGGGTTGCGATCTTCATACTGAACATGTATCTAATCCAGTTTATCAAATGCTTTATTATATTTTCTCCGGGCATTTCTCTCACTATTTAAAAATTTTTCATTTTATAGTTTTAAACAACAAACCCAAAAGGCTAATGAATGGCAGTCCTCGGCAAGCTCTTGGCCCCCTACTCCTCTTTCCTATCAGTGTCTCCTACTTCTCTGACCTAGTTGACAGCATTATACTTAGTTTTTTATACTTAGATATTGGTACCTTATGTTAGAAGCATTATTATGTAGAAGTAGTTACAAGCACATATTTGTTAGATTCCGGATATCAGTTTAGGTTTTGCCACTTACTGTAGTAAGTTACTTGACCTCTCCATGCATCTGTAGATTTTCTTTTTTTTTTTTAAATGCTTTTTTTTTTTGGCCATGCGCCTTTCGGGATCTTGGTTCCCAGACCAGGAATCAAATCCGTGCCCCCTGCAGTGAAAGCGTGGAGTCTTAACCACTGTACTGCCAGTGAATTCCTAGGTTTTCTTGATTGTAGGGTGAGATAAGAGATAGTAACTATTTCATAAGGTTGTGAGAATTAAATGAGAAATTTGTGGCGTGTTAACAAGTCAGTATGTGTTAACTGTTACTAGTATATTTAGATACAAGGATGCTTTAGAATTAAAAATTTTTTCTTCTTTGTTTCAATGTCAAGAATAGGGAACAAGTACCATCTGGATTAAGATCCTTATGACCAGAGTACACTTGACATACATAGATTGTCTCCCTGGCTTGTTGAAGAATTCTAGCAGGGTTGTGTATGACAGAGGCAGATTTCAAGTGATAATCATAATTGTTAGTCTCATTTCTTTTCACTAGATAATATTGTGGTATTTATTATACATACAATTTTTCTTCCTTTGATTTATTTCTTTATTTTACATTTTAAGGATTTGCTTTACTGGGCAAAAGGGCATGAATTTTTTAATGTCATTTAATGTGTATTGTCACTATTGTTTTCCCTATGGGATAACCAGGATTTTAAAATCTGTTATTGCTTCTCAGAAGTGAATCAATTGTCAGAGCTTTAGAGTTTTATAGAAACCTTATTGGCATAGTTTGTTTATTCATTCAGCAAGTATTTTTGGACCTGGAGCATAGCACTGGGTAAACAAAGGTATGTAAGATATAGTCCTTGTCTCCTAGGAGCTTGGGCAGAGTCTAGTGAGGAAGACTACAATTCATAACATGTAATTTATACTTAAAAAAAAAACCACTTTGTGGGTCAGATAAAACAATTTGTGATGCCAATTTCAACTTCTCATATAAACAGAATTATTACGTAATGTGGTTGTAGCCTATCCTATATCAAGGTGTTCTATTCATTGGTCATTTGGTTGCTAGAAAAAAACTTTAGCAAAACAAATTTATTATTAGAAGGATATAGGGCTGAGTGTCTCTTAGAACCCATTTAGGTCTCAAGGGGACTGAACTAGAAACTGGAAATTCAGGAACCACAGTAGCACTATTCTCCTGTGGATCATAGAGCAACCCTCTCCAGTGCTGTGAAGGAAAGTTTTTTAAAAAGGAAAAGTGGGAAGGAAGGAAATTGTATTTCTGTCAATAGGTATGAACAGAATATTCCCTAGAGAAGGGAATTAGACAGTTTTCCTCCGGTTTAACTATTAAATGTTATCATTTTGTTTCAGTTGGTATGTCTTGATTGCTAGTGAGATTGAACTTAAACTTAATATTTATATCAAATGCCCAGTCTTTAAAAAATTATTACTCTCTAAAGTTCAGGTACTCTAATTTTACTGTGATTCAGTTGATTTTATTTTTTAATGTTATATGGTGCTTTACCTTTCATTATTGTATCACAATATTAATATATACAGAAAATGCACACGATAAATAATGCTCAGTGAATTACTATAAGTCGATGTACGTAACGACCACTCAGTTAAGAAATAGAACATAGGCAGCATTTCAGAGCTCTCTTCCTGCATTCATCAGTCATTCACTACCTTCTCCCTTCCCTCCAAAGCAATCACTATTCTGACTTAATTATGCCTGTTTTGAATTTTATATAAACGGACTCATACAGTATATATATTTTTTCTAGCTGCTTTTGTTTCACGTATGTTTTAGAGTTTCATCCATGTTAATTCCTGTAACTGTTGTTCACTTTCATTGCTCTATATTACTTGTATGTGTATACCACAGTTTATTTATGCAATCTGTTGATAGATGTTTGGGTTGTTTCCACTTCTCTATTATGACTAATAATGCTGTATGAACATATTTATACCTGTCTCTTCATGTACTATTATTTCTGTTGAGTATATACCTAACAGTAAATTTACTGGGTTATAGGCTATGTGTGTGTTTGCCTTTAGTAGATACTGCCAGTTTCCCAAAGTGGTTGTAACAATTTACATTCCCATGAACAGTATATGAGAGTTCCCATTGCTCTACACCCTCACCGACAGCTGGAATTGTTAAAATTATTTATTTTGATATTCTGGTGGATATCAGGTGTTATTTGTGGTTTTAATTGTCATTTCCCTGATGAGTTCAGAGGTTTACCATTTTTTCATAAGTTTATTGACTTTTGGATATATCTTGTGAAGTACCTGTTCAGATCGTTTGATCAGTTTTCCTTTGTGTTGTTTCTCTTTACAAAAATAAAAAATTAATTGAAGAAATTCTTTTTGTATTTTGGATAAGTACTTTTTTTTTTTTATTAACACCCCTCCCCAGTTCTGTGGCCTGTTCCCCCACTCCGTTATGGTATTTAAGAAGTATCTCAATACATGAAAAATGTTTTCCTGTTTTCTCTTTTTTAATATAGGCATTTACAACTGTAAATTTCCCTGTAAGCACTCAATTAATTCACCCTGTAAGTTCTTTTTCTTTTTTGTAAAATGTTACAGTATATGCTGATATATTACACAAGTTGTAAAACACACAATATAAAAATGTGCAGAGGTTAATAAATAAATAAATTTAACAATATTTACAAATCTTTTTTTTAAATTTTAAAATTTTATTATACAGCAGGTTCTTATTAGTCATCCATTTTATACACATCAGTGTATACATGTCAATCCCAATCTCCCAATTCATCATACCACCACCGCCACCCCCCACCGCTTCCCCCCCTTGGTGTCCATACGTTTATTCTCTACATCTGTGTCCCAATTTCTGCCCTGCAAACCGGTTCATCTGTACCATTTTTCTAGGTTCCACATATATGCGTTAATATACAATATTTGTTATTCTCTTTCTGACTTAATTCACTCTGTATGACAGTCTCTAGATTCTTCCACATCTCTACAAATGACCCAGTTTTGTTCCTTTTTATGGCTGAGTAATATTCCATTGTATATATGTACCACATCTTCTTTATCCATTCATCTGTCGATGGGCATTTAGGTTGTTTCCATGACCTGGCTATTGTATATAGTGCTGCAGTGAACATTGGGGTGCATGTGTCTTTTTGAATTATGGTTTTCTCTGGGTATATGCCAAGTAGTGGGATTGCTGGGTCATACAGTAATTCTATTTTTAGTTTTTTAAGGAACCTCCATACTGTTCTCCATAGTGGCTGTATCAATTTTCACTCCCACCAACAGTGCAATAGGATTCCCTTTTCTCCACACCCTCTCCAGCATTTGTTGTTTGTAGATTTTCTGATGATGCCCATTCTAACTGGTGTGAGGTGATACCTCATTGTAGTTTTGATTTGCATTTCTCTAATAATTAGTGATGTTGAGCGGCTTTTCATGTGTTTCTTGGCCATCTGTATGTCTTCTTTGGAGAAATGTCTATTTAGGTCTTCTGCCCATTTTTGGATTGGGTTGTTTGTTTCTTTAATATTGAGCTGCATGAGCTGTTTATATATTTTGGAGATTAATCCTATGTCCATTGATTCATTTGCAAATATTTTCTCCCATTCTGAGGGTTGTCTTTTCGTCTTGTTTATGGTTTCCTTTGCTGTGCAAAAGCTTTTAAGTTTCATTAGGTAGCATTTGTTTATTTTTGTTTTTATTTCCATTACTCTAGGAGGTTGATCGAAAAAGATCTTGCTGTGATTTATGTCAAAGAGTGTTCTTCCTATGTTTTCCTCTAAGAATTTTATAGTGTCCAGGCTTACATTTAGGTCTCTAATCCATTTTGAGTTTATTTTTGTGTATGGTGTTAGGGAGTGTACTAATTTCATTCTTTTACATGTAGCTGTCCAGTTTTCCCAGCACCACTTATTGAAGAGACTGTCTTTTCTCCATTGTATATCTTTGCCTCCTTTGTCATAGATTAGTTGACCATAGGTGCATGGGTTTATCTCTGGGCTTTCTATCTTGTTCCATTGATCTATATTTCTGTTTTTGTGCCTGTACCATATTGTCTTGATTACTGTAGCTTTGTAGTATAGTCTGAAGTCAGGGAGTCTGATTCCTCCAGCTCCATTTTTTTCCCTCAAGACTGCTTTGGCTATTCAGGGTCTTTTGTGTCTCCATACAGATTTTAAGATTTTTTGTTCTAGTTCCGTAAAAAATGCCATTGATAATTTGATAGGGATTGCATTGAATCTGTAGATTGCTTTGGGTAGTATAGTCATTTTCACAATATTGATTCTTCCAATCCAAGAACATGGTATATCTCTCCATCTGTTGATATCATCTTTAACTTCTTTCATCAGTGTCTTATAGTTTTCTGCATACAGGTCTTTTGTCTCCTTAGGTAGGTTTATTCCTAGGTATTTTATTCTTTTATGTTGCAGTGGTAAATGGGAGTGTTTCCCTAATTTCTCTTTCAGATTTTTCATCATTAGTATATAGGAATGCAAGAGATTTCTGTGCATTAGTTTTGTCTCTTGAAGCTTTACCAAATTCATTGATTAGTTCCAGTAGTTTTCTGGTGGCATCTTTAGGATTTTCTATGTATAGTATGTCATCTGCAAACAGTGACAGTTTTACTTCTTCTTTTCCGATTTGGATTCCTTTTGTTTCTTTTTCTTCTCTGATTGCCGTGACTAGGACTTCCAAAACTATGTTGAATAATAGTGGTGAGAGTGGACATCCTTGTCTTGTTCCTGATCTTAGAGGAAATCCTGATCTTAGAGGAAATTCAGTTTTTCACCATTGAGAATGATGTTTGCTGTGTGTTTGTCATATATGGCCTTTATTATGTTGAGGTAGGTTCTCTCTGTACCCACTTTCTGGAAAGTTTTTATCATAAATGGGTGTTGAATTTTGTTGAAAGCTTTTTCTGCATCTTTTAAGATGATCATATGCTTTTTATTTTTCAGTTCGTTAATGTGGTGTATCACATTGATTGATTTGCGTATATTGAAGAATTCTTGCATCCCTGGAATAAATCCCACTTGATCATGGTGTATGATCTTTTTAATATGTTGTTGGATTCTGTTTGCTAGTATTTTGTTGAGGATTTTTGCTTCTATATTCATCAGTGGTATTGGTCTGTAATTTTCTTTTTTGTAGTATGTTTGTCTGGTTTTGGGATCAGGGTGATGGTGGCCTCATAGAATGAGTTTGGGAGTGTTCCTTCCTCTGCAGTTTTTCGGAGGAGTTTGAGAAGGATGGGTGTTAGCTCTTCTCTAAATGTTTGATAGAATTCACCTACCTGTGAAGCCATCGAGTCGTGGACTTTTGTTTGTTGGAAGATTTTTTTTTTTTTTCTGTACGCGGGCCTCTCACTGTTGTGGCCTCTCCCATTGCGGAGCACAGGCTCCAGACACGCAGGCTCAGTGGCCATGACTCAAGGGCCCAGCCGCTCCGCGGCATGTGGGATCTTCCCGGACCGGGGCACGAACCCGCGTCCCCTGCATCAGCAGGCAGACTCTCAACTACTGCGCCACCAGGGAAGCCCTGTTGGAAGATTTTTAATCACAGTTTCAATTTCATTACTTGTGATTGGTCTGTTCATATTTTCTGTTTCTTCCTGGTTCTGTGTTGGAAAGTTATACCTTTCTAAGAATTTGTCCATTTCTTCCAGGTTGTCCATTTTATTGGCATAGAGTTGCTTGTAGTAGTCTCCTAGGATGCTTTGTATTTCTGCGGTGTCTGTTGTAACTTCTCCTTTTTCATTTCTAATTTTATTGATTTGAGTCCTCTCCCTCTTTTTCTTGATGAGTCTGGCTAATGGTTTATTGATTTTATCTTCTCAGAGAACCAGCTTTTAGGTTTATAGATCTTTGCTGTTTTCTTTGTTTCTATTTCATTTATTTCTGCTCTGATCTTTATGATTTCTTTCCTTCTGCTATCCTTGGGTTTTGTTTGTTCTTCTTTCTCTAGTTCCTTTAGCTGTAAGGTTAAATTTATTTATTTCAGATTTTTCTTGTTTCTTGAGGTAGCTTTTTATAGCTATAAACTTCCCTCTTAAAACTGCTTTTGCTGCATCCCGTAGGTTTTGGATCGTTGTGTTTTCATTGTGATGTGTTTCTAGGTATTTTTTGATTTCCTCTTTGATTTGTTCAGTGATCTCTTGGTTATTTAGTAACGTATTGTTTAGCCTCCATGTGTTTGTGTGTTTTACATTTTTTTCCCTGTAATTGATTTCTAATCTCAGTGTTTTGGTCAGAAAAGATGCTTGATATGATTTCAGTTTTCTTAAATTTACTGAGGCTTGATTTGTGACCTTGCCAAGATGTGATCTATCCTGGAGAATGTTCCATGAGTACTTGAGAAGAAAGTGTAATCTGCTGTTTTTGCATGGAATGTCCTATAAATATCAATTAAGTCTCTATGGTCTCTTGTGTCATTTAAAGCTTGTGTTTCCTTATTAATTTTCATTTTGGATGATCTGTCCATTGGCATAAGTGAGGTGTTAAAGTCCCCCACTATTTTTGTGTTACTGTCAATTTCCTCTTTTATAGCTGTTAGCAGTTGCCTTATGTATTGAGGTGCTCCTGTGTTGGATGCATATATATTTATAATTTTTATATCTTCTTCGTGGATTGATCCCTTGATCATTATGTAGTGTCCTTCCTTGTCTCTTCTAACATTCTTTATTTTAAAGTCTATTTGATATGAGTATTGCTATTCCATCTTTCTTTTGATTTCCATTTGCATGGAGTATCTTTTTCCATCCCCTCACTTTCAGTCTCTGTGTGTCCTTAGGTCTGAAGTGGGTCTCTTGTAGACAGCATATATATGGGTCTTGTTTTTATATCCATTCAGCAAGCCTGTGTCTTTTGGTTGGAGCATTTAATCCATTCACATTTAAGGTAATTATCAATCTGTATGTTCCTATGACCATTTTCTTTATTGTTTTCGGTTCGTTTTTGTAGGTCCTTTTCTTCTCTTGTGTTTCCCACTTAGAGAAGTTCCTTTAGCATTTGTTGTAGAGCTGGTTTGGTGGTGCTGAATTCTCTTAGGTTTTGCTTGTCTGTAAAGCTTTCTATTTCTCCGTCAAATCTGAACGAGATCCTTGCTGGGTAGAGTAATCTTGGTTGTAGTTTTTTCCCTTTCATCACTTTAAGTATATCATGCCACTCCCTTCTGGCTTGTAGAGTTTCTGCTGAGAAATCAGCTATTAACCTTATGGGTGTTCCCTTGTATGTTATTTGTTGTTTTTCCGTTGTTGCTTTCAGTAATTTTTCTTTGTCTTTAATTTTTGCCAATTTGATTACTTCGTGTCTCGGCGTGATTCTTCTTGGGTTTATCCTGTATGGGACTCGCTCCACTTCCTGGACTTGGGTGGCTATTTCCTTTCCTATGTTAGGGAAGTTTTCGAGTATAATCTCTTCATATATTTTCTTGGGTCCTTTCTTTCTCTCTTCTCCTTCTGGGACCCCTATAATGCGAATGTTGTTGCGTTTAATGTTGCCCCAGAGGTCTCTTAGGCTGTCTTCATTTCTTTTTATTCTTTTTTCTTCTGTTCCGCAGCAGTGAATTCCACCATTCTGTCTTCCAGGTCACTTATCCGTTTTTCTGCCTCAGTTATTCTGGTGTTGATTCCTTGTGTATTTTTCATTTCATTTATTGCATTGTTTCTCTCTTTGTTTGTTCTTTAATTTTTCTAGATCTTTGTGAAACATTTCTTGCATGTTCTGAATCTTCGCCTCCATTCTTTTTCTGACGTCCTGGATCATCTTCACTATCATTATTCTGAATTCTTTTTCTGGAAGATTGCCTGTCTCCATTTAGTGGTTTTTCTGGGGTTTTATCTTGTTCCTTCATCTGGTACATAGCCCTCTGCCTTTTCATCTTGTCTGTCTTTATATGAGTGTGGTTTTTGTTCCACAGGCTGCAGAATTGTAGTTCTTTTTGCTTCTGCTGTCTGCCTTCTGGTGGATGAGGCTATCTAAGGGGCTTGTGCAAGTTCCATCCCGTAAGTTCTGATATGTTGTGTTTTTGTTTTTATTCATTTCAAGCATTTTCTAATTTTCCTTTTGATTTCTTCCTTTGACTTATTGGTAATTTAGGAGTATGTTAATTTCCACATATTTGTGAATTTACCAAATTTTCTTCTGTAATTGATTTCTAATTTAATTCCATTGTGGTCAGAGAACATACTTTGTGTGCTTTCACTTCTTTTAAATTTGTTGATTCTTGTTTTGTGGCCTAGCATATGGTCTCTCTTGGAGAGTGTTCCATGTGTGCCTTAGAAGAACACGTATTCTGTTGTCGAATGTAGCATTCTCTAGATGTCTTTTAGGTCTAGTTGGTTTATTGTGTTTGTTTTCTATTTCCTTTTTGTTTTTCTGCTTAGTTCTATTTGCTATTGAAAATGGAGTATTGAAATCTTCCAGCTAGTTTTGAATTGCCTTTTTCTCCCTTTGTTTCTGTCAGCTTTGTTTCAAGTATTTTGAAGGTCTGTTATAAGGTACACATATGTTTATAATTTTTATGTCTTACTGATGGATTGACCCTTTGTTATAAAATGTTTCTCTTCATCTCTAAAATTATTTTAGAAGCTGATATTAGTATATCCACTTCAGTTCTTCTGTGGTTGCTGTTTGCAGGGTCTTTTTCCATCCATTTATTTTTATCCCATTGGTGTCTTTGGATCTAAAGTGTGTCTTTTGTGGACAGTATTTAATTTGATATTATTCTTTTTTAATCGATTCCCACAGTCTCTGCCTCTTGATTATGTTGCTTAGTCCGTTCACATTATATGTGTTTGTTATGGTTGGATTTATGTCAGCCATTTTGCCTTTTTTTTTTTTTCTGTGGTACGCGGGCCTCTCACTGTTATGGCCTGTCCCGTTGCGGAGCACAGGCTCCAGACATGCAGGCTGAGTGGCCATGGCTCATGGGCCCAGCCGCTCCGCGGCATGTGGGATCTTCCCAAGCCATGGTTCATGGGCCCAGCCGCTCCGCGGCATGTGGGATCTTCCCGAACCGGGGCACGAACCCGTCTCCCTGCATCGACAGGTGGACTCTCATCCACTGCGCCACCAGGAAAGCCCTGCATTTTGTTTTCTCTGTGTCTCATGTCTTTTTATCCTTCTGTACCTACGTTACGGTTTTCTTCTGCATTGAGTATTTTCTATTGTAACATTTTAATTGCTTTTGTTATTTTTAATTCTTTTTTGAGTTATTTTCTTAGTGATGGCTCTAAGTTTACGTTATACATCTTATCAAAATTTGCTTCAGATTTACACTAACTTAATTCGAGCAGTATATAGAAACTTCATTCTTTATACAGCTCTACTCCATCCTCCCCTTTTTTTGTTATATATGTTGCTATATGTTACCCCAGAATAAATTGTTATAAATATTTTATATGATTGATAGTCTTTTTTAAATAAACTGAGATGAGAAAGGAAAACCCCTTTATCGTTTTTGTACTGACCTTATGTATTATTCCTGGTTCTCTTCATTTCCTCATGTAGGTTTTTTTTTTAATCTTTATTGGAGTATAATTGCTTTACAATGTTGTGTTAGTTTCTGCTGTATAACAAAGTGAATCAGCTATATGTATACATTTATCCCCATATCCTCTTCCTCTTGTGCCTCCCTCCCACCTTCCCTATCGCATCCCTCTAGGTGGTCAGAAAGCACTGAGCCGACCTCCCTGTGCTATGCAACTGCTTCCCACTAGCTATCTATTTTACATTTGTAGTGTATATATGTCAATGTTACCTCATGTAGATTTGATTTATACCATATGACGTTATATCCTTACTCCAATAAAGTTTGTTTCCATATGTCTCCTTTGTGCTGTTACTGTCAAATATATTTTGTTTTCTATGTTATAGACCCAACAATACTGTTATATACATGTTGTATGTGTAATTGCTTTTTAAATTAGTTAAGGGAAGAAAGGAGAAGAAATATGCAGTTACGCTCTTTACTAGTATTCATATTTTCTCATTTGATTATTTTGTGTAATTCCTGTTTTTCATTGATATTCTCGCTTGATGAGACATTGTAATAATACCTTCCTTTAATTATTGAAACATGATTTCCTTTAGTTCTTTGAACATATTTATAATAGCTGCTTTAAACTCTGTCTGATGAATCCAACATCTGGGCCCTCTCAAAGTCATGTGCAGTCTCCCTGACCACCAGAGCTGATTGGTTTTGGCCTTGTTTTCTTTGCCTCTTTCCCTGATCTCCCCATTAAGCTTTTGGCTGGTCTGCCTCTATTGCTGTCACTGCCAGCTGTCAGCCTCCACTGACTGCTAGCTTATTGCTCTGTTGTTTTCACCGACATCCCAGGGCATAAATTGCTCCATAGATTGATTGCATTAAGTCAGGTCTCTGCAGAAGCGAAGTGTTGCCAGCCTTTGAGACTTGTGCTGCTTACCTTGAGGAATCTTACTGCCTTTTTCTTTGCCTAGTTCTCTCTGTTAAACTTCTAGCTGGTTTGTAGCTTTGCTTGTTGCTACTACTGTTGTGGAACTACCTGCTTCCTTTTAGTTATTCACCTCCAGGATCTCCATAGTTTTGGACATTGCCCTTAGAAATGAGGTTTCCCCCCAGTCTGTCCTAGTAAAGTCATTCTGTCAGGTGGGATGGACAGAACTTTCTGTTCCTAATGGTCTACCTTTTCCCCTAGGAAGAACCTCTGCCTTGCCTCAGTGAAATTAGGGTCAGAGGCAAGGAGATCACTTCTCTTGAAGTGACACCCACTCTAGGAGTAGTGTGCTGGGCAAGGAGAGTAAATCCAACTTTCATCTTGCCCCTCCTGGTAAAGAACTTCTGCCTTATGAGTGAGGAATTGGGACCTAGTGTTTTTGGCCTACTCCACCTGGAGAAGAGCTTTTCTGCCTTATAAGTGGGGGATGGTTGGATGGAGGGACCCCTGTTGTTTTCATCCAGGATGCCCTGGCATGGAGTTTCTGCAACATGGAGCTGGGGGGTGCAACAGTTGAGAGATGCCAGCAGCCTTCCCCTACTGGGGTGAAATTTTAGTCCTAGGCTGGAGTGTGGGAGCTCCTGTAGCACCTGTCTGGTGTAGAACTTCTGTCACCCTGAGTGGAGGGGTGTAATTGGGAGTGGCTTATGGCCCATATGTCATGGATACTTGCTGTTCTCACCTCTGTTTAGTATGTTTTCTTGAATAAATGTTTTTCCATTTGCTGTGTGCCCTTAGGACAATTTTCAGAGACATTAAATGGTTGGTTGTTTAAAAAATTTTCTTTTCACCAGTTAAATCGTTGTTTTACTGGAGAAATGGTCCACCGAGCTCCTCATGCCACTATTCCTAAAGTCCCACTCTCCGGTATTATCTTTCAGAAGCTTTGTTGTTATTATGCTTTTCATATTTAGATCTGTAATCCTTCCGAAGTTGATTTTTTTCTGTGTGGTGTGAGATGGGAGTAGGTTTCATTTCCCTGTGAGTGTCCTGATGTCCCAGCACAAATTACTGAAAAGAATTGTTCTTTCCCACTGTTTTGCAGTGCTACCCTTTTTTGTAAACCAAGTGTCTGTGCCTAGAGACAGGTCAGTTTCTAGACTCTATATTCTGTATTATGTTTGTCTGTTTTTGTGCCGGTTTCATATTTCCTTAATTACTCTGGATTCATAATTAGGTTGATATCCAGTAAATCAAACTTCCCCTGTTTTTTGATAGGTGGAATTCTAAAGATGTTTTCCCAACATTTCTGTCCAAATTGTTCAGTTGAATACTAACCTAGGAAGTGCTGTGAAGTGATTTTGCAGATGTAATTAAAGTTACTAATCAACAGACCTTAAAATAGTGCGATTATTTTGGTGGGTCCCATATAATCACACAAGCCCTTAAAAATAGAAAAGTCAGAAGAGAAGAAGGCAGAAGAAGGAAGCAGAAGAGGAAAGGGGCAGAAGGAGAGGTCAGAGGGATTTGACTCAAACAATGAAAAGGACTTGACCTGCTGTTACTGCCTTTGGAAGGGGACCATGAGCCAGGGAATGTAGGGAGCCTGTAAAAGCTGAGACTAAACCCCGTTTGATGGACAGCAAGGAAATGGGGACCTCTGTCCTGCAGCTGCTTGGAATTTAGTGTTGCCAACATCCTAAATGAACCTGGAAATGTATTCTCTCCTAGAGTGT
This sequence comes from Grampus griseus, assembly GCF_964374135.1. Lineage (NCBI taxonomy): Eukaryota > Metazoa > Chordata > Mammalia > Artiodactyla > Delphinidae > Grampus > Grampus griseus. Next base: position 61,011,592 of record NC_139001.1, read on the forward strand.
CTAGACAGGAACACAGCCTGGCTGATACCTTGGTTTTATCCTTGTGAGACTCTAAGCAGAGAACCAGCTGAGCCATGCTGCACCAAGATTTCTGACCCATAGAAACTGGAGATAATAAATGGGTGTTTTAAGCTGCTAAGTTTGTAGTAACTTGTTATTAGGACAGCAATAGGGAATTAATATACACTTTATTGATTTTCTTCAACATTGCCTTGGCTATTTTTGGCTAATTTCAAAAACCAAACAAATAAACACATCAGTCTGTTGGGGGTTTCATTGAGATTACACTGAATCTATTAATCGTATCTTTATAATAATGAGGGGTATAATTCATGTATATAGTGTATTCCCTTCATCATTTTAATAATGTTTTATAATTTTCTCTAATAAACTTGCATAATTACTGTTGCACTTTTAGATGTTTTATTTTTACTTTTTGATGTTATTGTAAATAGGATCTCTTTTTAACTTTTATTATTTTCTATTTATTGCTGATATGTAGAAATCCAGTTAATTTTTGCATATCGACTTGGTAACCAGCAACCTTGCTCATAATTCTGATAATTTATCTCAGCTAGATTCATCTTCTATAAACATGCGACCTATGAATGATAATTTCATTTCATCTTTTCCAATCCTTATACTTAATTTGTTTTTCCAGCCTTATTATAGTGACTGTGACCTCTAGTACAGTATTGAATAAATTGGTTATAGTGGGAATCCTTATGTTGTTACTAATTTTAGAAGTGGGGGGAGAATTTTTCAGTATTTTACAATTTATTATATGGCTCTTTTGGGTCTATCCTTTCTTAGGTCAAGGAAATTCCTGTTACTAGTTACTAATTTTTTTGTTGTTGTTGTTCAAATCACAAATGGCTGTTGAATTTTATCAGATGCTTTTTCTGCATCTATTTGAACAATCATTTAACTTTTTTCCAGGTTTTTTTTTAATGTGATAAATTATTTTATTGCTCTTTAAGTATTAAACCAACCTTGTATTCCTGGACTAAACCCAATTTAATTGTGAGCTATAATTCTTTTTTTTTTTTTAACATCTTTATTGGGGTATAATTGCTTTACAGTGGTGTGTCAGTTTCTGCTTTATAACAAAGCAAATCAGTTATACATATACATATGTTCCCATATCTCTTCCCTCCTGCGTCTCCCTCCCTCCCACCGTCCCCATCCCACCCCTCCAGGCGGTCACAAAGCACCGAGCTGATATCCCTGTGCTATGCGGCTGCTTCCCACTAGCTATCTACCTTACATTTGCTAGTGTATATATGTCCATGCCTCTCTCTTGCTTTGTCACAGCTCACCTTTCCCCCTCTCCATATCCTCACGTCCGTTCTCCAGTAGGTCTGTGTCTTTATTCCTGTCTTACCCCTAGGTTCTTCATGACCTTTTTTTTTTTTCTTAAATTCCATATATATGTGTTAGCATACGGTATTTGTCTTTCTCTTTCTGACTTATTTCACTCAGTATGACAGACTCTAGGTCTATCCACCTCATTACAAATAGCTCAATTTCATTTCTTTTTATGGCTGAGTAATATTCCATTGTATATATGTGCCACATCTTCTTTATCCATTCATCCGATGATGGGCACTTAGGTTGTTACCATCTCTGGGCTATTGTAAATAGAGCTGCAGTGAACATTTTGGTACATGACTCTTTTTGAATTTTGGTTTTCTCAGGGTATATGCCCAGTAGTGGGATTGCTGGGTCGTATGGTAGTTCTATTTGTAGTTTTTTAAGGAACCTCCATACTGTTCTCCATAGTGGCTGTACCAATTCACATTCCCACCAGCAGTGCAAGAGTGTTCCCTTTTCTCCACACCCTCTCCAGCATTTATTGTTTCTAGATTTTTTGATGATGGCCATTCTGACTGGTGTGAGATGATATCTCATTGTAGTTTTGATTTGCATTTCTCTAATGATTAATGATGTTGAGCATTCTTTCATGTGTTTGTTGGCAGTCTGTATATCTGTGAGCTATAATTCTTTTTAAACAAATTACTTCGCTGATCTTTTGTTTAGTATTTTTACACCTATGTTCATGAATGAGATAGGTCTATAACTTAACTTTCTCGCAAACTTATTCTCTAGATTCTTTTGGGAGGACTCATGGGAGCAGTATTTCCCAGTTTTTGGCATTTTGATAACAGTTTATCTGTGTCTTCCATGTGCTAAAAATCAGTTTTACTGAATATAAGACACTTTATATTTTCTTGTCTTGAATATCTGAAATACGTTATTCTGTTTTCTTCTAGCATAAAGTGTTGCCTTTGAAGAATTAGTTGTTGGCCTACTGGGCTGAATTCTTAAGTATACATGGTGCTCCTTCAGTCAGTAGTTTCAATTTTTTTTTTTAATTTTCAAGAAAGTTTTCTTGAATTACAGTTTTTACTGTTTATTCTCTTATGGTAGTGCATTTTAAAGACTTCTGTTTTCTGAATGTTGGATCCTTGTTATGTCATTAAGTGGTTACTTTCTCTCATCCTTTTAATCTCTTCATTTGTTTTGATTTCAAAACTGTTCCTCCTTTTTACCCTTTTGTTCTCTTAAAGCGTTATCTGTTGTATGTATTTTCTCTTTGGTTCATTCAGGCTTAATCTTCATTTCTAAAAAGTTTAGGTTTTTTATCAAGGTAACATTGACTTCAAAAAAATGAGTTGGGAAATACTTTTTCTTTTACCATTTTTCTCAAAGAATTTATGTAAGAAGGGTGTTACAGCATCTATTTTTTATTTTATTTATTTATTTATTTGGCCGCGTTATGTCTTCGTTGCTGCGCGTGGGCCCTCCCTAGCTGTGGCTAGCGGGGGCCACTCTTCGCCACAGCATGCGGGCCTCTCACTGTGGTGGCCTCTCCCATTGTGGAGCTTGGACTCTAGGCGTGCGGGCTTCAGTAATTGTGGCACATGGGCTCAGTAGTTGTGGCTCATGGGCTCTAGAACACAGGCTCAGTAGTTGTGGCACATGGGAGCTCATAGTTGCTCCGCGGCATGTGGGATCCTCCCGGACCAGGGCGTGAACCTGTGTCCCCTGCATTGGCAGGCAGATTCTTAACCACTGCACCACGAGGGAAGTCCAGCATCTTTAAATACTTGGTAGAATTCACTGAAGCTTTCTAGTCCTGGAGTTTTCTCTGTAAAGTTTTAAGTAATGGCTTCAATTTCTATAATGTCACAATACTCTTTAGAGTTTTAATTTTCATATCAGTTTTGGTAAATTGTATCTTCTAGGAATCTCTCCATTTTATCTAAAATCTCAAATGTGTCTGCATAAAATTGTAAATATTCCCTTGTGAACTTTCTATATCTAGGGTCTATAGTGGTGTCCTCTTTTTCATTCCAGATAGTCACTGTCTGTGTCTTGTCTCTTTTCTTGACCCATCTTTCCAGTTCATAAGTCTTTTCATAGAACCAACTTCTGGCTTTGTTCGTCGAACTATAGATTATTCAGAAGTATACTGCTTAATTTTTAAACATAAGGTATTTCTAAATGGCTTTTTGTTACTAATTTCTAACTTAGCTGTACCATAATAAGAACTAAAGATATAAAATTTCAGCTTTAAAATTTGAGACTTGCTTTATGACCCAACATACAGTCTGTCTTGGTAAATATTCCTTGTATAGAACAAAAAAAAATTTTTTGTTGGGTACAGTTGTTAGATGTGGTGTAATAGGTATATCAGTTATATCAAGTTTGTTTCTTTTTTAAATTGTTATCATTACTTTTTTCGTTTATTTGCTCTTATTCAGAGGAAGATTTGTTAAAATGTCCAAAAACAATTACAGATTTGTCTGTTTCTTTGTATAGTTTCTGTCGTCTTTGCCTTATATATTTCAAATATGTTATAGGTGCTTACCTATTAAGAATTTTTGTGTCTACCTACTGAATCAAGCCTTTTATTATCATGATATGTCCCTCTAGTAAAGCATTTTGCCTTAGAATGTACTTTATCTAGTGTTAAGACAGATAACACTAGCTTTCAGATGCTAAGTGTTTGCACGGTATAGCTGTCTGCATTCTTTTACTTTCAACTTTTGTTTATAAAAGTTGTAAGTCTCTTGTAAGTAACATATATTCTATTCTATTCTATTTATTTATTTATTTGTGGCTGCGTTGGGTCTTCGTTGCAGAGCGCGGGCTTTCTCTAGTTGCTGAGAGTGGGAGCTATTCTTTTTTGCAGTGTGCAGGCTTCTCATTGAGGTGGCTTCTCTTGTTGTAGAGCTCGGGCTCTAGGCATGCAGACTCCAGTAGTTGTGGCTCGTGGGCTCTAGAGCGCAGGCTCAGTAGTTGTGGCGCACGGGCTTGGTTGCTCCGTGGCATGTGGGATCTTTCTGGACCAGGGCTCGAACCTGGGTCCCCTGCATTGGCAGGCGGATTCTTAACCACTGCACCAACAGGGAAGCCCCTAGTAGGTTTTTTTTTTTTTACGGTAAGCGGGCCTCTCACTGTGTGGCCTCTCTCGTCGCGGAGCATAGGCTCTGGACGCGCAGGCTCAGCGGCCATGACTCACGGGCCTAGCCGCTCTGCGGCATGTGGGATCTTCCTGGACCAGGGCACGAACCCGTATCCCCTGCCTCGGCAGGTGGACTCTCAACCACTGCGCCACCAGGGAAGCCCTTAGTAGGTTTCTTCATTTTGAGAATTTGGGGTTAGGATACCCGAGAATATCCATTTATTCGTTAAACAAATACTTATTGAGAGTCTTCTATGTGTTGGGCATTCTTTTAGGCACCTGGATATTTCAGTGAACAAATAAACCGCCCCAACCCCCAAATTCCTTTTCTTTTGGGGCTTACATTCTTGTGAGAGGAGGAGATAAGCCAGCTCATTGATACAGTTGCAGACTCAGAATGACTGTGTCTGCCAAGGAGTTTCAAAACTAAGAAGCATTCACCTGTCTTGGCATGGGAAGGAGGTATGTAAAATTAACTTACATAGGGGGTTCTCCATAACCTCAGAAAGCAGGGTAATCACCAGTTCTTGCCTAGAGCTCTGAACATGGTATCTTAGAGTGGTCTGTGGGCTTCAGATACTGTGTCAGTTTTGCTGTAAAGACTAGTGGGCTCAGCATATAGTTGTATTCATGGTTGAGATGTATTATGGTGACATAGTAAAGATGAACAGCCGGATCATAAGGGAAAAAAGCGTAGGGAGAGCCTGGAGGGATCCATATTTAGGCTTCCTTATGTTCTCTCCCTCACAAGAGGGGGCACAGGGAGTGCACACACTTCCCCCAGCAGTGAAATTTCAGCAACTTGTGTGCAATGTGTGTGTCCAGGGAAGTCCACTAGAGACTCTGCATTCAAGGTTTTTACTGGGGCATCTTCTTCCTAGTTATACTACATTGTTTGTATAACCTAGGCACTGTGAGCCACCTTATCTTTACGGAAAGGTGGGGATTTCTTTTCTGGGAGGCCTTTCTAAAGATAGCATCCTCAGGTCTACTGTGTTAACCCTTTCCTGCACAGTTACCTAATGACTCTGGATGGAGATTGCTGAGGTGAGTCTGGGGAGGGATAGTAAATATTTACAGTCGTCTTTCTTATCATGCTTTGGGAGTCATTGTTTTAAGGAAATAACCCTACATTCAAATAAAGCATTTTAGGTAGGACAGTTTTGCTGCAGCACTGTTTTTAATAGCAAGAAATTAGAAACCACTTGAATCCCCAATGGTAGGGGAATAATTAAACATATTAATGTATATCCATTTAATGGAATGTTAGGTAGCCATGAAAATAATGTTCATGAAAACATAATAATGTGGAAAATTGCTTTTGTATAATTGGAAGAACATAGGGTAGAAAGCAGTAAGTAGTGTAGGATCTTGACAGTAGTAATGGATGCCAGACAACTTTCTAGTTCTGAAATTGGCAAATGCCCTTAAAACACAAATTTCCTCACAAAAATGTGGGAAAATGTAAGAAGTTAACTTTTTATTATGGGAAAAAAATTTAATTTATTGAAGTAGAGTGCATATTGCAGTGAACCCTAATGTACCCATCACACAGCTTCAGTACTCATCAACTTTAACACAAAAGTTGGAGTTATTTGTAAAGAAATTTAAATAAACTTTATTAAACATGTACACTGCATTATATTATTAGGATAGTAACATTAACATGCAGTGAATGTATTATATAAATACATAAGTTTGTAATTTATCTGAAGCTTGTTTTTTTAATATTCATTCATTCATTCATTCATGCTGTTGCAGCATGTGGACTCTTAGTTGAGGCATGCACGCAGGATCTAGTTCCCTGACCAGGGATCAAACCCGGGCCCCCTGCATTGGGAGCCCAGAGTCTTACCCACTGGACCACCAAGGAAGTCCCCTGAAGCTTGCCTTTTATGGCAAATAACTGCTGCTGTCATTTTTATCATTAATATTATTAATTGCATTTATTTGGGGGGAACATTTTTCCCAAAAAAATGTTTTTCGAGGGGGGTTGGAGTAACTGTGAGAGTTTCCGGATATATGACTACAGACAAGGAAAAACAAACCCGAACTGAGAATTGGATGGATGGAGGTTGTGTTATAAGTTTCTCTCATTTCGTATCACTTCAGCAGTTTTTATGTCATCAACTTCCAGAGTCTTTTGCAGATGGTTGAAATTAGAAATGTGGAAACATCTTTGAATGCCGGGAGCTACTATAAAGTGAAATCTTAATTGCTGAGTAAAAAGTATACAGAAAAAAGACTGGAAGAAAATAAACCTAAATGTTAACTTTAGTTATCTTTGGGTAGTAGACAATGGGTGGGATTATTTTAGGTTCTAGTTTTTTGCATTTTTGCATTTTTCTGTACTGTTGGCAATTTTGGGTTCATGACCAAGGGTAAAAAAGGAAAAGACTTCAAATTGCTTCCTTATCGTCACAATTTTATAAAAATACATGTCCCTTTTTACATAAGGCAAATAAATTGGCATTGGGAAAGAAATGTTGGAAAATTTCTATAATTGAAAGAAAACTTTGTATATAAGTCAGACTTTTTTGTGTGTGTGTGGTACACGGGCCTCTCACAGTTGTGACCTCTCCTGTTGAGGAGCACAGGCTCCGGACGCACAGGCTCAGCGGCCATGGCTCACGGGCCCAGCCGCTCCGCAGCATGTGGGATCCTCCCGGACCGGGGCACGAACCCGTGTCCCCTGCATCGGCAGGCGGACTCTCAACCACTGCGCCACCAGGGAAACCCCAAGTCAGACTTTTTAAATGATTGTATAGGTTTGCTAGAGACTACGGTGAAAATTTGAGGGCCAACCTTATAAGCCATGCACTTAGTAAGACTGCATCTGTCACTCTGTTTTGGCAGTTTGGGGATTTAAACACTAATAAAGATGTATGAGAATGATGTGACCCACAATTTCTTTGAATCACTGAACACCGTAAAAAATGGCAGTCATAATCATTTGTAAAGGCACTAGGGGATTGATTATACCGTAGGCCATTGAGTATTGGGTTGAACCATCTGAACCTATTTTATAGATTAAAAATGGTTGAATACCTGTAACTTCATACAGTTGAACCTGTTAAAAATTATAATATTTCATCCTTTGTTCAAATTGGTTTACTTAGTTTGTGTTATATATTTATCTCAAGTTACAGGTTGGTGTTTCTGTTAAGGTTGCAGGTAATAGAAGTTATTACTAAAATTAAACTTTTTTTGTTTTTTGGGTATTTGCTCATTGGGAAATGTGTCTTTCTAGAGGAACATTATGATCTCAGTGGGCTTATGTGCTAATTTATGTATCTGGATCCTAAACTTTGGCACTCTGGAGTTTTACATCAATTCAGAGTTAAGAGTGATGGTTAAAGATTATTTTTATTTTCATCGAGCAGTCTAATTTGTGTTGAACATGTTTATGCACTTAGAGCAGGTAGGGTTCCTAAACAGAGTAGTCTGTTTTGCTGGAAATTTTGTAGATCTGTTAATTGAAAGAAATATATATTTCTTCTTTATATGAAGGCTTAGGCTAGAGAAATTGAAAAGTAAGTGGGTAAATTGGCTTGCTCTCCTGTCTCCTGATAATTTTTTGTTGCTTTCTCTCCTCACATCACTTGTTTGGTATGCAATTTTGGGTAAGTTGCTTATTTTTCTGGCACTTAGTAAGAGTAAGCAAAAATTAATGAGGCTGTATATTCCAGGAACCTGCTAAGGGCTTACAAGTATTACCGCATTTAATTCACCTAACAATCCTGTGAGCTAGACTTTGTTATTACCAGAAATTTATGGATGAGGAGGTCTTTAAGTGGCAGAGCTGGGATTTGAACTCAGTCTTGCAGCAGAGCCCACCTTAGCCCTAAAGTTATATTGCTACAATAAATGTCCGAAGAAATTCATTTCAGGAGTCTTGTTGAAGCCATGATAGAGCCAGTGTTGGTGAAATGATACTTACGTTGAAATCACTGTATAAACATTTAGAATATTTTATCCTTGTTTATTATAATGCATTGTTTTAGATAGTATTTTAATAGGTAGATAGTGCTCAAGTTGGACTTCTTACATGTAGTACATGCAACTTACTTCCTGGTCAGAGATTTCCTTCCCTGTTGCAAATGAACTCTCAAACTTCTGTAGCCCTTCTTTTACCTTGCACGATTGGGATAGAAGAATAGACCAAGAAGGAGTACTGTGGGCAGTAAATCATCGCTGTGCTTTTTAAGGCATGTTAAATGGTTACCTGTGAGGAGTGGGATTTTGGGAGACAGGGAAGTATTCGGATTTTTCACTTTTCTATTTTTGTATTGTTTATTATTGTTATAATACATGTATGTTTTGTATTAGTAATGAGAAAAGGCATGAAACTAGAAAAGATTCTTAAGTAATTAGCACTTTGGTTAGTGACAGGATACCAGCTGACTTCCTAATAGTGAGGAGGTTTTACCAAAGTCCTGTTTGGAGCTTTCCTGGAGAACATGCCTTCTTACGTGTGCAGTCATGTGCTCTCTCGGCAGGCTCTCGTGTGGTGTGCAGTCACGTGCTCTCTTGGCAGGCACTCTTTGTCTTTCACACACACACCCACACACACTCTTACACCCTTCTTTTGGACCATTCCTTTGGGACAAGGGTGCTTAGTTGAGTGGATATAAGTTCTAACAAAAGGCATTGTGACATAACCTCTCAGTGTCTCAATTTCCTTATCTTTAAAATGAGAACTATATGTTGAAATAGAAAAATAGCCTAGTATTAAGATAAATATGTATGTATACATACACATGTATGTGTGTATACATATATGTATGTGTGATACATATATGTGTATATGTGTATGATTGCTTTTTAAGGTAAATTATTATAAGCTAGAGGAAGAGGAGTTAGTCATGTTATTAATACATTAAAGAAATGAGGCATTGAAGTATATACTATTCTACCTACCAGGAACTTCTAGCTTCAGGGAGAAAGCTGGAAGAGAGCTTATATTATATATATTATACATGCCAATGTTTATTGGGCACTTGCATTTTAGCATACATATATGGTCACATTTATTGACTACTAAGTGACAGATATAGTTCAGAACTCTTCATATTAACTTATTTTACTCTAACAACTATAAGGTACATACTTTTATTATCTCCATTTTATACATAAGGAAGCTGAAACATGGAGAGGTTAAGGAACTTGGCCATATTGACACAACTTATCTATCTGTGTGTGTGTTTTATTTTTGATGAAAGAAAAAGTAGCTGTCAAGACATTTTTTATTTATAAGAATAAAATTGAAATTAAATTATTCTCATGCTCCAAGGTTATGACACTATAGAGAAGCATAAACGAGAACTCTGTGCCTCACCTCTGGGGCAAGCTGCATATCATTATATGAAAATTCGGTCTCAGGTTGTCTGAATCCTTTGCTGGAAGGGTTATAATTAAAGTGTTTAAAATGACTTATCTTAAAGATAAGGTGAGGTATTAATCTGACTTGGAGTGATTCTAGATCAGACCTGTTTTCTCTTTACCACAGGCTTATGTAACTGAATGTGTATCAGTAGAATAGATTCAGAAACTTGGCTTTTTATACATACTCTTTTCAGTCATTCTAGGTGAAATATGTATGTGTACAATACATAAATATTTGTATGTGTAGTTAGATAGAATGGAGATATATATGGTTCAGAAATAGTTTAGTGAAACAATTAAATATAGAAACACACCTATGTTTATATCAGAATGTGACACATGACTAGAGATGTATTTCAGATCAGTAGGGAAAGGTTAAATTTGTGAGAAATTGTATGATATTTCCCTTTGGAAAAAATCCTAGATACGGACAGTTAAATTTTAAGTGAATTAAATGTCCAAATGTTAATATTTTAAATAATTATAAAAAATGTGGCTGGTATTTTTATTGGATTCCTAGGGGAGAAAGTATATTAGGAAATGTATAAACATTTAGAATATTTTATCCTTGTTTATTATAATGCATTGTTTTAGGTAGTATTTTAGAAATTGGAATTTGGACTGCTCTTGTGATAGGTCATTTAACATGTTCATTTAACTGCCAAAAAATTAGAACATTTGGTTTTAAATAGGAGATCAGACAGTGGAATAAATGATGAAATGCAATGTAGTCAACAAAAATAATAAGTATATCCACTAAGTATACAAAATACTGTATATGAACATAGATATGTTCTATTTATTAACCATGTTAGAGTGGATGTTTAAAGACGAGTCACAAATAATTCTGGAGTGTTAAACTTGTTGAATTCTTTTAGTTTCCTATACTTTCAAGTGCATTTTAAAAACTAATGAAAAGGAATGATTTAAATGGAATATTTTATCTTGTTGAAATAATTTCTAACTTTATTATGGTATTTCTGTTTTTAATCTCTGCCTTGTCAGGCATAATGTGAAAAGTATTAATTGAAGAAAGACTTTACTGTTCTGTATAAATCAGCTTATCATATGTAATATGAAAAGTAACAATTAAAACCTGGAATGAATTAAAATATTTTCAGAGTAAAGGACGTTTTAAATCTAAAAAAAATGAAGTAATGGCTGAGTAGCAGTTGAATCTAATATTAGAAAGGTCTTATTGAACAAACTCATTTCTTTTTGGTAACTGGTATTCTGGTTTTAACCTTTTGAAAACATGCTTTCTAGATATTTTTATTTTGTTTTGACTCTCTGCTAAGGAAGATGAAGACTTAAGGTACTTTAAAAATGAAATAATGAAAAATTGATTCATTGTCATAAAAAAGGTGCTATAACTATAAAGTAATGTTGACCAACCAGAGCTGCTAATATGTCCAAATACATGTGTCCTTTTTTAGACTGACCACCTTGGGAGGCCATACTTGTATAATAATTAACATTTATTGAGTGAGTTTGTGAGTGTGTGTGTGAAAGAGAAGAAGAGAGAGAGGGAAAAAAAGTTATTAGAAGGGGCCATGACAGACTGCTCTAATGGGTCAAATTGTGGTTTTATTTATGTTGATTTCCCTAAAATTGTTCTTCATTAAATAGAATGTGATTGATCTCTAATTTGAGTAGTGACATCTCTTGTTATATGTTTTATGTGAAGTTTTGGGTTTACAGTAGATTTTGGGGAGCAGTGCAGTAAGAATAGTAGCATAATTAGGAGACAGGTGGTTGTATTTTGAGATGGGGTATTCTTTAAGGATGGTATGGTCTTTATAGTGTCTTTTATAATTTTTTTTTTTTAACATAGAATGGCTTTTGGGCAGCTCACTGCCATTTCTTTTTTTTTTTTTTAAATTAATTAATTTTATTTTTGGCTGCATTGGGTCTTCGTTGCTGCGCACGGCTTTCTCTAGTTGCGGCGAGCGAGGGCTACTCTTTGTTGCGATGCGCGGGCTTCTCATTGCGGTGGCTTCTCTTGTGGAGCATGGGCTCTAGGCACACGGGCTCAGTAGTTGTGGCTCATGGGCTCTAGAGCACAGGCTCAGTAGTTGTGGCGCATGGGCTTAGTTGCTCCGCGGTATGTGGGATCTTCCCGGACCAGGGATCGAACCTGTGTCCCCTGTATTGGCAGGCGGGTTCTTAACCACTGCGCCACCAGGGAAGTCCCATTACATCATTAAATTTTGTCAACAAAATGTTTGTGGGAAGCTTTTCTCTCTTGTTATATAAACATCTACATGATTATGCCCAGTGGCCTACAGAGACTAAAATATTTATGATTAGGCTCTTTCCAAAGTTTGTGGTGTCCTCTGTTCTATAGCAGTGCTTCTCAAACTTGAATGTACCTAATTTTCTGAGGCTCTTGTTAAAATGTGGATTCTGATTTGGTAGGTCTGGAGTGGAACTCAAGATTTTGCTTTTCTTAAAAGCATCTGAGGTGATAACAGATGCTGCTGTCAGTGGACTGCATTTTGAGAAGCAAGGCTCTAGTATTCAAGGTTAGGTAGATTTTTAGACAGGTATGCTAATATTTGTTAAGCATCTGTTATGTGCCAGGAGTTATACCAGGGTCTTTTGGATATACTGACTCTTTAAAATATCACAAAAATTTCTTAGAAGGTGTTAAGGACCACAGTGGAGTTGGGAACCCTAGTAAGGGTTTTCAGTTAGAAGCTAATTGTTTTGTTTTCTCTTGAATGTACAACTTCCTCTGGGACCTCATGGAGGAGAAGAAGCTATACATCTAAGAAACAAAAACTATGGGAAACAAAATACCACATTGTTAGCTGGTACAAGTCAAAGTGGGGACTAATGTCCTCATCTTTCCTGCTAAATTCTATTGGGCCAGCAACCAGTTTCCAAGCCAAAGAGTGGACATAGTATATATAGCATATACATGTTTTGTAAACATTTTCTCTCAGTCTCTTGCTTGCCTTTTCATTTTTATAACCGTGTTTTTTGAACTAGCAAATTCAAATTTATGATTAAATTTATCGTTTTCTTTTTTAAAAATTATTTTTTAAGAATTGTGGTAAAATATACATAAATAAAATTTACCATTTTAACCATTTTTAGATGTATGGTTCAGTGGCATTAAGTACATTCTGACGGTCCTACTGCCATCACCACCATATCTCCAGAACTTTATCTTCCCAAGCAAATCTCTGTACCCATTAAACACTAACTCCCTATTCCACCATGTCCCTCAGCCCTTGGCATCCATGATTCTACTTTCTGTCTCTGTGAATTTGACTACTTTAGGACTCTAGTATAATAGCCATGCTGTTTTCCACAGTGACAGCACCAGTTTACATTTCTACCACCAACACACAAGGGTTCATACAGTATTTGTCCTTCTGTGTCTTGCATATTTCACTTAGCATAATGTCTTCAAAGTTCATCTACGTTCTAGTCAAAATTTCCTTTCCATTTTATGTATATACTACATTTAATTTATTCATCCATTCATTCATTGGTGGACACTTAGGGTGCTCTTTCCTTTTGGCTATTGGGAATAATGCTATCAACATGGATGTACAAATATCTATTTGAGTCTTTGCTTTCACTTCCTTTGTGGGTGAAGCACACCCACATACACACACTCAGAGATGGAAGTTTCTGGATAATGTAATAATTCTATGTTTAATTTTCTGAGGAACTGCCATACTGTTTTCCACAGTGACTGCAGCAGTTTACATTCCCACCACCAACACACAAGGGTTCAAACTTCTCGATATCCTTGCTAACACTTGTTATTGTCTGTTTTTTGATAATAGCCATCCTAATGGGTGTGAAGTGGTATCTCATTGTGGTTTTAATGTGCATTTCCCTAATGATTAATGATATTAAGGATATCAGCTTTAGGTCTTTATGTTTAAGTATTTGATCCATTTTGAGTTAATTTTTGTATTCGGTGTTAAGGTAAGGGTTCAACTTAACATTTTTGCATGTGGCTATCCAATTTTTCAAATACCATTTGTTGAAAAAGCTTTTTTCCACATAGAATGGTCTTGGGGCTCTTATTTCTGGGCTCTCTATTTTATCCCATTGGTTTATATGTCTGTCTTTATACTAGACCATATATATATGTTTTGACTTTTGACAAAGCCACCAAGGCTATTTATTGGTGGATGCAGAATTTTGCTGTTTTTGTTTTTCAATGAATGGTGGTTAATAAAACGGGAAAACCACATGGGAAAAAATCCTTGCCCTCATACCATATGCAAATATTAATTTAGGATAAATCATGTACCTAAGCAGAAAAACATAAAACTTACAAAGATTGGGCTTCCCTGGTGGCGCAGTGGTTGGGAGTCCGCCTGCTGATGCAGGGGACATGGGTTCGTGCCCAGGTCTGGGAAGATCCCACATGCCGTGGAGCGGCTGGGCCTGTGAGCCATGGCCGCTGAGCCTGTGCGTCCGGAGCCTGTGCTCCGCAACGGGAGAGGCCACAACAGTGAGAGGCCTGCGTACCACAAAAAAAAGAAAAAAAAGAAAAAAAAACTTACAAAGATTACTATGGTTTTTTTTTTTTTAGTTATTTCTGAGATATACATTTTACAGTAATAACTAGAATTATGATGTATAACATTATACCAGAACATATAAGAGTTTTAGAAATTTCATGTAATGTCTGAAACATTATATTAACATATTTCCATACAAATAACCCAAAGAAAGTTTAGTATTGTTTTTTTGTTTGTTTGTTTGTTTTATACTGCAGGTTCTTATTAGTCATCAATTTTATACACATCAGTGTATACATGTCAATCCCAATCGCCCAGTTCGGCACACCACCATCCCCATCCCACTGCGGTTTTCCCCCCTTGGTGTCCATACGTTTGTTCTCTACATCTGTGTCTCAATTTCTACCCTGCAAACCGGTTCATCTGTACTACTTTTCTAGGTTCCACATACATGCGTTAATATACGATATTTGTTTCTCTCTTTCTGACTTACTTCACTCTGTATGACAGTCTCTAGATACATCCACGTCTCAACAAATGACCCAATTTCATTCCTTTTTATGGCTGAGTAATATTCCATTGTATATATGTACCACATCTTCTTTATCCGTTCGTCTGTTGATGGGCATTTAGGTTGCTTCCCTGACCTGGCTATTGTGAATAGTGCTACAGTGAATATTGGAGTGCATGTGTCTTTTTGGATTATGGTTTTCTCTGTGTATATGCCCAGTAGTGGGATTGCTGGATCATATGGTAATTCTATCTTTCGTTTTTTTTTTTCCTGTATGCGGGTCTCTCACTGCTGTGGCCTCTCTCGCTGCAGAGCACAGGCTCCAGACGCGCAGGCTCAGCGGCCATGACTTACGGGCCAAGCTGCTCTGCGGCATGTGGGATCTTCCTGGACCGGGGCAGGAACCCGTGTCCCCTGCATTGGCAGGCGGACTCTCAACCACTGCGCCACCAGGGAAGCCCTATTTTTCATTTTTTAAGGAACCTCCATACTGTTCTCCATAGTGTCTGTAACAATTTACACTCCCACCAACAGTGCACAAGGGTTCCCTTTTCTCCACACCCTCTCCAGCATTTGTTGTTTGTAGATTTTCTGATGATGCTCATTCTAACTGGTGTGAGGTGATACCTCATGGTAGTTTTGATTTGCATTTCTCTAATAATTAGTGATGTTGAACAGCTTTTCATGTGCTTTTTGGCTATCTGTATGTCTTCTTTGGAGAAACGTTTATTTAGGTCTTCTGCCCATTTTTGGATTGGGTTGTTTGTTTCTTTAATATTGAGCCACATGAGCTGTTTATATATTTTGGAGATTAATCCTTTGTCTGTTGATTCATTTGCAAATATTTTCTCCCATTCTGAGGGTTGTCTTTTCGTCTTGTTTATGGTTTCCTTTGCTGTGCAAAAGCTTTTAAGTTTCATTAGGTAGCATTTGTTTATTTTTGTTTTTATTTCCATTACTCGAGGAGGTGGATCATAAAAGATCTTGCTGTGATTTATGTCAAAGAGTGTTCTTCCTATGTTTTCCTCTAAGAATTTTATAGTGTTCAGTCTTACATTTAGGTCTCTAATCCATTTTGAGTTTGTTTTTGTGTATGGTGTTAGGGAGTGTACTAATTTCATTCTTTTACATGTAGCTGTCCAGTTTTCCCAGCACCACTTATTGAAGAGACTGTCTTTTCTCCATTGTATATCTTTGCCTCCTTTGTCATAGATTAGTTGACCATAGGTGTGTGGGTTTATCTCTGGGCTTTCTATCTTGTTCCATTGATCTATGTTACTGTTTTTGTGCCAGTACCACATTGTCTTGATTACTGTAGCTTTGTAGTATAGTTTGAAGTCAGGGAGTCTGATTCCTCTAGCTCCATTTTTTTCCCTCAAGACTGCTTTGGCTATTCAGGGTCTTTTGTGTCTCCATACAAATTTTAAGATGATTTGTTCTAGTTCCGTAAAAAATGCCATTGGTAATTTGATAGGGATTGCATTGAATCTGTAGATTGCTTTGGGTAGTATAGTCATTTTCACAATATTGATTCTTCCAATCCAAGAACATGGTATATCTCTCCATCTGTTGGTATCATCTTTTTTTTTTTTTTTTTTTTGCGGTACATGGGCCTCTCACTGTTGTGGCCTCTCCCGTTGCGGAGCACAGGCTCCGGACGCGCAGGCTTAGCGGCCATGGCTCACGGGCACAGCCGCTCCACGGCATGTGGGATCTTCCCAGACTGGGGCACAAACCCGCGTCCCCTGCATCAGCAGGCGGACTCTCAACCACTGCGCCACCAGGGAAGCCCTGTTGGTATCATCTTTAATTTCTTTCATCCGTGTCTTATAGTTTTCTGCATACAGGTCTTTTGTCTTCCTAGGTAGGTTTATTCCTAGGTATTTTATTCTTTTTGTTGCAATGGTAAATGGCGCTGTTTCCTTAATTTCTCTTTCAGATCTTTCGTTATTAGTGTTTAGGAATGCAAGAGATTTTTGTGCATTAATTTTGTGCCCTGCAATTTTACCAAATTCATTGATTACCTCTAGTAGTTTTCTGGTGGCATTTTTAGGATTCTCTATGTATAGTATCATGTCATCTGCAGTGACAGTTTTACTTCTTCTTTTCCAATTTGCATTCCTTTTATTTCTTTTTCTTCTCTGATTGCCGTGACTAGGACTTCTAAAACTATGTTGAATAATAGTGGTGAGAGTGGACGTCCTTATCTCGTTCCTGATCTTAGAGGACATGCTTTTAATTTTTCACCATTGAGAATGATGTTTGCTGTGGGTTTGTCATATATGCCCTTTAGTATGTTGAGGTAGGTTCCCTCTATGCCCACTTTCTGGAGAGTTTTTATCATAAATGGGTGTTGAATTTTGTCAAAAGCTTTTTCTGCATCTGTTGAGATGATCATGTGGTTTTTCTTCTTCAGTTTGTTAATATGGTGTATCACATTGATTGATTTGCATATATTGAAGAATCCTGGCATTCCTGGGATAAATCCCACTTGATCATGGTGTATGATCCTTTTAATGTGTTGTTGGATTCTTTTTGCTAGTATTTTGTTGAGGATTTTTGCATCTATATTCATCAGGGATATTGGTCTGTAATTTTCTTTTTTTGTAGTATGTTTGTCTGGTTTTGGGATCAGGGTGATGGTGGCCTCATAGCATGAGTTTGGGAGTGTTCCTTCCTCTGCAATTTTTTGGAAGAGTTTGAGAAGGATGGGTGTTAGCTCATCTCTAAATGTTTGATAGAATTCACCTGTGAAGCTGTCTGGGTCCTGGACTTCTGTTTGTTGGAAGATTTCTTTTTTTTTTTTTTTTTTTTTTGCTGTACACGGGCCTCTCATTGTTGTGGCCTCTCCCGTTGTGGAGCACAGGCTCTGGAAGCACAGGCTCAGCTGCCATGGCTCACAGGCCTAGCCGCTCCATGGCATGTGGGATCTTCCTGGACCGGGGCACGAACCCGTGTCCCCTGCATCGGGAGGCGGACTGTCAACCACTGCGCCACCAGGGAAGCCCTGTTGGAAGATTTTTAATCACAGTTTCAATTTCATTACTTGTGATTGGTCTGTTCATATTTTCTGTTTCTTCCTGGTTCTGTGTTGGAAAGTTATACCTTTCTAAGAATTTGTCCATTTCTTCCAGGTTGTCCATTTTATTGGCATAGAGTTGCTTGTAGTAGTCTCCTAGGATGCTTTGTATTTCTGCAGTGTCTGTTGTAACTTCTCCTTTTTCATTTTTAATTTTATTGATTTGAGTCCTCTCCCTCTTTTTCTTGATGAGTCTGGCTAATGGTTTATCAATTTTGTTTATCTTCTCAAAGAACCAGCTTTTAGTTTTATTGATCTTTCCTGTTTTCTTTGTTTCTATTTCATTTATTTCTGCTCTGATCTTTATGATTTCTTTCCTTCTGCTATCCTTGGGTTTTGTTTGTTCTTCTTTCTCTAGTTCCTTTAGGTGTAAGGTTAGATTGTTTACTTGAGATTTTTCTTGTTTCTTGAGGTAGGCTTGTACAGCTGTAAACTTCCCTCTTAGAACTGCTTTTGCTGCATCCCATAGGTTTTGGATCGTCGTGTTTTCATTGTCATTTGTCTCTAGGTATTTTTTGATTGCCTCTTTGATTTCTTCAGTGACCTCTTGGTTATTTAGTAACGTATTGTTTAGCCTCCATGTGTTTGTGGTTTTTACGTTTTTTTCCCTGTAATTGATTTCTAATCTCATAGCGTTGTGGTCAGAAAAGATGCTTGATATGATTTCAGTTTTCTTAAATTTACTGAGGCTTGATTTGTGACCCAAGATGTGATCTATCCTTGAGAATGTTCCATGCGCAATTGAGAAGAAAGTGTAATCTGTTTTTGGATGGAATGTCCTATAAATATCCATTAAATCTATTTGGTCTCTTGTGTCATTTAAAGTTTGTGTTTCCTTATTTATTTGCATTTTGGATGATCTGTCCATTGGTGTAAGTGAGGTGTTAAAGTCCCCCACTATTATTGTGTTACTGTCGATTTACTCTTTTATAGCTGTTAGCAGTTGCCTTATATATTGAGGTGCTCCTATGTTGGGTGCATATATATTTATAATTGTTATATCTTTTTCTTGGATTGATCCCTTGATCATTATGTAGTGTCCTTCCTTGTCTCTTGTAACATTCTTTATTTTAACGTCTATTTTATCTGATACAAGTATTGCTACTCCAGCTTTCTTTTGTTTTCCATTTGCATGGAATATCTTTTTCCATCCCCTCACTTTCAGTCTGTATGTGTCCCTAGGTTTGAAGTGGGTCTCTTGCAGACAGCATATATATGGGTCTTGTTTTTGTATCCATTCAGCAAGCCTGTGTCTTTTGGTTGGAGCATTTAATCCATTCACATTTAAGGTAATTATCGATCTGTATGTTCCTATGACCATTTTCTTTATTGTTTTGGGTTCATGTTTTTTTTGGTTTCTTTTTTTACGATATGCGGGCCTCTCACTGTCGTGGCCTCTCCCGTTGTGGAGCACAGGCTCTGGACGCACAGGCTCAGCGACCATGGCTCACGGGCCCAGCCACTCCGCAGCATGTGGGATCTTCCCGGACCAGGGTACGTGGGATCTTTTCAGACCAGGGCACGAACCCGTGCCTCCTGCATCGGCAGGCGGACTCTCAACCACTGCGCCACCATGGAAGCCCTTGGGTTCTTTTTTGTAGGTCCTTTTCTTCTCTTGTGTTTCCCACTTAGAGAAGTTCCTTTAGCATTTGTTGTAGAGCTGGTTTGGTGGTGCTGAATTCTCTTAGCTTTTGCTTGTCTGTAAAGCTTCTTATTTCTCCATTGAATCTGAATGAGATCCTTGCAGGGTAGAGTAATCTTGGTTGTAGGTTTTTCCCTTTCATCACTTTAAGTATATCATGCCACTCCCTTCTGGCTTGTAGAGTTTCTGCTGAGAAATCAGCTGTTAACCTTATGGGAGTTCCCTTGTGTGTTATTTGTTATTTTTCCCTTGCTGCTTTCAATAATTTTTCTTTGTCTTTCATTTTTGCCAATTTGATTACTATGTGTCTTGGCGTGTTTCTCCTTGGTTTATCCTGTATGGGACTCGCTGCATTTTTTGGACTTGGGTGACTATTTCCTTTCCCATGTTAGGGAGGTTTTCGAGTATAATCTCTTCAAATATTTTCTCAGGTCCTTTTTCTCTCTCTTCTCCTCTGGGACCCCTATAATGCGAATGTTGTTGAGTTTAATGTTGACCCAGAGGTCTCTTAGGCTGTCTTCATTTCTTTTCATTCTTTTTTCTTTAGTCTATTCTGCAGCAGTGAATTCCACCATACTGTCTTCCAGGTCACTTGTCCATTCTTCTGCCTCAGTTATTCTCATATTGATTCCTTCTAGTGTAGTTTTCATTTCATTTATTGTAATGTTTATCTCTGTTTGCTTGTTCTTTAATTCTTCTAGGTCTTTGTAAAACATTTCTTGCGCCTCCTTGATCTTTGCCTCCATTCTTTTTCCGAGGTTCTGGATCATCTTCGCTATCATTATTCTGAATTCGTTTTCTGGAGGTTTGCCTGTCTCCACTTCATTTAGTTGTTTTTCTGGGGTTTTATCTTGTTTCTTCATCTGGTACATAGCCCTCTGCCTTTTCATCTTTTCTATCTTTCTGTGAATGTGATTTTTGTTCCACAGGCTGCAGGATTGTAGTTCTTCTTCTACTGTCTGCCCTCTGGTGGATGAAGCTATCTAAGAGGCTTGATGGGAGGGACTGGTGGTGGGTAGAGCTGGCTGTTGCTCTGGTGGGCAGAGCTCAGTAAAACTTTAATCCGCTTGACTGCTGATGGGTGGGGCTGGGTTCCCTCCCTGTTGGTTGTTTGGCCTGAGGCAACCCAACACTGGAGGCTACCTGGGCTCTTTGGTGGGGCTAATGACAGACTGTGGGAGGGCTCACGCCAACGAGTAATTCCGAGAACTTCTGCTGCCAGTGTCCTTGTCCCCACGGTGAAACAGAGCCATCCCCCCACCTCTGCAGGAGACCCTCCAACACTGGCAGGTAGGTCTGGTTCAGTCTCCCCAGGGGTCACTGCTCTTTGCCCTGGGTCCTGATATGCAAACTACTTTGTGTGTGTCCCCCAAGAGTGGAGTCTCTGTTTACCCCAGTCCTGTTGAAGTCCTGCAATCAATTCTCACTAGCTTTCAAAGTCTGATTCTCTAGGAATTCCTCCTCCCATTGCCAGACCCCCAGGTTGGGAAGCCTGATGTGGTGCTCAGAACCTTCACTCCAGTAGGTGGACTTCTGTGGTATAAGTGTTCTCCAGTCTGTGAGTCACCCACCCAGCAGTTATGGGATTTGATTTTACTGTGATTGCGCCCCTCCTACCATCTCATTGTGGCTTCTCCTTTGTCTTTGGATGTGGGGTATCTTTTTTGGTGAGTTCCAGTGTCTTCCTGTTGATGATTGTCCAGCAGCTAGTTGTGATTCTGGTGTTCTCACAGAGCACGTCCTTCTACTCTGCCATCTTGGTTAAATCCACTATGTTTTTTACTTTGGAACATGCAAAGTTTTCTTGGAAAGAATAGATAAATAATAACTGTAAATAGACAAATTAGATAATTTTCACTTCACCAAAATTAGACACTTCTGCTTGTCAAACATTAGGAAGAAAATGGAAAAAAAAATCAGAGCCTTGGAGCAAATGCTCTTCTTGTCTATCTATCTATCATCTGACAATGACTGTTTCTGATGTAATAGCAGAATCAGAAAAAAATTGGAAGTCCTGGTGATACTTGAAAGTACATTGTCAGGAGTATACTTATAATAGAAACCAGATTTCAGGGACTTAAGGAGGATAGGGCTATAAATCACTAGTTCAAGGAAAGGATTAAATGATAATATTAATAGCATGAAATTCAAGCAAAAGTTCTTTTGTTTTTGTTTTTTCCTTTTCAAAGACATAAACAAGGCAGAAGGAGGCAGGGAGGGACAAGATGCAAGGGGGGGGCGGTTACATGCAAATGCAAGATTCCTTGAATATCAAGAAGGAATGGGATCAAAAGCAAGAACCGTAGGCTTTAGTTTTTTGAAGGAAGCTACCTTTTTGTCTAAGATGGAAGAATGAGGAATGGCCAGGGAAGATATATGCAGGTACAGGAATGCTAATAAACATGGAAGGATGGCCATTATCCATGTAGTCCTCTATCCAGATGAAGATGGAAGGTAATGAAGGGAACTTTAAAGGGTAAGATCTATAGGAATAGCTCTTAACCTTTAGGAGAGGAATGTCAGGGTACATGGAAGTGGTCTAGTGTAATTTATAAATGCTCCCCATGTGATTCTGAATTCTGATAATATCCTCCCTACTCCCTTTGAGAACCAATTATTTATGTCAGTTCTAAGGTTTTATCAGTAGAGAATTAGCAGACATGGATAAAATAATTTTTAAGAGTTTAATTGAACTTTAACTAGAATTTGTGGTGCTTTAGTTTGCATAGTAGCACTTACAGGAGGGCACTCATTTTTCCCCCTTAATCTTCAGGGTTATTGTTTAATAATAGATGTTACCTCAGTTATCTGCTTAATATTTGTGTGTGTTTTTTGTCTGTCTGATAGAAACTGAAAACTATCAATTGTACAAAAAATTATGGGGATGTGACAGTAATAAGAATCTTCCCAGTTTAAAATTAGTTAGATAAAGTATATATAAGCAAAATAAGCAATAATACCACTTAGTGCCAAAATTCTGTATCAGCTTAGAATAGGGAGATTGCATTATGAGAAGTGGTATTTTTCAGGCTATGGACCTGGGTCCATTAATGGCTCATGAAATCCGTTTAATAGCTCACAATCAGTGTTTTTCCTTTTTAATGGACTAGAATAGACTAGAAAATATTGGAGTATACTGCATACTGTAAGAAATATTTGTGGAACTTTTAATATATGTATGTATGTGTGTACTGATTTGGGTGAAAATATATGTCTTAATGTAGATTGCAGTCAAAAGTATTGGAGGGGCTTCCCTGGTGGCGCAGTGGTTGAGAGTCCGCCTGCCGATGCAGGGGACATGGGTTCGTGCCCCGGTCCGGGAATATCCCACATGCCGCGGAGCGGCTAGGCCCGTGAGCCATGGCCGCTGAACCTGCACGTCTGGAGCCTGTGCTCCACAACGGGAGAGGCCACAACAGTGAGAGGCCTGCGTACCGCAAAAAAAAAAAAAGTATTGGAAATCCACCATCACCATAGATTATTTTGATAAATAAGTGTGGACATTATAAAAATCTTTAAGTCCTTACTTTCATTTGTTTTTAGAGTTCACTAAGTTTATATTTACATCTGAACTAATTACATACACATATTTTGTGATGTGTGTATATAAATACATATATATGTATGTGCATGTACTTTTGTTTTTTTTTTTATCTTAATAGGTGCAATGGATGAGCTTCATAGTCTGGATCCAAGAAGGCAAGAATTATTGGA
This sequence comes from Grampus griseus, assembly GCF_964374135.1. NCBI lineage: Eukaryota > Metazoa > Chordata > Mammalia > Artiodactyla > Delphinidae > Grampus > Grampus griseus. The sequence continues at coordinate 61,034,887 of NC_139001.1, forward strand.
AGCTAGATTCACAGGAGTTGCAAGTGGGAGCACTGGGAGCACGGGCAGTTGCAGTGTTGGAGCTAAAGTGAGTAAAATTGTAATCTTTATTTGACATTTTTTCCTTGTATTAAATGATATAAAATATATTTTGTAAAGGATCCCTACATACGTACTTAACAGCAAATTATACTTACTATAATTTTTATAATGTGTAGAAAAAAATCCAGTGTTTTTATACCTGATTTCTAGTATAGCATAATATATTTTGGGGTATTATGTTATAGCATAATAGGTTATAGGTTTCAGGGGTAAAAAGGAGCTTGGTAGATTGTACTGCCTTTCTCCCATTTACATAATTTTTACCTCTCCTGTCCTTTGTTTTTGCTTCTTCCTTGCCTCATCACCCATGTTTCTACTGTGTGTTCCTATCTGTACACTAATCCACTGCTGCTCACTGCTGCATAAAATTAATAGTGTATCTGTTGGGCCTTCCAGTGGTAGATATCAGGTTGTCTGCAACTCCCCACTACCTCACACTGCAGTGAATTTCTTGTAATTGTTCCCTTATGGAACTTTGTGAGCATTTGTTTAGAATATATTCCCAAGAGCAGAATTGATAAGGCATAGGGTATGTATAGATTTAAATTGAATAAACAGTGCAAGATTGCTATTCAGAACAGTTGTATAAAACTAATAAAACTAACCTGCACTCTTAACAGATTAGTTTTATACAACTGTTTCTATATCTCCATATCCCAGAAACACTTGGCATCATCCAGATTCCTCATTTTTGATAGTCCAGTTGGTACAAAATAATGTATCTTTGTCTTACTTGTACCACCAATTATTTTGAGCATTTCTTCAATGCTTGTTAGCTTTTTGGGAGTCTTATAAATTGTTCCAGTTCTTTGCCTGTTTTTCTGTCAGAATTACTTTCTTTTTCAAACTGATTTTCCCATGTTCCTTGTATATTCTACATATTTATTCCATATTGATTACATACAGTGCAAATAACTTCTGCCATTTTGTCGTGTCTGTTAACTTTGTTCATGGTATCCATCATTGTACAGAAGTATTTAATTTTGTTGTATTCAGACTCACCAATTTTTTTGCTTTATGGTCTGTACCTAAGGAAAATAGTCGTCACCATTAACCATCTGGGTCAAGTAGACCTTTTTGCTATGTTTATATTTTGTTATTTTACCAATTTACAACAATAAGAATAAAACTATAATGAAAAACAACTTTATTAGAAATTTTAATATGAATTGAAACATACTGAAAAATCACTTTGTATCAAGTAAATCTTGGTGCACAAACATCATAAAAGATGAAGGATATTGTTATGTGTCCTTTGAGCATAATGAAATGGTCCAAGTTCTTGTTGCAGAATATTGTATGGTGAAGTCCTTCAGTTGAACGACTTAACTGATGAGAATACCATGTTTCCCTTTTTTTTTCCCCTTAGAAATATATTGTCCAATTCATTGATTCTTGAATTTGAGAAAATTCATCTAGGATACTGTCATTTGAAGACTCAGATTTCATTTATATAGTCAGTGTCACCATCATCAGTTTTAGGTGCTGTTATCTCTTTGTATTTATTTTCTGATTTGTCTAATTATAAATTGTTTTCTGTCATTTTCTTCTCTTGATTATCTTAAGTGGAAAATGAAAATTTCTTAATTCTCAGCTGGAGTCAATGAAAGCTAAAATCAGACTCCAAAGATGGTTTCTTAGTCATTTATACGTTTTTGAAAGATGATGTGGTACTTTGGGCAAGGCAAGAAGACAACTAAAAGATCATAATTTATTTGACTATTGCATCGTCCTTTTAGGTCATTAAATCTGTGTTGTTTTTCTATTTCTACTATAATAAATTATCACTAAGTTGCTCAAAACAGTACAGGTTTATTATCTTACGGTTCTGTAGCATCAGAAGTCTGACACCGCTCTCATTGGGCTAAAATCAAGGTGTCTGCAAGGCTGCATTCCTTTCTGGGGGCGCTAGGGAAGGATCTTTTTGCCTTGCCTTTTCCAGATTTGAGAGACTGCCTGCATTCCTTGGGTGGTGGTTTCCTCCCTCCATCTTCAAAGGCAGCAATGTTGTATCTCTCTTACGGTTCTTTGGCAGTCACATGTTTTGGACCATAGCCTATTTTAAGTACTCATGTGATTAGATTGGGCCCACCCCAATTTGGATAACCTGGTATAATTTCCCCAACTCAAATTTCTTATCCTTAATCACATCTGCAAGTCTCTTTTGCCATGTAAAATAACATTCACAGATTCTGCTGTTTAGGGCATGGACATCACTGGGAGGCCAATATTTTGCCTATCATACCATCATTCTTCCATTTTCTTTTTATTTTAGTGGTTTTTCTTTGCATTAGCATAGTTGGGAATAATTGATGAACAGTGATAAGTAATGACGAGTTCCTAGGATGGTGTAATAACAAAATATAGGAAAAGTAAGATCAGTAAGATCCCATAATGTATTGTAGATTGATGAAAGGCCAGTGGACATCTGGTAGTTAATTGCAAGCTAGAATGTGTTTTATTCTATTAAAAATAAATCTTAGTTTTATTCTATGGATTATCTCTAAGAAAGAATAAAAGTCCTGAAATATTATTATAAACAGAATTACTTGAAAAAGAAGCTAAAAAACTAAAATTGGGTCCAGTGGACTCTGATGGTATTCTAAAAGGTAAATACTTCTTCCCTACCCCTGAGGCACAAAAGATATTCTACAGCTTTTATTAATTGTACAGTTTTACTTTTATATTTACTCTTTAGTCCGAGGCCTTATCTTTTACATAGTATTGATAGAGATTGAGTTTTATTTTTCTCCATGTAGTAAACCAGTTTTCTCCACAATGCTTCTTAAATTATCCATATTTTCCCACTGACTTGTGCTGGCACCTGTATCATATATTAAGTTGCCATGTGTATATACCAATCTGTGTCTGAGATTTCTCTAATGTTCTGGTGGTCTCTCTGTGTTCTTGTGCCAGTATCACATAAAAAAGAATACAGTTGTATTTTGGTATGTCTTCTTTATATGGTAGAGCAAGTCTCTCCTTTAATCTTCTTTTGTAAGGTTGACCTAATTATTTATGGATCTTTATTCCCTCATATAAAATTTGAGCATCTCTTTATTTGCTTGTTAGCATTTGGGGATTATTCTTCTGTAATAACTTATTTGTATCTTTTTCCTTAAAAGATTCAAATGGAATTTTTATTCTGAATGCATTGAATTTATAGATTAATTTTGGGAGTACTGAAATCTATAAGATTAGATTGTCCCATCCAAGTACATGAAATGTCTTTCCATTTGTTCAGTTCTCTCTGTAGAGGTCTTAAGAATTCTTGGCTAGTTTTTATGAATTTTGGGGACTTATTCCTGGATACTGTAAAGTTTTTGTGGCTGAAGTATTTTCTGTTATATTTTCTAGTTGGCTATTGCTGACCTAGAATTTTTAAAAATTTTTATAGGCTGGTCTTGTATGTAGCAGTCTTGCTTTTGGTCTCTTATTGGTTGTACTACTCTGTTGATTCTCTAGGTTTCTCTAAGACAAATAGTTATCTTCCCCCCATTTTTTTTTTTTTATATTTATCATGAGCTTCAGTACTATGTCTTGTTGAGAAGGAATCATCTAAAGTTTCTCCATTAAGTGTTGTGTTTGTTACAGGTTTTGTGTATATAACCATGACCAAATTACAGAAGAACTTTTCTGTTACTGGTTAGTTAAGAAGTTTCTGTTTGTTTTAAAAATAATAAGTATAACAAATTTTTAAAAAAGTTGAAGTTGGCATTGCTGTGATAAACCCTACTTGGTTATGATACACTATTTTATTTATTTATTCATTTTTGGCTGTGTTGGGTCTTCGTTGCTGCACATGGGCTTTTCTCTAGTTGTGGCGAGCAGGGGCTACTCTTCATTGCAGCGTGCGGGCTTTTCACTGTGGTGGCTTCTCTTGTTGTGGAGCATGGGCTCCAGCCGTGCAGGCTTCAATAGTTGTGGCATGTGGGCTCAGTAGTTGTGGCTCGTGGGCTCTAGAGCACAGGCTCAGTAGTTGTGGTGCATGGGCTTAGTTGCTCTGTGGCATGTGGGATCTTCCTGGACCAGGGCTCGAACCCACGTCCCCTGCATTGGTAGGCAGATTCTTAACCACTGTGCCACCAGGGAAGTCCCTGATACACTATTTTAAAAAATACTTTATTAGGGTACTTCCCCGGTGGTCCAGTGGTAGAGAATCTGCCTTCCAGTGTAGGGGACGCAGGTTCGATCTCTGGTCGGGGAACTAAGATACCACATGCTGTGGGACAAATAAGTCTGCACGCCACAACTACTGAGCTCACGCGCCTCAACGAGAGAGCCTGCATGCCACAAACTGCAGAGCCCATGCGCTCTGGAGCATGCACGCCACAACTAGAGAGAGAAAACCCGCACGCCACAACTAGAGAGAAGCCCATGCACTGCAACGATGTCCCAACGGAGCCAAAAGAATAAAGATAAATAAATATTAAAAAATACTTTTGGATTTAATACATGATTAACTATTTTAGTTAGGATTTTTACATATATGCTTATAAGAGAAATAGATGCACAGACCTGAAGAGTAATGATTTAGTGAGTTTTGACAAATGTGTACACTCGTAGTAATCCATGTTCCTTTTAAGGTACAGAACATTTTCATCACTCTACCTTGTCTGTTTTATAAAACAGTGTCACACTAGCTAGCCCCATAAAATGAACTGCTGCTTCTTTCACTATTTTCAGTTTTTTCAACATCCTGTATGTGGTACAAAATGTTCATGGGAAGATGAGTAGACATTTACCTGTAAAACTGTCTTGGCCTGGGGTTTTTTGCAAGGAAGGTCTTTCACTACCATTTAAATTTCTTTAATATTACTTAGTTTATTAATCTATTTCAATTAAGCTTTTCAAACTTATTAGTGTATGGTTATAACACTTTAAAAAATCTCCTTTGTTATTTCATTTCCGTTTATTCTTTCAGTTCTCCTTTTCTGTTCATTCTTGCCAGAGCTCTGACTAATCAAAGAAACAGATATTGGTTTTAATCTATTTCACTTTTTTCCCCCCATTGATTTCTATCATCGTAATTTACTTGTTACTTTGGATTTGCTTCGTGGCTGTTCTTCCAGCTGTTGAGTTGAATGAATCATTATTTATTTATTTATATAAAGACAATTAACATACGATAAAATGTATAGATTTTAAGTGTTTGGTTATGAGAGCCCCCCCCATGGTTTTTATTAAGTAATGTATAATTTACATAGGGTAAAATTCACCCCTTTTTATCATATAGTTCTGCTATAAGTTTTGTGAATGTATACAATTGTGTAACTCCCACCACAATTAAGATATAAAATAGTTCCCAAAATACTCCCCGGTGTCCTTTTGCACTCTACCCCTTTAGGTTGCCTCTGGCAACCACTGATCTGTTTTCTGTTTTTATAGTTTTGCCTTTGCAAGCATGTCATATAAATGGGGTAAGTATTGTAAATATGTAGCCTTTTGAGTTTGACTTTTTATAAGTTAGCTTAATGCATTTCTTTGAGATTCATTCATGTTGTTGTAATGTTACCAATAGTTACTTTTTATTATTTAATAGTATCCTATTGTATAAAATATACAATTTTTAAAAAAATTTTTACTGAAATATAGTTGACTTACAATGTTGTGTTTCAGATGTACAGCAGATTCAGTTATACATACATATATATGTATAATATATTCTTTTTTAGATTCTTTTCTATTATATGTTGTTATAAGATATGGAGTACAGTTTCCTGTGCTATACAGTAGGTCCTTGTTGATTATCTATTTTTTATATAGTAGTGTGTAAAAGTATACCGCAGTTCTTTTTAATCCATTTCTTCTAGATAAGGAACATTTAGGTTACTTTCAATATTTTAAGAATTACAGGTAAAGCTACTATAAACATTTGTATATTCCTTCCTCTTAGATTATTAGTTATTTTGAGCTATTCTTTTGTTACAGACTTATAATTTATTGTATTACATTTTCAAAATATAGTTCATATGGCATCAATCCTGAAATGTGCCCTGTTTTATAAACATTTCATATCTAATAGCTCCTAATTGTATTTAACTGTGATTATTGATGTATAAATTTCAGCTTTATGCATTTCAGCTTGTAGTTTATCAGTTTTTGCTTGATGTATTTTGAGGCTATATTTTTACATGCATATATCTTCTTTTTGTTTCATGACTATAATTTTTTTTTAAATACTTGTTTTTTTCAAATCTTAAGAATACTATCCTCAACTTTCTTTTGGTTCATGTTAGGTATATGTTTTTCTGTTCTTTAATTTTTATTGTTTTTAAGTGTGTTTCTTGTAGACAATATGTCAACTTTTTTTGATGGAATATGAGCATTTTTATCTCTTAAATGGTGGGTTTAGTCCATTATAATTATTTTTATTTTCTGACTTGGTTCTGCCATCTATTGGCTGATATCTTCTAATCGTACTTGACTTTTAATCCCTTCTACTCGTTGCTTTCCATTGGACAAATGGAGTTTTTCCTGATGTTTTAAAGTTACATATTCTAGTTTTGGTTTTATGATGACACTCTATACCCATTTTTTAATTTCTGTTCTCTCAAACTGATATTTATGCATTCCTGCAGGGTCTCCCCTCCTACCCCCGGTTTTTGTTTGTTTGTTTGTTTTGTTTTGTTTTGTTTTTTTGTGGTATGCGGGCCTCTCACTGTTGTGGCCTCTCCCGTTGCGGAGCACAGGCTCCGGACACACAGGCTCAGCGGCCATGGCTCACGGGTCCAGCCGCTCTGTGGCATGTGGAATCTTCCCGGACCGGAGCACGAACCCGTGTCCCCTACATTGGCAGGCGGACTCAACCACTGCGCCACCAGGGAAGCCCTTTTGTTTGTTTTTAAACAACATTTTACTTTGAAAAAAATACTATACCTTTAGAAAAATTGAAAATACTTTACAAAGAATACTAGTATACTCTATCTAGATTTAAGAAAGATAAATATTTTTGCCAATTTTATGCTTATGTATACATACACATCTCTACCATCTCTCTCTAGTATCACTGTGGTCTCTGTGCTGAATGTGAACAGACCTTTTCAAAGAGCCCTGCTTCATTTTAGTGGGGAATGGTACTTAGGAACCAAGCTAGGTATGCTTATTGTTATGTGGCAGTCTCTTAGAAGAATGTTACCTAATGTAGAAGGAATATAGAATCAGAAAATCAACACAGTATTTCCTAGTATAATTATTGATTAAGGTAAGGATAATCAATGGATGCTAAAACCATTTAGTAAAATGTTTTGGAGAACAGTGTTTTACAAGGTCTCAAAGTTTCACTCTATAGATTAGTTATTAATTATAAAAGAGAAAATATGCCTTTAAAAAGGAGAGATTTGTTGGTTACCACCATAATAGGTAAGGTCAAGCTTTGCATTGGCAGTGTCACAGAGAGCCTGACATTACATGTATCCTGAGGGTGATGCAATAGGAAGAACACTCATCACCTGTAGTTTTCATGCTGGAAATGTTTGATTTGAATTTAATCATGAGGAAATACTCCTGGGACATCCTGCTGGCCTGGATTCTTTAAATGAAGAACAAAGGGAAGCAGAGGGACTGTTCTAGGTTGGATGAGACGAAAGAGACTTAGTAGCCAAATGCAATGTGTGAATCCGTGGGTTCTAATTTGCTCCTGGATTGGGAGAAAAACAGTTTTAAATGACATTTTTGAGACAGCAGGGGAAATTTGAGTATGGACTGTATGTTGGATGATGATATTGAATTAATGTTGGTTTTACTGTTCTTTGGGGGGTAAGCTTGTATTTTAAAAATATTCATTTAAATTTAAAAACACGTGTAGGCCCGTGCACAGCACTGATGACCCAACACAGCCATAAATAAATAAATAACGGTAAAGCTTATAGAATGTAATGTAGTGGTGAGCAATGACTCTTACAGTGTTTTTATTTAAATTGATGGTGATAATGTGCCTGTGAAATGCAGTATTAATAGGGGCAAATTTTAATAATAGTGACACCGGGAGTTTGTAATGTGGAAATAAAAGCATTTGAAGGATCATATTTCTGATAGTGATCATGCTCTGGGAGAAGAGGAACAGCGGAGAAAGGTAAGAAAATCATCTAGGACTACAGAATAATTCATTAATTTGTCTATAGAGAAGAATAGGGTTATATGTTTGCTAAAAGTAGGAAAGTAATAAGCACAAGCAACAGAGATACTGTACATAGAACTTTTACTGTGATAGGGTATAGGAGGAGGAACAAAAAGAAATTTAGTCTAATAAAAGTGAGGAAGAGAGAAAGAGCAAACAAAAATATTCTATTTTTACCTGCGATTATATAATATGGAAGAAATAAAGCCAAGTATATATTATGATAATAAATGAGAATCCATCTTTAGGCTGTTGACAGGAAACATCCCCCCAAAATGACAAAGATTGGAAGTAACTGGAAAGAAAATAGTTCCGATAATCATAAAGTAAAAGAAAGTAGAATTAAATACAAATTTGAGATCAGTTTCTCCCCAACTTCAGACCCTTCCAAAGACTTCCCATCACATTTAAAATAAAATTCAATGCTCTAAGTAGACCTTCTGATCTAGTTCTAGACTACCCTATTCAACTAATAACTGTCCCACTACTGCACTCACACTGGTTTATTTGCCATTTGCCTCAAACACACTTATCTCTCACTGTATTCAAGCTTCTGCTCAAATGTCACCTCTTTACAGTGGCATTCTTTGACTGCTCTATGTATAAGTATGATACCTATACCACTCCCCTTTCTCTACTTAGTTTTTTTAAAGTACTTATTGGTTCCTTTTATATTACTAAATATTTATATGTTTGTTTATTGTCTGTTTCCCTTCTTATAACATAAACTTCATGAGCACTTGGACCTAAGTGTTTTTTTTTTCTCACTGCTATATCCCTAGCATCTACAACAATACTAAGGCCCTCAATAATTATTTTTGAATGCATGAATGAGTATCAAATGAAACAGTCTTCAAAACCAAACGCCTGAATGAAACAAAGGTAGATTCTTTTTAAGGACTAAGCATCCATAAAAAAGATATGACAGTTATAAACTTTTATATAGCAAACAGTTCTAAAAATACATGGTAAATTTATTAAAATACAGCTATATTGAGGGATTTTAATATAATTCTTCTGGATTTTGACTGTTCAAACATATATAAAAGAGCAAGGCTATACAGGATTTGCACAATATGATTATAAGCTTGATTTGATAGATACACACAATCAATACTCTTTATTCAACTTATTTGTGACTTCAAAACCAATACTTGCATTGCTTTTGCTGGTCATTCACGGGCCTGTGCATATGCAGAGTGGTGAAAAATTTGAGTCGCCTGAGGCTGAATAAAGTGACCCTCTGCCTACATTTTCAGCTCTCATACTGTAAACAAGTATTCTTTTCTCAGTTTACTTAATGCCATGTTTTTCACATTTTTATGCTTTTCGTTGGTAGTTTTACTGTTTAAAATAGCCCCTCAGGGTAGTAGTCAAGTGTTATCTAGTGTTCTAAGCACAAGAAGACTGTGATGTGCCTTAGGGGGAAAATATGCTTGTTAGATTAGCTTCATTCAGGCATGAGTTACAGTGTTGTTGGCCATGAATTCAATGTGAATGAATTGACAGTACGTATTAAACAAGGGGTCTTTAAACAGAAACACAGTTTTATATAAAACAATGTTATGGGGACTTTCTTGGTGGTCCAGTGGCTGAGAATCTGCCTTCCAATGCAGGGGACGTGGGTTTGATCCCTGGTCAGGGAACTAAGATCCCACATGCTGCGCGGCAACTAAGCCTGTGTGCCACAACTAGACAGCCCGCACGCCGCAACTAGAGAGAAGCCCACAATGGAGACCCGGCACAGCCAAAATATATATATATATAAAAAAACAAAAAACAAAACAATGTTATGTGTTGATTGGTTGATGAACTTGTGACAAGAAGGTTGCCGGAACCTAATCCTGTATTTTCCTTAACATCAAGGATTCACCATTTGCTAATTCAGTGTTTATAGCTGATAACAAAAATTGGAAGAGAAAGAATTGTTATTCTATCATATGCCACTTTTTTTTCTTATCCCAAGCCTACTTCACCTGTTAATTTTACTTGCCACAGATCCTTGTGGCCTGAGTTTGTGGCTCTGTTGCAGGAATACAGATAGGAGGTAAAGGTAAATGTTATAAATTGTACTGCTGTAAAGTTATAGTGTAGCTAACATGTTGGGAGAAGGAGGAAATGTAAATATTTATTTTATTTTACATATTAAGGAGTCATACACAGTTTAAAGTTAAAGAAAAAAAAGTTTGTTTATTATTTGAAGTGAAAGTAACTGAAGATTTGAAAATAAAAATATATCGGGAAGAAGGGGAAGTTGTGATGCCAGTGAGCTAAATTCTTCATCTTTTATGGAAAGGTCAATAAAGAATTATTGAAATGTAGTACATCCAGTGGAATACTCTGCACCTGTTTGAAAGAAAGGAAGTAGCAAAGGAAAAGGGGAATGAAGAAGCTATGTATTGATTTGGAATTTTTCCAACATAAAGAGAAAAGAAAGCGATGTGGGACGGTCTGCATAACGTTATCTTTTGAGTAAGAAGGGAGGAATCAATGAACGTATATTTAATTTGTTAGTGTAGACATACAGCCTTAGAAAGATGATAAGAAATGAACTGAAGTAGTTTGTTTGCATTACCTATTGAAAATTTTAATTAAAAACAATTTTTTTAAAAAGTTGTTGCCTCTTGGACTTTCCCTGGTGGCGCAGTGGTTAAGAATCCACCTGCCAATACAAGGGACATGGGTTCGAGCCCTGGTTTGGGAGGATCCCACATGCCGCAGAGCAGCTAAGCCCGTGCGCCACAGCTACTGAGCCTGTGCTCTAGAGCCTGACCACAACTACTGAGCCTGAGTGCCACAACTACTGAAGCCCATGCGCCTAGAGCCTGTGCTCCACAACAAAGAGAAGCCACCACAATGAGAAGCCCACGCGCTGCAAGGAAGAGTAGCCCCCCACTCGCCGCAACTAGAGAAAGCCCGTGCGCAGCAATGAAGACCCAACGCAGCCAAAAATAAGAAGTTAATTAATTAAGTTAATTAAGTTAAATTAAAAAAATGTTGCCTCTGAATAGTAGGACTAATGCGGGAGGGAAATATTTATATTTCTGTAATGAAATGTTTTCTATGTGCCTGTGTTGCTTTTATATTTTAAAAAATGTCTCATGAATGTCTGCAAAAAAAACAGCTCTATTCTCGCTTTGAAGGCTTCAAAAGTCTGTGTGTGCTTGCATGTGCACATACTGTATGTCTGAATGTATAAATGATTATGTACTATATTTTGTCACACTCCCCCCCAACTGTGCTCTCTTTTCCTCAATAACTTGAAACTTTTTGTATTGAGATATAATTCACATACCATAAAATTGACCCTTTTAAGGTGTACTTTTCAGTGGTTTCTGGTATGTCACAAAGCTGTGCAGCCATCACCACTAAGTCCAGAATATTTTTATCACCCCAAAAAGAAATCTTATAAACATTCACAGCAGCTCCTCATTCCCCTGCTTTCCTACCCTACACTTCACCCCCTGGCAACCACTAGTCTACTTTCTGTCTCTATGGATTTTTCTCTTCTGAACATTTCATATAAATGGAGTAATAGTACATAGCATTTTGTGTCTGGCTTTTTTCACCTGGCATAATATTTTCAAGGTTCATGAATCTTGTATGTATTAATACTTCATTTCTTTTTATAACTGAATGTTTCATTGTATTGATGTGTGTCACATTTTGTATATCCATCAATTGGTGGACATTTGGGTTGTTTCCATTTTTGACGTGAATAATGCTGCTGTGAACACTCTGATACAAGTTTTTGCGTAGACATATGTTTTCAGTTCTCTTAGTTATGTACCAAGGAGTAGAATTACATCACTGTGATATTGACACAGGAAAGAAAAATAGACCAGTGGAACAGAATAGACTTCAGCAGCAGAGCCATTCATATATAGTAACTTGATATATGACAAAGGTGACACAGCAGTGCGGTGTGGAAAGGATCGTCTTTTATAATAGATGATGCTGGATCAGTTGGATATCCACATGGGGAAAAAACAACAACTCGACCTTCATTTCTTGCCATGATAGAAAAATCAATTCCAAGTGACTGTAGATCGAAATGTGAAAAATAATAAAGCTTTAATAAGAATAATGACAGATTTCATAAATAGGTCACAAAAGGCTCTAGCCATAAAGGAAACCATTTGATAAATGAAACTGTGTTCAGATGATACCAATGTATGAGTGAAAGGCCAAGTCATAGAGGATTCATACCAAGGACGTGTAAAGAATTCCTACAGATCAAGAAGGAAAAGACATACAATCCATGGTCAGAGTTTTAAAAGTCAACTTGTCCTACCAAGCCTATAATGAAAATTAGTAGAAGCATGCCCCATTCTTTTAACCCTACATTTATTCTTCATAGAGGCAGTCCTTCTCACCTGTAGCTTTTTATTTATTATACTATATATGTTTTGTTTTATTTATGTCTGTATTTCTAAGTAAGACTATTATAGTTCTTTGTCTTTTTTTCTTTTTTTTCAGTTTTAGATATTTATTGACTTCCTGTTATAGAAGATGAGGCGTTAACTCTTAAATGATCCAACCCTCTACCCCTGTAGAAATACTCAAACTTCCCTGACCCTATCCTGATTTAGAAATATTTTAGTTTTGGGTTAGGTCATTATTTCATTGTTTATGTTATGACTAAATTTTATTCACAGCTGTGAGATTCCATGATTACGTTTCTTCTTTTTTACAACTTTTTGTTTTTCCTAGAGTTGATTTATTTCTTTAGTTTGTTAGTGTTCAGCGTAAGCATCCAGCAGAGGTGTGTAAACCTCTCATTTTCAAATATAAATTTATTTATTTTATTCTTATATTTCTGTAGACATACCCCTGAAATCTTCCATTCTTCCATTCTTACCTAGGCTAGTTACTCTCTGTTTCTTCTGGGTGCCTGTCATCCTGGAATCCCTCTTCTTTATCATCATGGAAATTCTTTTTGTGTCTGTCCCATGTTTGAGCTCCTGTTTCTTATATGCCGTATTTTCCTCTTTCTTGGTTTATTCTTTTGTTTTGGTGGAGCAGATTCTCTAGTCACTTCCTGAGAAAAGGTAAATGGGTAGTCAGATTTTTGAGACTTTGCATATTCTCTTCTTCCCACTTGGTTGTTAGTTTGGGTGTAGAATTCTAGGTTGGAAATCCTTTTTTTTTTTTTTTTTTTGCGGTACGTGTGCCTCTTACTGTTGTAGCCTCTCTCGTTGCGGAGCACAGGCTCCGGACGCGCAAGCTCAGCAGCTGTGGCTCACGGGCCCCGCCGCTCCGCGGCATGTGGGATCTTCCCGGACTGGGGCACGAACCTGCGTCCCCTGCATTGGCAGGCGAATTCCCAACCACCGCGCCACCAGGGAAGCCCTGGAAATCATTTTAACAGAATTTTGAAGGCATTGTTCCATTGCTTTCTAGCTTCCAGTGTTACTCCTGAGCACTCCAGTGCCATTCTCATTCCTGATCCTTTGTAGGTATTCCTGTTTAGTCTTCTTTAGAAGCTTCAAATCCTTGGCATTTCAATTTGTTTGTTATAATGTGCCTTGGTATGGATCTTCATTGAACCAGTGTGCTTGGTTCAAAAGTGTGTCCTTCCAATACAAAAACTAATGTTTTCCAGTTCCTTTTTTTTTAACATCTTTATTGGAGTATCATTGCTTTACAATGTTGTGTTAGTTTCTGCTGTATAATAAAGTGAATCAGCTATATGTATACATATATCCCCATATCCCCTCCCTCTTGCATCTCCATCCCAACCCTCTAGGTGGTCACAGAGCACCGAGCTGATCTCCCTGTGCAATGCAACTGCTTCCCACTAGCTATCTTTTTTACATTTGGTAGTATATATATGTCAATGCTACTCTCTCACTTCTTGAAAAGTCTTGAATTATTTCTTTGATAATTTTAGCTGATTAATTTTCTCTTTCTTTTTTTTTCTGGAACTCTCATTTGGAGCAGTACCTCTTGGACTGATTCTCTAGTTTTCTTTTTTTGGGGTGTTTTGGTCTCTTTCTGGGAAGATTTCTTCAACTTTATCTTTGAATTCATCCTTTTTTTTTTTTCCTGTGTGTTTCAGCTATCATATTTTTAATTTCCAGGTGGTTGTTTTTTTGGGGGAGGGGGTGGTTCTTTTTTTTTAATTACAAAAAATGTTATTTATTTATTTATTTTTTGGCTGCACTGCACAGCATGCAGGATCTTTGTTTCCCAACCAGCAGTGGAAATGTGGAGTCTTAGCCACTGGACCAGAAGGAAAAGTCCCCTTGGGTTGTTCTTGAAATGTTTCATTTTCGTAGTTGGCTGTCATTAGGATATTAGTAATAGTTCTATGTGAATTTTTTTCCTGCTCCCTGGATTGTCTTTTTCTTATGGGTTTTTAAAAAATATTTGTTTATATTTTTCAGACATCTGGTGATATTGGGCTTTGCATATCTATGCTTTAGGCACTGAAACACTTATTGGAAGTATTGTTTGAGTAGGCAGGACTTACTACAGTAGGATGACTTGGCTGGGTCATTTTTCTGAGAGGTTTTTGATTCTTGGTGTCTGTAAGTCTTGTCTCTTGAGATGGTTTATTTTCCTAGAGAGAAATTCTGTACTCTCCAGCCTGTAGAGTTTACGTTTGGCTGCTGACTTTCCAGAATTTAGCACAGGAAGGTGCTGAGTCTCTTCAGTTAGTGTGTAGACATGCACTTAATGTCTTCTCTTTCCTCAGCTGTGCCTTATGTGTCTCAATCCAGAGTTCTCCCTGGCTCACCTTTTCCAGAGATGAAATCTGACCTCCAATATCTATTATGACAAGCTAGCCATCAGTCATATCCTTTTTTGTTCTCATGAATGTAATATGTTATCTTTCTCTGGCTGCTTTCAAGATTCTTTTCTTTTTTAAAAAAAATCATAAATTTTTAAATGAGGTATAGGTGACATTTAAGATTACATTACGTTTAAGATTAGATTACGTGTAAGATTAGATTACATGTGTATAGCATAATGATTCCATATTTGTATATGTTGCAAAGTGATTACCACAGCCTAGTTAACATCCATACTTGGTTACAGTTTTTTTCCTTGTGATGAGTTTTAAAGTTTACTCTCCCAGCAATTTCCAAATATGCAAATACAGTATTATTAACTATCGTTGCCATGCTGTTACATCCTCAAGACTTATTTATTTTATAACTGGTAGTTTGTACCTGTTGACCCCTTTTATCCATTTCTCCCCTCTACCCACCTCCCCAACCCCCCCTCTGCTGGCAACCACCAGTCTCTTCTCTGTATCCGTGAGCTTGGGGTTTTTTCTGTTTGTTGTTTTTGAAGATTCCACAAATAAGTGAGATCAGAAGGTATTTGTCTTTCTTTGACTTATTTCACTTAGCATAATGTCCTCTAGGACCATCCATGTCGTCGAAAGTGGCAAGATTTCCCTTTTTTAATGGCTGAATAGTATTCATATACACACACACACACACACACACACCCCACATTTTCTTTATCCATTCATCAGTTGATGAACATTTAGGTTGCTTCCATGTCTTGGCTATTGTAAATAATGCTGCAGTGAACATTGGGGTGCAGATATCATTTTTTCCCATTGTGTTTTTTTCTTTTTTAACATCTTTATTGGAGTATAATTGCTTTACAATGATGTGTTAGTTTCTGCTTTATAACAAAGTGAATCAGTTATACATATGTTCCCATATCTCTTCCCTCTTGCATCGCCCTCCCTCCCACCCTCCCTTTCCCATCCCTCTAGGTGGTCGCAAAGCACCGAGCTGATCTCCCTGTGCTATGCGGCTGCTTCCCATTAGCTATCTATTTTACGTTTGGTAGTGTATATATGTCCATGACACTCTCTCACTTTGTCACAGCTTACCCTTCCCCCTCCCCATATCCTCAAGTCCATTCTCTAGTAGGTCTGTGTCTTTATTCCCGTCTTGCCCCTAGGTTCTTCATGACCTTTTTTTTTTTTTTTTTCTTAGATTCCATATATATGTGTTAGCATACGGTATCTGTTTTTCTCTTTCTGACTTACTTCACTCTGTATGACAGACTCTGGGTCCATCCACCTCACTACAAATAACTCAATTTCGTTTCTTTTTATGGCTGGGTAATATTCCATTGTATATATGTGCCACATCTTCTTTACCCATTCATCTGTTGATGGACACTTAGGTTGCTTCCATGTCCTGGCTATTGTAAATAGAGCTGCAATGAACATTTTGGTACATGACTCTTTTTGAATTCTGGTTTTCTCAGGGTATATCCCAGTAGTGGGATTGCTGGGTCGTATGGTAGTTCTATTTGTAGTTTTTTAAGGAACCTCCATACTGTTCTGCATAGTGGCTGTATCAATTTACATTCCCACCAACAGTGCAAGACTGTTCTCTTTTCTCCACACCCTCTCCAGCATTTATTGTTTCTAGATTTTTTTAATGATGGCCATTCTGACTGGCGTGAGATGATATCTCATTGTAGATTTGATTTGCATTTCTCTAATGATTAATGATGTTGAGCATTCTTTCATGTGTTTGTTGGCAATCTGTATATCTTCTTTGGAGAAATGTCTGTTTAGGTCTTCTGCCCATTTTTGGATTGGGTTGTTTGTTTTTTTTAATTGAGCTGCATGAGCTGCTTGTAAATTTTGGAGATTAATCCTTTGTCAGTTGCTTCATTTGCAAATATTTTCTCCCATTCTGAAGGTTGTCTTTTGGTCTTGTTTATGGTTGCGGATATCGTTTTTAGTTAACTCTTTTTGTTTTCTTCAGATAAATACTTGGAAATGGAAATGCTGGATCATATGGTAGTTCCATTTTTAATTTTTTGAGGAAACTCCACACTGTTTTCTATAGTGGCTGCACCAGTTTATTGCATTGGCCAAAAATTTCATTCATTTTTCGCCATTAGATGGCTCTCGTAGCAGTTAGTTGTCTTTAACTTCATTCCAAACAATTTTGTTAGATTATGTGTGACAGCTGTCATATCAGCGTGCATTTAAAAAAAAGGCTTACCAAAATCGGTGAATTTTTGTGTAGACATTTTAATACTGAAGATGGAAGAAAAACATTTTCGGCCTATTATGCTTTATTGTTTCAAGAAAGGTAAAAATGCAACTGAAACACAAAAAAAGATTTCTGCAGTGTATGGAGAAGGTGCTGTGACTGATCGAACATGTCAAAAATGGTTTGTGAAGTTTTGTGCTGGAGATTTCTTGCTGGATGATGCTCCATGCTTGGGTAGACCAGTTGAAGTTGATAGTGATCAAATCGAGACATTAATTGAGAACAATCAGCGTTATACCATGCAGGAGATAGCCGACATACTCAAAATATCCAAATCAAGCGTTGAAAATCATTTGCACCAGGTTGGTTATGTTAATCGCTTTGATGTTTGGGTTCCATATAAGTTAAGCGAAAAACACTGTCTTGACTGTATTTCCGCATGCAAGTCTCTACTTAAACATAATGAAAATGTTCCATTTTTAAAACAAATTGTGACGGGCAATGAAAAGTGGATACTGTACGGTAATGTGGAACGGAAGGAAGAGATTGTGGGGCAAGTGAAATGAACCACCACCATCCACACCAAAGGCCAGTCTTTATCCAGAGGAGGTGATGTTGTGTATATAGTGGGATTGGAAGGGAGTCCTCTGTGATGATCTCCTTCCGGAAAACCAAATGATTATTTCCAACAAGTACTGCTCCCAATTAGACCAACTAAAAGCAGCACTCAACGAAAATCGTCCAGAATTAGTCAACAGAAAACGTATAATCTTCCATCAGGATGATGCAAGACCGCATGTTTCTTTGATGACCAGGCAAAAACTGTTACAGCTTGGCTAGGAAGTTCTGATTCATCCTCCATATTCACCAAACATTGCACCTTTGGATTTCCATTTACTTCAGTCTTTACAAAATTCTCTTAATGGAAAAAATTTCGGTTCCCTGGAAGACTGTAAAAGGCACCTGGAACAGTTCTTTGCTCAAAAAGATAAAAAATTTTGGGAAGGTGAAATTATGAAGTTGCCTGAAAAATGGCGGAAGGTAGTGGAACAAAAGGGTGAATACGTTTTTCAATAAAGTTCTTGGTGAAAATGAAAAATGTGTCTTATTTTTACTTAAAAACCGAAGGCACTTTTCGGCCAACCCAGTACATTCCCACCAGCAGTGTAGGAGGGTTCCCTTGTCTCCACATCCTTGCCAACACTTCTTATTTCTTATCTTTTTGATAATAGCCACTCTAACAGGTATGAGGTAAGGTGTTTTTTTTTAATCTTTGGTTTTCAGCAGTTTGACTATGCTGTACCTAGGTATGATCTTCTTTGTACTTATCCTGTTTGGGGACATCAGTGAGCTACTTCAATCTGTAAATTTATGTCTTTCACCAGTGTTTAGAATTTTCTTCCTATTGCTTTTTCAATTTTTTTTCTTTCTCCTTTTTTTCTCCTTCTATGACTCCAAATTCATTTATGTTAGACTACTTAATAGTGTCCAACAGACAACTGCTTTTCAGTATTTTTCTCTCTATTTTTTAGTTGGAATAATTTTTTTTTTTTTTTTTTTTTTTTTTTTTGCAGTACGCGGGCCTCTCACTGTTGTGGCCTTTCCCGTTGCGGAGCACAGGCTCCGGACGCACAGGCTCAGCGGCCATGGCTCACGGGCCCAGCCGCTCCGCGGCATGTGGGATCCTCCCGGACCGGGGCACGAACCTGTGTCCCCTGCATCGGCAGGCGGACTCTCAACCACTGCGCCACCAGGGAAGCCCTGGAATAATTTTTTGATCTATCTTCAGTACTTTCTCCATTCTGCTGTTAAGCCCATACGGTGAATATTTTATTTTAGAAAGTGGATTTTTCAGTTTTGCTATTTGCATTTGGCTCTTTTTTATATTTTTATTTCTCTGCTGAAATTTACAATTTTTTCCTTTATTTATAAGTTTATTTTCCCTTGGTGTCTTGAACATACTTGCAGGTAGCTGCTTTAAGATCTTTGTCTGTTAATTCCAATTACCTGGGTTACCTTGTGGTTGGTCTCTATTGATTGTCTTTTCTCTTGAGTGTGGGTAACATTTTCTTGTTTCTTCATACACTTAGAAATTTTCTGTTATATACTGCATACTGTGAATGATACATTATAGTGACTCTGGGGTTTAGTGTATTTTTCTGGAGAGTGTTAATATTTTGGTTATTATTTGTATTAGCAAGCAATTAACTTGGCTGAACTGAAATCTAAACTATGTCTCCCCGCAGAGGATGGCAGCTGATGTCTCTAAGTCATTTTAGTCTTACCTGGACTGCTTAGAGTCTGATCCACTCTTGCATAGAACAGTGACCAGTCAGAGACATGGGTAGAGTTCTTTGTGGTTCTCTCTCTTTGTGGTTCTCTCTCTTTGTGGTTCTCTCTCTTTGTGGTTCTTTATTTTCCAGCATGTGCCTTCTTACTTTTCAGCTGCTGTGGTAGCTCCAAACTCTGCTTTTCAAGCCAGTAAGACTGCATCTTTTGATTCACATTTCAACTGCTCTGTGCAGCTCAATCTAGGGGTTTTCCCTCAGGCAAAAGCTGTAAAAACAGGAAACCCATCCAGTTCTACTTCCTCCTTCCAAATATTGTCTCCTAACCAGATTCTGCCTATTTTTGGCTGCTCAAGTGCCTTCAGGTAGTTGTTATTTATATTTTTTTCCAGAATTTATTGTTGTCTGAGGGAATGTTGGTGTGATAAGAGGTATTCTGTTATTACTCATGGCAGGATTTGTTTGTTTTAAAAAGTAAAAATCTCATGTATTTATATTAATATTTCCAGTTCAATTCAGAACTATAAGGTTTTTATTTACATCTGTATCTTCTTTCTTCTATACCAAGAATTGTGGTTCTGAAGGACATAAAGCAGATGATAGAATTAGAATATCACATAATTATTTATTTACTCCTTTCTATATCTCACACACACAGCAGTCTCAACAATGTGTACTACCACAATGACCAAAGAGATTATGGAAAATAGTTAAAACATTTTTTGCTTGTGCTTTCCATGAATTTCCATAGCACAGTTTTTTAAAAAATTGTGTTAACAACTTTGCTTGCATTTAGCCATTAAATTTTATACTCTCTTCCTTGTACTTCTCATTTAGTCTTTATCAACAAGTAAATAATAATATTGCTTGCCATAAATTGTTAGGTTGAAACTATTCATTTTGGTTGTCTAAAGCTTATTCTCTAGATTCTTTCGGAAGGGCTCATGGGAGCCAGTGTTTCCCAATTTTTGGCCTTACGTTAAGTTTATCTGTGTCTTCCATGTGATAAAAATCAATTTTACCAAATATAAGACACTTAATTCAGATTTTCTTTCTTGAATATCTGAAATATGTTACTCTGTTTTCTTCTGGCATAAATAAAGTGTTGCCTTTGAAAAGTTAGATGTTGGCCTTCTGGGCTGAATTCTTAAGTGTACACAGTGCTTCGGTCAGTAGTTTCAGGTTTTGTTCTTTTCAAGAAAGTTTTCTTGAATTATAGTCTTTACTATTTATTCTCTTATGGTAGTGCTCTTTAAAGACTTCTGTTACCTGAATGTTGGATCCTTGTTACTTCATTAAGTTGTTGCTTTCTCTCATCCGTTTAATCTCTTCATTTCTTTTGATTTCGAAACTGTTCCTCCATTTTACCTTCTCATTCTCTTAAAGCATTATCTGTTGTATGTATTTTCTCTTGTGTTCATTCAGGCTTAATCTTCATTTCTATTTTTTTTTTTTTTTTTGCGGTACTCGGGCCTCTCACTGTTGTGGCCTCTCCCGTTGCGGAGCGTAGGCTCGGCGGCCATGGCTCACGGGCCCAGCCGCTCCGCGGCATGTGGGATCTTCCCGGACCGGGGCATGAACCCATGTCCCCTGCATCAGCAGGCAGACTCCCAACCACTGTGCCACCAGGGAAGCCCCTAATCTTCATTTCTGAAAAAAATTTTTTCAATTTCTAATGCTTTCCTGAGTTCTGTTACCTTATTTCTGAGTTTTTTGAAATCTGATTTATGTTGTTCTTGCATGTCTTGAGTCATTTTTGTAATGACTTTTATCTCATTTTGAAGTAGTTATAATTTTCACCTATTTCGTGGGCATATATTTCTGGTATGCTTTTATTATCAGGATGTAATTCTGTATCTTTTTTTTTTTCCCTATAATTTCATAGGATTGACCTACATCATTTTCTGTTGCTTGCTTTTTTATGGTTTAGGATGGCATTTCTTACAGAGCCCCCTCTACTGTTGTTTTTGGGAACTCTTCAAAAGTGTGGCATTTGGGGCTTCCCTGGTGGCGCAGTGGTTGAGAGTCCACCTGCCGATGCAGGGGACACGGGTTCGTGCCCCGGTCCGGGAAGAGATCCCACATGCCGCGGAGCGGCTGGGCCCGTGAGCCATGGCCTCTGAGCCTGCGCGTCTGGAGCCTGCGCTCCGCAACGGGAGAGGCCACGACAGTGAGAGGCCCGCGTACCGCAAAAAAAAAAAGTGTGGCATTTGCTTTCTATGATTTCTAAGGCTTTGCTCCCTTCCCCACTATTCTCATTCCTTAATCTTCATTGTACCTAATGTGCTCAGTTTTGATTCCATGCTCAGTAGCTTATCCTCATTGTGACACTGTTAATGAAGGATCAGTTTTAAGAGTTCATAGAGGCTAACTGCCCCAACTTCAGACTTCAGGAAAATGCAGAAACCCAGTTACAGCTGTTGTGGGAGTCTCTGTTCTCAGATGTGTCAGACACTCTGTTTTCTTCTGCTGCTTCTCATACCATGCAGGTTCTATGGTTGTTGGTGATTTGTTCCCACTTGCTGTTTTAGGGAGATTTATGTAGATTTCCTTGTCACCCAGTTTTGTTGTAAATGTTGTATGTGGGTTTGGGGATTTAGGGATGCTCAGAAACGTTGCCACTGCCTCCATTGTCCTTGAATCTTTATAATTTATCACTTATTAATTGCTGTTTATGGTGTTCTCTTTTTCAAGTTTGATAATCTTGTCCTAATTAGATTATAATTCCTCTAGTGCTTGAATCTTAGTTCAAATGCTATTTTGTGTTGAAAATAGCCTTTACAGTGTCCAGCATAGCACTGGACATATATGCAATGTATCATATCAGTCATCAGTTTGGAAATTAGTCAGTCTAAGGGTAATTATAGGCTAACTTGCAACCTTGTAATGGTAGTATTAGCAGCTACTCTGGCAAATTGAAGGGAAACGGGTACCACCTGGCCTGCTTGTACATGAAGTTCATTCATATGTCATCTTTGGCATATATGTTATAGTCTGCCTGGTCTAAACATTCCTGGAAGACATTGATCTAATGTACTGATGGTCCAAAAAAGTCGACAAAGTAATAACCATCATAGAAACATATTGGAAACAGAAAATGTTATCCTCCATAGTGATAGTTCATTACTGTCACAGTTCAAAAAATATTGTAAAGGAAATTTAAACACTCTTTGAGTGACACAGTTAAAATGGTCAAGTTAGTAAAAGATTTTTTTAAAAGGCTAAACCCAAACAAACAGAAACCAGAGATTGACCAGTTTGTTAATATGAAGAGGCAAAGGGGTGTGGGTGAGATATGATGGAATTTCATAAGATTGTGATGAAAATTAAGGAACACAAATAATACTTTCAGTTAAAGGAAGCATTAGTTTTTATACGTTGGGTAGTAATTTTAGGGATCTTTTTATCCTAACAACATCTCACTTCCTTTGCTTCTGAATTTGATATTCTAAAAAGTCAGCTAACACAAGTCAGTTCCTGAAACACAGCAGAACTTTATTGATTTGATAAAACTTTCCAAGTATAGTGTTAAGAAGTTGGTGTTTCTTATTTTTACTTCATTTGTCTTCCCTATTTAAAGGAATCATATTTTATTTTTAATTATAAAGACATTATTTACTTTGTAAAATGTTCCATTTTAAATTACTCCTAATTTTTACCTTTTTAAAAATTTTCAACAGGCCTCAACAAATAATGAAAGCTCTAATCACAGTTTTGGAAGCTTGGGATCTTTGAGTGACAAAGAATCAGAGGTAAGTAACTTCATTTTAAATATGGTGCTATTAATAAGTAAAAGTTGGAATCACTGTTTTTTTTTAATTAATTTTTTTCCTTCTTTAATACTTGTGCTAAAGGTTAATCCTTGTTAAGTTTTTTGTAGGAGCATTTTATTCTGTTTTATGAAGCAGAGCATTCAAACCGAAGACTGTATTGGACATTAGAAAGAAAATATAGTTTCTTTGGTTATGTAGGTGAACTTGTACATTAATGGTATTGACAGATATTCTTAAGTTACTAGCCGTTCATAATTCTAAGAGATGAACGTGGTTTTGCAATACGTTGTATTTTGCAGTTTTCTATTATTTCTTGTTCTACTTCCCTCTTAGTTTGGTCCTGAGGAAAGGTTTGTTTACTTTCTGGGATACAGAAACACATTTTTTTTCTCTTTTTTAAATTTCTTGTGGGATTTCATGCTGTTGGTTTTCACTTTACATATTTTAAGATATCTGAAAAATCCCCTCCTCCCCCACCCACTTACTCTCCCCACTAAGAAAATATATGGAATTTTATAAGTAGGTATTTGGATCCATGGTATAGTTCACATTGAGCATGATATTCTTGATGGCATTTTTAAAAATGTTTAGACAGGAGGTTCTTTGGGTAGTAGCATTCATTTGTTGATGCTGCAACTTCACCTTTTGCAATTACAGTCTGTAATATTTCCTCTTCTCAGATTATGGAGTTCTGTCACTTACTTTTCAACATTTGTGTGTGTGTGTGTGTGTGTGTGTGTGTGTGTGTGTGTGTTTTCCCTGTCAATGTTAACTTCTGCCTGATCCATTTTAGTCTTTTTTCTGCTTGGGTTAGTATAGGTATATCACCATGATAATAATACCATAGGTCATTAGCACCCAGTAACTCTTAGGCATTTGGTTTTGGTATTCAGTGGAAGGGGACTATCAAAGGTGGCATCTTTTTAAGCCCTGTGTTATTGAAAGCATCTAGGAATCTCTAGGTAGACAGTTTTGTGGAGTTCTGTGCAGGCACCCTGACACTCCAAAGGAGTGTGGCATAGGGCTCTCACTCATCAGGCTTTCCCTTCCACAGAGACAACTGGCAGGCAGCTGAAAGGACTGTGCAAGTGACGGGACTTTATCTGCAGTAGGTTCCCTTGAGGTAAGCGTTAGTAGCCCCTGTAGCACCAGATTATCACAGTTTAGTTTTTATCAAATTAACACACATTAAGTCCTTAAAAATTGTAGGTTTAGATCTTGTCAAAGTACATTTTTTTCAAAAACCATATCAAGAATGTTTTCACTTTATATTTCCTGGATTTTGGAACATTTCTTGATACTTCCACAGATTTGGGTCTATATAGTAATTTCACATGCCTCCTCTTTTCATAGGCTTTTATGTTATGAAGGGCAATAAAATAATTTTAGATATTTCTCTTTTCTGTTCACCAAATCTAGTGTTTCTGATGGATTTTTTTAATAGAAAAACATAGTAAAAGTTAGACCACATGTAATGGTTATATATTTCTATGTTCTTTATAGGTATCTGTATTCCCAGTATGAGTTGGTAGATGCAATATTTGAATTCTTCCAAAAGGATCAGTTTGTAAGAAAATACCACTTCCCTTAAAAGAATTCTAAGGCTCACTTTTGGCTATGTTCTTAGGTTAAAAACCATTTTTTTTTAAAGACCATAATGGTATTTGCACTAAAATACAATTTGGTTCACCATTGGATGTACTTAGCTTTATTTGTGTAGAAATTTTGACATTTGGGGACACAATAGAAAAATCTTAAAATTTTTTGGCTTTTGCTGCTTTGTGTTCTGTATCTGGAATTTCTGCAAAATAATGGTTAAGTGGCATAATATTTTGGAAATGACTGTGGATTATATGTTTTCCTTAAAATTTGAAGAAGGAAATTTGGGGGGTGGTCTGTCTTTCCATTTAAGAAGTGATTTGTCTGGAAAATGGTTCCCAGGTTTTATTTCTGTACTAGATGCCTTAATGGACTCCCTTGGGGTGAAATTTCATATACATCTCGATACAGATATTCCTATAAGTCATGAATAAAGTTGTTGGCAGTAAACAGCTGCAGGATAGAAGTACTTCTTTTTTTCCCCAGTACACCTAATAGTAAAGTTTATGTAGTATTTCGTTGTCTGCTGATGTCATTTTATTCTTTTGGTAATCCATCCCCTGAACCATCAGATTTTTAAAAGTAACAGTTTTTGTTTTTATGGACAAATAGTGCTGAAAGGTTTATTATTATTATTTTTTAATAGTATTTCTCTACCACTCACGCTTACCCCACCCTGCTCTCCATTCTCTTAGCTTTTCTTCCTGGTATTTATTTCCACATTTTAATATAAATAATATGCATATCTTTTTTGGTTCATCAATTGGACATTATCTGTGACTTCCTCTTAGTATTTATGAAGATGTTAACCTACTAATAACCCCCTGCTTTCTATCCTCTTCTTAATACTGTTTTCAGACACTCAGAACCCTCTTGTTTTCATCTGTCCTTTTACTATTAAAAGTGAAAAGCATCTGATATTCACTGTTGGGTTGATTAAATCTACTTCAACTGAAAATTTTCACTGCAGTTTATATATGAATTAAACTTGCCTTTTATTTCTAAATGTAGAATTGTTAAACAGAAAGGGTTTTTTTTTTTTTTATAATGAAATCGTCTAGTAGATAGGAAGGTGTTGGTCTCGTTTTGCTTTATTTTACATCACTGTAGGTTTATTCAACGGGCTCCAAAATTTTTCAGTAAGCATTTGTTACATATCTATTATCTTCTAGCCTCTGTGCCCAAGCACGGAGTATATAAAGATGAATAGGATACAATTCCTGCTTTCACATGAGATCAGTGTCTAGTAGGACAAACTGTTTCATAAACAGTGTGAGCTATGCTATAATAGATGTAAGCACAAGGTACTATAGGAGCAAAGAGCAAGAAACCCCTAATTCCATCTGCCTGCAGGCGAGAGGTAGGGAAGGAAGAGAAAGAGAGGTCTTCCCTCAAAGAACAGATGATAGGGACTTCCCGGGTGGCGCAGTGGTTAAGAATCCACCTGCCAATGCAGGGGACACGGGTTCGAACCCTGGTCTGGGAAGATCCCACATGCCGCAGAGTAACTAATCCCGTGCACCACAACTACTGAGCCTGCGCGCTAGAGCCCGCATGCCACAACTACTGAAGCCCACACACCCTAGAGCCTGCGTGCTGCAACTAGTGAGCCCACACACCACAACTACTGAAACCCGCACTCCTAGAGCCCATGCTCTACAACAAGGGAAGCCACCGCAATGAGAAGCCCGCACATTGCAACGAAGAGTAGCCCCTGCTTGCCACAACTAGAGAAAGCCTGTGCACGGCAACAAAGACCCAACACAGCCAAAATAAATAAATAAGTTAATTAATTAATAAAAAAAAAACTAGTCTCTTTATCTTAAAAAAAATAGAACAGGTGATAGTTAAGTTGTTAAGAAAGCCTATGGATTCATCCCAGAGGACAAGGGCAAAGTATGAGAAGAAAGCAGGCAGAGGCACTAAGATGTGCTTTTGCTTTTCCATGGAAGCATGGCACATAGTTTTGTTCAAGATGTAAGGCAGTGGTTCTCAATCCTAACTGCCTTTTAGCTCACCTGAGGAGCTTAAAAAAGAAAAAACCAAGCTGCCTGGGTGATTCATCTGGTTTGTAAACTTCTGGTATAGAGAAGATATGTAAGAATGGTGAAAGATAGGCAGGGGTCAGGGTTTGAATGCTCTTGTATTTCATAGTAAGGGATTTGGACTTCTTTCTAGGAGATGAAAGGAGAGGAAACAAAACAAGTAGAGATGAAGAAGGCTCCCTCAGGGGGCAATGTATAGGATAGGATGGGAGGGAGGTGATACCTAAGTTGGAAAGACCATTTAGTTAAGGAGTGCTGCTGCCTTTACAAAACTCCAAGGTTTAACAGGAAGAAAAACTTCAAGTGGGGGTTCTAATTACAGTGTTCTCAAGTTTGCCTTTTGGGCTCTGCCTTCTTTGGATTTTGTAACTATTGATGCTATCACCACTCAGGCCCATGCTTCTCAAACTTTAATACGCAAGTGAATTACCAAGGATTCTTACAGGTCTGGAGTGAGTGTTTGCGTTTCTGACAAGCTCTCAGATTCCACTAGATTTTAAAAGTAGAAGCAGTAGGGCTTCCCTGGTGGCGCAGTGGTTGGGAGTCCACCTGCCAATGCGGGGGACACGGGTTCGTGCCCCGGTCTGGGGGGATCCCGCATGCCGCGGAGCGGCTGGGCCCGTGAGCCATGGCCACTGAGCCTGCGCATCTGGAGCCTGTGCTCCGCAGCAGGAGAGGCCACAGCAGTGAGAGGCCCGCGGACCGCAAGGGGAAAAAAAAAAAAGTAGAAGCAGTAGGGTTTGAAGACTGAATGAGGGTAAAGAAGGAAAGGGAGGAGCCTAGGATTATTTAAAGGTAGCTAGCTTTAGGTGAATGGTAGTGGTTTTGAGTGAGATAGACAACACAGAAAGAAGATGAATAGGTTAGCATAGAAGGTAATGAATTAAATTCTGGACAGCACTGAGTTTGAATACCTATGAAATGACCAAGGCAGAGGAGCTGTCTGGAGCTCAGGAAGGAGGTCAGGCTAAAGATGAAGACTTAGTGGGTTTTGGCATACAAACAGGGCTAAGACATTATTTGCCCTTTTACAGTAATGCTAAGACGTATTTGGCTTTTTTTTTTTTTTTTTTTTCCTGTAGGCGGGCCTCTCACTGTTGTGGCCTCTCCCGTTGCGGAGCACAGGCTCCAGACACGCAGGCTCAGCGGCCATGGCTCACAGGCCCAGCCGCTCCACGGCATGTGGGATCCTCCCAGACTGGGGCACGAACCTGTGTCCCCTGCATCGGCAGGCGGACTCTCAACCACTGCTCCACCAGGGAAGCCCTGGCTTTTTAACTTTCATTTCTCCATGAGTTTACAGTGAAAATTTCCAAAGGCTGTAAGACATGTGATGATATCATTATTCTGATGATTTATGGATTGTGTATTCTGGTGTTCTAAAATTTTTTTAGTTTTAAATCCCAAAATGGTAAGTAACAGTAGTTATATCCCACATAAGAAAGGCTCTTTGGGGAACTCAACAGTTTTTAAGAGTTTATAGACGGGTTTTGAGACCCAGAAGTTTAAAAACTGCTTTTGCAGATGAACTCATCCTGATAGTGTGTGTAATGCTAGGAAATGTGAGCAGGCGAGACGTGTGTGCTAGAGAGAGTAGTAGCAGGTAAGGAGGTGGATAAAAGATGAGAAAGAAGAGGAGGAGAATAATGAGTAGAATTAGATGTTATGGAAGTCATTTAAGATAATGACTAAAAAGTGACTAAGAGTTTGTCACTTAGGCTTACTTTTAGTAGACTAATGGGAGCAAGATGCCAGATATTAGTTGATTAAGGAGCACTTGGAAAGTGAGCATATATTGACTACTCTTGGAAGAATCTTGACTGTGAAGAAAAGGAGGCAGTATCCAGAGTCTAACAGACTTGACCTATTATGTGCTAGGGAAAGGATTATAGCAGACCTGTGATGGGATAAGGACAAGCAAAGTGCTGAAGAGAGAGGAGAAACTAAACTAAACTTTTTTTTTTTTTTTTTTGGCTGCGTTGGGTCTTCGTTGCTGCGCGCGGGTTTTCTCTAGTTGCGGTGAGTGGGGACTACTTTTCTTTTAGGTGCGTGGGCCTCTCATTGCGGTGGCTTCTCTTGTTTTGGAGCACAGACTCTAGGTGCACGGGCTTCAGTAGTTGTGGCTCGCGGGCTCTAGAGCGCAGGCTCAGTAGTTGTGGCACATGGGCTTAGTTGCTCCGCGACATGTGGGATCTTCCCCGACCAGGGATCGAACCCATGTCCCCTGTATTGGCAGGTGGATTCTTAACCACTGTGCCACCAGGGAGGTCCTAAACTAAACTTTTCCTGGAAGTGGTATGAATGGTGAGTTCCAGACTCTGGGAGGACAGGGTTAGTTGTGGACAGGACTGACTGAGAACATCCTTTCCTCTGATAGATGAATTTCCATACCTAATAACCTTTCTCTTTCTTCACAGTGAAAATAGAGCTTATCAACTGAAGGAAGAATCATGAGTAGGTTGGGGGTGTGAGGAGAATGATAAAAAATTTATGGGAGAGACAAGGAAGTAGTTTACAGGGGAGAGGGGTCACTCATTTAAATGTTTTAGAATGCCTGAAGGAGTTAGAGACATGGTCTGTGCACCTTATCTACTGGCTGAAAGTTCAGATTATTTTATGAGGATGAGAGAGGGAGCCCATATTTCCTTTTATCAATGTTTTCCAAGTTTCAGAACCTGCCTGGATCCACCCATTTGCCATTCTCCTTGCAGGACCCTTCCCTCTCTAAACACGAAGATCATCTTCACTTTTCTCTAAATTCTGTACAGTTGCTGTCCCCACTGTACCTTACCCCAAGATGCTGAGATAAATTATCTTGTAGCTCATTTGGAATTTATAATTTATAATATTAATACCATAACCATACCTCCTCTCTACCTTTTCTTTCGGATGTCCTAGAATATATTTTTCTGTTTTATTTCTTACTGTGGTTGGTTATTTGTGAATGAATATAAGACTGAATATAGGGCTTCCCTGGTGGTGCAGTGTTTAAGAATCCGCCTGCCAATGCAGGGGACATGGGTTCAAGCCCCGGTCCAGGAAGATCCCACATGGCACGGAGCAACTAAGCCTGTGCATCACAACTACTGAGCCTGCACTCTAGAGCCCATGAGCCACAACTACTGAAGCCCGCATGCCTAGAGCCTGTGCTCCACAACAAGAGAAGCCACCGCAATGAGAAGCCCGCGCACCGCAATGAAGAATAGCCCCCGTTCACCGCAACTGAAAGCCCGCACACAGCAATGAAAACCCAACAGAGCCAAAAATAAATAAATAAAAAATTTTAAAAAAAGACTGAATATAAATCTCATTGAAGTATATTTTTAAGCCTATTGTTACATGTACGTACAGTATACTACATAATGATGTTTGTAAAGCAGACATGTCAAATTATTGTTTTTGTCTCAATTTAATTTTGAATATTTATCTTTTATACTACTTCTATATAAACCTGAATCAGAGTTGAACAATTTAAAATATATACTATCTTTTTCTAGAACTAAAGTTTATTTCCCACTTCCTTCTGGGTAATTGTCAATTCTTTAACCCTCTATCCACTGGCATTGAATTACTGTTTATTTTTATTTTTTAAATTTATTTATATTTTATTTTTGGCTGCGTTGGCTCTTTGTTGCTGCGCGAGGGCTTTCTCCAGTTGCAGCGAGCGGGGGCCACTCTTCATTGTGGTCCATGGGCTACTCAGTGCGGTGACTTCTCTTGTTGCAGAGCATGGGCTCTAGGATGTGCAGGCTTCAGTAGTTGTGCTGCACGGGCTCAGTAGTTGTGCTGCACGGGCTTAGTTGCTCTGCGGCATGTGGGATCTTCCCAGACTAGGGCTTGAACCCATGTGCCCTGCATTGGCAGGCGGATTCTTAACCACTGCGCCACCAGAGAAGTCCCTACTGTTTATTTTTGATCCAAGTGCCTTTGGGGATTTTTGAGCTATTTAAGATTAAGAATTTTAATTTATAGATATACAGAAGCTGGGACAGTTGTTGCATCTAGACATTTAAACTTAGATGCACTTTCAGAATTGTAATGATTGTAATGAAAGAGGAATATAATATGGATACAGTGCCTTGATTATCTTAATTTACCTGTAACGTTGATTAATGAAGCCCATTTTATGAAAGAAGATCTAATTAACTTTCTCACTTGAATTTAGTTTCTAGAAGTAGTCTTGGTATTTAAATCAGATTTTTCCCCTCCTTATTTGAATTGAACTTATGGAGTTAATTAATGCTTTGTTTTGTTCTTTTTAAAAAATAATTTTTAAAGGCCATATTATGTGTGAGTTCTTATTTTCATATTTTGGAGGAAGTAGAAATTAAGAATACTAGGGAATTAGAACTAAAACTACCTTAGACCTAGCTTGGGGGGGACATTATTTTCATTTTTAGAACAAGTCATATTATTTATATAGTTCTTCAATAGTTTTTTAATTTAAAAAATCTTTTTTGATATTTAAAATTATATATAGACATATATAATTGACTAAATGGGATGGCTCTGATGTTAGTGAATTGGCTGGATTAAGAAATGAGCATTTCCAGTTTTCACCTAGTTTTTATATACATCCCCATCTCTACTTTTTTATATTTCCTTTTTGCCTTCTAAATAGTGTTTAGCTGAAATGTTTCCTCAAGAAACAGTTAGTTACCTTAGATTGATTGGAAGTTATGATTTTATTTGAAAATAGAGATAATACCAGCCTAAAATTTCAGATGGATTTTTTAAAATTCATTTAAGTTTTATATATATATATGTAAAATATATATATGTAAAAAAATATATATTTTTTATATATATGTATATGTGTCTTATAACCTGGACAAATCTTGTCTTTAATGTCTTAGTCTGAGCACCCAATAAGAAAGAAAACTTGCAAAATGAATTTAGTGATGTATAGTTAAGTGTGGCTGAAAGTTAACATTTTTATGCCTATTTCCCCCTAAATGAATTACCTTGTTTTTTACTTTATTCTGTTTAAATCTGTTCAGCTTCTAAAGATTGTTAGATACCTAGTTTAATGCCCTCATCAATTATAAGAAATATTCTTTGTGTCCTGTAACCTACATTATTTTCTGAAATGTTTTAGCCTGATAAATGCCCTTTGTGGTGTTCTGTTTGATTGGTTCCTCTGTCTTCTCCTTTACTTATCTTCATTTTGGCAGTATTTTCTCACTGATTTCTTCTTACTGTATTATTAGGTGAGGTTAGTAAGATTTTGTAACAACAATAAAGACATTTTCTCAGTAAGGAAATAAGTTTGTTTTTTTTCTCTCTCTGTTAAGACTAATAATCAAACTTAGAAATTATAGTTCCTGTGAAATACCTGGAATTACTTTGTAAATTTTCATTTTATTTAAAAAGAGAAAATTATTTAATTCTGCCACTAAATATTAAAGGACACACTCTTTTTTTTTGTTGTTGTTGATGGAACCTGAGCCCCCTGCAGTGAAGGGCGGAGGAAGTCCCTAAAGGTCAAGCTCTTACAGGAAGTATATTCAGCTAGAGTTATGGAGTGTCTAACTCTAAAATGTGTTATATGACAGAGTCCACAGCAAAGGAAGTAGGTCTATCCTGGTTGAATATATACATCCTTAGTCTCCTGGAAGGAAAAATACTGTAAATCAAATGGCCTGATACTGGCTGACTCTGTGCCCCTGTTTCCATAAAGGTGGAGGACTATGTGTGTCAGAATCACCTTTTCAAAATCAAAGCACTTAGGCTCCCTTCTTGGAAACTCTGATAATACTCTGTCTAGATAATTTTTGATTTCTCATAGATCAATAAATCTTGATGCTGTAGGCCATTTAATAAGAAAGCAAACAAACAGCTGTTAAATGTTTCCCTTTTTAAAAGTACATTTAGTGTGGGTGGGTGGTTTTTAGAGCAAGAAAGTTCTAAGCTGACTGTTGTAAACAAGATTCGAAGAGGAACATGCCATGTCATTTTAAGAATGAAGTGGACCCTGGTATAGCACTTAATCGTAGTAGATGCTCAGTAAATATTTGTTGAATAAATAAATTTAATAATGTACTTTAGTTGTAGTATAATATAAGGCAGTTTTTGTGTCAGCTACATGTGATTCTTATGTATTCATCAAAGCAAGCTTTCTCAACCTTAACATTATTGACGTCTGGGGCCAGATAATTCTCGGGGTGGGGAGGGAGTTGTCATGTGTAATGTAGGATGCTTAGCGGCATCTCTACATGATGCATTAGATATCTGTAGCCCATCCCCCCACCCCTAAGTTGTGGCAACCAAAAATGTCTCCAGATATTGCCGTATATCCTCGGGGGGTAGAGGCAGATCTCCTCTAGTTGGGAACCACCCCATTAATGAAGGAGGGAAAATAAAGTTGTAGCATGTTATCTGTGGAGCTAGATTACAGCTCTATAAGTTTCACATCTCTGGGTATGAAAACAGAAGCCCAGAGAAGTTAATTTGCCCACAGATAGTAAGTTAATAGTCAAAGTTCTAATTTTAAAGTGTCTGTCTTATTTCAAAGTGATGTTTTCAACTATTGTTCTATACTCTTTCTGTATAACTAATGTAGTATCTAACTTATTAGTTAGATAAATGACCCTAGTTAGTCTTTTGAAAAAAGTGGTATTCTTTTTTGGAAATATTTAGATTTAAGATGATTTATAGTTTGCCAATCCAAGATACGCCTGGACTGGCAGCACTTCACAGATCTTTTTTCTGATAAATATGCTTTTAGACAAGTACATTCAGCACAAGTTGACATTACTGAACAATTTGGTTTCAATATCTTATACAGGTGTACCTTAGAGATATTGCAGGTTTAATTCCATGCCACCATAATAAAGCGAATATTGAAATAAAGCAAGTCACATGAATTTTTTGGTTTCACGGTGCATATAAACATTATGTTTACACTATACTGTAGTCTAAGTGTGCAGTAGCATTATATCTGAAGAAACAATGTACCTACTTTAATTTAAAAATATTATATTGCTGAAAAAAATGCTAACCATCTTCTGAGCTTCAGCAAGTTGTTATCTTTTTGCTGGTGGAGGGTCTTGCTTCAGTGTTGATGGCTGCTGACTGATCAGGGTGGTGGTTGCTGAAGGTTCGGGAGGCTGTGGCCGTTTTAAAAATAAAACAACAGTGATGTCTGCACACTGACTCTTCCTTTCACCAACAACTTCTCTGTAGCAGCAACGCTGTTTGGTAGCATTTCCCCATGGTAGAACTTCCTTCAAAAGTGGAGTCAGTCCTCTCAGTCCCTGCTGCTGTTTTATAAACTAAGTTTATGTAATATTCTAAATCCTTTGTTGTCATTTCAACAATCTTCACAGCATCTTCACCAGGAGTAGATTCCATCTCAAGAAACCACTTTCTTTGCTCATCCATAAGAAGCAACTCATCCATTAAAGTTTTATCATGAGATTGCCCCAATTCAGTCACATCTTCAGGCTCCACTTCCAATTTTAGTTTTCTTGCTATTTCCACCACACCTGCAGTTACTTCTCCACTAAAGTCTTGAACCCCTCAAAGTTGTCCATGAGGGTTGGAATTGACTTCTTCCGCATTCCTGTTAATATTGATATTTTGACCTCTTCCCATGGATCACAGATGTTCTTAATGGCATCTAAAATGGTGAATCCTTGCCAGGTTTTCACTTTACTTTGCCCAGATCTATCAAAGGAATTATATCAAAGGAATTACTATGGCAGCTATAGCCTTATGAAATATATTTCTTAAATAATAAAACTTTTAAGTCAGAGTTACTCCTTGACCTATGGGCTGTAGAATGGATGTTGTGTTAGCAGGCATGAAAACAACATTAATCTTGTACATCTCCATCAGAGCTCTTGGGTGACCAGGTGCATTGTCAATGACCAGTAATATTTTGAAAGGAATCTCTTTTCTGAGCAGTGGACTCAACAGTAGCCTTAAAATATTCAATAAACTATGTTGTAAACAAATGTGCTGTCATCCAGGTTTTGTTGTCCATTTATAGAGCACAGGCAGAGTAGATTTAAGATAATTCTTAAGGGCCCTAGGATTTTCAGAATGGTAGATGAACATTGGCTTCAACTTCAATTCACCAACTGTTTAAGCCGCTAAGAAGTGAGTCGACCTATCCTTTGAAGCATTGAAGCCAGGCATTGACTTCTCTAGCTATGAAAGTCCTAGGTGCCATCTTCTTCCAAGAGAAGGTTGTTTTATCTACATTGAAAACCTGTTGTTTAGTGTAGCCACCTTCAATAATTATCTCAGCTAGATCTCCTGGATAACTCATTGCAGCTTCTACATCAGCACTTGCTGCTTCACCTTGTATGTTCATGTTAAGGAGATGGCTTCTTTCCTTAAACCTCATGAACCAACCTCTGCTTCTTCACACTTTTCTTCTGTGCTTCCTCACCTCTCTCAGCATTCATAGAATTGCTCTGGATTAGTCTTTGGTTTAAGGGGATGTTGTGGCTGGTTTTATCTTCTATCCAGACCACTCAGACTTTCTCCACATCCCCAATAATGGTGTTACGCTTTTTTATAATTTGTGTGTTCACTATAGTAGTACTTTTAATTTCCTTCAAGAACTTTTCCTTTGTATTCACAACTTTGGCTCAGGAGGCCTAGCTTTCGGCCTGTCTCAACTTTCAGCATGCCTTCCTCACTAGGCTTAATCATTTCTAGCTTTTTTTTTTTTTTTTCGTGGTACGTGGGCCTCCCATCGCCGTGGCCTCTCCCGCCGCAGAGCACAGGCTCCGGACGCGCAGGCCCAGCAGCCATGGCTCACAGGCTCAGCTGCTCCACAGCATGTGGCATCCTCCCAGACCGGGGCACGAACCCGCGTCCCCTGCATCGGCAGGCGGACTCCCAACCACCGCACCACCAGGGAAGCCCCATTTCTAGCTTTTGATTAAAAGTGAGAGATGTGCAACTCTTCCTTTCACTTGAACACTTAGAGGCCATTGTAGAGTTTTAGTTGGCCTAATTTCAATATTGTGGTATCTCAGGGAATAGGGAGGCCCAAGGAGAGGGTGAGAATGGCTGGTCATTGGAGCATTCAGAACACACACAACGTTTATTGATTAAGATCACTGTCATATGGTCACAGTTTGTGGCGCTGCAACACAATTAAAATAGTAACATCAAAGATCATGGATCACAGATCACTATGATAAATATAATAACGAAGAAGTTTGAAATATTGCAAGAATCACTAAAATGTGATACAGAGAGAGGAAGTAAGCAAATGCTACTGGAAAAATGGTGCCAAAAGACTTGCTAGATCAAGGTTGCCACAGACCTTCAATTTGTAAAAGAATGCAGTATCTGTGAAACGCAGTAAAGCAAAGCTCAATAAAATGAAGTATGCTTGTACTATAGTAGAGTTTTAAAAATATTAGGTGTATTTTTATATCAGCAGAACATAGTGAGTATTTTACTAATTTTCTTTAAGATTAATTCTCATTTTCTAAAATAACTGAGTAATCATGACAATGCACTGGACTTCTCCTATCCTAATGAATTTTCTGTTATATGTCACAATTCTGGTCTGCAGTTCTTAATGGAAGGTTATATATAGAATAACTTACTAATTTTAGGGATTCTCTAAAGTGGAATGTGCAGGAAATACATGCTATATTATTATATATTAGATTGGCTATATTGCTAATCCTGATGATATATCAGCATTACTTTTGGAGCTTTTAAAAAATACGGATTCCTTTGGTCTCCCTCCAGAGATGTTTCCATTTGGAATGGGGATGCCAGCATGAACTTTAAATAACAGCTTTGTGATTATGAAGTATAGTCAACATTGAGAATCAGTGCTAATAGATAAATGATAGACCAATTTCCTTTAAATAATAAAATCAACCCTTTTTTTCTGGTTATAATGCAGTATTGCTATAGAGAAAACTGTAACAATGAAATCCCACTTTTTAAAAAAAAAAACACATCAGGTAAACATCTTAAAGGATTTTGGGGCATTCTCATACAGTTTTTTTTTAAAATAATATTTATTGATTAACAAATATTTATTCAGTATATATGGTATACTACTATAAAATGAATGGGTTTTTTAAAAATTTATTTATTTAACTTATTTTATTTTTGGCTG
Organism: Grampus griseus; assembly: GCF_964374135.1. Taxonomy (NCBI): domain Eukaryota; kingdom Metazoa; phylum Chordata; class Mammalia; order Artiodactyla; family Delphinidae; genus Grampus; species Grampus griseus. Next base: position 61,071,878 of record NC_139001.1, read on the forward strand.
CGTTGGGTCTTTGTTGCTGTGCGCGGGCTTTTCTCTAGTTGTGGTGAGCAGGGGCTACTCTTCCTTGTGCTGTGCGGGCTTCTCACTGCGGTGGCTTCTCTTGTTGCGGAACATGGGCTGTAGGTGCACGGGCTTCAGTAGTTGCAGCACGCGGGCTCTAGAGCGCAAGCTCAGTAGTTGTGGTGCACGGGCTTAGTTGCTCCGTGGCATGTGGGATCTTCCCGGACCAGGGCTCCAACCCAGGTCCCCTGTAGTGGCAGGCGGATTCTTAACCACTGCGCCACCAAGGAAGCCCCTCGTACAGTTTTAGTGTGAGTAAAGATTTAATATCACCTTTGATAGTACAATTTGGAAATATCTTTAAATTTTTAAATGTGCATATTCTCCAGCACAGCATTTACACTTAAAAGTGTCTATTCCGGGCTTCCCTGGTGGCGCAGTCGTTGGGAGTCCGCCTGCCGATGCAGGGTACGCAGGTTCGGGCCCCGGTCCGGGAGGATCCCATGTGCCGCGGAGCAGCTGGGCCCGTGAGCCATGACCGCTGAGCCTGCGTGTCCGGAGCCTGTGCTCCGCAACGGGAGAAGCCACATCAGTGAGAGGCCCGCGTACCACAAAAAAAAAAAAGTGCCTATTCCAAAGACATAATTGTATAAGGACCTAGGGATTCATGTTCAGCCAGTGTCTATAGGGATACTATACAGGATATGTTACTTCATCATGAGTGTCACAATGGGAGAAAAGCTGTGAAGTCACGTTCTCAATTTTACTATTACAGGTACTCTTCAAAATGCCAACATTTCCAGACTAAGTTGTCTTGAAAATTTGCTTCCCCCCATCCTCCACAGCATTTGCTCTTTATGGCTGTTTTATTCTGATTGTATGATTTGAAAACTGCTTGTCAGATCATATGAACAGAGGAGGAAGTCCAGCTTTATTCTAATTTTATGGTTTATACTATTTAACAGATAAAGCCTTAAGTCAAAGCGAAAGCCAGAGAAGGGAAAATGCAAAGAAATAGTTATGCTATGTAAATGATAAGAAAATGGCAAACAAAACTGCGCTTTATCAATATCGAAGATTTAGTATGCTCCTTTTAAGCATATGTGAGTGTAAATTAAAATGGGTCCAGGTAATAGGAACCTAAGAAGTACAGCTGTGAGGATGGCAAGTAAGGTAGTTTTTAAAAATTGAAAATAAGATTAAGTATTATATTTCTTTTAGTTACTGATGTGGTTATGGATGCTGTATGTTTGTGGAGGGAGTAAAAATCCTTCAGGCTTTTAAAAATGCTGTGAGCTGGCACACTTTTAGTTACCGGTAAGGCAGCATGCATTTTAGTGGAGGGTTATCTGATTTTATCTCTTTGGCTCTCTACCATCTTTGATATTATGTATTATTAAATGATAAGGCAATACAGGAGAAAATAGGCTACACTCAAAATTGCGGATATGTTGATTGGGTTTACTTTGAGCAGCAAAGAAATGCTCTTATTTGGTGATAGGGTCGCAAAATGTTGCGTACATGAACTTTTTATGCTTTTTATATTGAAATCAGCAAAATAATAGATCTTTTAGGTGTCAGAGATTCAAGCAAACATTTACAGATAATAGTTGGTATTAAAGTTTGACTCTTGGGCAGAGAAAGACTGAATTTCAGGTCATGCCAGCTCAAAATCATCCTGGAATTAGGATGTACAGATTTTATGATACGTTTTATCTAAATGTAAATTGGATACAAAGCAGCAAGGAAGTTTTCACTACAGAATTTCAGTTTTCTTATAGTGCATTATTGTAACCTAATGTTTATGGCAAAATGTTGGAAGAAATAGTATCTTGTGTCTTTGATATTCTTGACTAGAACATCTATTTTATGTTGATTATTTTTATAAGGCTCCAGATTTCCCTTTTTAGTTCAGTAAATAACAAAGATTTCTCCCACATTTTAAGTTTTGCCTAGAAATGTGAATAAAACATGGTTATTACCAGCTGTGGGCAAAAAGGTTTATGTGCCTTTTGTTCAAAGTATAGTGACCTTGAATTTGAGACCTGAGTAACTATATGAATCATTGAAATAGCCAATGAGTAGTGTTTTTCAAACCAGTCTTTAGCTAAATGAGTCAATCAGAAAAAAATTCATTCTGACAAGTTTGCATATTGAATATTTTGTAACAGGTATTATTTAATATTAGAGTAACTTTTCTTTCTACTTTAAAGTATTTTCTCCTTTAACGGAAAGAAATTAAATATATCGGTGTCTCTTTTAAGTAGTAATTTTGTTACAGGTGATGCTATCTCACTTTTCTTTTTGTTCTGTTCAGTTGGGGCTGATGGACTCTACCTAAGGTAGAGGTGAAGAATAAATTTTAATATCCACTCCTCTTTTGTTGATGTCAAAATATCTTTTCACATACTGTTATAATTTTCTATAATGCATTTATGCCAGTAATTTAAAATACCTCTAGTTGGAGGCTTGTAGAGGTGGTTATCTGTTTTCATGGAACAATCCATATTGCTTTCTCCCTCATTCTGTGACAGCATTAAGGTTCTTATTTCCTTATATTTGGTCTTATTTGCATTGATGAAAGGCAGATTTATTTTTATTGCAAGATAAACCAACAGGCCACATGATTAGATATGAAAACCTTGTTTAATAATCACTGACTTAAATTCCAAATGAAATTGGAACATTAGGTATATCACTATCACCTCTTGAGTCCTTTAGATTTGTCTTTGTTTTTTGAACTTCCTTCCAACTCTGTAAAATGCTATATAAATTCACACTAATATCTTGGAACATTTAAATATCAGAGTAATCATTCAGGTTTTGGTATGATTACAAACTAGCATTTATAAAGCTGACTTGATTTAAAGAATACCAATTTCTGCTTCCATCATTTTCTCCTAATCACTGTTCCCCTGTATGTCGGAATTCTTTAACTTTTTATAATACTGTAGTCTTTCCATCTTTACTTCAAAGCCAAGTCATATTATTTTGCCTTCCATAATAATCCTTTCCTATTGTGGTCAGTTATAGTACAATAATTGAGAAAATATAGAGGAAAGAGTGACAGCATTAGTGAGAGCAGTAACAAGCTTGAAAATGTTGTATATAAAATGCTCAATATGTCCAAGTTTTACACTTTACAGAAATACAGTAGTGGCCTGGTTGATGTCCCTTAGATTTTCTAGGAAATCGATTGGTCAGGATCAGTGGTTTTTCAAACATTTTTGAAGCCATCAAGCTCTTTCTTTGAAGAAATCTGATATAGAACCTCAATATTAAAATAAGACATGCTGTGTTCCCAGGGGTAGGGTAGAGGTGGGATAGGATGTGTCTCTGGTGGCTAGAGCCTTAGCTCAGCCACCTGCTCCTTCCTTCCCTTTAGTAACTTTGGAGACACAACCTTCTCTCCCCTAAGGTGTCTCTGGAGTACAATTTGAAAGTCACAGATAGTATTCTGAACTTTTTCTTCTCAGTGATGAGCCATTTTAGAGGTTAAATATTTGATGAGTTTCTGCCTACCCTAAATCCTCAAGCTTTTAAATCGCCAAATAAGTCCATACACAAAGGATGTCTTAGGAGAATTGGCAGCATTAGGCTTCATTGAGAGTTTTTGTTTTGTTTAATATAGGTGTTGCTCAGATTATTTAAATTCAAAACCAAAAAAACTGTTTAAAGTACATTTGTCTTAGGGTTAGTGATGTAATACTTAGGGCCTAGACTATAAGTTCTGTGGCTTATGGTTGAGATCAGAGTTGAAATATTGCTTATTTTGCAAACCCTACAAGTTATTTGTAAACTGTTAGGGCAGAAGCTGCTAATTATTTAACAAGTGACACGTGATTGAAGTTTTGAAACATGAAAGTGCGCGGATTATTTGGAGTAATAGAAGGATAGCCATTCAGATAAGAATAGCTTACTGATATAGACTATACACTGTTCTAGATGCTATACTACTTATGTTTCTGGTATGTTTCTCATTTAATCCCCACAATCCTTTTAGGCCATATTATCACCTTTAAAATTGATGAGAAAATTGAGTCTTGGGTTAAGTAACATACTGAAAATTATAGTAAATAGTGGACCCAGAGTTGGATTCTTAGTCTGTGTCTTTTCAGAGACTCATGGTACTTTCTTCCGAGGAAATTATGGTCCATTGAGGCTGACAGAACAGCCCTAAAATAATCTATGAGATGAGAATGAAGTCAAAGGTCAGCACGAGGTAGTCATACTAGGTAGGATGTGGGTGAAAAAAGATTAAAATTCATGGGAAGGCAAAATGGTGTGTTTATAATGCCTACATTTACTTTATAGGCAAATCAGGTATATCTAGGTTTCCCTTTCTCATCTTTTGCTTTGTTCAGCTTTTCAGTTTTTTATTGGCTATTTCCAACTTCTTACTTGTATTAGTGTTAGATTACAGTCGTTTTTTGTTTGTTTGTTTGTTTTTGCGGCACGCGGGCCTCTCACTGTTGTGGCCTCTCCCGTTGCGGAGCAACAGGCTCCGGATGCGCAGGCTCAGCGGCCATGGCTCACAGGCGCAGCCACTCCGGGGCATGTGGGGTCTTCCCCAACAGGGGCACGAACCCGTGTCCCCTGCATCGGCAGGTGGACTGTCAACCACTGCGATACCAGGGAAGCCCAGATTACAGTCTTTTTTTGGGGGGGGGACGGGGGCTACTCGGGCCTCTCACTGTTGTGGCCTCTCCCGTTGCGGAGCACAGGCTCCGGACGCGCAGGTCCAGTGGCCGTGGCTCACGGGCCTAGCTGCTCCGCGGCATGTGGGATCTTCCCAGACCAGGGCACGAACCCGTGTCCCCTGCATCGGCAGGCGGACTCTCAACCACTGCGCCACCAGGGAAGCCCAGATTACAGTCTTAAAATTAATTTTAGTCCTGTCATCCTTTTTTTCCTTCATCTTCCTTTTTCTCTTCATCTTCTTTCCTCAAATTCTTCTCTGGTTTAAAAGAGGGAAGCCTGTTGCCATTTTTTCTTCACTGTAATCATTATGCATTTGGGGGGTTTGTTAGTTTGTTCTAAACAAAATGACATTTCCCCCAAAAGACTGTCTCACGTCCCCATTCCAGAAAATTTTAAATTTAGGGAAATTTTGCCTTGGAGAAAAAGTTTTTACTCAGTTACCTTATATGTCTTAAAAAAATGAAAATAAAAAAGACCTTAAATATCTTGAAGTCTATATCCAGTAAAGTATTTAATGAACATTATCCCAAATAAGTTTGAGAATTGCCACATGTACTGTATCTTTGCATCCCATTCCCCTTTTGGAGATAGCCAGTGAGTGCTCGTATTTTAATGGTTCTTAGAAGCTTTGTAAATAAATAGTTGAACCACCCTACTATACCTTCCATTTTAAAATGTAGCCTCTCAGTCTACCGCTGATCCAGTGTTCCTTGGAATATACTTTAGAAAATGGTATGGAACCATTTACAACATTATATGTTCTTTAGTTTTCTAGATAGAAAATGTTGTTTCCAATATAGCTTTCAGAATTTTATTATTGTGTTTAGTTTTTTGTTTTGCTTGTTCAAAGAAGCTAGTCAGGATTTAAGATGGAAATCCAAAAGGATTGTGCCATGCTTAAAAATTATTATACCATTAAAACTGTTCTGAAAAACCATATTTCCTTGACCTTAAATTATATTTTTTACATAGATTAATTTGGGAAGGATATGAATAAATTATTATTTGGGAGTTCTCCTTTGTTTTATTTTTTTTTTAATTAAAAAAATGTTATTTATTTTTGGTTGCGTTGGGTCTTTGTTGCTGCTCATGGGCTTTCTCTAGTTGCAGCGAGTGGGAGCTACTCCTCATTGCGGTGCCCGGGCTTCTCATTTCGGTGGTCTTCTCTTGTTGTGGAGCACAGGCTCTAGGTGCGCGGGCTCGGTAGTTGGCGGCATGCGGGCTCTAGGGCACGCGGGCTTCAGTAGTTGTGGCTTGCGAGCTCTAGAGCGCAGGCTCAGTAGTTGCTCCGTGGCATGTGGGATCTTCCCGGAGCAGGGACCGAACCCGTGTCCCCTGCATTGGCAGGCGGATTCTTAACCAGTGCGCCACCAGGAAAGTCCCCTCCTTTGTTTTAAGATAGATTATAGGGTTCTTTATAAAACTGTTAACTTAGAATTTTTAATTTGGTGATACTTTTATTCCAAGAAGAATAACAGATTGGTTACCACTGAAGTCTGAGTTTGGTAATTTTGAGTATGAAACTAAACTACTGAACTATTTACCTTAAATTGCGGTATGTCATTCTGTCTCCTGAGTAGATTGCTGGTTAGAGTGGATTTCTTTAAGATCTCTGGTTTACGATGTGAAAACATATAGGCAGTTTATTGGACATAATGAATTTTATTTATGAACTTAATGAAAATTTGAAGTATTTTTGTATGGTTGATTCATTCAGTTACTTCTTGATGTAGGATATATAATCATAACACATAGAAGGGAAAAAAGCATTTAGGCCTTGGAAATACACAGAATTGAATTTGATTTGAATCCTAGTTACCTTGAGTAAGTTATTTAATATTTGTTATTTATCATGCTAGGTATGGAGGTGGGAGGAGGAGGTGGGGAGAAAATATAACTTCTGTCTTTAAAGAATTCAGAGATTAGTATCATTCACTTAAAACTCTCTGAATCTGTTGTCTTGTTGGCAGAATGTCAGTGAGAGAACTTAAAATTCCCCAGATAATACTTTGGGGAACCATAGATGCTCAGTGTGAGTTAGGTTGTTTATTGTCATTCATACTATTTAATCACAGAACTACTTACAAGAGACATCAAAATACGGATTAAGTCCCTTCCTTGTTGGAGGACTACGTTGCCTTTAGAGATTTATTTTAAGTTGCCTTGATGTTTCATTCATTCAGATATCCTTTGTTCTGGCACCAGACAAACTTGCCAAGCTTCTAGAATTTGAGGGCCCTGTGCCATTGCCTTGTGCACATTTGGTTTTAATTTTTCACTAAGCACAACATTCTGTCAGACTGCACAAAAATTACTTGTTGTTTTAGCCTGATGGAAATACTTCCTATCAGTTAAAAGAGCAAACCTGTAATTTAAGAACAAGCCATCACGTAGGACAGGGCTCTGCAAACTTTTTTTGTAAAGGGCCAGGTATTTAGGCTTTATGGGCCATGCAGTTTCTGTTACAGCTACTCAACTCTGCTGCTGTAGTGTGAAAGGAACTACAGACAGTACATAAATGAATGAGTGTGACTGTGTTCCAATAGAACCAAATTTATGGACACTGAAATTTGAATTTCTTAAGTTTTCATATCATGAAATATTCTTGTTCGGTTTTTATATTTTTCAAACATTTAAAAATGTAAAATTTATGCTTAGATTATGGGCCCTGCAAAAACAGGTGGCCAGCCAGATTTGGCCATCTGGCTATAGTTTGCAGACACCTGATTTAGGATATAATCTATGAATTTGCTTTGATTGTTGTTGGATAATAATTTTTAGGCATTTAGGTGAATGGTTCTTTTTAGTAGGGATTGTATATATTAAGGTTTGTGTTCTGCTCTTTTTTTTCTAGCCCAAGTTTATTTTACTTCTATAGAATATACATGAATAGTAGAAAACTAATGGAAAAACATATGGTGTTTTGTTGTTATTTTGTGGGTTTTTTTTTTTTTTTTTTTTTTTTTTTTTTTTTGCCCTATCCAGTTAAGAATTTGAAGGGCATCTTTTTTTTTTTTTTTTTTTTTTTTGCGGTACGCGGGCCTCTCACTGCTGTGGCCTCTCCCGTTGCAGAGCACAGGCTCCGGACACGCAGGCTCAGCGGCCATGGCTCACGGGCCTAGCCGCTCCGCGGCATGTGGGATCTTCCCAGACCAGGGCACGAACCCGTGTCCCCTGTATCGGCAGGCGGACTCTCAACCACTGCGCCACCAGAGAAGCCCCTGAAGGGCATCTTTTAAAGGCTGATTACTCTCAAATTTCTCATCCACCTGAAGTCATATTCTGTAAATGTAAATTTCAGGTACTGTGTACCAGGTCTCCTACACTTCAAATTTTAAAAATTTACACAATAGGGGGCTTCCCTGGTGGCGCAGTGGTTGAGAGTCCGCCTGCCGATGCAGGGGACATGGGTTCGTGCCCCGGTCCGGGAAGATCCCACATGCCGCGGAGCGGCTGGGCCCATGAGCCATGGCCGCTGAGCCTGCGCGTCCGGAGCCTGTACTCTGCAATGGGAGACGCCACAACAGTGAGAGGCCCACGTACCACAAAAAAAAAAAAAAAAAATTCACACAATAGGAAATTTTATCTTTTAAATAAATTGTATGTAATAACTACATGTTTACATTGCATGAACGCTGTTGAGCAAAATTTTTTTTTTACCTCGAAAATAAAAATGACATTTATAGTGATTGTAAAATTTTGCCTGTTAAAACTATAATTTAAAGTTCTGTTAACTTGCTTTCTGTAGACACCAGAGAAGAAACAATCGGAATCATCCAGAGGAAGAAAGAGAAAAGCAGAAAATCAGAATGAAAGTAGTCAGGGTAAGTGAAGCAAAATCTTCCTTAAGAGCCGAAGAGGCATTTACGATTAATTATTCTGGTTTTTAATCAATTAATAATTTTTTAAAAAAGTAGTGTGTTTTTGTGATTTCTATAGATACCATGTAATTTCTGCATTAATAGTTTAGGAATGTACTTTGCATAAGAAATAATAATTATATGAAATTGGAATCTTTTTGTACCACAGGTAGTTTATGGTTACTGTTTTCAGACTTTTGACATTTCCCTTATTTTTTTAATTTGAGAATTAGAAAGAAAAGTGTCATGTCCAAACCTGACAAGCATTGCCTTTATCACCTTTCTGTTTTCTCTCTTTATATGAATTATGGTATTGAAATGGCTTCTCGTTTTTGAATAAGAACTTTATATCTTACTTTTAGACAAGTACCCAAACTTACTCATCCCTTTTATTAAAAAAAAAAAAGACTATATAAAAATGATTGAAGTACTTCATTAAAGCACCATCTTTTTCTTTCCATACCTGTTCTTCATCCTTTCTTTCATACTTACATTTTGTATTATGAACTATAAGAAAATTACTTTCATTAGACAACACAACTTCTTATAATGGACAAAATAGTATTGTCACTTAATTTGGCTTCTCAAAATTAAATACAATAAATTGGGCTCTTAAATCATATGTAATGATGATTTTATACATATATTACTTGTTTTGGAGCCACAAAATCTAGAGCCATGAACCCATGGCTTACTAGTGTTTACATGTGGCACTGGCATCAAGAAATATATTTGCAGCAGCTATCTTTGTGGAAGGAGGGAGTTGAGTCACTCTAGCACCTTTTTCTAAGTTTGTGGTACTTTGTATTTCAATCTGCCCTGAGGTCTCTTTTGATCTTAGTGTAGTTTCCCCAAGTTGTGGTTAGTGGGCTTGGATTTATTTAGTTATATTAGTTATGATAGATTTAACTTTAGATTTTAAAACTCACTTTTAAAAGCAGATCCCAAAATAGCCTGGGACTTCTGTGTTGGTTGATCCAACCTGTGTCTTTAAGAAGCCACATCTTTTTCTTCGTGGTCTGCCATCCACAGAATTGTCTGCTTTTCTCTTATGGTTTTAGGGCTGTGGCCAGTTTTAATTGCATTTCCTCATTTCATCTTCCACACTTGTATTTGCTTTAGAGAGAGGCTGGTTTTCTGTGTTTTTCTTTTTTCCTTGTTTCTTTGATGTAGGCTTCTTTAAGTCCATAGCAAACCTCTCCTGTCATCTTCTTGGCCAGAATAGGGTCATGTGTCCATTCCAAAACCAATTATGTCCAAGAGAGGTATTATTGCCCTTAAAATCAGGCCCATCTCGGGACTTCCCTGGGGGCGCAGTGGTTAAGACTCCATGCTCGCAATGCAGGGGGCCCGGGTTCGATCCCTGGTCAAGGAACTAAGTCGCACATGCATGCCGCAACAAGAGTTTGCATGCCACAACTAAGTAGTCCGCCTGCTGCAACTAAGGCCCGATGCAACCAAATAAATATTTTTAAAAAAATCAGGCCCATCTCTGAAAATGAAAATGGGGTAAAGTTCCATTTAGAAGTACAGGTTGTGTGGAAAAGGCATGATACCTGAACAAAATTGCATTTCTAATCCGAAGGAAGGAAGGGGAACTAGGAACAGAGGCCAGATAGGAGTCAGCCTCTCCTGAAGTTACATGTGCTATGTAGGGGAGGGAATGTTAACAGAATAAAACTTGGATTCAATTAGGGAAAAAAAATTCGGGAAATAGTTTCTGGGTAGGCAACCAAAAAATGTCTCTGTCTTCATTAAAAAATAGCACCTCTTCAGAATCTGCAGGAAAGTTGTTACAGGCAGAAGGGAAGTTCTTTGGTATAAAACTTTTATAGTGCTCCCTGACCTCTGAATAAATCTGTACAAAACTAGTGTTCAAAATTTCTAGGTAGTATTTATAGTCCTGATTACATATTAGTTTAAAAAAAATTTTCCCCTACCTTGTTCCAAGAAGGAATTTGAGGTTGTTGAACTTCTAAATGTATTGTTTGTTTATCTCAGTAATGCCAGGCACATAGTAACCACTCAAGAAATATTTGTTGAATAAAGTAAGTGAATGAATGTATATAAGTCAGTATTGAATTGATAAATGTATATGTTTATATATTATCCAAAGCTTTTGACTCCATGCTATCATAAGTTTTTCTTTTGTAGCTTGAAGAAATTATTCAGTGTAATTCCAATGAAGGATGGATGCCTCCCATCCAAAACGCCATATTTCTTAGCAACTTCTTACTTCAAGATTTATAAAACTAATGAAAAGTCCATTTTGTTTCTTTGTTATTTGTCTTTCTTTTTTTTTTTTTGGAAAAATCCATTTTAGAGCAAAACTTTTAATTAAAGAACTGTGATCTGTAATAATTTGGATCACTATCAATAGGGTCATATAAGGACAATATTTAAAATCTAGTTTAGTTTTTTAAAAATCCTATTAATTTGGAAATACTTTTTAGAAAATCAAAACATTTTACAAAATAGCATTCATATTAAAGCATGTTATTGTCAGTTTGTTATGGTTTGTGTTGACCAAGCTTTTTTATCATTATTTACAGGTATAAATTGGTTTGTCAATTATACAGCTGCCACTTGTCTTTTTTTAAATTAATTGACATGTTTTTATGAAATTGTTAGCCATTTAGCAATCTGAATAGCATAGTTTTAAAAGCAGAGATCTTTTAATATGATTTATTTATTTGATTCTTCCATAATCAGGACTTTTAAAAATTGACATGTATCTATTGAAATATCATTTGACTTTTGGAATTCTGAAGTCGGCATCTGACCCTCTGAGGGCTCTTAATATTCTTTTGATGCCCATCAGTACCCAACTAAAATATATTCTTTTTATTAAATAGATTATTTTTGTGTGTATTAGGGAAATTAAGTTTGGCACATTCTCTTTCTGATATAGTATGTGGTAGATAGTCATGACTGACTTTAAATCTATAAAATTTTTTACTTCTGTATTTTAGGAAAAAGTATTGGGGGACGTGGCCACAAAATTAGCGACTATTTTGAAGTAAGTTCATTGAGAAATATCTTCAGTTCTTAATATAATTTTGCTGTGGGCTGAAATAATTTGTTTGAAGCACAAAGTCAACTTTTGATTATCTGCTTAATTAGAGCAGAACTTCAGTACTATGTGATGTCCTAACTTCTTAGGAATATTAAACTTTACTTTTACTTTGGTATGGCACATCATAATTTTCAAAGTACTTTCTCCTGTATTTGCTTATATCCAGGAGATAGTCAAAGCAGGTGTTATTAGTATTCCTATTTTAAAGATGAGGAAACTGAGAGCCAGAGATATAAAGTAGCCTACGTAAAGGCAAATTCTAAATGGAAGAGCAAAGAGTAGCTTTAAGTCTCCCAGCCTCTAGAATTCTTTCTGATGTCAGTACCACAGCAACAGTTGAGCCCCGTGGATGGAGATTAAATAATGATAGAGATGTGAATCTAAGAGTCCCTGAAAATAATAAACAGTGGTAAATTTAAATTCTTAGTCTGGAATGTTTCCTTTCTTCTACACAGAAACACTTCTGCCTACCAGTTTTCATTATGAAATATTAATGTGATTATTAAAACAAACATGATCTACTCAGTTGAAAAATATTTATATTTCCTTGAGAGAGAGCAGAATTTGGTGATTAGGAGAAGGGCTGTGTTTAAAATATATATATATTTTTTATCCTCCATTGTTTTTCTTTCTTGAGTTTACAGTGTCTAAGCTAAAACTGTTGCAGACTATAAGATACACCTAATGCTCTTTAGTTGATGTCAGTCCCTTAGTGTTAATATCATTAAAAATCTTTGCCAAAGTAGGATCAAATAAACAAATCTCAGGTGTCTTGGATGCCTACTGTGTGCTAAGTGTTACGCTAGGCACTATAGATGAAGAAATTTAGACGAAGCTCCTAGGTTGCAGGAAGCTGTTTAATGAACACACTAGGAAGTCCCCATCTCTGCTGTTCATACATATACCCTGAGATGAAGCCATTAGCAGCAAATTGTTTTCTCCTTCCATTCTTGGTTCAGAAGCATGAGACTTGAGAAAGCTATGGAACAGATTAGGTTGGCTTCTCTTCGTATGCAGTTAAGTCATGCACTATAATGCGTGTTATGCATGTAAGAAAGGATTGATTTTTATTAGACTTTGTGCTGTTAAAAAGAAGGGACTTAGTTTGTATAGTTCTTTATAGTGCTGTGAACATTTAGATACTTAATAGATCTTGGGACTGACAGCTCTGTTTTAAGATAGTTGATTATGTTCACTAACATCTACATGTGAACATGTTAAAGTTTCTTGGGATTAGGGATCATACTGGTTTAACAAACATAAGGGAACTGTGCTAAAATTTGAAGGAAAAATAAGACTTGTTCTTTGCTTTGGGGGAATTTGTCTTTGAGTCTGCCACAAAAATAATAATAAGATATATTTAAATTAATTCATAATGCCATATCTAAAATCATATTTGTCTAAACCTGTGTTAATAAATAGTGATGTTTCCTTTTTCCCTCAGTACCAAGGTGGAAATGGCTCAAGTCCAGTAAGAGGCATACCTCCTGCAATCCGTTCTCCTCAGAATTCACATTCACATTCCACTCCTTCCTCATCTGTAAGTTTTTACGTATGTAGTCTTTGTGTCTCAGAGTTTTTGTGTACTGAATGATAACTTTTATAATTTGTCTTTATTGAGACCTTTTACATATATTAGCGTTTATCTTTAAAAAAATCATTCTGTGAGATGAGTTGAATTCTTTTTAATGATTTGATGCTATTAGAACTTTATTTCTGAAAGTAAGATTCTAAAGTTAAAGATTTCCTGAATTAATTATGAGACGTGTTCTTCACTTTGGGGGAATTTGTTCCCCAAAGAAGTAATGTTTCTATAAAAGAATGATGGGACCAGGAATTCCCTGGCTGTCCAGTGGTTAGGAATTGGCACTTTCACTGCCGGGGCCCGGGTTTGATCCCTGGTCAGGGATCTTAACAATTAAATTTCTTAACCACTAAAATGGTAGCATAATTAATTCCTTCCTGGGAATCCTGAAATAAAGAGTAGGCAGCCATCAGCCTCAGATAATGTAGTTTGGCATAGGAGAAGGATCTTGGACCTGAAAATTGTCTTAAAACTTTTTGGTTTGTTTCTAACATTTTTAAGACCTAGTTCTTTTATATGCATTTTTCTACATATTAGATTTTATTCTATTTTTTTTACTTTCATTATGTGACAGTTCATTGTCTAACCAGAAAAACAATGTTGGCTTTCAGTAATTTAAAGATGAATTTAAAATTTTAAAAAATCAGAGTATCTCTTATTTACTCAAGTACTCTGTTTTTACTTCCAGTGTCCCTTTCTAGTTCTGTCTGTAGACATATACTTCTTAATGTCTTATTCATTTTGTAGCTTGGGGCACATCATATTGCCATATACTAAGTAAAGCATAAGACTCAACAATAACTTTGAGTTGTAGTGATAGCATTGGTACATGATGTAATCTTTTGCTTTCAGTGAATGTATTTTAAAACCAGTGACTAGATAAACCATGAAACTTATCAGTTAATTGATATTATACTACATATGGGCATGCATTATTGTACCCACTACTAAAAGAGTTCTGTATTAAGGTCTTTACAGTTTTACTTTTTGAACCATTATAATCTGTTTAATATTTTTGTTTTAAAATAATATATTTGGCCTTGTTTTAGTTAACAGATTGAAAGCATTAAATTTGCTTTTATGGCACCAGATTGTTAAGTTCCTTGAGGGCACGGCATATATGGCTGGTTGTCTCTTTTATTGGGCTTTATAAGAGGGAGGTACTTAATGAATGCTTATTGAATAAATGGTGATTAAAAATTTTTAAAGTTCAATTATGTTTTTTTTAATTCTTGATTTTTTTAAAATAAATTTATTTATTTTTGGCTGCGTTAGGTCTTCGTTGCTGTGCGTGGGCTTTCTCTAGTTGCGGTGAGCAGGGGCTACTCTTTGTTGTAGTGCGCAGGCTTCTCGTTGCGGTGGCTTCTCGTTGCGGAGCACGAGCTCTAGGCGCGCGGGCTTCAGTAGCTGTGGCACGTGGGCTCAGTAGCTGTGGCTCGCAGGCTCAGTAGTTGTGGCGCACAGGCTTAGTTGCTCTGTGGCATGTGGGATCTTCCCGGACCAGGGCTTGAACCCGTGTCCCCTGCATTGGCAGGCGGATTCTTAACCACTGTGCCACCAGGGAAGTCCCCAATTATGTTTTGAATTATTATCCTGATAAAAACTTAAGAAATGTTTAGTTGTTGCTAAGCAAAAGCCTATTTTTTTTCTTGCTAATATAAAATTTTTAATATATTTTTTTAAGGTTCGACCGAATAGCCCTTCTCCTACTGCATTAGTTTTTGGGGACCACCCTATTGTACAACCAAAGCAGTTATCCTTTAAAATTACTCAGGTAAATGGTAATTAAAATTTCTTTGTATGAGAAGCTGGTGACCAACTTTGTACACACAATTAAGATGTCTTCTCTTTGTTTTAGACATGGTCATAAAGTAAAATTCTGTATCAAGAAAGCTAATTGCTAAACAAACCAAAAAAACAGTTTGTAGAGGGTGAGAAGTTGAAACACCCAATTTACTATCAGCTTGTCCTTTGTTACATACTGGTTAAATATATATTTTAAGCAAATTAAATAAACAGAACAACCATAACATGTCACTTCTGTTTACTGATTCTTTTTGAACTTAACATCCAAGTACATATAATCGATACCTTCATGAAAGTGTTATATTTGTTATAAGTGGACATTAAAGCAGTTTGTTCCATGTGTCTGTATTTTTGTATATTCATATATGCCACACATTTAAAAATCATTTGAAAATTAATCAGATATCTTTTACAGTTATTTAGTTTTATGAATTTTGAGTACTAAGGTTTTCATTTTAATTTCATACATGTGACAGTTTTTGGATGACTGAGATTAAGGATTGAAAAAGTAGATCTTCTTGCTTGCCACCTTAGTTGTGCAGTTTATTGCCATTATACTTCTTCTTTCTGGTTATGTCCAAACTGTTGTGCGTGCATCAAAACTTCTTTCTTTGGATGATCTTTAGGCCAGGATTTATAAGTACATTGCTTTCAGTCAGCAAACAGCTTGTGAAAGTTTTTGCCATGTTCAAAAGTCAGCTAGAGTTGATAGCACAAAGCAGTGGTTATATTGAATTTTAATGAAGAACATATCAATATTCTAAAAATTGAATTAACCTTAAAAATTTTTCTTTTTAAGTTCATAGCACTTATGCTTCTGAAGATATTAAAACTTAAAACTGCAGTAAGACTTTTTGTGATACTCTTTACATACACACACAAACTCCAATACTTTCTTTGCTCTTCAGAATCAGAGTAAAATCTAACTTTATGTTTGCATGCAGTGATATATATATAATGGAGTAATAAAATAGCTTTCTTTCGTTTAGACCGACCTTACAATGCTGAAGTTAGCAGCATTAGAAAGTAATAAAAACCAGGACCTGGAAAAAAAGGAAGGTCGTATAGATGACTTGCTCAGGGTAAGTAAGAAGTCATGGAGGGGAAAAATTTGAGTAAATTATTTGGCAGTAGAAAAACTGGTGAGAAAATACTTATATTGTAAAAAAAACTCTATTACTGGAAAAAAAAATAAGCCTTTGCTTTTAGTGTAAGTACGTAATTGAAAGTATCAACCATTAAACGATAAAAACTATTTTATTAGCTCTTTAAATGTGAATTGAGAAACAGTTGGAGAAATAGAAGTTTATAAAATTTATTTTTACTTGATCAACTATCCTAAGACAGATAACCCATTTCATGGTAGTTTTTTTTTGTTGTTGTTGTTGTTTTTGCGGTACACGGGCCTCTCACTGTTGTGGCCTCTCCCATTGCGGAGCAGAGGCTCCAGACGCGCAGGCTTAGCGGCCATGGCTCACGGGCCCAGCCGCTCCACGGCATGTGGGATCTTCCTGGACCGGGGCACGAACCCGTGTCCCCTGCATCGGCAGGCGAACTCTCAACCACTGCGCCACCAGGGAAGCCCCCGTGGTAGTTTTAAAGTTAATTGATTTTCTTATAAACCTGACTGCCATTTGACACTATACTAGAGGAAGTAACTATTGCACTTTTGTGAGATTTTTAATGGAAACTTTATAAAAAGACACATCAAAAAGTATGCCTAATAGGTGAGTAAGGGGTAAAGCAGTGGTTCTCACCCCTAGCTGCTCATTAGAATCTCTGGATGGAAAGTGTGGAAGACACTTTATAAAAAGTACTGATGCTTAAACTCCACCCTGAGGGTTTCTGATTAAATTGATACGACGTAGGGCTTGGGCATTGGTAGTTTTAACGGCTAATTTAGCCAACACTGAGAACTGTTGGTATAGAAACTCAATGAAACCGTCATCCGTGATCATATAATTACTGATACCTTTGAAACATCCAGTGTGCCTTTCCTGGTCCCATCCCATTCACTCTCTTACATCCCTTTACCATTAACCACTATTCTAAATTTTGTATTTATTTATTATGCCTTATGTTTCTTTATAGTTATATTACATATATCTTATACATTCTTAACATATTATTTCACTTTATTTTTGAACTTTATATAAATTACAAAATTACACTGTTTGTACCATTTTGCCCTGCTTGTTTTCACTAAACATTATATGTGGGTTTGTCATGTAATAGTTTGTTCATTTCACTGCTATATAGTAAGGCATTATATGAATATATTATAATTTGATGGACATTTTATTTCTACTTTTTGCTAGTATGAACAGTTCTGCTAAGAATGTTCTTGTACATATCTCTGTGG
Source organism: Grampus griseus (assembly GCF_964374135.1). Classification (NCBI taxonomy): domain Eukaryota; kingdom Metazoa; phylum Chordata; class Mammalia; order Artiodactyla; family Delphinidae; genus Grampus; species Grampus griseus. The sequence continues at coordinate 61,089,268 of NC_139001.1, forward strand.
CACATGTGGAAGAATTTCTCTATGGTATATGCTTAGGAGAGACATGGCCAGAGTACAGGGCATGCATATCTTAAACTCAACTTTATAATAGCAAATTTTTCCCAAGGTTGTTGGATCAGTTTCCATTCCACCAACAATGAGCAAGAAATAATCTTATTGCTTATTATCCTTGCCAAGGTTCATTATAATCATATTTAATTTGGGGGTTCAATTTAATGGGTGTAACAAGGTATTTGTTATTATGCATTCACTTTATTTTTTGAGCATCTTTAAAAATATTTATTAACTATTTGTATTTCTTCCGTGAAGTAAATGATCATTTTTTTTTGCTCATTTTTCTTAATGGGTTCCTGTTGTTTTTTAAATTGATATCAGTTTTTTGTTGGCCATATATGTTGATTTTTCTCCCAGTGTGTGAATTATCTTTTTATTTCTTTGTACTGTCTTTTGATGATTAGATCATTTAAAATTTGTATGATTAAACATATCTTTTTATTTATAGTTTGTACCAATTATCAAAAGTATACCAAAATAATTTGTTGTTTTTATCCCTAATATCATAAAGATGTTCTTCTATATTTTCTTTTAAAAGTTTTGTAGTCTGCTTTTTCAGTACAAGTTCTCACTGGGATTTATTTTTGGGTATAGCGTGAAGTAAGGTTTCATTTTAATTTCTTTCTATGTAGAGAACCAGTTGTCCAGACCACAGAATTAAAAGTCCACTTTTTACTGCCAGCCCCATCATGCAATCTCGTTTTCATATACAAGTGGATCTACTTCTGTGTTCTGTGTTAAGTTCCATATTCTATTTGTGTATTCCTATACTGGTACAACAGCATCTTTTTATCATTTAGCAGTTGTCTTTGGCTGTTAGTAACAGAGAACATAAACAACAGTACTTTAAATGATATACAATATTATTTTTTGAGAGTAGAACAGAAAAGGGGGCTCCAAGTCAGAGCATGAGGGTACAGAGTCTCCTGCCCACTGAGTCACCTGCCCAAAACCGAATCCAGTTGGGGATGGAGGTGGGCCCTTCCATAGCAGGCGCAGGAGGAAATGGCGCTGGGATAACCCATGGAACACAGTGCCCCTCACTAACACACCCGAGATAGGCTTTCCTTTCCTCTGCATGCTGCTCACCTCTGTGAGGAGAAGGGTGGAGGCGCAGTCTTTCCCTGGCCCCTGGGCTAGTGAGGGAGGCTGGGTGGGGCACTGCAATTGCAGCTGCTACTGCCACACTGACCATTCATCCCAGATGTGACTGAGGAGGGCCTGGAGCCTGTTCATCTGTCCAGGCAGCGATGTGTGGTTGGGCTGTTATCCCCCTGGACAAAGCATAAGGGGCCACGGGCCTTTGAATGGAAGGTAGTAGGTTTTGTGGAAATGCCATTTAACTGGCCGTGCTTTATTTCCGGCCAGGCAGAGCCTTGCTATCAAGCAGAAACAACTGAGCTGCTCAGGCCGTAGGTGTCCGGACAGGTTTCTATAAACAGCAGTACTTTAAATGAGACACAATATTATTTTTTGAGAGAAGAGCAGAAGGGGGCAGCCCAGGTGTGATGGCTTCACAGTGTCATATAGGATCTTGGCTCCTTCAGTTTTTCTGCTCTTTCACTGTTAGTACATGGCCTTCATCTTGAAGATCATATCAAGGTACAAAATATTTATTAGAGGCACAGTTATAATATCTGTGTTCTTAAGCAGAAAACAGGAAGAGATAAAAAATGCAACAATTCTGTGTGCAGCCTTCTTGGGTATTCCACTGAACAACTTCTGCAAGGGAAGCTGGGAAATACAGTCTTTTAGCTAGACATATATCAATCCATAATAAAATGTTGGTTTTCCATTACTACGGAAGAAGGAGAGATTTGGGTGATTATAATGACTCTAGGTTTATATTAAACCTTGATGTGTGGTTGAACAAGTATCATCTCCTTTTTGGTTATTTTTGGCCCTTTGCTGTCTTAGAGAAGTGTTAGAGTCAGTTTTTCAGTTTTCACACACGTAAACAATTTGTTGGGGTTCTGTTTGAATTGCACCTAATGATAAGGGTCTGATGCTAAATTCCATTTATGTTCCTCTGAAAGTATCTTTATTTTACCCTTTTCCTTGGAAAACAATTTTATTAGATACATACTTTTAGATTGGCAGCAGTATTTTCTCCCAGCATTTTTGATGTATTATGTCGCTGTCTTTTGGCTTCCACCATGATTGGCCTAGACCTATGGTTTTCAAAGAATGATCCCCAGACCAGAAGCATCAACATTACTAGGGAACTTATTAGAAATAAACTTTTAGAGCCTACTCTAGAGCTACTAATTCAGAAACTGGGAATGTGTTCCAGTAATCTGTGTTCCAACAAGCCCTCCAGGTTGTTCCCTGGTGACTGACTGTACTAGACTAATCAGACTCATCTTCTGAGTTTAGAGAGAAGACCCTTGCCTGAGCGTATGGCTGCCTACAAAGTTAACAAAATTTGTATTCATATGGCCAAGAAAGATGGTGAGAATAGTTAGCTGTTGGATGGGCATCTGCAGTGTCTTCCACTAGTTTAATGGAGAAAAAAGTTTTATTAGTTAACAAAAGATGGAAGAGAACTCACATTCATTTTTAAGTGTTAGACGCTTTGTATTACTATATTTCAGTTATTTTTAATTAAATGAGATAGAATGGTGTTGCTCTGTTTTAGAAATAAGAAAACTGAGCTAAGGTTCAGATAACTTGTTTGACTTAGCCCAGATTATATATCCTAGAGTGTGGATTTGAACCCATGGAATATGGATACAAATTCCATGTACTTTTCCACTACACAGTTAAGCAGCATATACCAGTATTATTCCCATGGTAAGTAGATGTTTTAACAAAATTTTTAGAATCATATTCAAATAATCTTATTAATCCCTTTATGAAATTTGTTCAAAATGTATAAATATTCTTAAATGTCTCATATACACAAATTGTAGACCTTTTTCATCATCTACTTATGTTGTAGGCTAATTGTGATCTCAGACGGCAGATAGATGAACAACAAAAATTACTTGAAAAATACAAAGAACGATTAAATAAGTGCATATCAATGAGCAAGAAACTACTTATCGAAAAGGTAAGTTAAAAGTTCAGTACATTTTCCCTCTCCTTTCACTAGCCCCTTTTACCTTGTATGCTTTTAAAATTTAAATTAATAAAATTGAGTGATGATTTTTCCTCCTCTTTTCAGAGTACACAAGAAAAACTGTCAAGCAGAGAGAAGAGTATGCAAGACAGATTACGCCTTGGGCATTTCACGACCGTTAGACATGGTGCTTCATTTACTGAACAATGGACAGATGGTTTTGCATTTCAGAATCTTGTAAAGTTAGTCACTCTTACATTTTAAAAAATTTAGTATTCCTTTGGGTTTTCATTACTTTCAGAGATTATAGATTTGGAATTATGTTCTACATCTACTCCTTACTACTCTTTGAAATCAGAATTTAATACATTTGAAAGGAACATAGAACAGGCATTACAATTTTAGCTTTAGCGTACTTCTTGATTAGTTAGCATTCTTCTGTACAGTATGATGTATTATTCTAAATATGACTTTTCCAGAACATAAACTGACCTAGCTTTTTATAGGTTAGTTGGGAGGGAAATTGTTAAAAGTTTGAACTTCCATTGGAAGATTTATATCTGTATATCTTGGGATTTTTCTGCTTAGTTCTCCCCCCCACCCCCGACCCCCATTCCCCAGTCCTTACTTCAGCACTTGCCTGCTCTCTATTCCTATGGAAAAGACACGAACATTTTCTCTGCAGCCTCAGACATAGTAACTCATAAGTCAGTTGAACTGAGCACGTGGCTTTAGCACTTCTGAGGTCAACTTTAAAATGGAGAAATCGTTGTTGCCATGTTTTCTTGAGTTCAGATGGTTGTAGCTAAGGGTAGGTTGACTGTTTATGTGTTGAGCCGGGATCTATGCTCCTCCTTTTGTTTTTTGGGGGTTTTTTTAGCTGGAAAACTTTTAATAACCTTTAAAGCAAGAGTGGTGCCACCATCTAAATCAGCTTTCCCAGAGTCAGTCCAGTTAAATGGAAAATGGAGGCAAAGCTTTATTTCACATAGTATCACCTAAACACTGCTGTTTCAAACACTGGTTCCCAGAACTTAAGCACAGAATGGTCTTCTCTCTATCTCCAGAATGGTCTCTCTGTCTCAGTTGATTTATCCAGCTTCTGTTCAACACAACTGTGCTGGGTGTGAGGTATACTATAATGAAGGACAGTGTCTTTATGATGGTAGGAAGTTTGGGTTTTAATTCTGTGGATAATAGGGAGCTCTTACAGTGTTATGTGTGGTGTGTGGGGTCAGATTTGAGTTTTAGAAAGGGAGCTGGTGGTGATGTGGGAATAATATTGGAAAGAACATAGATTGTTGACAGTTCAGATGGAGAAGCATCCAAATGAAAGGTGATAAGGCTTGAGCTAAAATATTAACAGTAGAAATGGAGAGTAGGAAATACAGTTGAGATAGAACTTAAAATTTTCGAGTGTTTTTCTGAGCTACTAAACCCAGATCTACAGTTATCCTGGTAATGAATAAAAGAGAAGTTTATATAATATAACCTTAAATATAAACTAATAATATGAATTTAAAATATAAACTCTGCCGGTTGTTAAAATTTCTCCATTGAGCTGTCAAAAAAAGAGTAAAATTGGAGCTTCTGTGTTGGTGAATATGTAGAGATTTGGGGAGGGTATCAGGCTCAGAGAGAGCATGGAAACTCCATGTCTTTTCCCCATACCTTGCCCTATGCATCTCTTCCATCTGGCTATTTCTGAGTTGTATCCTTTTATAATAAAGCAGTAATCTAGTTTTTAAAAAATTACTTGCATTTCTTATTACTAATAATCATTTACTGAGGGCATACTGTATGTTGTTACATATACATATTTTATATCAAGCAGTTGATATTTATCAGTATATATCAAGCTATATATCTGTGATATAACCCAAAGTAGTTGGAGGATGAGAAGAGAAATAAATAAAAATTAGTAATTTATATATATATATATATATATATATATATATATATATATATATATATTTTTTTTTTTTTTTTGCGTTACGCGGGCCTCTCACTATTGTGGCCTCTCCCATTGCGGAGAACAGGCTCTGGACGCGCAGGCTCAGCGGCCATGGCTCACGGGCCCAGCCGCTCCGTGGCATGTGGGATCTTCCCAGACCGGGGCACAAACCCATGTCCCCTGCATTGGCAGGCAGACTCTAAACCATTGCGCCACCAGGGAAGCCCAGTAGTATTATATTGATAATCTCTAAAATTAGGTCATTACTGAATAATCAGGGATTAGATACATATCCATTCCAGTAATTCTTTCCTTTCATTATTTCAGTAGGTTATTGCTGTTTATTTTCATTAATAACATCTTGATTGTACCTGAAACTAGCTTTAAAATTAATTTTTAAATAAATTGAAATTATTTATAACCACTTCAAGGAGAAAACTGGATTAAAGTCTTACTCTAACTTTGCTATTCTTGAGATTTTTCTCCACCGTTTTACTCTTTTACCTAGGTGATTCTTGATTCTTTCCCTCCTACCATGTTCTGCTACTACCTGGCTAGAACCATAGGACAAGGAAATGAATGTAAAACCAATTCTTCATCAGCAGCGTAGAAGTTCTCTAGTTCTGGTCTGAATAGGGGCGGGGGAGCAAGGAATTGAAATATTTGACTTGTTCTAAATCTGAGTATCACCACCATGTAGAGTCTTAAATTTTTTCCTAGTGTGGTGAAGTGACCTAAGAGAGAACATAATTATATTAGAACAAGCTTAAGATGTTGTATGATGGATGGTTTTTAAAAGCTTCAGTTGGAAGCAGTAATATTTTTACTTATATTAATTGCCCATTTTTCAAAGCTATGTAAATTTTTCTTGCTATTTTCTCTTTAAAGTGTCAGAATTCTTTCTTTCTTCCTAAATTTCTGAGGTCAATTTTTGTTTCATTTCAAAATATCACCTACCCATTCCCAAAATTTGACAGAGATACATTTAGAAAATAACACTATTAAATTCACATTTGTCTTTTGTAAGTTTTTCTTTAAACAGTAAGTAATGAGATACATGTATAAAACCTACTCTTTAACTCTGTTCTTTTTTTTTTTAATAGCTCATTTATTTTATTCAACAAATATTTATTGAATGCCTAGTATGTGCCAGTCACTGTGCTGGGCACTAGGGTATAAAGTAGTTGTGGTCTCTATTCTCATGGAGTGATTTAGTCTAACCAGACAAATTCTGATCAAGTGTCTGTAGGAATATTTGTTAGAAAGGAGGAGGTGGGGAGCTACAAGGTACTATGAAATTATATGTGGCAACACATCTTTTTCTAGTTCAGGGGGTTTAGGGAAGACTTTATTCAGAAATGAATGTTTCAGATGGGATGTGGACAGTGCGAAAGTATTGGTTCACAAGGGTGGGACCATAAGGTTACAAATTTATATTATATGATTTTTCATGTTTAACTAATGTATTTTCATGTTTTAACTGTGAAAAGAAATGGAAGGTTAATTTTCTTTTACGTTTATTTTTATGCAGGCAACAAGAATGGGTGAATCAGCAAAGGGAAGATATTGAAAGGCAAAGGAAACTTCTAGCCAAACGCAAACCTCCCACAGCTAATAATTCTCAGGCACCCTCTACCAATTCTGAACCAAAACAAAGGAAAAACAAAGCAGTCAATGGAGCAGAAAATGATCCCTTTGTTAGACCAAATTTACCACAACTGTAAGCCTGCATTTTTAATTTTCCTGTTTTTAAATTGTTTCCAGTGAGCATGAATGTTAGTAATGGATGTTATTTTTAAGTAAGTAGTAAAAATCATTATGGCCAGGAAGGAAGACAGTATTGAAAAAATTTACTTCTAAAATAATAATAAGCCCCCAATCTGAATTCTACCTAAGTGGAGATTTACTAATCCTCTTTTAAAATGAAGACTTAGGTAGCTAAGAAGAGGCTGGAATCCACTTTTTCTTCCATGTCTGAATGATAGAGTCAGTTATCAGTATTGATTATTCCAATTCAACATTCCTATTAGTGTTCCTTTTTCTGAGAGAATGTTAAGTAATCTCAACCTATGAAAGCAGCTCATTCAGAGGTTATAGGTATTGTTTTTCCCCTCTCTTTGTTTTCTAGGTTTTCTGCTCTAATGATGAATTACTTTTTATAATTCAAAAGTCAAAGACATTTAAAAAAATTATGTGTTTATCATAGGAAATTCAGAAAATATGAAAGAACATAATGAAACAGTACAGACCTTGATCCCATCCCACAGAAAACAGCATTGTTAGAATTTCAGTGTATAGATTCAACCTAATTTATATAATTTTTCTGTTCTATAAGACCTCATATAAGTTTATGTGAGTAGAAGACACATACACCCACCCTCCGTTTTATATTTAATATGTTTCTCCTTTGTTGAGAAATAATGTTTCATCTATGCTTTGAAGCCCATCCCCTGCTACATCAGGGACCTCTTCTATTGATACCTCCTTTATTTTACATCTTCAGCCTTTTGCTCTCTACTGGTTCCTTCCTTTCAGAAAACAAAACAAAACAAAGTAATTCTCCCTCAGTTTAAATCCCTCCAGTCTCCATATTCTGTCATCTTTATAACTAGGTTTCCTTGAAAGACTTGCCTGTGCTTGCAGTCTCTTCTGCCTCACTTTCCAAATTGCTCCTTTCTTAACTGAAATTATTCTTTTAAAGATTATTTCCTTGATGCTAAATACCATAGACATTTGAGTCTTTAACTTGGCAGCATTGGATACTGTTGACTTTTTCCCAAAAGGCTCTTTCTTGCCTTAGTTTTTGAAATAACCTGTTCTCCTAACTTTCATTTTTACTCATCTGGCTACATCTTCTCAGTCTCTTCTTCGGACATCATTTACCTTACCAATTTGTAAAATGTAGGATTTTAAGAATCTGTCCTAGGCCATCTTACTTCTTACTCTATGTATTCTCCTTGAGTATTAGCTACTCCTAGGGTTTCAGTTAGCATGTATATCCTGCTGACATCCAAACTTCTGTCTCCAGCCCACTTTTCTCTCTTGAGTATCATCAAATGTTTGTATCTCAATCTTGAATGTCATATCCTTGCTTAGTTGATATTGGTACTTAAACGCCTCACGAGAGCCTTTAATGCAGCCTGTTCAAAACTGTATTTACTAAACACACAAAATAAAAACTGTGTATCTTTATCGTTCCCATTTCAGTCCCCCCGACACCCCCTTTTTCTCTCTCTCTCCACACAGACACCACACACACACACGCACACACGCACGCACGCACACACACACACACACCCCTTGCCACCTCCCGTGTTACTTCAATTAGTACATGGTACCACCATCCTCGCAGTTCCATGTGCCAGAATTCTGGTTGTCACTCATAGCTTTTTGATCAAGATTCCATTTATTTTTCTTAATCCATTTTCATTTTATTTTCTATTAATAAACAGGTGATGATAATCTTATATTTTAAAGTCTAAAACGTACTTCCTTAAGCCTTTCCTAATTTTTGGAGGGGTTGTTGTAAGTTGGAATTAAATCCTTTGGCTCTTGATATTAAAAAATGACAACAAACGATTTACTTTTCATAAATTAGTAAATTTGTTGCTTTAAAAAGCGTAGATGGGTATGTGAGCAATTATACAGGAGAAAGTGTGTGTTAGCTTAACTCCACTCCTGTAGACACCCAATCTTCTAGAGCTCAAATGCGTCCCCTGCCACCTCTTACTTGAGTTCTCTCTCCCCACCCCTACCCACCCCATCACCTTTCAGCTTTGGTCTAGGCCTTGAATCCATTTTCAACTTGTAGTCAGAATCTCTTTTTCCAAAATAAAAATATGGTCCTTTCTTTTTCTTCCTTGTAAACCTAACATAGCTCTCCATTGCTTGAGTGATATCATCCAAAAAGCACTTCTGACTTGGCAGCTTCTGACCTCTCTAGCCTCATCTTTTGGCATTGACCAGTGCCTCCCACTCACCACTTAGTTTGTTTGTTTTGGGTTTTTTTACAACAGGTTTTTATTAGCTATCTATTTTAGACATATTAGTGTATATATGTACACCACCAAGTTTTAAACTCGAACCCATTGTCTTAATTTCTGCTCATCTTTAAAATCCCATACTAGATATTTCCTCCTCTTGAGAGCTTTTCCTTGATCCTTGAAGGATAGGAGTTAATTAGCACTTTGAGGTATTGCCATAGTGCCCTCTGTGTATTCAGTCACAGCATCATCATTCACTCAGTTAATGACACTAGAAACATCTTAGATGTTTGCCTTTCCCTTGTTCTCTGTGTCTATTTCCATAACATTTTTGTATCTGTCAGTCTTCATTACCACTATCTTACTATAGGACCGCATCTCTCTTTTTTTTTTTTAAACTTAAATTACTGTTTGTTACATATCTCATCGTGTCATTTTCATGTTTAACCTCCTTCACTGGCCTTCAAGATAAAATTCACTCTCATGAAAACCCTTTATAGGCCTTCTTTTTTCTCTCATTCTCCAATGTCTGCCCTATGCATCCTATATTAAACTCAGGTCTCTATCTAAATGGACTATGCTTTCTTGTTTCTGTGCTTTTGTACATCTTGTTCCTTGCCTTTCTTTACCTGTCTCACTTTCCTAAATATCATTAAAGTCTTGCCTCCAGTGCCAATTTCCATAGGAAATCCTCTGTGACCTTTTTTCTTCCCAGTTTCTTTCCCATTTCCCCTCAAGGTAGGTGCCTTTTGTACATGCCTGTCAATATTGTAACATTTATCTCACTATTTTATTTCTATACTCCCAATATCTAATCCAGTTCCTGGCATATGGAAAGTGGTCAGTAAATACTAAATTAGAGTACATAAGCATTTGATTGAATTTTATTTTCTCCTTATCAGAAGGCCATTTTGTCTAGTTTGCCACAGGTATTTTGCTTCCGACTTGTCTTCTAGGGTGCTAACAGCCCTAACTATAGTTTATTAGTCGTAGACTTGTCTCATTGCCATCCCATTTTATTGCATATGTTGACTTCGAACTTACACTGCTGTCTGTTCCTGGAGTGGCAAATGAAGTAATACTACATGGCAGTTAGATTGCATCCTTATACAAATATAGATTTAAATAGGGAAAAAAGCCACAGAAGCACTTTGATTCATATATATTAATTTGATTTTAGCAGCCATACTTTGCAACTGTCTTCTGAAAAATTCTTTTGAATCCCTGTTTGTGCAGAACATCTAGCATAGTTATTAGAATAGAGATCATGAATTTTTCATTATTTTTCTATCAAGAAATTAATATAGAAAATAAAGTCACTACTGTGTAGTGGTTAGCATTTTAAGCTCTGTAGTCAGACAGATATGGAATCCAGCCCTGACTCTTCCAGGTTGTTTTTTTGGTAAGCTGTTTTACTTCTTAGAGCCTCCATTTCCTTGTGAAAGTACCTACATCATAATGTTGAAAGGATGATTTGAGGTGATGCTTATAAAGTACTTGCATGGTTCCTGGCTCTTAACTAATTTTTAACTACCAGCAAGATTTAGTCAAGTTTTTTAGGTAGTAATTTCTCATTTTAGTCACAAAGACTTACTATTCAGAGTAAATAGTTTGCACAGCTAGTATTAGCTGTGGATAATGTCTAAATGATCCTTGCTTGAATTGTATATTATTAATACATGTTAATCAAGATTTTGACTTCATGTTAAATATGTTTTAAATTGTTTTGATTTTATCTGTATATTTTGTGTTTCATGGAGGATGATTGCAAAGTAAACAATATTTTACCTTATGTTTTATATGAGTGAAGTTTTAGAGGTCACTCTTTTCTCATTTAAAGCTTAAATTTTAACTCGATTATATTTTATATAGCATGAAGTTTTTATTTGATTGATTGCTTGTTTCTGGTAATTAACATAACTGACTTTTTTTAAGTAATAAGATGTATTTTTAGAGCAGTTTTAGTTTACAACGAAATTGAGCAGAAAGTATGGTTTCCATATACCTGCTGTCCCCACACGTGCACAACCTCTCCCACGATCAGCATATCCTGCACCAGAGTGGTACATGTGTTACCATTGATGACCCTACATTGACACAGCATTGACACCCAAACTGTAGTGTACATTGGGATTCACTTTTGGTGTTGTATATTCTCTGGGTTTTTACAAATGTGTAATTGATGTTTTAAAAATCCTGTCTGGGGCTTCCCTGGTGGCGCAGTGGTTGAGAGTCCGCCTGCTGATGCAGGGGACACGGGTTCGTGCCCCGGTCCGGGAAGATCCCACGTGCCGTGGAGCGGTTGGGCCCGTGAGCCATGGCCGCTGAGCCTGTGCGTCCGGAGCCTGTGCTCTGCAACGGGAGAGGCCACAACAGTGAAAGGCCAGCGTACCGCAAAAAAAAAAAAAAAAAAAAATCCTGTCTGAAAAAATCTTTCATTGGTGAATTTAATCCATTTTAATTTCATGTATTTACTTTACTTATTTATTAGGGCTTAAATCTCATCTTTCTTCTCATGCTTTCTATTTATCCTGCCTAGTCTCTGTCCTTTTTTCCTTTTTTCTTACCTTTTCTTGGATTGCTTAGTTTTTGTTTATTTGATTCTTTTCCTGTATTAGAAGTATGTTGTGTTTATATACATACATATATATACACACACACTCCTACCCAAAGACATTGTCTTGTATAGTCAGTGTTCATCTAAACTTTACCTATGTGTTTATCACTGTTTTGTTCTTCATTTATCCTACATCTCTGATTTTACCTCAAGTAAGATCTTTTTGCCTAAGAATACCCTTTAGAAATTTCCTTTTAGTGTGGGTCTGTTGGTAGTGATGTCTTTCAGTTTTTGTTGGTCTGAAAATAACTATTTTGCCTTCATTCTTGAAATATTTTTACTGGTTTTATTTATTTATTTATTTTAAAAAATTCATTTATTTTGGCTGCACCGGGTCTTAGTTGGGGCATGCGGGATCTTTAGTTGCAGCATGGGGACTCTTAGTTGTGACATGCAGACTCTTAATCGTGGCATGCAGACTCTCAGCTGTGGCATGCAAACTCTAGTTGCGGCATGCATGCAGGATCTAGTTCCCTGACCAGGGATTGAACCCGGGGCCCCTACATTGGGAGTGCAGCATCTTACCAACTGGACCACCAGGGAAGTACCTTTATTGGTTTTAGAATTTTAGGTTGGTAGTTATTTGAAGATACTATTTTACTGTCTTCTGACTTAAATTATTACTATTGACAAGTCAGCTGACTCTGTAGAAAGACAATCTTGAATGGAGCAAAAGCAGTGTTTAGAGATTAGATAACTGAGCATATTTTAAAACAGATGAGCAAGATCAGTCTATAGATTCATGAAGGCCAGAGAATTCCAAGTAGGATGAATATAAAGAAATACTCACCCAGACACATGTTAATAAAATTTCAGAAAATCAAGGCAAAGAGAAATTCTCAAAAGCAGCCAAAGGGGGAAAAAATATATTAGAAATAAAAGTTAAGAAAGAAAACATTCTAGGCAAATATCAACTGAAAGAAAGCTGTATTATATCAGACACAGTAAGTAAAATTTAAAGCAAAAAAAATTACAGGAAATAAGGTGATTGTTTCATAACTATAAAAGTTTAAAATCACTAGGAACATACAATAATTCTAAATTAGTGTGCATAGTAACATACCCTCAAGACAGATTAAAAAATTGACAGTACTTTTAGGAGATATGGACAGATCCACAGATTATAATGGGAGATTTCAACACACACACACACACAGAGAACAAGTAGATAAAAATAAAACAATATAAAACAACATATAGTGCGGGTATAGAAGAATTCGGTGGGATTGACAGACTTGACCTAATGAATATGTAACCTCCTAACATTTGCAAAATGTATCTTCTTTTTAAATGTGGACTTTTATAAAAATTGACCATGTTGGGTCATAAAGCAGGCCTCAGCAAATTTCAAAGGATTGAAAGAGTTTATGTAAGACTGACATTGTTTCTTCCTTAAATGTTCGGTAGAACTCATGGGTGAAACTTAAAGGATTGGAATCGTATGGAATATGTTCTCTGACCACGGTGGAATTAAACTAGAAATCAGAAACAAAAAAGATAGTGCAAAAGTCTCAGTGGAAATGAGAAGATATTTTTAGATGAATGATAGTGAAAGTGCTACACAGCAAAAATTTGTGAGATAAATCTGAAACAATATCTAGAGGTAAATTTATAGCCTTATATACGTATATAGGAAAAGAAGAAAGACTAAGACTTTATAAACTGAACATCTATTTCAGTAAGTCAGAAGATGAGCAGAATTAAAGAAGGAGGAGAAGAAAGAAAAGAGCAGAAATTTTGATACAGGAAACAAACATACAATATAGAGAATCAACCAATCCAAAAAAGGTGTGTGGGGTTTTTTTGTGGGTGAGGGGGACTCATAAAATTGGAAACAAGAAAGAGAGAAAAGACGACCATTATCAGGAATGAAAAAAGGAATGTTGCTACAGAGCCTACAGATATTTTAAAGGAAAACAAAATATTGTAAATGACTTAAAGTTAAAATTTTTGTGAAATGGATAAATTTCTAGAAAGATACAACTTAACAAAATTGACACTAGAAGAAACAAATAGTTCTGTAACTGTTAAAGAAATCTAACCTGTAATTAAAATCTTTGATCATAGAAAACTCCAGGTACAGAGGACTTCATCTATGAATTCTACCAACCATTTAAGGAAGAAATAGTGCTAATCTTTTAAAAACTTTTGAAGAGCAGCTAAGGCAGAAACACTTCCAACTTATTTTATGTAGGCCAGCACAGTCTTCTCAAAATTCAAGAAAGACTGTACAAGGAAGGAAAGTTATAGTCTAATATCGCTTATAAAAGTAAATGCAGGACTTCCCTGGTGGCGCAGTGGTTAAGAATCCACCTGCCAGTGCAGGGGACACAGATTCGATCCCTGGTCCGGGAGGATCCCACATGCTGTGGAGCAACTAAGCTCGTGCACCACAACTACTGAGCCTCTGCTCTAGAGGCCACAAGCCACAACTACTGAGCCCGCGAGCCACAACTGCTGAAGCCCATGTGCCTAGAGCCTGTGCTCTGCGACAAGAGAAGCCACTGCAGTGAGGAGCCCGTGCACCACAACGGAGAGTAGCCCCTGCTCATTGCAACTGGAGAAAGCCTGCGTGCAGCAGCGAAGACCCAGTGCAGCCAAAAATAAATAAATTTAAAAATAAATAAATTTTTTTAAAAAGTAAATGCAAAAATATTAAATAAAATATTAGCAACCCAACAGATAATATATAAAAATGATAATTTATCAAGACCAAGTTTGATTTGTTTCAGGTATGCTAGGTTGGTTTAATATAAGAAAAATCAATGTAATTTTCTACATAAAGAAAAAGATTATATGATCATCTTAATAGATGCCAAAATATATAAAATTCAGCATTGATCTGTCTTTAAACTCTTCGCAAACACTAGAAGATAAATTCTTTAATCTACAGTATACATTGGCTTTTCTTTTTGCTTGCACGTCTACATGCTGTGCTTCTGGGTCACCATGCCCCTGTGTGCCCTCTTTCTTCCTCCTGGCTTCTTTCTGCTGCTCCTGTTTAACCAGGCTCAGATGTTACCTCTTCTGTGCCTTCTCCCAGCTTCCTTCAGATAAAAATTTTTTTTCTTTACACTGTGTACTCATGGCTGTATTATCCACAATAGTCACCTTATTTTAAGGTCAGCTAATTAGCAATATTAATCCCATTTAATCCTTGGCCTTTAAACATATTCACAAGTCCCGAGGATTAGGATGTGGCATTTTTGGAAAGTCATTATTCTACCTATACAATCTGCCCTCTGACCCAAGATGCACATCTTTCCCACATGGAAAATCCATTTGTCCTATCTGCAAAGTCTCAACCTCATTACAGCCTTCATTCGACATCTAAAAATCTTATCTAAATCTCATTAATTTAAACATTCTAAATCTCATTATCTAAATCAGTTATGAGTGAGACTGTGTATAATCCACGCTGAGAACAATTCCTCTTAATCTGTGAACCTCAAGAAACAAGTTAACTCTTCCCAAAATACAGTGATGGAGACAGGCATAGGTTAAGAGTTAGAGACATTTTCCGTTCAAACAGAAAAATATTAAAGGTGTCACTGATCCCAAGCAGTTTCGAAATCCATCCTGGCAAACTCTGGTTTCAAGTTCTGGTAATAATTTTTCTATAGCATGTGGCTCTGCAAGTTTCTGTCCTCTGAGTGTTTTTCATGAAGATTTCTTTTTCATGAAGGTTAACGTGTATTTGTTGCTGAGTAGCTTTTTCAACCAGTTTCTTGTTTGTAGAGTTTTGAGTGTTTGGCAGCCTTTCATTTTGTACTCTCTCCTGTAAAATCTAAGCTGGTAGTGTTTCTGCTGGTATAAAGTTTCCAAGAATCTTGTGGATCTTTCATGTATGACACAAGGATTCACTCCATTAGACAAGAGGATCCTCTATGATTCTTTTCTAGATAATTTCATCGCTATTTTTGGCTTCTGCAGAGAAGGCTAAGAGGATCTATGAGTCACCCACTTCATCTTTTTAAAGACTGTTTATGTGATGAATACTCTGACTTCTCTGGAGTATTAGCAAAAGGTTGTCCAGACATCCTTCTTTTTAAGAGCAGCTTTGACCATGAATCTCAATTTTGGTGTATTTTGTACTCTGAATAAGATGAGAATTTCTTAAAACATTAAATCCTGGGGGGTTTTTTGGTTGAACATTTCTTCCCTTTGATTTACCTCTCTCTTCTTACATTTTAATATAAACAGTGAGAAGAAACCAGTCCACACCTTCAACACTCTATTTGGAAATTTCCTAAGTTCATTTCTTACATGTTTGGCTTTCTGCATAACTATAGGATACAGTTTTGCTAAGCTTTCTTTCATAATAACAAGGATTCCTCCAGTTTTCAGAACATGTTTCTCATTTCCTTCTGAGTTCTCACCAGTGGCACCTCTACTATCTACTGACGGTCCATTCATGACAATTTAGGTGTTCTCTAAGGCTGTTTGTGTTTTCCGTACTATGCTCCTCGTGGAATTCCTTGCATCCTCACTTGGCAGAGTTGTTAACATTCGTATTTCTGCTAGTAGTCCGTTCAAGGCAGTCTAAGGTTATTTTTAAATCATGCCCCTCAAAATTCTCCTAGCCTCTTGCCCACTGCCCAATTCCAAAGCCACTTCCATATTTTTAGGTGTTTATTATCGGAACATCCCATTTCCAGGTACCAAGATCTGTAGTAGTTTCCTACTGCTGCTGTAACAAATTACCACAAATTCAGTGAGTTCAAACAACACTAATTTATTATCTTACAGTTTTGGAGATCACAAATCCAAAATGGGTCTCCCTGGGCTAAAGTCAGGGTGTTGTCAGGGCTGTGTTACTCTAGAAGAGAATGCATCTTCTTGCTGTTTCCAGCTTCTAGAGGCCCTGCCCATATTGCTTGGTTCGTGATCCCCTTCCATCTGCAAGCCAGCAGTAGCAAGTCAAGTCTTTCTCATGTTATGTCACTGTGATTCTGAGATGTCTGCCCTTCTCTCTGCACTTAAGGCCTCTTGTAATTACATCCCCAAAGGGTAATCCGGAATAAATCCCTATTTCATTTATTTATGTAAAGATTTTTTTGATGTGGACCATTTTTAAAGTCTTTATTGAATTTGTTACAATGTTGCTTCTGTTTTATGTTTTGGCTTTTTGGCCACGAGGCATGTGGGATCTTAGCTCCCCGACCAGGGATTGAACCCGCACCCCCTGCATTGGAAGGTGAAGTCTTAACCACTGGACCACCAGGGAAGTCCCTAAATCCCTATTTTAAAGTCAGCTAATTAGCAACTTTAATTCCATCTGCTACTTTAATTCTCCTTTGTTGTGTAACTTAGCGTACTCACATGTCCAAGGATTAGGATGTGGACATCTTTATGGGGCCATTACTCTACACACCACACTGGCACTTGGTGAAAGTCGTTAGTTCTCAATTCAGTTTTTATTCTATTGTGAACATTGGGCTCTTCAGAAGCAGACTAATTTCATCCTTCCCACACACCCCCGTTTCTTTTCCCCAGTGATACTTAAAAAAAAAAAAATTGAGGTGAAATTTGCATAACATACAAGTAGCCACTTAAAAGCATATACAGGGACTTCCCTGGTGGCGCAGTGGTTAAGAATCTGCCTGCCAATACAGGGGACCCGGGTTCAAGCCCTAGTCCGGGAAGATCCCGCATGCCGCAGAGCAGCTAAGCCCGTGCGCCACAAATATTGAGCCTGCACTCTAGAGCCTGCATGCCACAACTACTGAGCCCGCGTGCCACAACTACTGAAGTCCACGTGCCCTAGAGCCTGTGCTCTGCAACAAGAGAAGCCGCCGCATTGAGAAGCCCGCGCACCGCAACGAAGAGTAACCCTGCTTGCCGAAAGTAGAGAAAGCCCGCACACAGCAACGAAGACCCAACACTGCCAAAAATAAATAAATTTATTTAAAAAAAAAAAAGCACATACAGTTCAGTGGCATTTAGTGCATTCACAATGTTATGCAACCACAACCTCCCTTTAGTTTCAAAACACTTTATTCACCCAGAACACCTAATGCGCATTAATTAATCACTCCCCATGCCTCCCTCCCTACATCCTCCTGGTAACAAATAATCTGCTTTCTCTATGTTTGTTTTCTCTATGTCTGTTTGCCTCTTCTGGATACTTCATTAAAAAGAATCATACAGTATGTGTCTATCCTTATGGCAGTACCACACTCTTTTGATGAATATAACTTTTTTTTTTTTTTCGGCATGCGGGCTGCTCCGGACGCGCAGGCTCAGCGGCCATGGCTCACGGGCCTAGCCGTTCCGCGGCACGTGTAATCTTCCCAGACCGGGGCACGAACCCCTGTCCCCTGCATCGGCAGGCGGACTGTCAACCATTGTGCCACCAGGGAAGCCATGATGAATATAACTTTGTTTTAATTTTTGAAATAGGAAGTGTAAGTCCTCTAACTTTTTCTTTTTCAATATTTTGTCTGTTTGAGGACCCTTGCATTTCCATATGAATTTAAGAATCAGCTTTCCCATTTTAGTAAAATGGGTGATGTGTATTTTGATCAGGATTACATTGGGTCTGTGGATCACATTGGGGAGGATTGCCCTCTTAACAATAGTAGGTCTTCTAATTCATGAACACAGAAGTCCTTTCATTTAATTAGTATGCTTTCATTTCTTTAGCAATATTTTGTAGTTTTTAGTGTGCAGGTCACTTCCTGAGTTAAATTTATTCCTACGTATTTTATTCTTTTGGATTCTATTATAAATTGAATTGTATTCTTAATACCTTTTTTAGATTGTTCAATTGCTGGTGTATACAAACACATCTGATTTTTTTAATATAATTTTATTTATTTATTGGGCTGGGTTGGGTCTTCATTGCTGCACGCGGGCTTTCTCTAGTTGCGGCGAGCGGAGGGTACTCTCTGTTTCAGTGCACAGGCTTCTCATGTGGTGGCTTCTTCTGTTGCGGAGTATGGGCTCTAGGCATGCGGGCTTCAGTAGTTGTGGCACGCGGGCTCAGTAGTTGTGGCTTGGGGGCTCTAGAGCACAGGCTCAGTAGTTGTGGTGAACGGGCTTAGTTGCTCTGCGGCATGCAGGATCTTCCCAGACCAGAGATCGAACCTGTGTCCCCTGCATTGGCAGGTGAATTCTTAACCACTGCACCACCAGGGAAGTCCCTAGGTAATTTTTAGATATCCATGATCGCAAAATGGTTAAGAGTCACTGCCCAAGAAAGTCAATAGTATTTAATATTTAATTTAATAGTATTTAGACAGTATTTAAATAGACAGTATTTAATACTGTCTATGAAATCTGCTTATTGATGCTTTAAAACCAAGCAGAGAGAAATTAATATATATATACATTTTTTTCTTTGCTGTTTATTTGAAGTTTTATAGTAGTAATAATCAAAATGCAGTAAGGAAATAGCAAAGTTCTGCTGCTGCTGCTGCTGCTGAAAGTTACCGTTAACCTTTAGTGAGAATTGTATGTTTCATATTAGGATTAGACCTATAAAATAATGCTCTGAGGTCAAAGCTTTTGAACTCAATGAAGTATTTGTGTGCATTTGCTTTAGCTATAGGGATGTGGACTATTTATATTTGAACCACAGTACAAACATATTAACAACTGGAACTAGTAAATAGCAAATATGCATTACATTATATACTACAAGATTAACCAAACAGTATTCAACAAACTAAGTTATCATGGAGTTAATTGACATTGATTTATTATTAACTCAGAAGAAAAGTAGCTATTGAAAACTACTACCAACTCAAGACGACAAAATATCTTCCCTCCAAATTGCAGAAATTCCCAGCCATCTGTGTGTGTAGTAGCTGTACAGTTTTGCATGATAGCCAAACTTCTTAGTAGAATACAGTATCAAAAATTTTAAGAAACTAAATTAGTCATATGAATTTTAATTTATGAATACTAAATTTAGCTATACTTTAACTCAGTAAAAACCAAAGTATAGAATTGTATTTTATTCCTGTATAGAAACAAACAGAATATTTACATATTTTTAAAAAATTAGTTCTGAGCCCATCCTATGTTCAACCAGTGGGCCTAAAACCATATTTTAAGAATAGGAAGTTATGATATTCTTATACAGGTGATTTCCATTGGTGGCATATATGCCAATCCAGAAGCTATTTGCCAAAATTCATATGGCTTTACTTTACTGGGCTAGTTGAGATATTATCAATTTTAGTTTCCAAACCTCATTTTTAAAAAATATCACCTTACCCCCTTCTTCTTTCATTCCATCTGCATGAATGTTTCACATTCACAATGCAACATTTAGTTCTCTGAATTTAAGCAGCCGCTGCAACTATACAGCTATATTCAGTATAATAAAATCCAGTGATTGTATTAACCTAAGACTGGGTAGAGAGATTTAATTTTAAATGTTTACTTCTTCACTCTTAAGATATTTCTAATGGAATGCTAACTGAATTTCTTGGAGGTTTTTTATTGTTTCATTTGAATACCCTTTCTTGAGAATTAGTAAATTTAATTAGCATCTAGCTAAAGGGAAATAGCGTTTATACTGAATGTTGCTGAGGGACCTGCACCAAGCGTAAATAAGTCATACTTGGGTTAGGAGCTTAACCAACTACACCCAGAACACATAAGTAAACAAACAACGGCTTGAATGTGATAGATAAAAGCAATTTTTTCAATATTGGTGTATGAAATGGAAGTTGTTTTGTTGTTGAGTGGTTTTTTTTCTCTTCCTTTCACTTTAATGATACAGAATCATTTTTTCTTAGGAAATGTTATAATATGTATATGTCTTGTTATGGTTCTACATACATTAAACTACAGTTGAACCCTGAACAACATGAGGGTTGGGGCTCCACCCCTCCCACAGTTGAAAATTGAGCGCATAACTTTACAGCTGGCCTCTGTGTCTGCAGTTCCGCATCCACAGATTCAGCCAGCTACAGATCATGTAGTACTGTAATATGTATTTATTTTTAAAAATCTTAGTATAAGTGAACCTGCATGGTTCAAACCCTTGTTGTTCAAGGGTTAGCTGCAATTATTTTTCAAATTTATATAGGAATATTTGAAATTAATAATATGTCTGTTTATATTTATTAATAATTTGATGGTTTGACTATAGTTTTAGCATCCCTATATCTCAGTTATTCACTAGCACATGGAAGCAGAGAAGGGAAAAATGTCTTAGTTTCTTTCTTTCTTTTTTTAAACCAGCGCCCAAATTGGACTGATTCCCTTTGTAGTGATTTCCCAGTACTCTTAAAGTGAAATGAAATTCTTTGCTTGGCCTAAAAGTCCATACAGAAGCTGCCCCCCTGCTTTACGTCTTTTGCTGACAGCATCTTTGACTATGTTTTGATACTTGCATTTTTTCCTCTCCTCATATATCAACCTGTTTCTATCTTAGTGTCTTTGTACTTGCTTTAACCTATGTCTAGAACATACTCCCCTAGGTCCTTTTTGATATTTAGATCAAGATTACCTCCCTAAAACTCAGTGCAAGTTAGTGTAATACAGTCATTATCACACCACCCTTTCTAATTTTCTTCATAACACTTACTGTTATTTGGGATTATTTTATTTCTGGACTAAATTGTTTCTCTTCTGCTTTCTTACCCCCACTACGGAGTGTAAGTTCAAACGAGAGTGTAAGGAGAAACTGTCCTTTTCATTGTATCCTTAAGATCTAAATTCTAGAATATCACTTGATTCGTGGTACTCATTAAATAGTTGTTGAATTTATGAATCAGTCAATTGTTCCATCTGTAAGTATTAGATGTATTCTGAAGAATACCTTCAATAAGATGTATTCTGAGGAATGCTTTTGGCTTATGTATTTTGGGCTGAAAGTTGTCAACATTTTAGTATTTCCATTTGATTAATTTTATCTTATTTTTTGTTGGTTGTTAATAAGAAATAATAAGTGTTAATCTTAATATCTAGAATTACAATTCCATTTTGACAGGTTGACTTTGGCAGAATATCATGAACAGGAAGAAATTTTCAAACTTAGACTAGGACATCTCAAAAAGGTATGTGAAGCATATGCTGGATTTTTAGTTTACCAGAGGTTGTGGAAAGTTGTGTTATAAGTTTCTTATTGAAGAAGTCAAAACTTAAGAGAGAAAGCACTTAAATTAAAAACTTTGGACCAAAAAAGAGGGGCATTAAAGTTGCATTTTTATGTTGAATATATTAAAATAACATTCCTTTACCTTGTGGCAACTTACAGACATTTGAGATGCTGATGATACCATGTCCCTGTAATGGAGGAATGATTCCTGGCCAGACCTCCAGGTTCTTACAATTACTCTGTTAGATGCTATCTTTTTGTTAAAAAATGCTTCATATATAAGATGAAATGTAAGATTCCATATTGTTTGTGTCCATTTCATAATAAATTGAAATAAGTATAAATTAATAACAAACATGTTTCTTTGGCTTAACTTTGAAGATATTGAATGCTCAATTAAATGTTTCAATTAAAATATGTACATTGGCAAATTTAGAAGAACCTGATCATCAGTAATAATATGAAGTGATATAATTTAGAAAAACATTGTTATATGTTATTAGTAAATTTTTATAATGTGTAGCTTTGTACTTATTTGTAAACTCTGAAATTGTAATCAGTTCATTGTTTTTTAGTTCAAACCACTTAAAGAAATAATAGAGTAGATTTTACCCCTCAAAATGAAGTTACCGACAGATATAAAATTCTTTGCCTTTGATCCAATTTTTTAATTCTGCTTTCTGCTTGTCACATTACTTACGTTTCTTTAATAGACTGAATAATAGCTAAACCTGAGTTAGTGAACTAATTAAAGATAGTGTCTATGAAGTCATCTCCCTGGGGTAGGGTAAGGTAGGTCAGAGAAGCCCATTCTTGCAGCAGCTACCATCTCACTATAGATGTTTTTGTTTTTGGAATGTTATCACCATGCTTCAGATCCCTGCCATTTAACTACAGGGAAAAGAAGAAAATTATATTTTGTGTACATATGTATGTGTGTATGTGTATATACACACACATATATATGTGTAATTTGTGTTAGTGTTCTTTATTATGTCATATCTGTCTATTCCCCTGCTCAGAAAAGTTTCAACCTAAACTACTTGAACAGTAAATTCTAAAATGATTTATATTCTGCTGTTTTGTTTTTGTATTCTATTGTAGTTATTGACATTTCTCTTGCTCTTTGGTGTAAGTAGGCAACTTCAGTCTGTTTTGTATCCGATGGAGTTGTAATGGGACTACGGAAGGGAAGAGGGGATTTTGTAGTTCATAATTAGTACAAGTATTTGTCTGCCCACTTAAGCTATTTTGATAATAAATTCATAGAGACCTGTGTTTGATGTCCCATATAAACATTTATCAATTATTTTCTAACCAGCCTCATGATAATGGGATACTAAAGAATATAATTAACTGGAGGGTTATTATTTTCGCATATAATAGTAAATTTAAAGTTACTCTTTCTAATGATGAGATTGTACATGTTTTATTTTATGAAAACTTATTATAAAATCTGAAATTGTAAAGCAGTTAAATTAGGAATCAGCTATTTGTATTACAAAAACACTTAAAAGGATTCAGAGGAGGGTTTGTTTTTATTTTTGGTTGGTGGGTGGTTGATTGATTTTAAAGCTTTCCTGGTACATTGAAAATATTTCATTTCTCTGAAACACTTCTATTTTGTAAGTGAGGTACATATACTTAAATGTCTAGATACTACATAAACAGTTGTAAGCTGTTGTAGATTACTACACCTTTTCTTCTAACCTCCATATTATCTTCTTTCCCAGTGTTTGACTTCTCCATTTTTTGTATTTACTCATTCTTTCTAATAATTGTCCCCTCCATGATCTTTTTCCTATTTTATTTTTTTTCAGCTTTTATCAAATTTACTGAGCAGTTTTAGATTTCTAACTTTATCTTCTTCTTAACCAATTTACAACATTACTTTTCTTTGATCTCCGTCATGGAATATTTTGGGAGAGTGGATGAAATAATGCTGAAATATACTATCATGTCTTGAATTCTCACATTTTCTTCTGAAAGACTATTTTGGGTGAGGAGAATGAATGCATTATGAAGAAAGTGGCTAGTAGTACACACAGAGAACAAAATTGAGTAAGTAGTGTCACCTTAGAGCACAAATAAATAGCAGTTGTCTGCTTTACCACTGGGTATTAATTTTTGAGTCATACAATTTAAAAATAATCATTCAGTTACATGTGTTAAAAATAAGTTATTTGGCATTCTAAAGCACAGTTGGAAAGTAGGGCATTAAAAATAGGTCATTTTGTTTTCTAAAACACAGGTAGATTGGACACTTTTAACACATAGAGAGCAAGCTTGAGTTAAAAGAAAAGATGTTATCACCTCTATCTTAAGCCAACATGAACTATGCCCTGACATGTAACTATATAGCTTCTGCCATAGGCTGGATCTGATCTGTATTTGGTGTCCATGTAACCTGCATAGGAATTAATCATGACCTACATCAGCTTAGGGTTTAGATATGAAGCCCAGCATACTCCTGCATTAGCAAAGGTGACTCTTAGTCTCCCTTTAATAAAAACTCTTGAAGTTAAATGGAATTATTAGATTAAATTTGTTGACACCAAAGGAAAAAATGTCCATCATTGACAAAACCCATACCATTTGGACATAGGAGACTAGAAGGCCTATTTACTTTTTCTTGAGATAAATAATTTATGATGTGCATTGTGTTTCATAAAGATAATCATAATAATTGAATAGAGAAGCTGAAATATGAGAAAGTATATTTACCATTGAATAAATCATAAAATTCAGTTCATATTCTGTGCTATTCTGTAGGGTTAGAAACATAATAAATCCAAATCCAATGAATCTGTTAGTGTGATAGAGTAACAAATGAGAGTTGAGCAGTAAGTCCATGGCTAAAATAAATACATATTTCTGGTAACCACCAAATAGTAAATGTAAACTTACTTAAGAGCTTATTTTCTTTTGAAATTAGGGAAGTTATTATGCAGCATCATCTTTTTTTAATATAGCAAGGATTATTTAATATTTATTGTTTTAGTTATTAATCAGTTTGTGAAATTATTGCTCACTCATTCACCAAAATTCACTTTATTTCCACACTGCCTAAATCAGGCATGATTCAAATTCTCATTTCAGGAGAATTACATAATATTACATTTTATTCACTTTGAAGTTTTAACCATTCTAAAGTGAACATTAATGTTAAATTTGAATGCCAGGATCTTCTCTGTTTGCTTTGTCTAAATTAATACAGCTAGTAACTGGCAAAGCGAAACTTGAACCTTTTCTCACTGCTATTTCTTTTTTTTCCCTCCTATTTCAGTGGCAGTACCCTTACGCTTTATTCCTACAGTTCTCTAGTTGTAGATAAATAGCAAGTTGATCCTTTTGTATTCAGAAGAATTAATTCACTTGTAGCTTTCTCTGCATGTTTCTTAGAGTAGTGTGAATGTTTGCTCTTTTTTTTCCCCCCAGAAACATGCTGTTTCATTTTCATTGCAGATAAAGGAGAGCAGTTAAGTTTTCCACACATGCATACTTCTTTCTTTCTCTTATATATTACTTTCCTTGGGTATCCTGTTAGTGACTGTTCTGTCAACTAGAATATTTCTTTATTATTAGCTGCTTCATTGTTTTTCATTCTAAGTTTATTTTTAAAGGTCAACAGGGAAAGCACTTTTTTTAGGCTAAAATGTGTGAATACACTCTAGTATAATTTTACCTTTTATAGAGCTAAAGATTTAATTGAATAGAACAGAAAAGAACTATACAGTAAAGTATATGGAGACTGTACAAATTATTCCTAAAACTTATTAAAAAATAACTTTTTTGCTACTAGTAATTATGCACAAACTTCCTTAATTATCACTCATTAAAAGCTTGTAGTTGCAATGGGAATAATTTCCTGTCTTCAAAAAGTTGTTCCTTTGAGGCAGAGCAACTAAATCCCATTTAAAATCCCATTGCACCTGTGCCACATGTGGAGTCTCTGGATTTAAGGAAACTAATAAACCACATACCAGTTAGCTTTTATGGTTGATCCTGTTTTGATACCAGTCTTTGATACATTCTAGTTATGGGAAAGTCATTTATCTTTGTGATTTGAGGAGTTCTGCTAGGTTGTTGTTTGTATAGTTCAGATCTTTATTCTGGAACTGAAGAAAACTACGTGGATGTGCTTTCCAAGAATTGTTACTAAACTAACACAAACAACTTTTTAAAAAATCCCTGAGAAACCATTTTCCTTGTAATAGATTATCTCCGTAGTCATATTATCATTTAAAAGATACAAGTTACCAATCATAATATGCCAAAATAAAGAGGAAGTAAGAATTTTGAAAGTTATTGGGACCAATAACTATGTCATGCCACCGCTATTATTCAAGTTTGTGATGTGAACAACATGTGGAGGTGTTGCTCCTTATTTTCTAGTCTTCAAATTTTTTTGTTTTCTGGATTTTAAATATTTGATTAGTTGGAGAGAATGCATATAGAAGATTTGACATCTCAATATGGAATATTAGATAGTATTGTAGGGATTGGCTTTAATGTATGTGTTTTGGGGTGTGTGTGTGTGTGTGTGTGTGTGAGAGAGAGAGAGAGAGAGAGAGAAGCCCTGAATATAAGTGTCAGAAATTTTTATTGGAAAAACATAACCAACTTGTAATTGAAACAGGATTAGTCAAGAACCATCAGCACCAACACAAGTGTATCTTTGCAGACCGAAGGAATCAGCTAAACAATTACAGTCATCTCAATCTCTACTAAAACAAAAATCGCATCCAACATGCCACCTGACACCATTTCTTTCTCTCTCTCTCCTTTGCTCCTTGCGATGTGGCATTCATCTCTCCTTGTGCCTCCGTTCTGAAGAGATAACAGTATAGCAACAACTCTGCCACTGAAATCCTGTTCTCTGACTGATTTTGGCACCTGCAAAGAGAAACAACCAGTAACAGGCAGCCGCAGCATCAGTATTAATCTTCCATGATGAAATCTTTACAGGTCAAGAACAAGCACACAGCTCTTTTCTCACTCCTTCACAGTGGACCATGCAACTAGTTGAAATGGAAGACAATGGATTGTCTGCAAGCCTTTTGAACAGTGGAGGATACAGGGCATTGGTTTTAGGTGAATTAACCCCCAAATATTCTTGAAGTTTGATATCTCCTTTGGTCTTTCTTTCTAGAATACCACTGTCATCTGATTTTTCAAATCCTTAGTATGACCACAAAGAATAAGTTTGCATATGTGGCATCTCGTCACTTTAGTTTCGAATACAAGTATGAAAATAATTAATGCTAGAGGGCTTAATCTCTAAAACTGTGTGTACACCTTTATATTCAAGAAATTTTTCTCTCAGAGCCAACCACATTGTACATTATGTTTCTCTAGAACATAACACAAGATGCTACTTGTGTAGGAAGTAGTTTTCAGTGGAAATCTAGTGAAAATGCATTATACTAGAAAAAGTCACCATTAAGCCCATGAAGAATATTATGAGGTTCCTGACTTCTTGGCATGTGTGGGCAAGAAAAGTGCCAAGAAGAGTGTTGGAATTCTAAACTTGACATTTTGTGCTTAGTACTGCTTCCATTTAAAAATGAGTACCATCTATGAAAGCTGCCTGTGCTGAGAGAACATGGAACTAGCTGTAGATAGGAAAGCTCCCAGTGTATACTCTACTTCCTGCTCTCATTGTAAACCTACAAACATATTCCTGGCTTTTTCCCCACCATTTATAATTATACATCTTTACTTGATAGTAGATGATTGTTCACTTACCAAAGTGAAAATTTAGCAGTACAATGTGTTTTACTTCTGTAGTGTTTGATATTAATCCAGTTGTTATATAGGCAATGGAATTTTTTTAATTTTGGAAAGAATCTTAGAAGTCAAGTTAACCATTGGTTAGAGCAGGGTTTAATTTATTCAGGTTTGTAAGTTCAGTGTAGAGATCACTGTTTCACAAAAAAGAGAGAACAATTGCTTGGCCACTGGCCAAGAACTGTAACTCCATGCCGTTTATATGCATATGTACAGAGAGAGTCTAGAAGATTAGGTTCTTCTCATTATTGTGTAGAAAGTTAAATCTTTTCATACTTAAAAAAAATATGGAATCCACCAAAGTCCTGAAAAAAGGTTAAAAGGAGGCAGAAAGCTGGAGGAAAGTATAGTAGTAAGGCATTGTACCTGTATGTGCTAAGGCTTGGTGTCAGTACCTTGGCTAGTGTTTTTAACATCAAGGAATTTCATCCTCCGAATACAGTACCTGTGATTTCTTTTTCAGGAAGTGTACTAAATATTTAAAGTTTGCCAGAGAGTTGAACTGTTACATATATTTGCTGCTGAGAAGATAGGGTTGGGCTTGTTTAAACAGAATGGGGGAACTGACAGAATTAAAACCCGTCCATTTTAACACTTACTCCCATTTAAGGGTTTTGATGTATATATTTATGCATTTGAAGAGAGATTAACGACCCCCCACCCCCCAAAGAAGGAAATGAAGTGCAGAGAGGAAAACATTAAGGTTCTAAAGTAATTAAGTCAGTTAAACACACCTGAGGTATGTTTGATGCAGTATGCTCCCCTCAGTAATATCCAGCTCAGTGATTGAGGATGGGCATGGAGGGAGCATATATATAGTTAGGAAAGAAAACCTCCCTAGGAATTTCATAATATTTGTCCCTTCTCCTCCTCCTACCCTAGTCCTCAATCTATACAACCATACTCAAGCAAAAATAGGATTATGGGCAGTAGTTTCAAAACCCATCTCTATACATTGAACGTGGTTTTTTTGTTGGTTGGTTCATATTTCCAATGGCTCATGTCTCTCATATCCATATTTAAGATATATTAAAGAATATAATGGAGGAAAATTTGAGGACATTTAATAAGGATAAATTTGAAGTAAATCGGTAAAAATTTTCTTAATTCTTTTTTTCTGCACTGCCCTTTCTGTTAGCCTTTAATAGTGCCTTTTGTTAATTTCACTCTCCTGGTGATAAACTTTTAGAATGACATTATAAATATTTAATGAAATTAAAACTTAATTTGAGGACCTGGAGATACTAACTTTTGAGGGATTCGTATTGTTCATACTACTAAATGAATTTGGTGTTAAACTTGTTGAAACCTCATTCTGAACTAGTTTTCCCAGACGGACTAATGCTGTTATGGTGCTGTTGAATATATTATTGTAAGTGATAAGCTTTTCTCTGCTTTCACCATCTTCATAATATACCACACAGAATTCTTCTGCCAACCCTCATGGATTATAGGCAAGCTGAGAACGATATATCAGAAAATACTTTCTGTCTTATCTTGGCTTTATAGAAAGGCTGCTCTTCGAAATTGAGGGTTTTTTTGTGGGGCTGACATGTAACATACATTAAAGATTTGCTAAAGAAGTTTAAACTAGGATGTTTAATTTTTTTAGGAAATCCATTAGTTTTACATGTGAAAATGCATTTTATAACTCTTTAAGCTTTATAGTTTAATGCCTACACACCCCCACTTAAAAAACAAAATTGCCATTAAAGGAAATGCTCAAAAATACCCCAAATCTGCCTGGCAGTTTTAATCTGACATTTTACAGAGATTCTGCTGTTGCTGTAACGTAATTTTAGCTTAGAATGTTAAGCCAAGAGGATACTAAGTTGCCAGAAAGGACTTTGATTACAAATAGAAAGCATTTCTATGCTAAATATCTGGTGAGGGACAAACTGGTTTTACCTTTCATATAAATTTTTAAAAGTTAAAAATTTTAGAAGGTGGTATGTTTTGCAGGTTACTTAAATGATGAGGCAATATTGAGATCTGTTGTATACTTGTCTAACCTGGGTATTTTAATATATTTAAGTAATTCAGAATATTAGATCTTATTTTAAAATACTGTTAAAATAGCTGTAGTGTGTACTGTTAAGGTCCATTGCTATATCTTTTTCTTTAAATGGAAAAGAGCCATGTCCTGTTATTGTATGTGATTACCAAACCTACCTCTCTCTTTAATGGGATCTTTTCTTACTCATGTCCCTTCAACACCATAATTGTCTACAGAGACCAGTTCCCTTCCAGAGATGCTGTTTGTTTCTTCTTAGACCTTCTCTGCTTTAATTGCTTAGCTGGTGGATGACTTGAGGATTGAAACTTGGTGTTCTTACTAAACATGATCTAGCTGTCTGGATTGCCTCTCTTTTTTATTTTAATAATTTGGACTACTACCTTTGCCATGCGTTACAGGATTCCATTCCATAATGATTCAGATCAGTTTTGAGCCCAGGTCTGCCTTGCTTCTCCTGAACCCTCTGAAAACAATTAATTCTGAGGATGGCCCAGAGGCTAATGTCAGTCTCAAGCAAGGAGAGTGTGGCCTACAGTATATAGATCTTTGGAAATGATCTGCAGTAAAGATAAGTTTAGTTGCTAAGACTACCATATTCTAGACTGTTGTACCTTGGGGCTAGACCAAAACTGGGCCTTGCCCCTTTCTGTAAGGAGAGGATACTAAGCAGTATTGCCTAGTGTTTGCCTAAAAGTATGTGTATTAATCTGTTCAGGCTGCCATAACAAAATACCACAGACTGGACAGCTTAAACAAGAGAAACTTATTTCTCACAGTTCTAGAGGCTGGAAGTCTAAGATCAAGGTCCAGCAGGGTTTAGTTTCTGATGGGGCTCTCTTCCTGGTCTGTAGATGGCCGTCTTCTCAAGCCTTCACATGATTTTTTTCTCTGTGCTCTCACAAAGAGATGGTGGGGTTGGAAGGAGAGATCTCTTTCTCTTCCTCCTCAAAAAGCCACTAATCCCATCCTGAGGGCTCCACTCTCGGGACCTAAGCTAGCTCTTATTACCTCACAGAGTCCCCTTCTCCAGATACTATCACATTGGGGTTTAGGGCTTAGACATACAAAATTTGGGAGGAACACAAACCTTCAATCCATAATAGCATGTATACTTTTTCTCAGTGGGATTTGAGAGAAGTTACTTAGAGTTATTGAATTATCTTTCCTATAGAATTGTGTCACTTTAAGATCCAGGATATTGTGGAATAAATATTAAATTACAATATGGAAGATGTAAATATATTTCACTGAGGACTATGGAGGATTTATGTCTATTTGCATATGACTTTGTTATAGTTCCTTCCCTTGACGTGCCTCTTAAATACCTAGGATCCAGCTTTTCTTTTAAACTAGTGCTCCTGACATTTTGTTTCTTCCTGTAAACTTTACAATTCAAACTGAATGAAGCTTGCCTGTGCTTTTGTATTGTAAGATCTTACGGGGCATACTTGTCATGTTTTATGGAGGGTAAAAAGCTTGCTTAGCTGGCACAGACGTACATTTTATTTTCTTTAGTAAGTATATTATGATATTGATTACTGCCATTGTATAAACATCTGAAGATTACCAAAAATTATAAAACAAATGTAATTATGTGTCAACAATCTAGTTGAATCTCATAATTATATATTTATGAGTTAATAAAATTTAATATCTATAAATTCATTTTTAAAATAGTATCCCCATACCACATTTTTCAAATGAAAGCTGAAACAAGTATTTTTGCTGGTATTCTAATAGGCATTTCACCGTTTTATCAGATTATTTAAAATTATACCAACTTACTAAGTGTTTACTAGCTTCCTACATGTATAAGAAATTAATGGCAGGTTTTAAGGCAGCAAACATTAGTAATCTGAAGAAAGAAAGTTACCACTTTCTGTGTTCTGTGGCATAAATGAATTTGAATTTTTTCATACTCATGGGCACAGCTATATGGCCAGTTTCTTATTCTACTTTATATAACTAAATGGAGACAACTGAACTGTGGTTTGACTTTATT
This sequence comes from Grampus griseus, assembly GCF_964374135.1. NCBI lineage: Eukaryota > Metazoa > Chordata > Mammalia > Artiodactyla > Delphinidae > Grampus > Grampus griseus. Next base: position 61,120,803 of record NC_139001.1, read on the forward strand.
GTTTCAAAGCATTTTAATCTATTTCCTCTCCTTATAATGAATCTTCAGTTATTTAATCCCCTGGGACATTATCTTACCTTTTTTCTTTTTTCATTAAAATTAGAAATATTTGTAACTGAAGCTACATTAAATGAGGAAATTTCAGAGAATTTAGTGTATCTATTTTAGAAAACTCTCCCCAAAATTTTAGAAAAGTTCATCTTCACTTAAATTTATTTATTTTTCTTTCTTTTTTTACTTAAATTTTATTTTGAAGGTTTCTATGTATCATCTAATGCCTAATTTACATTAAATATCTCTGCAACAAGTAGTGGTTGTTTCATTTTAAAATAACTGAAATAATCTTAAGGTCAGGTGGAATATGAACAACATACTTAGATTTAGTTTTTTAATCTGTGAATGTTTGTTTTTCTTTATGATACTTAGAATATTCCTTTCACTTTAAGCCTTAGATACAGCTGTAATAGACTTTATATCTCTATTATCTGCTTTACAATGAAATAATATTTATATTTTCAAAGTAAATTTCAGAACTATTAATTTTTTGAGATAAAGGATTTTAAAAAAAAATATCAGAAGATAAATCATTAAGAGACAGTGCTAATGAAAAACAAATATTTAAATAACCTCTATTCCATGTGGTATAGATTTATAACGGTAGTGGTACACATTTAGGCCAAGGCAATCTGGATTAGTTTACTTAATAAATAGTTATTCAAAAATACTATAAAATTGGGCATTCACAGAACTTTTCACTGAAATTTGGTATGTTCTTGTTTGTTAAGTAGTACTTAAATTTATATTGACAAATCAAGAGGTATGTGTGTAATGGGTGATTTTATTTGTTTTGGTGTCTAATTTTTTAAAATGTTCTAAAAATTATATATTTTGAGACATGAAAAATATTTATCAAAATGTTTAGATTAAATGAATGTTAAAGTAAATTTCTTTAGGATTTGCCTAGGTCTGCTCTGATAACTAAGGATCTGCCACAGCTATTCGTAAAATTTTTGTTTTAAGAGTCTCTTTAAAATTGTAGTGGGATTTATCCAAAGTGAGTGGTCAGACTGTGTGTGTGTGCGTGTGTGCGTGTGTGTGTGTGTGTGTGTGTATTCCAAGTGTTGTAAGGTCTCAGAATAATCAGTAGTTCTGTCTCCTACCTTTCTTCCTCTTTTAACTGTTGTGAAATATCTTCATTTCATTTGTTTTGTACTAGTAAATTATTCCCTCGTAAATTAAAATTTGGATGTACCAGAAATAAAACTTTGAGCTCATTTTGTGTTATAAGTCAGTTTCAGACTACCTTGCAGTCATTTTCAGTTTAGACATTATAAAAATAGATTTCTTATGGTACAGAATAAAAGTCAGCATCTCGTTAGGTATAAAGATTTTCATGTGGAGGATGGTTTCTTGAAATAGGCTTTTGCCTTATCTCTTTCTATCTTTCAGGCATTGAAAAGAGCACTTTGGTCTTTTAACTCAGTGGAACTTTATAATACACTATTCTTCCCATCACTGTAAAAAATTGGTGCATGAGTAAAAATATCTTTTTTATATCACAAATAAATTGAGCTTGTTATAGTCCCCTCTCTTCATTTTCAGGAAGAGGCAGAAATTCAGGCAGAACTTGAACGTTTGGAAAGAGTCAGAAATCTTCACATTCGAGAGCTCAAAAGAATAAATAATGAAGATAATTCACAGTAAGTCATTATTTGTATTTCACAGTTTTACATAATAAAAGTTTTTTTCTCCCCTTGGAGATCATAAACAGAGTATTTCCTTGTTGGGGGGCTTCTCACCATAGACCTCAAGTCCTTCCCATGGCTCAGAAGGCCTCGTTTGATCTGGTCTCTGGCCACCTCACCACCCCATCTCTCTCATCCTCCCCTCACTTATAGGTTGTAGACACACTGGCCCCCTCAAACACGTCCCACTTGTTCCCTCAAGGCTTTTGTGCTCGCCATTTCCTCTTCCTGAAATGTTCCTCCTCTAAATATCTGAGTGGCTTACTCCTTATTTCACTCCCCATGGTCATTAGAGAAGCCACCCTGTCTAAAATAGCAGTCCTTGCCTCACTCCATCCCCTATCTCAGTATCCTTGCCTTACTTTATTTGTTCTTAGCATTTATCACTATTTGGAATTACAAATTTTTTTTTTTCAGTTATTTTATCTGTTTCCTTTCACTTGAATGTAAGCTACATGAGAGCAGGGACTTAGCTTTGTTCTTGCTATATCCCCAGAACCTAGATCAGTGCCTGGCATATGGTAGGCACAGAATAAATATTTGTTAACTAAATACCAAAGTTAATATTATAGTAGTGAGGAAAAAATTATTTCAACCAAAGGGATTTCAGTAAGCCATGTATCCAGCATTATGTAAAAACTGGAGAAGAAATAGAAAAGTAGTTTAAGTTATAGTCTCTGTCCTTAATCCCTAATCATCAAAATGACATTAAACGCTAAAGGAATTCAAAGGATAGAAAATATATGTGGGCTGGTGGGAATTTTATGAAGAAGATAGAAATTAAGCAAGGCATTAATTGGATTTAGTCAATGTAGAGGACAGGAAGGATGTCTTTTTACACTTTAAGACTTATGTAATTTAAATCTTCATGACCTAATACAAGTGTCAGAATTGGAAGTGGCCTATTTCTGCCGTGAAATACAAATATCTTGCTTAAAAGAAGGGCTATTTATGATCATCTCTGTATGAACGCAATCATTCCAATGTATAATGTCAGTGAAATAATATAGTTATGTAATATCCTTAATTGTACCAGATGAAAATTCTGATAACGCAGATAAGACAAAACTAATTTAAAATTGGCTCTTCTGAAAATTATGTCCAAACTTGTGGATATTACTTAATCCACTTGTTGAAAATTAAATAAATTGTTACAGCTTTACATTTTTCTTTTCTTTCTTTTTTTCTTCTTTTGGCTGTGTGGCTTGCGGGATTTTAGTTCCCCAGCCAGGGATTGAACCTGGGTCATGGCAGTGAAAGCGCCAAGTCCTAACCACTGGACCACCAGGGAATTCCCTACATTTTGCTTTAAAACTAACAGAAATCTCTTTTATTTATAAGTTCTCAGGAAAAGCTTAAATTATCAAAGCTGTGTTGATATTGAATAAAATATCATGTGTTTGCATCTGGAATTATAAAGCTATCATTGATATTTTTTTTTCCTTAAATATCAAGAGTGTACATTTTGGAACCACATTTTTCTGCTAACCCCTGCCATGTATTAGCTGTTGACCTTGGACAAGTTACTTAACCTTTCTGTGCAGTAGTGCCCTCATCTGTAAAATAGAGGTAGTAGCAGGGCCTACTTCAAAGGGTTGGTTAAGAACCAAATGAGATAATACAGGTGAGTGCTTAATGTATAGCAGGTGCAATAAGCTTTAAATAGTAATAGTATTGTCTGTGGTGGTTTTTTTTTAAGGATTTCTTTTTTGATTGGGAAATAAATTTTTATTTATAAAAGGCAAAGGCTGTAAAATTTCACCATGGATGAAAGCCAGTTTATAAATATAATTATTTTTAATCATATATCAATATTATAAAACTTGATTAACTGTAACTCCCAAAATAAAAGTATATTTTTCCAAGGGAAGTAATTCCTGCTGAATAGATACGGGATTTCATAAAGCTCTTAGTAATACAGTAGTCGGTAGGTCTTTATCACAGTGCTATAATTGGTCATTGAACCTGAATATTCGGCTATAAATGTTAAGCTTTGTGAACACCAGAGCGTTAAGATGGGTGATAGTCATGCAGTTAGAGAAGGAAAAGAAGTATGGAATGGAATTCAAAATTAGCAGAAGAGTAGCTGAAAAAGAAGTAGCTGGGAGTAGAGTAAGAGCTAACTTTGTTGTGGACGAAACCTTTTTGTGGGTGTTTTCATGTGCCTGAGTGTTTTTTTCCCCACCCTTAAGGTTCAAAGATCACCCAACGTTAAATGAAAGATATTTATTACTCCATCTGCTTGGTAGAGGTGGCTTTAGTGAAGTGTATAAGGTAATGTACATTTTTTTCCTGTTCTTCATACTAATATGACAAAGATATAGGAATATGTGGTTAAGAAGTACATGTCTTTTTATTGATTTTATGATTTTTTGACTGTTTTTATGTCCTCTCATTACAAAAAAGAGTCTGTGGTGGCTTACACTGTCTTATCTCAAGAGTCTAAAAACTATCCTTGTGCCTTTGCAGTCCCTCTGATATTTGGTACCTGGTTATCACTAGCCAGTCTGATACAAGTAATAACAACCATTAGAATCAAGATAGGCAGGTAGCCATTTAATATAGTACATTTATGGAAAGGTTGTATCTCTTAATTTAAACATGTGTCACAAGTCTTACATGTCCTGAATTTACCCTAATTTCTACCTATTTTAAGGCCAGTGTTTCTCAAATGTGTATTTATAAATGTAGAAATATTTACTCATATGTTTAATGCTTTATACCTTACTTTTTTTCCACTTTATGTTATCTTTCTGCCCAACCTTTAAATATTGAAGTTCCTATGGTCTCATCATTCTTGTGCTCCTTTCAAATATATCCCCCTCCCATTCACTAAGTTATCACCTATTTGATTTCAGATACAGATGTATAGATACATAGCTATCTACCCCACACTCTCCTTCTGAGCCCCGTACCTGCTGGTTTATATGACTTAATCTGTTCACCTCATGTGGATGCTTCATAAGCACTGCAAACTCACATCTGAAATAGAAGTTATCTCTTCTCCCAACGCGCCCCCCCGCTTTTTAACACTGCTCCCTACTTTAATACACAGCACTGCCATTTACCTGCCCAGTCCCTCAAGTGAAAAACATAAAAGCCATCCTTCAATTCACCTTGCCCTTAACTCCCTTCCCCCAACATAACCAGTCCCTGGTATCTGTCATTATTAATGTCATTAAGCTCTCCTAAATCCAGCAATGACCCTTCTCCCTCTCTCTTAGCGCAGGGCCTCATTGTCTCTTGTTGCATTGCCTAGCTGATCACCTTTTTTCTGGGCATTGAGTTTCTCCAGTTCATTTGTGTATGCTGCAGCTAGAGTGGCCTTGTTGTAAAATGCAGTCTGATCATCTCACTCCCCTGCTTATAAGCCCCAGTGGCTTCCCATTTGCTCTTAGCATAAAGTCACATGAAGGCCATAGCTTCACCTTAAACTTCAATTCCTATAGAAGGCTTCCCTGTTAGTCTGCCTTTGATTAGCTCCTTGGAACACTTGGTGCTTCATTATGTATTGGTATAGTCAGCGATTAAGACCTTGGGTTCTGAAGCCAGACAGGCTGGGTTTGAATCCTGGCTAATTCTGACTGCTGTATAAACTTGGGCTTATTGCTTACCATCCTCTGCCTGTCTTCACCTGGGAAAGCTAATAGTACCTACATCATAGGATCATTATAGTGATTAAATGAACTATCACAGGAAAATCACAAAGAACTTCGTTGCTGAGAAATGTAAGCTCATTAGATTATTAGAAATCCTCTCTGTTCAACGAGACAACCTGTATCCAGTTCTGACTCTGGGGCAAATTATGGGATTTGGATTCAGAGAACTTCATTTCTGATCTTGGTTCAACCATGAACTATTTTTTGTTTTGCTAACTTGGATGAGCATTAAGTGTCACCCATCAAGAGTGATCTGTGAGCTCTCTTCCAATTCCTATTTCTCTGATTCTAATGGTAGTTCATCCTCAGGCACTTAATGGTTGAGTAGTCTTAGGCCACAAGGTAGAAAAGAAGGTCATAATGTTGCTCACTGTGGACCTAAAAATCACCAAAAGTATAGTTAGCTAGCACTAGCTCCGCCGAGAAGTTGCCCGGCTTCTGAGCCTACTGATAGCTTTCATGACAGTCTTCTGCCACTGCCCAATAGTATTTCCATTGTTTTTAGCCCCATAGATAGGGTCTAAAAGGGACTTTTCTTTTGGAAGAAAAGGCTTCTGTAGAAATTAGAAAATGCAGATTGTGGGTCCCTAATGACTTGAACCCTCATTACTGATTTAAATACTAATGACAGCCCCTCCGACCCCTTCAAGTCCTTTCATTGTTGCCAGGTCGCTTGGTAAACAAAGTAGCTGACTGTAAGTCAAAAAATTGACTCTTCTCTATACCAAGGTGGAAAGCATTGAATCAGTTGCTCAGTGATTACCATCTTAGCTTTATGGGAAGGTATACTTTACTCTCCTAATCTTGGGAGAAAGATATGTCATATACAGTTATTATAATCATTATACATGGATAATAACTTTATTAGTACTTAGAATTTTATTTTCTATTTTTTTACTGATTGCCTTTGAGTTTTATAAAAGCTTTTTTGCTTTCTCTCACATGAACTTCTTTTATTCTTTTCTATTTCTTAAAACTTAACTTTTAATAATATAATGAGCTAATGTTTATTGGATATTTATTATGAATCATATATTATTCTGAACACTTTATACGTTTCACCCCATTTAGTCAACAACCCAAACTTCATGAGACTGAGGCTATTAGAGAGGGTATTAAGCACAAAGTCATGCAGCTAATAAGTTCATCTGACTCCAAAGTGAATATTCTTAATTACTGCATCCTATATTATTTCTGATCTCATGCTTTTATAATTTCGTGACAAGCAGTTTACCCCTACTGCTTATTTTAAGGTTAAATTGATAGGGGCAGTGGGAACTAGGAACCTTCTTCCTAATAAATATGTAAGCTTTTAGTGTTTTAAGGGAGCGCTTTTGTGTAAAAGTCACAGTTGAACCTAAATTATTAATTCCTCTTTAATGATATTCATTGTTTTTAAAAAACATTTATAAGTCACCTGAAGCCTTAAAATATTGATCATTCTTTATTTAAGAAATAGTCTGGTCATTTGAACAAACAAGTATAAAACCTTTTTTGAGCCCAGATTAAGGAAATATTACTGATAGAGTTAGGTATGATAATTACATATGGTTAATGGTTATGGTTATGTTTAAACAGTTTCATAATAAAAGTTTAGAATTTTTTTAAAACAGTTGGGAAATTGTTAGGAACTTGTTAATTTTCAAATGGGGGGGGGAAGGTGGAGTTGCTAGGAAAGGATACAGGAACCCACCAAAAAAGTATTATAGCCGCCTGTTTTCCTGGCCACTTACTGCTACTACCAGTATAGAGAAGAACGTCTATATTAAAAAAAACAGATAGCTTGGGACTTCCCTGGTGGTGCAGTGGTTAAGAATACACCTGCCAGTGCAAGGGACACGTGTTTGATCCCTGGTCTGGGAAGATACCACGTGCCGCGGAGCAACTAAGCCCATGCACCACAACTACTAAGCCCATGCACCACAACTACTGAAGCCCGTGTGCCACAACGTCTGAGCCCGTGTGCTACAACTACTGAAGTCCTCGCATCTAGAGCCCGTGCTCTGCAACAACAGAAGCCCGCGCACCGCAACAAAGAGTAGACCCCACTTGCCGCAACTAGAGAAGGGCCGTGCACAGCAACAAAGACCCAACGCAGCCAAAAAAAAAAAAAAAAACCCAGAGAGCTTTATTGTTTTATCTTGATTCAATATATTGGCACTTATAAAACTTGAACGTGAAAATTCACATTAAGGTTTTCTCTGATTTAGCACCATGGAATTTGTATCTTGTTTCTGATAATAAATGTGCCACTGAACTATATACAACCTTAGCAGAGATGACTACCAAAAATCGTAATGTGTATTCTCATTCCATATTATTGCAAAAATTATCACTCAAAAAAAAAAATCTCTTCACTATTCAGTTGGTCTTTGGTCCAAACTCTTCTATTCCTTGAATCGTAGGCTTTTGACCTTTATGAACAAAGATATGCTGCTGTGAAGATCCATCAGCTTAATAAAAGTTGGAGGGATGAGAAGAAGGAAAACTACCACAAGTAAATATTAATTCTTTATGGTTTTTATCAATTTTGAAAATATATTTAATTGTCATGGAGAATTAATATATTCTCTTTCTCGTAGACATGCCTGCAGAGAGTATAGAATACACAAAGAACTGGATCACCCCAGAATAGTTAAACTCTATGATTATTTCTCCTTGGATACAGATACGTAAGTGAATATAAAAGGATTTATTTTTTAAGAAAAGACATGTTGGCTTTTGCTTCCCCTATTCCATAGTGATAATATAAATACTCTTCATTTGTCCATTGTGATTCTGAATTATTGGATAATATTTTATGTCTGATTTTTTTCTCTTCTCCATTGTAGGTTTTGTACAGTGTTAGAATACTGTGAAGGCAATGACTTGGATTTCTATCTGAAGCAACATAAATTAATGTCAGAGAAAGAAGCTAGGTCTATTGTAATGCAGATTGTAAATGCACTAAGATATCTCAATGAAATCAAACCCCCTATTATACATTATGATCTTAAACCAGGTAATTAATAAAATTTTTGTCTAAATAATTTAAGCTTTAAAGAGTGTAATTTTTAAAAGTCTTACTTGCTAAGTTATCCGAAAATATGCTTTTTGGTTTAGTTTTTAAAAGTCAGTGGAATACTAGTGGTAGTAGCTGAAGTGTTTTTAAAATTTATATCACTGCATTTTAAAACTATATTTGAAATGTATATCTTAATTGATTAAAAATTTTACATATGTATTTTAAGTGTATTATTTCCCAAAAGTCCAGCTTTAGTAGTAAAGATAATGTTTTTCATTTATGTTTCATTAAAAGAACTTTATACTTTGTTCTTAGGGAACATCCTTCTGGTAGATGGAACAGCATGCGGAGAAATTAAAATTACTGATTTTGGTCTGTCCAAGATTATGGATGATGACAGCTATGGTGTAGATGGAATGGATCTAACTTCCCAAGGGGCAGGCACTTACTGGTAAGTGTATTATTAAAAACACCAAAATTACCTAGATTAGTGCCCAGTCTTTTTAATGAGAGTTTATTTTCGCATACCTTTGAGATTACTGTGGTGTGATGAGAGTACTGATATGAAGTCTCTGAGTTGAGAGACTACTATCATCAGTCCTGTTTTCTCACCTGGTCTTAACTGTAACTATCAGCAAACCGGAGGAAGAAAAACTTGGCATCAGCAAGTGACTACCAGCTAGTTCCCTACCAGCCAGAAACTCCTAACATGGAGAATTTGTGAATCTTGTTCTATAATGTTGGAGTGATGTTTATCGTGAGTAATGATACTTAATATAATATCTTAGCTATTAAAAGCAATAACTAATAAGCATTAAGCCCTCTCTGTAGAGGTTTTGTGGTTACAGTTTTTGTTTAAGATGGATGTTTTGTCGATAATGAATGAAAGAGAAATTTGGTACAGTCTTGGTCTTTGGCCTTAACGCTCAAAAATCTTTTTAATAACTTCATACATACAGATATAAATCTAGATAGAACCATAGATTCACTGATACGAGTCTAAATGAATGTCATTCCCTTCAGAGTTACCTACGTGTTGACAAAAATTACTTCAGTGTGAATTTTCAAACTTAGTATCAAATTTGCCAAAGTGGAGAACATAGACTATAAAATTTCAAAACTAATTTAGTTTTCAGAATAAATTAGTTTAGCAAAAAAGAGTGAAATCTTAAATGGAAGGGAGATAACTACTCAGCTTCACTGAGCAGGATGGTGACTACAAACATAAATGTGACTTTGGAGTCTTCAGAACAATCTTCACATAGCCTGGGCAATAATAACCAATTCTATAAAATGCCACAGGTTGGTATGGACTTTACTTTTCAGAGTAAGGATTAGTCATGTTCCATGTATTCATTTAAAGCCAGTTTAGAGTTTCAAATTATGCTTGTGGCATTTTTTAGGAATATAAGATAATGTATCAATTTTCTTTCAATATATATTCTTTAAAAGTCTATCATTCAAACTAGTAACTCCTTAAAAGTCAGTACCCTCAGTCAGTAGTCTTTACACTTCTTTCTTTTAGCAACAAGGCTCCTTTTTTCACCACAAAATCTTAGAATCCTAATAAAACCAACAAAAATAAGGCTTCTTGGTAGAACCCTGTATTCTGTGGCAGACAGCTTGAAAACCATGTTCTAAATAATAGATCATCCTTCCTCTGCAGAGACTCCCACCATACTGTTTCCCTCTCACTCTGGCTTCCCTAGTGCAGGGCAGGGCAAGGAAATTTCCCCCTGACAGATGGGCATGAGACAGGGAAGCTTATGTTTTAGGGTGCTGTGCAGGAAGACGATACAGTCATGGCATTTCCATGTTAGGAACCTGGAATTATATACTTCTTGTAGAAACAGCTTTCCCCAAAATGGTTAGTTTTTTATTCATATACAGACTTTTAGAATATAGGTATGTAGTGCTTTTACACATCATCCCCAGAAGCTTAAATTATTTGTCAGTATCGCTTAGAAGAAAACGAGTTTTGTTTCTCCCTTCCTCTTGGGTCTCAAATGCAAGCATCCACTAAATCCTGCTGTCGTTTTCCCCGAGTAGCTTTGGCATCTATTCCTACACTTCCTCTCCTTGCTTATATACCCTTTTACCTTGAGAGACGGTATAGCACAGTGTTTGTTTAAGAGTCATTCTTGTTTCAGTTACACACACATAAACCTGCAGAAAATATACGCTTTTATTCATAAAACAAATCTGGCTTTTTATTTGATTTGGAGGGTAGGAAAGGATTTACATCACAAATAAGTTATTGGTCATCTGTGAATGTTCTGCTGAAATTTAAAGGATTTTAGCATAGTGAGTATAAAACTAAAAAGAGTAGCTTCCCATTTAGCTGTATTATTCCTTTTCAGGACTTTGTAGTTTATCTAAATTTTTGAAGTGTGAGATGCTTGCAATCCTGATGGAGCTTTTTATCAATACTTATAACCTGAGGTTAAAAGTAAAAATTTATTTTTACTTATATGTATTTTTACCTTTTAAATAAATTTTACAATCTATTTTTACCTTCTTTTCTTTATCTAAAATTATAAATTTATAAATAAAAATAGTATTTTTGAATGCTCCATATATTTCTGATGCTGCTACTGTTTGAAACTGTACAATGAATTAACGCTGTAATGGAGGTAACATCTGCCTGGAGGGAAGCAGAGAAGGCTTGTGAAAGTTGGGTGGGTCTTGAAGAAGAAAGGGTGGTCACTGTGTGAACTGAAGTAGTTAAGGAAGGCATAAGAGGTTGTCATATTCAGAAGCATTGCGGGGAAGCACAGTGTAGGGAACCAAGTGAATCGGCTTTGCCTAACCAGTTTGAGGGGCTGGGGGTCAGGAGAAGAGATTTTGGAAATTTAAGTTGCTGCTAGATTAGGACAGGTCTCGTGTTACAAGCAGGAGGTACGCGGTCTTGCCTGGGCAGTGAGTGAGGTTGAGGTTCTTTAAACAAAAGAACTGGCTGATCAGATGTGTATTTTAGGAAGAGAACTTCCTACAGTTTGAAGATTGGTGAAGGGGGGATAGGAGAGGATTTCTTCTGTTAGTAGATACTTAGAACATTGTAATTTCTAATGATAATTTATCATTTCTGTAGATCATACACTACAGAAATGTATATAAGTTGACCCTTGAACAGTGCAGGGGCACCGGTCCTCTGCACAGTCAAAAATCTGAGTATAGCTTGCAGTTGCCCTTCATATACGTGGTTCCTCCACATGCCCGAAATTCAACCAGTCAGTCAGGGACTGTGTAGTGCTGCAGTATTTACTATAGAAAAAAATCCTCATATAAGTGGACCCGTGCAGTTTGAACCCGTGTTGGAAAAGGGTCAACTGTATATTACACACTTTAACCACAAAGTTGTTTGTTTTGGCTCTAAAGTCAAATGATACAGGGATACAAATGCCTTAAAAGTTAGGACTTTAATCAGTGAAACTCACCTAAGGTTTTTGTATGGATAAAATGAGTGTAAGATTTTACATTTAGAAGGTTTTAAATTATAAATTGTTAATATCCTTTCCTTTTTTTCTCCCCCCAAAACCTAGGTATTTACCTCCTGAGTGTTTTGTAGTTGGAAAGGAACCACCGAAGATTTCCAACAAGGTTGATGTGTGGTCAGTCGGAGTCATCTTCTTTCAGTGTCTTTATGGTAGAAAAGTAAGTTGAAGTAATAACAGATTCAGCTGTATGGAGATAAGTTGAATTTTCCCCTTTTAAAGTTTCATTAACTTGAAGTCAATTTAGTCAAGAATTCCAAGAATGCAGACCTGGTTGAGGCAACAACAAAAAAACCCAAAATAACTGTTTATTTGGGGTTAGGAGCAGACTGGGAAGCAGAAATACATGAAAGCACTTGAATTGTGTTCCGCTGGATTACAAAAGCGGAGGAGGGTGCTTATAGGCAAAAAACTGCAAGCTTACACAAATTGTCAAGAATTAGGATTGGAGCTGGCAAGAAGTAAGGGTGCTTGTTAAGCAAAGATTGGGGTTTGAAATGATGACATAGTTGGGGAACTTTGAAAGTACAAGGTTGCAGCTGGCAATTGCTAGCAGATAGATACGGTTTTGAAAACATCTAGTGGTTTCCTTTAGTTTGATACAGTTCAGAAAGTTCAGGTTTTCTCTGATGCAGGAATGTGTCTGAAACCACATCCACAATGGCCACCCAGCTCCATTTTGGATGCCTGAACCATAGTTACTCCATTTGATTTTTTAAATGATCTTAAATATATTATCACTTCCTAAAATTTCCGTGGATCAGAATTATTTTAATGTCACAACAGCTTCTTTGGCCTGCTCTTTGCCTTTTTTTCTTTTAAGAAGAAGAAGTAACTAATCTGTTAACAGTGCTAACGTTTTTCTATTGCTAGGAATAAAGGAGTCAAAACTGTTCATGATCCTCCATTCTCTCCACTTCCTCACCTCCTCTACCCCATTCCCACCCCACACACACAGTTTGGCCTGAGCATGTTTCCTCCTGTGCTTCCTCAGGGAAATTCCATCAAACTTAGTACTAATTTTTCCCAAACCTCTCTTTACATTGAAGTCAGAACTGTAAGCTACCATAGATATCCTTATCCCATTCAGTCCCTCCATCAGTGTGAAAAGAGAGATTCAGGGACTTGTCTGGGAACTCACTGCATGTTAGGACCAAACCCAGAGCTGATTCATTTAAGTTAGTGTGTCATACTCAAGGTATTTCACTCTTTGGACTTTTCACTGATGTTTCCACTACTTCTCCATCTCTTCTCTAATTAAACTTAAATTTTTAAACATTCAGAATAAAATTTAAAATTTTTTTGTTTTTATTTTTATCTTAATTACTTATATGGCAATGGTATTATTTTCTGTTGCTTATTCACAATGTTTTGGCTATGCTAAGGATTGATCAGATGCTCTTCCTCAGCCTGCTATCAGTTATAACCTTGTTTCTATGAGAATGCATCCCAGCTTGCAAGTAACTGAGAGTAAGATTTTTTTAGAACACAAATCATTTGTATCTTGGGGATTCTCTGATAATATCTGTTTAAATATTTTGTGAGATAAATTTCTCAACATTGTATTTTTTTTTTTTTAAAGCCATTTGGTCACAATCAATCTCAACAAGACATTCTTCAAGAAAATACAATATTAAAAGCCACAGATGTCCAGTTCCCTGTAAAACCGGTTGTAAGCAGTGAAGCAAAGGTACTAAGTTTATGAAAATAAGCTTTGTGAAGTAAAGATTGCAGCCACAGGAAAAGCTGTCCAGTAGGGGCTGGTGATTTGCTCTGGAGAAGAGTTGCTTTAGGCCTTTGGTTGTGATAGTTTTTAAGGACCCAAATATGGTCTGTGATTCTTTTAAGAAGCCAGGCAAAGGAGAACATAATCTACGATTACATTTACATAAAGTTTAAAACAAGCAGAACTCAATTATGGTGTTTAAAAGTCAGGATAGCTGTTACCCCAGTAGATTGGGGGCAGAGCCAGTGCCTGAAAGTGGGCATGAAGAGTCTTAGGAGTTCTGATAAAGTTCTTTTTCTTGATCTGTTTGCCAGTTACATAGATATATTCACTTTGTGCTGTACACTCTATGCTCAATAGGAAGAAAACACTAGGGCAAAAATGGCATCATACCCTTTGGCCAAACTAAATTGACAGTAAAGTGGAATGAGGGTGAAAGGAGTGTTTTACAGAAGAGAAATTCCAGAAAAAGAAGACTCCAGAATTTTGTAGGGAGAAATGCAGTATTCCACATTCAACACAGTTACAGGCATACCTCAGAGAGATTGTGGGTTCGGTTCTGTACCACTGCAAATAAGGCGAATATTGCAATAAAGAAGTCACACATAGTTTTTGGTTTCCCGGTGCATATAAAAGTTATGTTTACATTATAATGTAGTCTGTTAAGTGTGCAATAGCATGATGTCTTAAAAAAATAATGTACATACCTTAATTAAAAATACTTGCTTGCTAAAAACTGTTAACCATCCTCTGAGCCTTCAGCCAGTAGTCTCTTTGCTTGTGAAGGGTCTTGCCTTGCTGTTGACAGCTGCTGACTGAGCAGGGTGGTGGCTGCTGAGGCAATTTCTTGGTCTCTTCCTTTCATGAACCATTTCTCTGTAGTATGCAGTGCTGTTTGAAAGAAGTTCTGCTGTGGGTAAAAAGCTTTCAAAATTGGAGTCAGTCCTCTTAAACCCTGCCACTGCTTTATGAACTAACTTTATGTAATATTCTAAATCCTTTGTTGTCATTTCAGCAATTAAGTTTGCAGTCTTACATGGGTGCAGTTCATGACCTCCCCCAAACAGTTACAACAGTAGCAGAAATCACTGATCGCCATAACAAATATAATGGAAAGTTTGAAATATTGCTGGAATTACCAGATGTGACACAGAGACACAAAGTGAGGTGTTGGAAAAATGGTGCTGATAGATTTGCTCAATGTGGGGTTGCCACAAACGTTCAATTTGTAAAAAAACAAAAAAACGCAGTATTTGCAAAGTACAGTAGAACAAGGTGAGCCTGTGTTGGAAGTCCTAGCCAGAACAGTTAGGCAAGAAAAAGAAGTAAAAGGCATACAAATCAGAAAGGAAGAAGTAAAACTGTCACTATTTGCAGATAACATCATTTTATATATAAAAACCCTTAAGACACCACCAAAAAAGTTAGAACTAATCAACAAATTCAGTAAAGTTGTGGGATATGAAATCAATGCAACAAATTTTTATGTATTTCTATATACTAATAATAAAAGAGCAGAAAGAGAAATTAAGAACACAATCCCAGGGACTCCCCTGGCAGTCCAGTGGTTAGGACTTGGCACTTTCACTGCTGGGGCCCAGGTTCGATCCCTGGTTGGGGTGCAGCCAAAGAGAAAACAAAACAATCCCATTTACAGTCGCATCAGAAAGAATAAAACTATAAGACATTGATGAAAGAAATTGAAGAAGGCACAAGTAAATGGAAAGATATTCCATGTTCATGGATTGGAAGAATTAATGTTAAAATGTCCATACTACTAAAAGCAATCTACAGATTCAGTGCAATCCCTATCAAAATTCCAACAGTATTTTTCACAGAAATAGAGCAAACAGTCCTAAAATTCATATGGAAACACGAAAGACCCAAATAGTCAAAGCCATCTTGAGAACAAAGCTGAAGGCCTCATGCTCCATGATTTCAAACTACATTTCAAAGCTATAGTATTCAAAACAAACAGTATGGTATGCCGTGGAACAACTAAGCCTGTGTGCCACAACTACTGAGCCTGTGCTCTAGAGCCCACGAGCCATAACTACTGAAGCCTGCATGCCTAGAGCCTGTGCTCCACAACAAGAGAAGCCACCACAATGAGAAGACCGCACACCACAACGAAGAGTAGCCCCTGCTCGCCACAACTAGAGAAAGCCCGCATGCAGCAACAAAGACCCAACACAACCAAAAATAAATAAAATTGATTCTTTAAAAAAAAAAAAACATACGGTATTGGCATAAAAATACACAGATCAATGGAACATAATTGAGAGCCCTGAATAAACCCACACATGTATGGTCAATTTATGACAAAGAAGCCAAGAATATACAATGGGGAAAGGGTGGTCTCTTCAATAAATGGTGTTGGGAAAACTAGACAGACACATAAACAAGAATGAAACTGGACCACTATCTTATGCCATACACAAAAAGTAACTCAAAATGGATGACAGTCTTGAACTTAAGACTAGAAATCATAAAAGTCCTAAAAGAAAACATAGGCGGTAAGCTCCTTGACATAGGTCTTGGTGAGGAATTTTTGTATTTGACAACAAAAGCAAAGGCAACAAAGGAAAAGTAAACAAGTGGGACTGCATCAAATGAAAAATCTGCACAGCAAAGGAAACCATGAACAAAATGAAAAGACAACTTACCAAATAGGAAGAATATTTGGAAATCATACCTGATAAGGGATTAATATCCAAAATATATAAAGAAATCAAACAGTCCGATTAAAAACAGAGGATCTGTATAGGTTTTTTTTTTTCCAAGGAGGACCTACATATGGCCAACAGGTGCATGAAAAGATGCTCAACATCACTCATAATCAGGGAAATCCAAATCAAAACCACAGTGAGAGATCACCTCATACCTGTAGAATAGCTGTTATCAGACAAGAAATGAGTGTTGGCAAGGATGTGGAGACAAGGGAACCTGTGTGCACTGTTGGTGGGATTGTGAATTGGTGCAGCCAATATGGAAAACAATGTGGAGGTTCGTTGGAAAATTAAAAATAGAACTACCATATGATCAGCAGTTCTCCTTTTGAGTATCTGAAGAAAACAAACATTAACTCAAAATGATATGTGCATCCCCATGATCATTGCAGCATTATTTACAGTACCCGAGACATGGAAGCAACCTTAGGTGTCCAGCGTGGGATGAATGAATAAAGAAAATGTGGTGTGTGTGTCTATATACATATATAAAATGGAATACTGTTCAGACATTAAACAAAAGGAAATCTTGCCATTACATGTCATGTCTTGTCGTTATATGTCATATATAAGATTCTACATATGCCATTATATGTAGAATCTTAAAAAACAACAAACAGAAAAAAAACCAAGCTCACAGATACAGAGAAGAGAGGTGGGTGGGTGAGGGGTGGGCGAAATGGGTGAAGGGGGCCAAAAGGTACAAACTTCCAGTTATATAAGTCATGGAGATGTAGTGTACAGCCTGGGGATTATAGTTAATAATACTATATTGCATATTTGAAAGTTGCTAAGAGTAGATCTTAAAAGTTCTCATCACAAGAAAAACAATTTTATAACTACGTATGGTGACAGATGTTAACTAGACAATCATGGTGATCTTTTCACAATACAAATGTTGAATCATTATGTTGTATATCTGAAACTAATATGTCAATTTTTTTTTAATTACCATATGATCCAGCATTTCTACTTCTAGGTAGATACCAAAAAAAGTGGAAGCAAGGACTCAGATATTTATATACCAACATTCATAGCAGCATTATTCACAATAGTTAAAAGGTAGAAACAATCCAAATGTCAACCAAGAGATAAAT
The DNA here is from genome assembly GCF_964374135.1 of Grampus griseus. Classification (NCBI taxonomy): domain Eukaryota; kingdom Metazoa; phylum Chordata; class Mammalia; order Artiodactyla; family Delphinidae; genus Grampus; species Grampus griseus. The sequence goes on from NC_139001.1 coordinate 61,138,257, forward strand.
GGGTAAACAAAATGTAGTATGTACATGCAGTGGAATATTATTCAGCCTTAAAAAGGAATGAGGCCCGTGAGCCATGGCCGCTGAGCCTGCCCATCCGGAGCCTGTGCTCCGCAACGGGAGAGGCCACAACTGTGAGAGGCCCACATACTGCAAAAAAAAAAAAAAAAAGGAATGAAATTCTGATGCATGCTACAACATGGATGACTCAAACATCATGCTAAGTGAAAGACACAGAAGGACAAATAAATATTGTATGATTCCACTCATATAAGGTACCTAGAATAGCCAGATCATAAAGGAACACAAGTGGTTACCAAGGGCTGGAGGAAGGAGCAATGGGGAGATACTGTTCAATGGGTGCAGAATTTCAGTTTTAGATGATGAAAAAGTTCTGCAGATATATAGTGGTGATGTTGTATAGCAGTGTGAATGTACTTAATGTCACTGAATTGTACACTCAAGGGTTAAAATGCTAATTTTTATGTTATGTATATTTTAATCTCAATAAAAATTAAGGAAAAAAAATGCAGCTTTCCAGCAATAAGTTTAAATGGTAGTAATAGTATTTAGATTGTAAAGTGAACTACTAGGGGGCTGTGAGTTGATAGTTGAATTTGGAGTGATAATTTTACTGCTACAATTTTTTTTTATTTATTTTACTTATTTATTTTTGGCTGCGTTGGGTCTTTGTTGCTGCACGTGGGCTTTCTCTAGTTGTGGCAGATGGGGGCTACTCTTCATTGTGGAGCACGGGCTCTAGAGCGCAGGCTCAGTAGTTGTGGCTCTCAGGCTCTAGAGCTCAGGCTCAGTAGTTGTGGCGCATGGGCTTAGTTGCTCCACGGAATGTGGGATCTTCCCAGACCAGGGCTCGAACCCGTGTCCCCTGCATTGGCAGGCAGATTCTTAACCACTGCACCACCAGGGAAGCCCTATTGCTACAATTTCTTAAAAAATTTGAATCCCTAGTGAAGTAAAATCTATTTATTGTCTTAAATGTGTCCATCATCTGTAGTATTAGTTGATTGATATTTAGAAGAGGAAAAGATTTTAATTGCTGACTTTTTTTTTTTTTAAGGCCTTTATAAGACGCTGTTTGGCATACCGAAAAGAAGATAGGTTTGATGTGCACCAACTGGCAAATGACCCCTATCTTCTCCCACACATGAGAAGATCCAATTCTTCAGGAAACTTACACATGGTTGGGCTGACAGCATCCCCTACACCCCCTTCTTCAAGCATAATTACTTACTGACTTTCCTCCAAAATTGGCATGATGTCTTTGAATTGCTTCCAGATGCATACTTGAGTTTGAGAGCTTTTGAGTGTTTTTGTTGTTTTCTTTTTTACACAGGATATGGTTGAGAACTGTTTGTGAACTGAAGTTCTTCATAGCATCATTTGTATGAGAGTGGATCATGGGCGGTGAATAAATGTACACTTCTGACTGTAATCTTGAGCAGTGAAGGGTGACTGCCTGTTGCACAGAAACAGGAATACCATGTTAAGATAACAGAACAATGGTTTTTTGGGGGGAACACTGTAAATAACGTTTATAATACTTAAATACATTTGGTTGTTACTAGAGAGTTCTAATATGAAGGGTGGTTTTTCATTATTTAAAAACACATGGAAAAAATATGAGACGTATTTCTAACACAGGAACTATCTAGTGCCTGGATACATTCTTCAGCATTCAGCAGTTTATCTGCTGCAACCAAAGTAAGAACTGAATGACAGTGACAGTTGTGTTTTATAGTAATAGAATGTGAGAGTTAGACTCTTTGGACAAAGTTATTAGACTTTTGTCATTTGCCTATTCTGGCTTTTACCAAGTTGTACCTCGAAATCACATGTCCACTTTTTTCACTGGTCATGTTAAAGGGAGAGCTATTCCTAGATACATTACACCTTTGACAAAGTGAGCTGCTTGTTTTGAAATCAGCTGAAGTCACTAAATTATAGTATCTCCAGTGTTCTCAACATGTTAGAATTGTTAACAGGTATTTTTCTTTTGTTACCAGGCCTTGTTCATTCAAACAAGTGACAATACGTAACCAAATGCAGACCAGTTCTATGCAGGATAATGATAAATTCCCTTCTAGCTCTATTGTAAATTGTGTACAGATGTCGTATTTCAATTACCGAGTTTCAGCAGCTTATTCTTGTACAAATGTTTAAAAATATGCCTTTTCTAATTGGATATTGTATTTTTTTTAAGTCTTCTTGAAGGCGCTTTAATTGCTGCTAAATGATGTTGCTTCTTTGCTAAAAAAATCAAATGACCTCCTTAAAGGTGCAAGTTGACTGTACATTATAGAGAGATTATTAAAAGCAGGCATTTATTAACAATCAAGGCATGTAAAAATGATCCGTGTTGGACATAAAGAGCTCTCGAAATCAGTTTCTTGGTTTCTAGGGCTGTGGAGCACATATATACTAGATTTATAAATTGTTCATGGTAATCCTACATTTCTAGAAAGTTCTTATCAGCAAGGTGGGATGATGGTCCCTTAAACGAGTTTCTTGTGGTTTGTACAGATTTGTTAAAATGTGAACATTTTCTAACTGCCTTGTATGGTAGAAACCATTATTTTTCAGGATGCTGTATGTCACTCCTCTAAGAAACTTCCTTATCATCACATTCATAATGCTGATACTTACATGTAAATTGTCCATGTTGCCGAAAAAGGAGGCTATGCTTACCACAAATTCCCCTTAATATTGTACAGTTAAACCATGGCTCTTTGTTCTTTCATTGTACATAGACACATTGTCTCTTTAAGATGCTGCTGAAATTGTAGAGAATGTAGCCAAAACAGTAATAAACGATGACAGTTAAAATTTAAAGACTATGAAGTTACATTTGAAGGGAGCTTTCAAGATTTAGGACATTGACTGACTTGGCTCCTTAAGAATTAACTGAATAAATTCTTGAAGTATACTTCAGGATAAGTATGAAGCGTTTCAAGCTGTTAAAGTATACCTAATAACCATTATCAAAGCTAATCCTGGGTAAGTAACACTTAGCCATATCGGGAATGGTTTAAGGGCTATACCTGTTCCTCTGCAGATGAAGATAGAAATCCTATTAAAAAAAATATTGATGTGGTAATGGAATGTAGCATCAATTGAGTGCTTTAGGTGCTGTCGGCCAATTTTTCAATTTTGTTTGAGTGAGTTTTCATCTTTCTGAATCCTAAAATACTATGTTCATATAGTAACAGTTATTTGAAGTCCTGAATTAAAAGAAAATAATCAGTTTGTTTAAAATTTTGGTGAGATATTTAAGTGGATGTGTACATCTAACATGAGATTGAAGAAGTGGTACAGACCTAGATCACTGGTCTTGACCACACTATTTTCAAATGAATGAAAGTGACTGCTACTGTCAAAATGCAGAAAAGGAGGAAAACAAGCCATAAAATAAAAGTGCTTCCCTGGGTTTAGGTAATCATCTGTTTAGAGTCCAAGATGTGTAGGCAGTAAATGAGTTGAGAGACCATCTATTCCTCCTAAAGTTTTTCCAAAGAAATGATACAGATTTGGGTGAGTATGCCCATATCTCAGCAGGTACAAGATAGCTCTAATTGAGCCAGAGTGAGTATTGTTACCTTCACCTGGGAAACTGGGATTTGTCACTAAGTAGTTTCAGTCACTCTGGCGATCTTTGGCTCTAACATCTTGAAGCTTACATTGTTTTTTGGTCTCCTGAATTCTGTCCTCAGAATTAAAGTATTTCCTATATGCCTAAGACAGTAGCCAAGGTCTTCTCCCTTTAAGCACTGCAAGGTAAATGTACAGTTTTTTGCATAGAATTTGAAATCTTTGTTTGGTATGAATTAGCTTTAGTGCATGCATGTTGAGAGGAAGTAAGTGTAGAAACCACCCTAATTTATTAAGTCTGGAGTTGGGTAGATATTTGGTTGTTTTTCAGAAATAAAGTTTCAAGTCTATTTTTTACTTGCTGCCATCCCCTGCTCCTTAAAAATAATTTTCAATTTAAATAGTACATAAAATGTGAACAGATACTTCTACAAATACCTCATTACATGAAACCAAAATGGTAGAATTTCAGTGAAACAAATTTAAAGAGTGTATTCTGTTTTGCTGTTGATCGCTGCTTATTAAATGCAATAATGCTGATTACCATCAGACGTTATTAGCTGTGTTTTGCAGTGGTAGTGCAGACGGTCCAGTCCTATTAGATTGCGAGTTTACTCTTAGAATTTACATTACCGTTTGATTTGTGTGAAAAAGACAGCCTTACTCTTAGTCCTTTAAAATCACATTGGCACGTCTTACTCTAATCCCACTTTAAATTTTGACATGTTATCTGATCATTTTCCTCCCAAGCTTAATCTGTTTCAAAAAGTGTTTTAGCACCTAGTTTTTAAATAAAATTGTTAGAATTCTAGTTCTTGGATTTCAGGAATTCTGTAACAGTTTTAGAATTTCTGTAACTTATCTGGTGATCTGAATTACAACATACACATCTCCATTTACCTTCCCCTGCTTTCATCTCCCTCCTTTTTTTTCTTCTTTTGAGGATTTTTCTTCCTGGGAATTCTTGGATGTTTGAATGGGAAAGATTTGAGTAAATGTATATAAACTGACTTCAAAACGATTGCATAGAGCCAGAGGAGAACTTAGAAGAGTCATCTTTCATTAGGATCAAAACGCATAGTTTTCACCTGGAAATCCTCACCCATTTAAAATACTAGAGATGTAGGTTACCTACATACCTATGACTTTTTAGAAAGGCAGTAACAATAATACTGGTTAAGAATTCATATCTTAGAACCAGATTCTTTGGGCTTAAATGTTGACTGCCATTTCCTACCTGTGTTTCAGGTTCCTCATCTGAAAATGAAGATAACAGTGTGACCATACAGAGTGGTTGCAAGGAGTAAATGAGCTCACATATATAAAACCCAGCACATTGTAATACCACGTATATAAAGCTGCTATTATTTATTTTTTTTTTTGCAGTACACGGGCCTCTCACTGCTATGGCCTCTCCCATTGCGGAGCACAGGCTCCGGACGCGCAGGCTCACCGGCCATGGCTCACGGGCCCAGCCGCTCCGCGGCACGTGGGATCCTCCCGGACCGGGGCATGAACCCGTGTCCCCTGCATCGGCAGGCGGACTCCCAACCACTGCGCCACCAGGGAAGCCCTATTCTTTTTTAAGACTCAAAAATTGTTCTATTGCTTTTATCCTACATACAAGATGCAGTCTACTTTGCTTCCTGTGATAAATTTTCCTTTAAGAAACAGTTTTACAATACTTTATTCATTTCAAATGATGATTAGATTACCTGAAAAGGGAAGGTGGTGGGGTGCAGCAACAAGAAAAAGTAACTCTGTCTCAACTGTAATTACCCAAAGGATCATACCCTAACCATGTAGGCTATTTCATCAGAGGAAATTCTACCGTACATCCTAGGGTTTTCCTTGATAGTAGCAACCATTTGAGGTAGGATAGGTGGTATTATCCCAGTTTTTTCACAGAGGGGGAAACAGTTGGAGAAAAGAAATAACTTGGTAAGACCACATAACTAATAAATGACATCAGAACTAAAGCCCGGCTTTTGGAGTCCTAGAGCCAGGTTCTTAACCATGCTAACATTTTGCTTGCCTCTTTATTATAAAACTTGTTTACTGTGTTAATGATTCTTCAAAATGACAAAAATGAACAGATAGAAACGTAACTGTCACCATAAAAGAGCAAATATAAAGAATTCTTCAACTGTTAGATCAGGAGTGCCATCTGAGCTGTGCCTTGATGGCTGGCTGTTAGTCATGTCAGAGAGGGGCTTCTGTCCAGATTCATTCTAGGCAAGGCAGAGAGTGGGTCACAGACCTTTTCCTCTTCTCACACTTGTTTTTCATTGCATTTTTAATTTAAGTCAACGATCAGATTAGGTTCTGCTTAACTTGCAGGGATCAGTTAGTTCACCTTTCTCCGCCTCAGCCCACTTTCATGAGCATAGAAGGTATATTCTTCCTCTCCCTGCAGTGGTACTGGTTGGTCTCTAATAAATCTGGAAAACTGACTCTATTAAGTCAAAAAACTTGAGAAAGTCTTATAAATCTAATGAAATTACCCATGTGTGGTGCTCCAGTGCCAAGATCACAAATGAGTAATCCTGACTTTATCAAGTGACTCTCACTTTGATTTTTAAAAGTCTGTTTGTAATTAAATTTTTCTATAAATACGTGATCCATTTTCATCTGAAGAACTTAGGCTGTTCCCGTAACCAAATACGTAAGCTAAACAGTATACGTGCATGACCAGCACCCCACTGTTCTTGGTGGAGTATGTGGTATATTTGGTTTAAATACCATTGATATGGTCAGATGAGGATTTTTTTCTAGGATAGGACAAAGTTACATACTAAAATTACCTGATCTAAAGAATGAGTATGGTTGATTTATGTCATTCATATCGATCCTATTTCACCTCTTTATGTCTGCTAATGACCAAATTCATAACTTCCTTTTAAGGAGGTATTCAGAAGAGTGAAAAGTGGGGAAAGTCTGGGTTTTAAAGTCTGACTTGACTTTGCACCTGGCTTTGCTATTTAATAATTGGATGACCTTAGAGAAGTCACTGACTAACCTCTCTCGGCTTGCCTTCCACATCTGTAAAGTGTATATATTAATAGTACTTGCGGGCAGGCAGCTGGGTGGGTGTGTGTGGGGGGGTGCCGGTGTAGGGACTGTGGCAGTGCGCGGGGACGCGGTACAGTGGCTGCAGGGCTGAAGAGAAGCTACTAAAGTTCCTGTGGACGCAAAGTAGAATTTCACAAGAACATAATGGATGGAGAAGTGAAAACCTATGGTGGCTGTGAGGGCTCTGCTCTGATGCCATGTATGTCAAATTGGTATCTTCGGATGGTCATGAATTTATTATAGAAAGAGAACATGCGCTAACATCAGGACAAAAAAGGCATGTTGAGTGGCCCAGGTCAGTTTGCTGAGAACGAAACTAATGAAGTCAATTTTAGCGAGATCCCTTCACATGTGCTATCAAAAGTATGCACGTATTTTACCTACAAGGTTCGCTACACTAACAGCTCTATGGAGATTCCTGAATTTCCAATTGCACCTGAAATTGCACTGGAACGGCTGATGGCTGCAAACTTCCTAGATTTGTTAAATAAAATAAATTATAATAAACTGTTAACTTTTTTCAGTATTTAATACCTGTAGTTAGTAGTTTTTTCGTATATAGCATGTTGCCTGTGTGCAATTGAACTTTAAAGTTCGTTGCAAAGCAGATTACCTTCTGTTCTTTTGCATAGCAATCAGAGTTGAAATTTGTTTGCTACATCAACAAATTAAGGACATTTTTACAAATTGAGAAATAAATATGCCAGTTCATAGGTGTTTTTGCCTTATCCTTTGGATGTGATTTTTAAAATTAGAACAGTGGTGATATAGTAAATGCTGAAATTTAGGCATAAATTCAACACGTTCTACAGGTAAATAATGGGGCTACATGTTTTTATGTTTTTAGTGTTGTTTTAAAAACCTATTCTGATCTTAATAGCTGTCATTAGCATTACTAGACTTATGCAACTGCATATAATTGCATTATAAACAAATTTATAACTTAGCCAAAATATTGATTTTTATAACTGTCAAAGACAAGAGAGTTGAAATTTCTTATGTGTCTTTTGATAAACTGCAGTATTGTTTAAGTGTATCTTGTCTTTTTGTTTATTGCTACAATTTAAGAACTTTATTTAAAATCAGTTTTGGAAGATTACTAGGTACAGCTTTTGGAGCAGAGACTTCTTGAACTGTAGCCACATGGTCAACAAGTAAACTACATGACTTTAGTTTCATGTGCATTTTGCATTTTGGCCAATCCATTGACTATAATGTCTCCTTTGCAATATTCATTCTTACACAGTCCCTTGTGATTACACTTCTCATTATTTAAATGTTTTAAAAGACTCACTGTGAACTTCATCTAGATCCTAACAGCAAGATTTCTGACAATTCTAGTCTTCCTCCAATCAACTGAAATGTTATAAAATATGAAAAATGTGGAGAGATGCAGTACAAATCTAATAATGCACTTTGATATAGTATATTAATTATCTTCTATTAAGGTATGTCCCACTAGACATGACATCCATAATTTGGGTCTTCTGAACTCAAACTTATAAAACAGGTCATTCAGCTTTTACGCTAAGACAAAAAAAATTTTGAAGAACTATAATAGAGCGTCTCTGCTTAGTCGTGGAAAAAGAAGCACTAGAGTTGGGGTTATTATTGTCTCTATCTTAGTAGTAAAACAAAGCTGTTATTATAGGGTCTATAAATTTAAGTCTTCAGCTTACTTCTTTAAGACTGGTTCAGTATGGACCAGTTTTTCTGGAACCTGCAAAATCCATAAACAACCAAGATCGATAAAAGTAATTTTTCCTCTTAGAAGACCTAACATTGTTATTGAAAGCAATTAAATATAAATGTTAATTGCATATATTTTAGTAACATCTTAAGACATACTGTTACATATTTTAGTATAGAATTATCAAGTACAAGAATTATATTCTGGGGGCTTCTCTGGTGGCGCAGTGGTTGAGAATCTGCCTGCCAATGCAGGGGACATGGGTTCGAGCCCTGGTCTGGGAAGATCCCACATGCCGCAGAGCAGCTGGGCCCGTGAGCCACAATTACTGAGCCTGCGCATCTGGAACCTGTGCTCCGCAAAAAGAGAGGCCGCGATAGTGAGAGGCCCCCGCACTGTGATGGAAGAGTGGCCCCCGCTTGCCGCAACTAGAGAAAGCCCTCGCACAGAAACGAAGACCCAACACACCCATAAATAATAAATTAATTAAATTAAAAAAAAATTCAGGGCTTCCCTGGTGGCGCAGTGGTTGAGAGTCTGCCTGCCGATGCAGGGGACACAGATTCGTGTCCCGGTCCGGGAGGATCCCACATGCCACGGAAAGGCTAGGCCTGTGAGCCATGGCCGGTGAGCCTGTGCGTCTGGAGCTTGAGCTCCGCAACGGGAGAGGCCACAACAGTGAGAGGCCCGCGTACCGCAAAAAAAAAAAAAAAAAAAAATTCTGCTACTTGGTGACAAATAATGCCGATTATAAACCTAAGTGGTGATCTTAAAGGTCAAGGTGATAGCTAGAATACAGTTTAACTTTGATCCATTTTAGTAGGTTACTTTATATGTTAGGTCCAGAAGTTACCTGAAGTTCAAAATATTGAAATAGAACTGAAAGATTAGGAAAAGCTGTATATCTTGTGGCACATGATACTTGCATGTTAATAAAGACTATTGACTGAAAAGAAAAATAGTACCTGCCTTTCAGGCACCTAGCACTAAAAGTGGGTTCAGAAGGTCCTCCAACTAATATGGCATGAGCTCTGACCAGTCAGAACAAATGCTGGCCATAGTGCAGAAGAGAGGGTCAAGAGTAATTGTGGGACACTCTGAGGAAGGGATGGGACCAGTTGGGGTACGAACTCGGGAGACTCCAAGCAGCAGCCATTTATCAATCAATGTGGAGATGTTTCTGTATTTTAACACATATCTGTGCATAGTTGCTTAGTATGAGCCCTGCCTGTCATCAGTGACGTAAGGTAGACTCCATAAATGACTCCCTTCACTCCAGCACATGCAGCTATTTTGGAAGTTTACACAGCTAATGACTTGCACATCCAAGGCACATGACTATTTTGGGTTGGAGACCTAACTGGTCTCTGTTTCCAGAACTATTTTTTCTTCACTTTAGAAATGCTATTTGGATCTCAAGATTGTTTCTGTTCAAGCCACCATGAATATTAAATATCATCATGGTGGTTGCTGGACTGATGAAAAAATTAATGTTTCTTTTTGACAATTTAGACTTCATCAGTAGGAATGTTTTAGAATTTTATTCCTGTGAGCTTCCTTCCCAGAGGTATGGAATATAGCCACACATAGTTATTAGTAAAAAACTTTTTCCCTGATAGTAACCACAAAGCAAAAATCTACAGTAGATACACAAAAGATGAAAGAATTTAAGCACATCACTACAGAAAAAGCATAAATGAAGAGAACAAGAAGAAAGGAACAAAGGAACTACAAAACAGGAAACAATTAACAAAATGGCAATAAGTAAATACCTATCAATAATTACTTAAAATGTATATGGACTAAATTCTCCAATCAAAAGATAAGAGTGGCTGAATAGATAAAAAGGCAAGACCCATGTAGATGTAAGGACACACACAGACTGAAAGTGAAGGGATGAAAATAGATATTCATGCAAATGGAAACCAAAAGCTGGAGTAGCTATACTTGTATCAGACAAAATAGACTTTGAGACAAAGAAAGTAATAAGAGATAAAGAAGGGCATTATATAATGATAAAGGGATCAATTCATAAACAGGATATAACATTTGCAAATATTTCTACACCTAACAGAAGCATATAAGTATATAAAGCAAATATTAACAGATGTAAAGGGAGAAATAGTAATACAATAACAGTGGGGGACTTTAATATTCACCTTCGTGAATGGATACATCATCCAGACAGAAAATACGGAAACATCAGCCTTAAATGACACAGTAGGCCAGATGGACTTAACAGACTTGAACAACATGGGTTGGGGCAGCAACCCCCCATGCAGTCAAATTCATGTATAACTTTTGACTCCTCCAAAACTAATAGCCTAGTATTGGCCAGAAACCTTGCTGATAACACAATCGATCAACACATTTTGTATGTTATATGTATTATATACTGTATTCCTAAAATAAAGCTAGAGAAAAGAAAAGAAAATGATAAGAGAAAATACATTTACGGTACTGTACTTGTTGATACCGTTAAGTTTACATTGTTTACAAGATGAATCATCTGTCAGTAAAATATTGTCTTATACAAAACACTGCAGATATGTGTATTATTAACACTAGACATCAAAAATGAAAAAATTCATATTTATTTACAGGTATAACAATTCATGCATTGATAATGAAGAAGCAGTAATATGATCGTTTTATGGTAGTCTTGTGTAATCCATAGGAATACATCACAGTATCCTAGCCTACACACTAATGAATGAATCACTGAAAATTTTATGGCACAAAGTATCAGTCGTACTCATAATATAGTATTGGAAACACTGTTACACATTTAAAAAAAAATTTATCTGTGAAGATAGGTTGATACTCAGTTTTCTCTAATTACGAGAGAGAGGCATACTGTATGGTAATATAATTCTTTGAAAGCAAAATTATAAAACAGTAAGAAAACTAACACATTATTAGTTTCATATTAAATATCACTCACCTTATGTCTATGTAAGGATAGACTATCCACTTCAATACAAGTCTTGTGCACAATGTTCTACACATATATTTTCGTATATTTATTGAAAAAAAAAATCTATGTATAAGTGCCCCCACACAACTCAAACCCATGTTGACAAGAGTCAACTGTATATAGAACATTCTATCCAAAAGCAGCTAAATACACATTCTTCTCAAGTTGCACATGCAACATTCTCCAGGATAGATCATATGTTAGGCCACAAAACAAGTCTTAATAAATGTAAGATTGAAATCATATCAAGAATCTTTTCCATCCACAATGGCTTGAAACTAGAAATCAATTACAAGAAGAAAACTGGAAAATTCACAAGTATGTGGAGATTAAACAACATACTACTGAACAACGAGCAAGTCAAAGAATAACTCAAAATAAATTTTAGAATACCTTGAGACAAACCAAAATGGAAATGCAACATAGCAAAACTTAAGAGATGCATCAAAAGCTGTTCTAAGAGAGGTTCATAGTGATAAATGCCTACCTTAAGAAACAAGAAAAATTTCAAATCACAATCTTACTTTACACTTCAAGCAAAAGAAGAACAAACAAAACCCAAAGTTAGAAGAAAGAAAATTATGAAATCAGCAGAAATAAAACAGGGGCTTAAAAAAACAATAGAAAACATAAAACTAAGCTGGTTCTTTGAAAAGATAAACAAAAATGGACAAAACTTCAGCTAGACTAACCAACAAAAAAGAGGACTCAAAATCAGAAATGAAAAAGATGTTACAACTGATACCAAAGAAATACAAAGGATCATAGAGACTGCTATGAATAATTATACATCAACAAATTTGACAACCTAGAGAAAAGGATAAATTCCTAGTAACATACAACCTACCAAGACTGAATTATGAAGAAACAGAAAATCTGAACACACCAATTACTAATAAGGAGATTGAATCGGTAATCAAAAACCTCCCAACGTGGGCTTCCCTGGTGGCGCAGTGGTTGAGAGTCCGCCTGCCGATTCAGGGGACACGTGTTCGTGCCCCGGTCCGGGAGGATCCCACATGCCACGGAGCGGCTGGGCCCGTGAGCCATGGCCGCTGAGCCTGCGCATCTGGAGCCTGTGCTCTGCAGCGGGAGAGGCCACAGCAGTGAGAGGCCCGCGTACCGCCAAAAAAAACAAAACAAAAAACAAACAAAAAAACCTCCCAACAAACAAAAGTCCAGGAACAGATGGCTTTACTGCTGAATTCTACCAAACATTAAACAATACACACCAATTCTTCTTAAACTCATCCAAAAAAAAAAGACAGAAAAGGAGAGAACACTTCCAAACTCATTTTACAAGGCTAACATTACCCTGACACCAAAACCAGACAAGGATGACACCACAAAAGATAATTACAAGGAAATATCCCTAATGTACATAAATGTGAAAATCCTCAACAAAATATTAGCCAACCTAATTCAACAATGCATTAAAAAAAATCATGCACCATGACTGAATAAGTGGGATTTACTCCAGGAATGGAAGGAGTAAATCATCTGCAATTCAATATCATATGCTGCATTAACAAAATGGATAAAAATCTTATGATCAAAGGTATTTCTAAATGGGCTTAGGAGATTAGCATGCTTCATTTCCAGAATATTTCTGCAGTGATTCAGGAGCTGGAGACAAGATGGCAGAGTAGAAGTACTTGAGCTCACCTCCTCTCACAAAAACACCAGAATCACAACTAACTGCTAAAGAACCATCAACAAAAAAAGACTTGAATCTACCAAAAAAAAAAAAGACATTCTACACCCAAAGACAAAGAGGAAGCCACAACAAGGTGATAGGAGGGGTGCTGTCATGATCTAATCCAATTCCACACCTGCCAGGTGGGCAACCCACAAACTGGAAAGTAATTATATTGCAGAGGATCTCCCATAGGAATGAGTTCTAAGCCCCATATCAGGCTCCCCAGCCTGGCGGGTCTGGCATTGGGAGGAGGAGCCCCCAGAGCTGGTTTTGAAGGCCAGTGGGGCTTGAGTTCCAGAGCTCCACAAGACTGGGGGAAACAGATACTCCACTCTTGGAGAGTGCACACAAGTTTTTATGTGCACTGGGGCCCAGGGCAAAGCAGTCACTCCATAGGCGCTGGGGCCACACCT